>NC_137782.1:170863843-171488843 GCF_963455305.1 Plecotus auritus
GCTGTCACATGATGTCATGGTCAGATGTCAGCTGGAGCTGTCATCATCTGAAGGTGTGATGAGGGTGGAGGACCCCCCCCCCCCCCCCGCCCAAGGCGGCTCCCTCCCATGCCTGGCCAGCGGAGGCTGGCTTTGCTCACCGGCCTCAGTTAGTCCCCACGTGGGCTGCTGGTGTGTCCTTCCGGCAGGGGCTGGCCCTCCTTGGAGCAGTGACCCCAGAGACCAAGGAGGCCCTGCGATGCTCATGACCTAGGCTCGGAGGTCACATACCATCGCTCCATCCTATTCGCCTGATCCTAAGGCGTCAATCCTGCTTCAGAGTGAGAGGGGACCTAGTGAGCAAGAGGCAAGCATCCTTGGGGATCACCTTGGA
Source organism: Plecotus auritus (assembly GCF_963455305.1). NCBI lineage: Eukaryota > Metazoa > Chordata > Mammalia > Chiroptera > Vespertilionidae > Plecotus > Plecotus auritus. Next base: position 170,864,217 of record NC_137782.1, read on the forward strand.
GGCTAGCTACTCCCCAAAACATTTATGCAGCCTCTGCGATGTTCTGGGAAAGGTACTCTCCCCGGGATCAGAACCTCTGTTCTCTGACATCTCAGGAATTCGTCGTCACCTCCAGCGCCTAGCGTGTGCCTGTGCAGAGTAGGACCTCAATAAAAAGTGCTGCGTGAGTGACTGTGCCCTCCACTTCCCAGCCCCGCTGTTTGTAACGAGTGAGATGGCGGAGGCCCAGGGCTGTTAAGCCACTTGCCGAAGCTCACACAGCCAGCAAAGGCCTGAGCGGGGATCCAGGCCCAGGGACCTTGGCCTTCCCCCTGGGCTACCTGTATGGACACGACCCATCAGAAAAAGGACGCTCCCAGCCTCCCAGGCAGGGAGAGGCTCAGGAGCAGGTCCCAGCCAGAGAGAGCACCCAGGCGGCCAGGGAAAGCGCGGCGTCATCTGTGGGCACCGTTTCCACTTCTGCCGGTGTCCCCCTCTTTCCGTGTGCAGCAGACTGTGCCTGACGCGCAGCCCTCGGGGACTTGGGTTTCAGAGCCACAGTCTCCAGCCAGGCCAGGGAGGAAGGACAAGGGGACCTCGGGGGCCTCGGGGGACTGCCGAAACCCACACTGCGGTTCAGCTCTTCCTTCCCCGTGGGCCCTGGAAATCCCCGCTTCCTACCCACGCCCAGCTAGCTCCTCTGCAGGCCTCCAGGCCAGACTTCCTGCGGCAGCTGGCTGTGCTCCCCTAACCCCCAGCCTTGTCTCCCTCTGCGCCCCCAAGCTTTCCCTCCACTCAGTCCAGGGGGCCCTTTCCTTGTGGAGCAGGGGAGGGGGGCATGGAGAGCCAGACCCACCGGTTCGAATCGCAGCCCTGCCACTTTCTAGCTCAGCCGTGGGCAAACTACGGCCCGCGGGCCGGATCCGGCCCGTTCGGCTGTTCTATCCGGCCCACGGAGCCGAAAGAGCGGAGGGTTCTCTTGCTCTCCCCTCCGCTCCTTTACTTTGAATTTATATTAGTTCACACAAACACTCCATCCATGCTTTTGTTCTGGCCCTCCGGTCCAGTTTAAGAACCCATTGTGGCCCTCGAGTCAAAAAGTTTGCCCACCCCTGTCTAGCTACAGCTTAGCCACGTAAACCTCTCTGCGCTTCAGTTGTGTTTGATTTTAAAATAATGGACCCTTTAAGAATTTTTTTTAATAAAGTGCTGGCATTTGCAAGGCTGGGGGGGGGGTCTCCACAGGGGGGAGGGATCTGAGGTCTTGTCCCACCCCCACCTGCAGCAGGGATCTCATGGTCGGTTTAAAGATTAGAACCAGCCCTAGCCAGTTTGGCTCAGTGAATAGGGCGTCAGCCTGTGAACTGAAGGGTCCCGGGTTCAATTCCGGTCAAGGACACATGCCCGGGTTGTGGGCTTAATCCCCAGTGTGGGGCGTGCAGGAGGCAGCCGATCAATGACTCTCTGTCATCAATGATGTTTCTATCTCTCTCTCCCTCTCCCTTCCTCTCTGAAATCAGTAAAAACATATTTTTTAAAAAAAGACTAGAAATAGAGCCTGCTGCTCACAGTAACCAGGGGGCTGTCAACTTCCCGTCTTGTCCTCCTCCACCAGCCACATATGCCTGTCCTCACTCCCGGGACCCAGAGCACCCACCCTCAGCCCCTCGGCCCCCGAGGAAGTCAGTACATGGCTCCGCCACATGTGTATTTTCTATGGTTTTTCATAGCTGACGGTGCCCTTCACAGACCTTGCAGGTTTCAAAGTCAGCATTTGGCCAAGAGGTTTTTGGAGGCTCGGGACACGGCCTATTGACGGAGGGAATGAATGAGTGAGCACAGGCACCTTCAGCATCTGTGGCAGCCCCCATGGGCTGGCCTCGGGCTGGGAGCAGGGAGAGGGCCGGAGTCAGGCCTGTTGGTGGTCTCCGTGTTGACTGAGAAGAACCAGCCTCTGCCCTCTCCTCTGCCCTTCCTCTGTCCCCCCTCATTCCCTGTCCCCGTCTCCCCACTCCACATTCACACTTGAGCCCCCAGCTGTTTCCTGTGGGGCCTCCGATTAGCTGATCCCGAGGACAAGGAAGCCACCAGCCCGCCCCTCCTGTCTCCGGGCAGATCTGCCTCCCAGACCCTCTGCACGCTCAGAAGATGGATACAACTGCTCTTACATTTTTTAATGACGCCCCTTCCCAAAGGCCACTTCCAAGGATGCTGTTTTGACTGGGGGGAAGAATTCTTGTCTTTTTTTTTTTTTTTTTTTTTTGCTAGACTGGAATTTGCAATGTGTTTTCTCAGCCCAGCCCCCTCAGACCAGAGGGAAATGAACTCCGGGCATGCCTGCCTCTTCCAGCCACGCTGGCCCGATCCAAGGACAGCCATTAACTTGTTATTCTAAGTAATCCTCTGCTGAAAGCTGTGAGCCGCCTGTGCTGGACAAGAGCGGGGATGCCGGGCTCCCAGCTTCCCCGGGGGGAGGGACGCGGCACGGAGGTGCAGCCTCACTCCCAGACAGAAACAGCCATTTCCAATCCAGCTCATGGGAGTTGGCCACATTGACATGCTTCTGTCATTGCCTGCGGGATATTGCATCGGCCCGCTGCCCGCTAACACTGTGATCGTGGTCATCGACGGAGGCTCCGCCACGTATCAAAGCAGATTAACAGGGGAGGAGGCCTCTGACCTCTGCTCTAAAACACACATCTTATTATACACCCTGCCTAAAACCCTAAAACTGGCCCGGCCGGTGTGGTTCCATGGTTGAGCGCCGACCTATGAACCAGGAGGTCACGGTTCAATTCCCTGTCGGGTCACCTGCCCTGGTTGTGGGCTCCATCCCCACTGAGGGGGGTGCAGGAGGCAGCTGATCAATGATTCTCTCTCATTATCGATGTTTCTCTCTCTTTTAAAGGTTTAAAACCCTAAAACTGGCCCAACACCTAGAGTTGTTAGACCAACTCCCCTGAGGTCTTCCTCACCTGGCTCTTTCCTTCCAGTTCCTTCTCCAACTACATACATCCCCCCTCCTATCACCCCCAATCCTATCAGGCTCCTCTGGGCCACAACACATTTGCACTGGCTGTTCCCTTTGCCTGGGACCTCCTTTTCCACGTTTCTGGTAACAAATTCATGCAACCCAACCTAGAATGTGCTGTTCCCAACGACCTACCTCTCCCCCACCTCTTAGCATGTTGAAATTACTGTGTTCCTGTCTGGTTCTCCCCTGATACCCGCTCCCATGAAGCTAGCTCGCTCACCTCTGTTCCCCTACATCCTGCACATAGAGGTCTTGAGCACATGTTGCTTTGGTCAATGGAAGAACAATGATGGATTACATATCTACTGGAGGGAAGCACTGTGATAAGATGCTGTGACTGACTCCACTTTTTTCTAGTGACGAGGCCTTAACCATCATCATTGTCATCATCATCATCGATAACATTGACCTGGTGCTGATTTTGTGCCAGACACTGTCCTAAACACTGCAACAACCATGTAGTATTGATTACCCCCTTTTACAGACTGGGAGACAGACGCACAGACAATAGCGTTCCCAAAGTGACTGGAGTGAATAAGTGGCAGAGCTGGGGTTGGAACCCAAGCAGTTTGACTCCGTGGTCCTCACACTGAAACATTCTGAGCCTCAGTCTGCTCATCTCTAAGTGACAATCCACAAATGCGCCTTGTCAGGGTCTCACATAAAGTTGCCGCATTCCCTGAGTGTTCTCGAGAGTGAAACAAAGCCCCTTGAATGTTTCCAGAAGCATCCCTTTCTCCGGAAGTGACCCAGAGCCAGTCTGAGCACAAGCAAGCAGGCATTGCACTTGGCGTTAGCATCTTTATTCTTGAGCATGTGCCGAAGAAGCCATCCTGGGCATTTCCCTATTTCCTGCTGCTCGCAAAATCTTCCCATCTCCCAACCTTCAACTGTCCCGACTTCTGGCTGCTAACCGACAGACATGCACACAGCAGCTGCCTCGGAGAACGCCAGCCTGGAAGCCTGGAGTTTCGCTGTGTACCTGTAGAGCAGGGGTCCTCAAACTTTTTAAACAGGGGGCCAGTTCACTGTCCCTCAGACCGTTGGAGGGCCGGACTATAGTTTAAAAAAAAAAACTATGAACAAATTCCTATGCGCACTGCGGGCCCGGGACGCGTCGGCTGCTAAGCAGGACAGGCAGCGGCCCCCGGCGGGCCGGATAAATGTCCTCGGCGGGCCGCCTGTGGCCCGCGGGCCGTAGTTTGAGGACACCTGCGTAGAGGGTAGACAGCTCACATAAGCAAGACCGCCACGCCTTCCTATTCCACATCTTCCTTGCAAAGCCCCTCTCTGAAGCAACGAAGGAGCAGCATTGGGCCGGCATGTGAATCTTTTGCAAGCAGAGACGTGTTCCCTCCGTGGAATTCGATGCTTCCAATAATAACAACAACAAAAAAAACAGGTCACTTTTTTTTTTTTTTTTTTTTTTTGCTTATTGCCTACTATGCCCTGGGCACTGTTTAAGGTCATCACAGACATTTTAATTGGCCGATTGCAATCTCTCTATGGATTCAGCCCTGTTCCAAAGCCTGCCCCATTTCACATCTGAGGAGTCTGGCATCTCCTCCCTTCAGTGACCCTATAAATAAACAACACACTATGCCTGCTTCAGGAAATGCTCTGGCTATCGAGGAAAATCATTCACCAAGACACGCACGGGTTAGGAGCACTTGGCAGTGGCATATATTATCACCAGCTCAAGCATGACAATGCTCAGCCACCCCAGGCCAGGAAATGTGAGCGGAGGGATGAATGGGTAGTTTTCCCACGCCTCCCTCCCTCGCTGGCTCCCAAAGGCTGAGGCTGCCCCTAGAGGGAAATCGACCTCCTGTGTTTCCTGGGAAGAGGTCACGGCAGGCTGCGCCTACAACGCACCAGGAGAAAGGAGAGCAAGCTCGGAGGGTCTAGTCAGGGGTGGGCAAACTTTTTGACTCGAGGGCCACAATGGGTTCTTAAACTGGACCGGAGGGCCGGAACAAAAGCATGGATGGAGTGTTTGTGTGAACTAATATAAATTCAAAGTAAAGGAGAGGAGGGGAGAGCAAGAGAACCGGATAGAACAGCCAGATCCGGCCTGAAGGCCATAGTTTGCCCACGGCTGGGACTCTAGCCCAATGGTTACTGCGCGTGTATTGTAGGGGCGTGTGTGTGTTCGGTGCTCTGTGCTATCCTCAGTGCCGAGGTCCATGCGTGGCACACAGCAGGGGCCCAGTACATGCTTAGTGAACGAATGAGTAAATGCACGGGTGGATGAGGTCCGTAACTTGCTCATGCGCAGTCGGCTAGCAGAGTTGGAATGCAAACCCAGGGTTTCCTCTTGGGCTTCCTGAGAGCAGCTACCTCCCGGGGACACACAGATACCCATGATGCCGAGAAGCCAGGAGACCCTTCCACAGCAAAGGCGAGAGGAGGAGTCCCTCAGTCTGTGGGCAGCCCACAGGCTCGTAACCAGATCACTAGGCGAGCTAGCCGGGGCCCAGGCCTGGCTGTGTGCGGTGCGAGGCGGTCTCACTCTCTCCGTACGTCCAAATAGAATTCCTAACTCCTGCCTGCTCCCACAAGGAGCCATGAATGTGGCAAGGCTTGCAACAGGGCTTTGCGCTGTGGGACTCAGGCGGCTCCATCACAGAGACATCCAATCCGTGCGGATCCCCGCAGCCCCAGGAACGGGCCAGCGCTCCGCCGCACACCTGGACCCCGAGTTCTCCAGCAGGGTCTACTTCCGATGGGGCCAGGAACGCAGTGTGTGAAGGGCGACAAGATCCGAGCAGCTCCCTGCCCCCAGGAGCTCTGCAGAAAACAGATTTCCAGAGCCTAGGACCGCTGGAGTCTGCCCAGACCTCGCCTGCCAGGATGCCTGCGAAACGGTCTAACAGATCCGCCAGAGGAAGGACCTGCGCCGAGAGCTGAATTCTAGGGTCTAAAGAAGCTGGACTCCCTCCTCCCAGCCCAGCGCCTGGCTGCTTCTCTCCTCGCCCAGCACTGGCTGTGCCTTAGACCAGTGGGAAGTGTGTGTGTGGGGGGGGCTGACTCGGAGAGGTTCTCACCCCCAGAGCTGCCCCCCAGCACACAGCCCTGCAGTGTAGACAAGGGAACTCAGAGTCAACCACTCAAGGTCATGAAACCTGTGAGATGGGCCCTCAGGGCCGCCCCTGGCTGTCATCACCCCTATCCCCCCGCCTTCCCACTGCCCCATGACGGGTCCACGGGACCACTGAACCTAACCGAATGCCCAGTAAGGAAATGCCACGCAGTGTCAAAACATGGAAACAAGTGACAACGGTTAAAATCCTTCCCTTGGCCCCTGGCTGGGATCTGGGGAAAAGGCGGTGGTGGCGGCTTTGGTGCCACCACCAGCCACCCTGGAGGTTCCGGCCCCCACACCACACTCTCCCTCCAGGGCCCTTGGCCCAGGCCGTCCATCACAGCTTCATCTGGCTGCGCCCTGCTCTGCACACCGTCCCAACACTGGCCCCTCTGATGGCCCGGCCCGCTCCCATGGCAGCTCTCACCTGGCATCGGGAGGCCCTATGGGAAGAAACCAACGTGCCACGTGGGGCCTCAGTGGAGAGGTGCCAGCTCAGCCTCTGTCCACCCGGGAGGCACCCTCCCCGTCGGGGCCTGAGTGCCCGAGTCAGGTGCAAACCTCAGCCGACCCTGATACCTGTGTCCCCCGGGGCCAGCAGGACATCAAGGCTCGGCCACGCGGGGCCTCGCAGCCCTCGCATGTGGCCCGGGGTCCCAGCCCCTCATTAGGGGGTGGCAGCTCTCCCGAAGCCCTTTAATGTGGTGCGATGGTATTTCTCAGGCTTCTTTGCAGAAGGAAAAAGTTAATAACGTGAAAGCTTTATGACCCCTCGCTTCCCCCCTCCGAGACATGCCCTTTGGTGGTGGAACACGGGGCCAGGGAGGCCGCGGCCGGGATTTCCTCCTTGGGGAGCGGCTGTAATTACACGCGGGAGGGGCCGGGCCGCGATGGGGCGACACACGGAGGCCTCCACCTCGCAGGCCGCAGGAGGCGAGGTGTTGGCCACCGAGCCCCGGGCTGCAAAGCAGAAACAGATGGGGAATCCATTACCTGCGCTACAAAGGAGGCGGCCGGCTAATAAACGTATTTACTGGGTTAAATAAATACGCCAAGGGCTGTTAAAAGCCTGGCCTGTGACTTCAAGTCCCCGACATTTTTCACTTGTCAGAAGGGGCTTTTGGAAGCTCTCAGGCAGCCTGCCTTCCTGTCCATGTTTATGCCTCCGCGGTGCCCTCGGCAGCTCCTGGGCGTGGGGAGAGAAAGGGCCTTTGTCTGGCTGCGTGGAGCCCCTTCGGGCGGACGGGCGGAGCGCACAGGCTCTGATGGGAGTCGTGGCCCAGAGCCATAAAGGCGGAGGTGGAGGAGAGCATCGGTACATGGGACGAGGCCCGGGACCAGGCCCGGTCCAGATTCACCCTAGCCGGCTTGGCTCAGTGGATAGAGCATTGGCCCGTGGGCTAAAGGGTCCCTGGTTCGATTCCGGTCAAGGGCACATACCTGGGTTGTGGGCTCCATCCCCAGTAGAGGCCCTGCAGGAAGCAGCCAATCAATGATTCTCTCTTGTTGATATTCCTATCTCCTGTCCCTCTCCCTTCCTCCCTGAAATCAATAAAAATGTATTTTAAAAAATAAAATAAAATAAAAAGCAGATAAAATAAAAAGCCTAACTGGTTTGGCTCAGTGGATAGCGCATCGGCCTGCAGACTGAAGGGTCCCAGGTTCGATTCCGGTCAAGGGCATGTAGCTTGGTTGCGGGCAAATCCCCAGTAGGGGGTGTGCAGGAGGCAGCTGATCGATGTTTCTCTCTCATTGATGTTTCTAACTCTCTATCCCTCTCCCTTCCTCTCTGTAAAAAAAAAAAATCAATAAAATATTTTTAAAAAATAAAAATAAAAAGCAGATCTCACCAGACCTTGTAGAGCCTTCACTGCCCTGTCCTTTTCCAAAAATGCTGTGATGAAACTCACATAACATGAAATGTACTGTGTCAACCAGAGTGAGCCGTTCAGGGGCGTGTCATACACTCATCATGCACCACCATCACTCTTGTCACATTCCGAACCTTTTCATGATCCCAAAAGGAAACCTCGGACCCATGAAGTCATCACTCCCCCCTTTTCTCTCGAACCCCAGCCCCTGACGATCACTAATCTACTTCTGTCTCTATGGATTTGCTCTTCTGGGACATTTTGTACCAGTGGAATCATACGATGTGGGACCTTCCATGTCTTCGTCTTTTGCCTACGTACTATTGTCGGGGTTCATCCGTGTTGTGCGTGTATTGGTCCTTTATTCTGCTTTATGGCTGATTAATGTTCCATGCCATGGTTTCTCCTCCCCCCTCCGCCACCCCCCCCCCCCAATGTATATCCATTCAGCTGCCCCTGGACATCCGGGCTGTTTCTACCTCTTAGCCAGTGAGCTGCGGTGACCTTGCACAAGATAGTGTTTGAACACCTGCTTTCAGTTCCTTCTGGTGTAGACCCGGAGCCGTCACTCTCCGTCTAGCTGATTGAGGAACTGCCAAGCTGTTTGCGCTGCCCTCCCTGCCTGGTGGGAGACATTTTTCATTCACCATCTCAAGTTCTGATAAGATGCTGACTGACATCTTCAGAGAAGAGAGAAGGCTATTATTTGATGAAGCTGTTCCATGCCCCAGGCGCTGAATTCCCACAGCCTCCTCTCCCCCAGAGTGGGGGTGCTGTCCTCATCTTATAGACCAGGAAGCTGTGGGGATTGATGGTCACCCCGAGTATGCGCTTCAGAGGTGTCAGACCTGGTCCTGCAGACCGTGGCGTCTTTGGGGCTCCATCACCCCAATGACTTGAGAATGTAGAAGAAAGGGCAGGAGTTTCAGGGGCCCCGAGAAGGTCTCCATGACTTGTTACTAGTAAACTACACCCTAAATAATCCCACAGCAGGGGTGCCGAGGACCTGGTCAGCATCTCTCTGCTTTGCACCCCAGGAAGCCCATAGCAGAGGAGACCCCAAAAACCATCGATATCACACACTATGAGGATATTATACCTTCATTTCAACTTAATCCACTTACAGTCCAAATTGTAGATGATCCAAAAGTCACAGCTAAACAGCCCGTTGAAGGGGTTTTGACAAACGGAATAAACAGAAAGTGCCACCAAATTCGGTCACCGACCTCCTACGCTTAGGGCCACATGGGTGGGATAGAAGACCTTGCCCAGCCCCCAGGCCGTGTGGACTGGATGCAACTTGCTGGCTGAGAGCCACATCATTCTACTGCTCTCCTTGGAGTAAACCGGGTCAGTTTTCTAGGTAACTGCTTTCCTTTGGGACCAGAGTAAGGGTGGGGGTCGGGGGGGGGGCGTAGAAAAGGAGTTTTGAGATAATGAGCAGAAGTTTGCCATCAACTTGATACATGTCAGATTCTCCAAAGAGGAGCTGTGTGCAGCGAACTCCCTCTTTCAAGTCCTGTTTATGGTTGGTTAAATAAGCAATGGAGTGATCTGTCACCTCCGCTCTCCAGCCGGTGATCGGAGAGAGCAACAAGCCAATCTGATGTGAAATGATGTGGACAGTAAGTAAATAAATCCCACCTTGATAAGCTGGCCTGGGCCGCAGCTCTCCCACGGACCCCAAACATTTTGATTACGGACTGATGAGGGCTTCCCGGTGGGGTGGGGGAGGGGCAGGTACTCCTCTTCCCTGGAGGTCCCTGCAAATAGAAACTCACCTCCTCTGTTGGCGGGGGTGTGAGGATAAGCGGGGAAAGGGGTGAACCAGGCGGTCTTTCTCTTTCTTTTTCACCAAGGCGTCTTGGAGACAATAGTAGATGCCCGTCAAAGGCAACCTGGTCAACCTTGGAGGGTGGGAAGAGTATAGGACTTGCACGAGGTTTCAGTTCAATCAATGCATCGGTGGAGCGATAGATGCCTGAAGGGAGGGAGGGAGTTTGAAGGCTGCTTGCAAGCGATCTTCATTTACCTAATTACATGACATGTCTCCCGTCTACAAGGCCGGCTCCTGGAGCAGGACAGACAGACGCAAAGCCAGCACTTCATTGAGTAAAGAGCATCTCTTCCTGCTTGGCTCGCTTGTGTTCTTGCTGGAAACTTTTTTCTTTCCCAATGAGAGGTGGAAATGTTTTATTTATGGGCGGCCTTTCCTAGGTTTATACCTATTTCCTAATCACTAACCACTCCAAAACATTGCCCCAAACCAAGAAGCCATTTCCTTTAAAATGCTCCAAATGAACAGCTTGCATTTTTATTTCTTTTTAGTGTTTAGAGCTTTTCCAAGCTCTTCCTATGTTGTACCTCATTCAACGCTGAGATGTGTCCCTTTGGCGTGGGAAAAGGGGTGGCAGAGAGTTAAGGAACACTCCAGGCGCATCTGACTGCTGAGTGGAGAGCCGGGACTCCAACCCAGGCAGTCTGACTGTCTGCTGAACTGCAAGTGAGCCTGTTCTTTCACTGCCCCGGGACTCACTTTCCCCATCTGTTCAATGGGGCTGATAATCACCGCTAACTTACGGGGGTGTCTTGAAGCTTTAGGGAGTTCATCTATGTAAAGACTTCCAATGGTAGGGGTTTGCTGTCATCCTTGCGCTCACGGCAGATTTCAAAAGGTGATCACGCCGATACAGCCACTCCCACGTGGCAGGTGGAAAGGGAGAGATTTCCCAAGGCGCGTGGTGAGGGGGCCCGGACGTCCTCTCCATCCAGTCAAGGGCTTTTTCAGGCACCAAATTCATGCTCACTGACTACCCATTCCTACTCAATATGTAATGGGCCAGCTGTAGTTCAAGGCTATTTATCGCTGAAAATTCTAAGAGAGTTTTGCCTGAGAATGAGGTCCACAAAGTAGGGCCCCATCCACCCAAGCTTTAGGTCGACCGGCGATCTCCCACGCCCTGCTCTTCCTTTCCCGTGTAGCTGTTGATTACAATCAATGGGGCTTTTCTTTTTCTTTCTCTCTCCTTTATTTATTTATTTATTTACTTACTTACTTACTTAACTAATAAGAAATGTATTTACTCTTATTTTCAGAAGAGTTTATGTTTCTTTACATTATAATAGCAATGCATGTCATCGTATTGGGAATGTGGGAAATTAGTGAAAAACAAGAGGACAAAACCACTTTTCAGCTATGTGTTAAAATTCTGCCGCTCAGAGATCATTGCTGTGCTGTATTCCTTTTGTGTCCTTGTTTCCATGCATGTGATAAGCATAGGTATGATTTTTTTTTCCTTTCGTTTACATAATTTGGATCCTGGTGGTGGTGTTGGTGGGTGGGTGGCTTATATAACATGCTGCCAGCATTCTGTGTGTTTACCTTTTGATTGCTTTGGGGTTAATTCTTCAAAAGGTAGATAAAACAGCAGCAGTGTGCGAGGGTTAGGAGGACAGCTTGGGTATGAGTCCTGCCCTGGCCCTGATTAACTGTGGGACCTGAGTCAAGTTCCTTCACTTGGCTGTGCCTCTGTTATTCTGGGTAAGACAGGGACGATAATAGTGCATACCTTGGGGGGCTGACGTGCTCGTAGGCTTGAAGGAATTAATGTTTGTACTCAAAAAAATGTTCGCTAGGCCCTCGCTGGTTTGGTTTAGTGGATGGAGCGTCAGCCTGCAGACCAAAGGATCCCAAGTTTGATTCTGGTCAAGGGCACATGCCCAGGTTGCAGGCTCCATCCCCAGTAGGGGGTGTGCAGGAGGCAGCTGATCAATGATTCTCTCTTATCATTGATGTTCCTATCTCTCTCTCCCTCTCCCTTCCTTTCTGAAATCCATAAAAATATATTTTAAAATATATATATATTTTAAAATTGTTAACTAGAAGAAATGATTTCCAATCATCTTAGACACTGATGCTTTCATTCCGTTAGTCTGAACTAGAGCTGCATTTCATATAGGATTTCGGGTTGCAAACAACAGACACACAGGCCAATTTAAAGAAAAAAATATATATAACTTTAAAGGATCTGAGTAGGAACCTAGTCTTCCAGCAGGAAAGACACTTAGACGATGACCACAACCATTTCTTGAGTACCTACTGTGTTCCGCACACGGTGGCCACTTCAGGCTCTGAACTACAATCGTTTCATTTGTCCTCATAAATTCCTATGAAGTTCATATGAGGCTCTTCTCCTTCTACATATTAGGAAACTGAGTCTCAGAAGGATTAAATGATTTTCCCAAATCCACACAACTAAAGAAGCAGTGAAATCAAGATTCAAGCCCAGGTGTGACTTATTCAACAATGTAGCTCATTCGTTCACTCAGCCATTTCATATTACAGAGTGCTCCCTCTAGGCCAGACCAGGGTTCTTTGGCAATCACACAGGCACAGCCCCTGTCACCATGGAGCTTACACTCTAGTGGGGGGAGAAAGATGTCTGTTCAGTGAGCACACTGCAGCTGTAATACAGGCACTGGAGAAGAGGCATGGTGCTCTGAGACCTGTACTAGAAAATCTGACCTTCACAGGGAGGTCATGGAAGATACCCTTGACAAAGCAATGCTTGATCTGAGGTGGGAAGAGTGAGTGGAGTTAATGGCCAAGGCCTGGGGTGTGGGGAGGAGTGAGTCACAAAAAGGAAACTGCCCAGTCTCTATGGTGAGAAGAATGGGGTGAGAGAGACTGACAGATGCCGAGGGTGCATCTGAAATAGGAAAAGGAGGAGATGGGGTGCAAGGGGAGACTAGAGAGAGGAAGAGGCAGCCATGTAAGAGTTTCAGGTCAATTAAGGAGCTTTGACTTTCTCCTACGGTCAATGGAAGTCATTAAAGAATTGAAAACAGGGAGATGACCTGGTCAAATTTTATTTCAAAGACACCACTCTGGTTTTCAAAGGGGAGAATAAATGGAGGTGGGGTGGGAGCAAAGGTGGGTCCTGGTTCACCTGTCGGAGCCCATAGCAATAGTGTGTGGGTGGCAGTAGCTGGGGCCAAGGATGTGGAGAGAAGTGAACAGGCTGGGGAGAACGTTAGGAGTGGAGATCACAGAGCTTGGTGATGGGTTGGCTGTGGAAAGAGAAGGGGAGCGAAGGTGATGCCAGGACTTCTGGCTTGTTTAACCCAGTGATGGTGCTGCCCACGGGCCTGGTGGATCCTGGGGAGGGTCAGAATCGAGAAGGGTGATCTTCAGTTTAGTTTTTGAACATATTAAGTTATAGGTGCCTTCAAGCTACCCCTCAAAAAGATGTAGAGGTCTTGAGTTTGTCATTTGTCATTCTTTAGGGCTGTCCCCATCTGAACCTCCTTCTCATGTTTGGAAAACCCTTCCTCTTATGAGGCAAAGCCCGTCTCCCACTAAAGAAGCTAAAAAGACCAGCTTTGGGGATGACCTATGACAGTTTAGATCTAGGGCCCTATCTCTCAGGATGTCTCCTTGGGCTTGACCTTGAATTAGCACCTCTGCCACACCAGGACAAGACTTTCCCCATTTTATAGCCAATTAAACCAAGGCACAGGGTCCAAAAGAGAGGCTGTATGTTGTTTGCTGAGGAGAATGAACTCGGGGGAGGAGTCAGGGACTGGCTGTGCCGCAAGCTGGCCATGTGGCTGTGGAGTCGCCCTCCCACACCTGCGTTTGCCACACTTCCACGAGGTCGTGGGCCTCAGGGATGTCCAAGGCCTTTCCCGCCCCTAGCAGTCCCTGATGTGTCCTTGCCCTTCACAGCTCAAGGACAACCAGCCAGAGCAATTGCCTGGTTCATTCAGACAGAGGAGTTCTCTTACCGGGACGAGAAAGCCGATTTTATTTTCTGGCTCTGAATAACGGAGATCGTTCATCCCCGAAGCTGAGGCTATGCCGCCAAAATGAGCAAAGAGTTGGGGGGGGGGGGGGGTGGTGGAAGAGCAAGCTCATCAGCAGATTTAAAACCAAGTTCCTTTTTTTTTTCCTCATTAAACAATAGGATTTTTTTTTTTAAAAAAAATCTATATTTTTCCTCCGTATGAACTTGGTTTCATTTTGCTTACCTACACCAATGCAATAAAACAGTCCCAGGGGAGGCACCGTTACTGATAATTGAGACAAAACAGAAGCAATCTGGGCCCTCAGAGGTTTTGCCTGCATAATAGGTCAGCCCTGTCGGATGGAGCATTCTGCAGTGATGGAGAGATTCTGTCCTGAGCTGTAATTTACTAGCTACTGGCCACATGCGGGGCTGAGCCCTCGAAATGTGGGCAGAGCAACCGAAGAACAGGGCTTAACATTTTCACGTACACACATGTACATTTCAGTAGCCACATGTGGCCAGTGGCTACTGTACTGGTCAGGGCAGAAGACACTGGCAGCCAAAGGCGGAGCTACAGGTGAATCTGCGTTCCCCGAGGCTCACCCTTTGGGGCTTGCTGTGGGCCACCGAGACGGGGGCAGACTCCGCTCTTTGCCCGAGCTGTGTGTGGGTTTATTAATTGTCTACATGATTGCTTTTGTGAAGGGCCTACCTCGCCGAACCCAGAATTAGGAGCTCTGAATCTGAAGGCATTTATTAGGCTTAAATTTATGTGGTGTGAAATCTGTTAGATCATTTGCTCATCGGTAGGTTGTCGAGAAAAAAGGCCCATCTACAAAGGGTTTTCAGGGTGAAGGTCACCGGTGTAATCAGAAACATACCACGCCTGGCCTCCAGCAAAAGATGGTGTGCTTTCAAGTAAATGTGGAGTTTGCGAAGTGGCCTTTTGAAGACCTTACCATAGGTAACATTTCCTCTCTTATTAAAAAAAAGAAAAGGGAAAAAAAAAAAGTGCAATTATTTTTCACTGTTGTAAAACTTCACGGCAAGGTGGAAGCCCCCAGTGGTTCCTGTTGGAAAACATGAAGTGGGCCCCAGCCAGTGTGGCTCAGTGGATAGAGCGTCCGCCTGCAGATGGAAAGGTCCCATGTTCAATTCCTCGTCAGGGCACAGGCCTGGGTTTCGAGCTCGATCCCCAGTAGGGGGCATGCAGGAGGCAGCCGATCAATGATTCTCTCTCATCACTGATGTTTCTCTCTCTCTCCCTCTTCTTTCCTCTCTGAAATCAATAAAAATATATTTTAAAAAAGAAAGAAGGAAAGAAAACGTGGTGGGATGGCCATGCTGGAACGGAACCTTCCAAGTGAATAGGGATGCGATGAGAAGGTTTGATTAAAATGTGGTCACCTTGAGCAAGGAGACTGGCCAGCCGACCCCAGCGGTCAAAGGCACGGCTGGCGTTCACTGCAGGTTACCTAGAGCAAGAATCCATCCAACTCCTTCATTCAACAAACACCCGCCATGGCCACGTGCAGGCTGGGAGCCAGGTTCCGGGGAAACACAGCTGAAGCCGGGGCAGCTCTGGCTCCGGCGCTCACAGCCCAAGGACGGGGCCCCGTGGACCCAGCATCCGTCGGTGAGCATTGCCTCCCAAACGCCCGACCCTACGCATCACCGGAGGTGCATTTTGAAATGCAGCCTTCCAGTCTCTTCTCCCCAAATATTCTGATCCCAGGGTCTGTGGGAGGGCCTGAGGATACGTATTTTCATTCAGTTCGGGAGACTTAGCATGGTGCACGCACCGTCTGTCCGCCCATAGCTCTTCCTCATGACCCCGTCACTCCCACAGGGACAAGGAGCCATCAGCGGCCCTCTCCCGCCCTTTACCACTTCCTGAGTCCAGCGGGGCGTACCCCCTCCATAGCCCTCGCATCGTCCTTTGCCACCTGACACCTGGGCCGCGGCAACCGTCCTGACCTCTCTCCCGGGCCCTGTTCTGCCCTCTGGGCTGGCTCTCTGCAGCGAGATGTGGAGCAGAAGGTGTGTCTCCCTGGCCGAGAACCAGGGCTGCCTTGGCCTCCGGGAACCCGGACCCGCCTCCTCTCCACTCCTTTCCAGGGCCCTGGTTTGGGGGTGACTGTTACTGTTTCACCTTCTGGGCTCACCCCCGTGTCTCCATGGAGCCTATCCAGGCCCTGCCAGATGGTAACATTCGTCCGCAGCCTCCGGCCGGAGAGAGAGGTAAGTGGGATTGGGGTTGGGAGCAGCCAAAGGTCCCAGGCGGCCAGGGCGCGGGGCACGCGGGGCATCGTGCGGGCATAGAGGGACACGCGCGGGAATGAAGGGCATGAGGTCAGGCTGTGAGGAGGTTCTCATGTAGGAATGGGGTGAAGCGAATAAGAGGAACTTCCCTTTGAGGGGCGCACAGACAACCCGGGATGGGGAGGGCTGTTGCTATTTTTATTTGCTTTTTACTTCTTATTTTGGAAAATGTCAGAAACGTTTCAGAGCAGAGAAAGCAGCATGACGACTCCTCATAAATGCTTAGGAATTCATGGCTTCGGAAACATGCCATTCATTTTCGGGGGGACCAGGGAGTGTGCCAATGATCGCGACCGATGCCCCGGCCCCTCCGCCCTCCCTCCCGGGCCTCTGCCTGACGCGGGAAATTGCCGTCCAAGGAAAAAGGGAGCCACACCCCTCACACTGGTGTGGGGACCACTGTCTGCCCTGCAGGCTCCCAGCCAAGATGGCAAGGCCGACCGGGTACACTCTCCCTCCGCCTGATCATGTAACGTAAGTGCTAGAAGAGACAGGACTGGGAGCCCCCGATCGCGGCAGCCCAGTGGGGTGGAAGGATGGCTCGTACTGGAGACAGGGGAGGGGCGGGCTTAGAGTCAGACCCTGGGGTGACCGATCAAGGCCCCTGGAGGCCACGGGCAGCCACATGGGGCTCACATGAGGGACAGTGACGCGCTTGGATTGCCTCGGGAAGGGCACGGTGGCAGAGTGGGGGGCGTAGCCCTGGCGCCAGGAGAGGCCAGTGCCCAGGAGAGGCGACGCCACATAAACCAGCGCAGTGGCAGGGCAGGCGGGAGGCGTGCTCACAGGAGAGGCATCCGTGGGCCTTCCTTGGGGACCAGGGGGCCATGGGAGCCAGCACCACGCCTTCCAGCACCTCGGAGCCAGGCCCCCGCCCTCCGGAGCCATTAATGCTAACCACCTGGCACCTGCCATTTGGTGGCCTGACACTGGCCAGGCCTCCTCGGGCACCTTTCATGTGACATTCCTCCCTCCTCGGCTTTCACGGGACGAGGGGTTACTGCCTGTGGCGCTGGGAGATGAGAAGCAGGCCCCGGGGGTGGGAAGGGTCTGTCTGCTGGGGACCCCCACTTTCCCGGGGCAGGGGCCACTGCTCCGGTTCCCACAGAGCTCAGAGCTGTGGAGTCCGGGCAGGAGGTGTGAAGGCCAGGGAGGGGTCATCTGTGCCGTCACCACGAGGCGGCAGCCAGGAGAGGGCTGGGACTCCGGACTGCACCCGCGCTTTCCCGGGGGACCCAGGGCAGGCACCCGCGCTTTCCCGGGGGACCCAGGGCAGACACCCTCGCTTTCCCGGGGGACCCAGGGCAGGCACACAGCCTTCCCCTTTCGCGGGCCATCTCCACGCCTGCAGCGCGTGTTCGCATCACTGCCCACGCTGTTCCCGTGGGGGCGCACTGCACAGCAGTTTCTTAACCATTTAGGCAGCCACCTCTTGAGCCAAGGTAACCCGTGAAGCAGGAGAGAAGAGGGAATCGGGGGTCAGGAGAGCCAGGTTCAAGTCCGGGGCTGACGCATCCAGCCATGTGGTCCCGGCTTCATCCTGGAACCTCTGTAATGCCTCCAGGGGCAGAGACCGGCAGCCCACCCCGAGGGGGTGAGGTTTAAAGGAGATGAGGGGTGCAAACCTTTTGGGGAGGCCTGCGTGAGCAAGGGCCTACAGGCGTCCTCAAACTACGGCCCCCGGGCCACATGCGGCCCGCCGAGGACATGGATCCGGCCCGCCGGGTGCCGCTGCCTGTCCTGCTTAGCAGCCGACTCGTCCCGGGCCCGCAGTGCGCGTAGGAATTTGTTCATAGTTTTTTTTTAAAACTATAGTCCAGCCCTCCAACGGTCTGAGGGACAGTGAACTGGCCCCCTGTTTAAAAAGTTTGAGGACCCCTGGCCTAGCATCTTCGACGTGCCGACCACCATCAGGGTTTGGGGCAGATGATCCCAGCTCCGCCCCCCATCCCGTATCCCATGTGGAAGAGCTGCTTGGGGTGATTAGTGGACCTGCCTCACACGGCACAGCCAGGAAGGGGCAGCAGGTTGGATCGGGGTTCACTGCGCCCCACCCTTTCACAGCGGTTGTGTGCCCATGACCCTGGGGACCCCGACCCAAGGCTGAGGCCTAAACCAGGAGCCGAGGCCGTGAGGGCGGTGCCTGGGTGCCCAGGGCGAGCGAGGCAGCCCCGCAGCCAGCAGGCGGGCAGCACGGGGTGCTGGGTGTCTGGGAACCTGCGCTCAGCGCTCATTTGGAACTGGTTCTCTTTCGGGGTGATTTACGCACCCTCAGTTCTCACCGCGGGGCTGTTTGATCTCCAGCCCAGGCCGAGAGTCTGCGTGCGCCTTCCGCCCTCACCGCACCGGGCTCCCGTGACCTGGGCTCCCGTGACCTGGGCTCCCGTGACCTGGGCTCCCGTGACCTGGGCTCCCGTGACCTGGGCTCCTGTTACCTGGCCTCCCGTGACCTGGCCTCCCGTGACCTGGGCTCCTGTTACCTGGCCTCCCGTGACCACAACTGGTGTCGCCAGGCAGGACCTAGGCTCCCATGACCTGGCCTCCCGTGACCTGGGCTCCCATGACCTGGCCTCCCGTGTCCTGCCCTCCCGTGACCTGGCCTCCCGTGACCTGGGCTCCCGTGACCTGGGCTCCCGTGACCTGGCCTCCCGTGACCTGGCCTCCCGTGTCCTGCCCTCCCGTGTCCTGCCCTCCCGTGACCTGGCCTCCCGTGTCCTGCCCTCCCGTGACCTGGCCTCCCGTGACCTGGGCTCCCGTGACCTGGGCTCCCGTGACCTGGCCTCCCGTGACCTGGCCTCCCGTGTCCTGCCCTCCCGTGACCTGGCCTCCCGTGACCTGGCCTCCCGTGACCTGGGCTCCCGTGACCTGGCCTCCCATGACCTGGGCTCCCGTGACCTGGGCTCCCGTGACCTGGCCTCCCGTGACCTGGCCTCCCGTGACCTGCCCTCCCGTGACCTGGCCTCCCGTGACCTGGCCTCCCGTGACCTGGCCTCCCGTGACCTGGGCTCCCGTGACCTGGGCTCCCGTGACCTGGCCTCCCGTGACCTGGCCTCCCGTGACCTGGGCTCCTGTGACCTGGCCTCCCGTGACCTGGCCTCCCGTGACCTGGGCTCCCGTGACCTGGCCTCCCGTGACCTGGCCTCCCGTGACCTGGGCTCCTGTGACCTGGCCTCCCGTGACCTGGCCTCCCATGACCTGGGCTCCCGTGACCTGGGCTCCCGTGACCTGGCCTCCCGTGACCTGGGCTCCCGTGACCACAGCCGGTGTCGCCAGGCAGGGCCGTGGGCAGCCAGAGGGCCAGAGCGGGAGGGGAGGCGCCTGCTGTGTGATCTCCAGGAGGCAGAGCGGCGTGGGGGGAGGACCACAGGCTCCAGCTGCCCGGGGTGGGGGCATTGCTGTACCTTCCCGAGCCTGTTTCCTTATGGATAAAGTGGAGGTGGCATGGCCCGCTTTGAAGAGATTTGGGGGCAGAAAAAGGATAATAATGAGTTCAGAGTCCCTGGCCAGGGTGGCTCAGTGGGCTGAGCATCGTCCCATGCACCGAGAGGTCGTGAGTTCGGTTCCCAGTCAGCCCACCGGCTGTCTCCGGAGGGGGTGAGGACCCTGCTTCGTTCCACACCAGCCAGACCCTATGTAGACCATTGCATCCGTCCGTCCGTCCATCCGTCCGGGGCTTCACCTCCTACCATTTTGAACCCACTCAGAGCACAGGGACCGGAATGAGGGGGGCCTTGACGTCACGTTAAAGGGACAGAGTCGAAAGGGGTGGCTCTTTGGTCGGGAGAAGGGAAGCCCAGGGGGTGTATTTGTGAAGGACTCGGTGTATAGGGAGAGGCCGCCCTGGCCTTGGGGCGGGGCAGTGGAGAGCAGTGGCGGGCACGGCAGGAATCCGTATTTCAACACAGAGTTAGACCCGGGCCAGCGGGGAACCCGTGGCCTCGCTCAGAGGGAGCTTCCCGTCCCTGGGAGCAGGCACCTGAGCTGAGCCAGCGCCCCTGGGACGCTGGAGAGCCAGTGCCTGGGGCGAGGGGGTCCGTCTCTCTTCTCTGCACCTGTGAGCTGCGGGTCCGTGGTCCTAGCCTTCCTCCGGTGGGAGCCGTAGGTAGACAGACCTCGGCCGCCCGAGTCTCCCTGGCGACAACATGGACTGTGCGGTTCATCCAGTCCCAGGCGCCGAGCCTCGGTCCCCGGCAGAGGTGATGTCACCGTGGAAACACGAGCATCCCGGCCCCGCCTTTCCAGGTCACGGAGCTGTCCTGCAGCAGGAAGAGGCATTTCCTGGCCCTGATCTTCTCTCAGGGGTCCCCAGCCGGGTATCCTGTTTCTGGCGCTGCAGGGCATCCTGTGGGGGCCCCTGGGGCGCTGGAGCCTGGCAGGAGGTGGGTCGGGCAGAGCCCTCGGGGCCGGCCCTGGACTCCGTGGCGCTCGGATCAGCTGTGGGACCGGGCGGGGGCCAGAGAGGACCTCTGCCGTCCATCCCGTCACTGACCTCAGTCCTCCTGGCAAAGTCTCTAAGAAACCCTTTTCCGGAACGCTCACAGCTGCCCTGAGGTCCAGGGCCGTGGTTTCTGACACATTCCGATATGGGCAGCCGTCTCCACTGCTCATTTTAACAGGGGTGGGCAAACTTTTTGACTCGAGGGCCACAATGGGTTCTTAAACGGGACCGGAGGGCCGGAACAAAAGCATGGATGGAGTGTTTGTGTGAACTAATATAAATTCAAAGTAAAGGAGCGGAGGGGAGAGCAAGAGAACCCTCTGCTCTTTCAGCTCCGTGGGCCGGATAGAACAGCCAAATGGGCCGGATCCGGCCCGCGGGCCGTAGTTTGCCCACGGCTGTTTTAGAACATTTCCGTCACCGCCGTTCATCCTTTTTTGTTTTTTAAAACTTTCATGTTATGCTGAGAACTTTTTTCTTTAACTATTTTAACCATTTTTAAATTTATTTTAGAATAATTTTTATTGATTTCAGAGAGGAAGGGAGAGGGAGAGAGAGAGCGAGCAACATCAATGAGAGAGAATTATTGATCAGTTGCCTCCTGCATGCCCCTTACTGGGGATCGAGCCTAAAACCCAGGTGTGTGACCCTGACCAGGAAATGAACCATGGCCTCCTGGTTCATAGGTCAAGGCTCAACCACTGAGCCACACTGCCGGGCTATTTTAACCATTTGTAAGTGTCCAAGTCAGTGGTATTCAAGTCCATTCACCACGGTGTGCCGCCGTCACCACCGTCCAGCTCGAGGCTGTCACCATCCCACTTCATTGAGCACAGTGTTGCTGTTATTCCAGTTATAAAATAGAACTTTTAAATCTATGTCCACATTGCGAACAGTGCAGGCGTGTCCTCTATTCTAGTGACAACAGCAGGCGACACAGATCCAGGGAAGAGGATAAAATGCAAGTGCCAGTTCATCGCTTTCTCGGAAATAAAAACAAAGGTATTGTTGTGCCCACGTGATGGTGTGACAATCAGAGGTTGCCAATTTTGAAGTCGGAATCCAAGTGTGTATTTCCTTGTGTGTGATGTGGCCCCTTCCCCCAGCAGCAGTAGGGGGGCCTGGGGGGCCCAGCCTCATTCCTCCACGTCCTCCTGCCTGGGCCCCGAGGGGTCAAAAGGCCAGAGAATGGGGAGACTTTTCTCCTCGGGCCCTGGACATGAATGCGCAGCGCCCATCGCCCGCAGACCTTCCCAGCTCACATTCCCCGGGGCCGGCGAGGCAGAAAATGCCCTGGAACAAAGCTCCGGCCCCCAAAAGACCGCCCTTTCAGTGTGGGGTCAATTCCACTTGGGGGCTTCCGGAAGAGTCACCCCAACTTAAGAAAAGAGAAAGGGGAGGGGGAGAAAGGACACCCATGAGTGTGCACCGCCCGCCCCCGCCCCACCACACACACACACACACAAACACACACACACACACACACACACACACACACACACACACACACACACACACGCAGCCTCCGTGGGAAGTGGCTCAGAGTTCCCCACGCGCCTCCTAGGAGGCGGGGCGGGCGCCGGACCCCCCTGGTCCCGGGAGTCCGAGAAATAGATGCATTTCTCCACCTTCTGTGAGTCCTCGGACAAATCTAGGGGCCTCGCCTAGTCCTCCGGATAAATGGGCGCACGGCCGTCACCCACCCTGCCTTCCTCCGTCTGGGTTGTCTGGCCAGGATGCTGTCCCACTTGGGGGACACTGTGCCTCCTCCCCTGTCCCCGGAGCAGGCGGCCTCGTCACTGCAGCCTGAGCACGCGGTAGGGTTCTGGCACATACCCACCGAGTCCCCCCTTCTTCCCAGCCTTTTGGGACACCGGCACACACTTGGGCCCGGCTGACGCGGCTCAGGGGTTGAGTGTCGTCCTAGGAACCAGAAGGTCATGGCTCAATTCTTGGTCAGGGCACATGCCCCGGTTGCGGCCTCCATCCCTAGTGGGGGGCGTGCAGGAGGCAGCCGATCAATGATTCTCTCTCATCATGGATGTTTCTCTCTCTCCTTCTCCCTGCCTCTCTGACATCAATAAAAAGATATTTAAAAAACAAAACAAACCCCATGCACTTGGTTGGGTTCATTAAAGTCAACATCCTTTACCTGTCACCCTTACGCAATGTCAGAAAGCGAAGACTCCCCATGGAGCCCGGCCTGGCTCAGCTGGGGTGCCATCCCTGAACCCTGGCTCCTAGCCTGTCCGTCTGGGGACACGGTCCAGCATCGTGGGCTGTCTGGGACCAGCTGCTCCCTCAGAGCTAGGCCAGCCCCACAGTGAGTGTAACCAGGGGTGCGCAATGCACACTCCCCACCCAGGGGCCAGGTCAGGGTGACAGGGCTTCTCACTCCAGCCGGAACCCCCTCACCCCGGGCTCCAGGGCAATACGCCCAGCCTTGGAGCTGGATCTGCACACGGTTCATTTCTGGGCCAGATCCCTGAAGCCGAAGGGTTTATTTTTAAGGACAAGCCGTTTGCTGTTTTCAGCGTTTCTCATCAGAAATAGTGCAATTCAGCCCGATCTGCATTGGAAGCGTAATTTATCATCTCGCACAGATGGCTGGCTGAGGGCGGGGAGAAGGTTTGCTTTTCATTGCGGTTCAGCAAACATTTCCCGGGCCCCTGCGTGTGCCGTGTGCCGGGCACAGAGCACCAGGGACACATGAGCAAGGAAGGCAAACGCCTGGTCCCCACCTCGGCGTTGGCAACAGACAGTTCTAGCTCGGATGCTGGCTCCGCCACGTGCTGTTGGAGCCGCTGGGAAGACGACCCCACGTCTTTCTAGCTGAGGTTTGTCAACTTCGCTCGTCTCTTCAAAAAGCCAGCTTGGGGTTCCGTTCAGTTTCTCTACTTACTGCTCTTCTGTTTCACTGATGCCCACTCTGGTCTTTATTATTTCCTTTCTTGCGCTTTCTTTGGGTTCAGTTGACTCTCCACGCCCCCCGCCCAACCCGCCAGTGCCTTCCAGTGAAAGGTTAAGTTATTGATTTGAGATCTCTCTTCCTTTTGACTAGTCACTCACTGCTATAACCCCTCCCCCACGCCCCCCAGCACTGCTTTACCTCATCCTTAAGATTCCCTGCGTGGTGTTCCGTTTTCATGCAACTCACAGTATTTCCCAACCTCCCCTTTGATGTCTTATGTTGTTGGGCAGTGTGTTGTTTGATCTCCACTTATTTGTGAATTTCCCAGGATTTTTGTTATTGATCTTCAATTTCACTCCATTGTGATAGAAGAATATACTGCATATGATTTTATTTTTTTTAAATATATTTTATTGATTTTTTACAGAGAGGAAAGGAGAGGGATAGAGAGCTAGAAACATCGATGAGAGAGAAACATAGATCAGCTGCCTCCTGCACACCTCCTACTGGGGATGTGCCCGCAACCAAGGTACATGCCCTTGACCGGAATCGAACCTGGGACCCTTGAGTCCGCAGGCCGACGGTCTATCCACTGAGCCACACCGGTTAGGGCAACTGCATATGATTTTAATCTCTTCCGATGTATCGAGGCTTGTCTTAGGGCCTGACGTAGGGTGCATCTTGGAGAGCGTCCCTTGCACACCTGAGAAGGAGGTGTGTTCTGCTGGGGCTGGGTCCGTCCCAGAGGGGTCCGTTCACGTGCTGTCCGGGTCTCTGTCTCCTTGCTCATCTTGTCGAGTTGTTCTACCCACTGTCACCAGCGGGACATCGAGCTTCCCAACCATTACTGCTGAATCGCTACTTCACCTCGTTGAACCTGTTTCCTTAGAGCAGACATCCTCAAACTACGGCCCGCGGGCCACATGCGGCCCGCCGAGGACATTGATCCGGCCCGCCGGGTGCCACTGCCTGTCCTGCTTAGCAGCCGACTCGTCCCGGGCCCGCAGTGCGCATAGGAATTTGTTCATAGTTTGTTTTTTTTAAAACTATAGTCCGGCCCTCCAACAGTCTGAGGGACAGTGAACTGGCCCCCTGTTTAAAAAGTTTGAGGACCCCTGCCTTAGAGGAAGAGTGCCATTCCTGCCCTGCACAGGTGTAGAGATAAAGGAGGCAACGCCTGGCGGTGTAGCCTGATGCCGCTGCTGGGTCTCAGGATGACGGGACAGAGTATGGGACCGCGGTGGTGAGGGCCTCCTCCTCAGGTAACCGGAGGGCTCTTGGTTAAGCCGACACAGCTCCCGTCTGAGAAACATAAGCCCTTCTTAAAGCAAAGGCTGAAGCTCCGAGCCCACCTCCGTCTATGGCCTTGTATTGAGGTCATGCAGCTCTCCGGTGCAAAAAATAAAAACTAACTCATGAATCCTACCTTCTCATCCTTATTTTGCTAGCTGATGTCTACAACTTCTTCGTAGACGCTTCTCGTGATCATCCATCCATCCACCCATCCATCCACCCATCTGTCTACTCTTCCTTCTTTCCTTCCTTCCTTGCTTCCTTCCAACTCAACCAACGTTTGCCAAACCACCTTCTCCGGGCCAGACCCCGCCAGGTACTGAGGATATCAAAATCAGACCTGTGGGAAAGGACTCACCTTATGTAGGAAGACCCGGACGTGTAAGCAGGGAACTACAACGCAAGGATATAAACGCTAGGAGAGAGCAAGGAGCAAAGGGCTTGGAGGGCGCAGAGGGGAAGGGGGACCTGCCTGCAGGGGAAAGAGAGGACGAGACCCTGAAGGCTTTCCCAGCAAATGCTAACAAAGCTGCAAAGCAGGGCTCAACAGGGGCTGGGGTTTCATACCCCTCCCTGCCCCCGCCAAGCCTCTCAGGTAGGAGGGCCCCCCCCCCCCCCCCCCCCGGGAGGAAAAGGAGGAAAACAAGAGGATGTTACACACAGTGAGTCATCCAGCCTCAAATAACCAGGAACTGCGCCGCAGAAAGTGCTTGGCTTGGAGCGAGGCCAAGCCCAGAGCTGCAGAAATAGCCGTGATGAATTCACAGATTCCTGTGCAAGGCTCGGTCCCCCATCGCACTGCAATCCCAGCCCTAGGAAACTGGAGCTCGAAGCCCCATATGTTCGAAATCATGCGCATATTTTGGTCAAGAGTGTCTTGATGAAACTGTATTTTCCCGTTGACAGCGGGCTGGCCTTCCTTCCGTCCTGTCCTGGTGGGACCACAGCAGACTGAGTCCTGACTCAGGGGAAAAGCCCCGAGGGGCCTCTCTGCTTTGGGTCTCAGTCCTCCTTCCCAGTGGCACGGGGAATGAGCCCGTCAGCGGTACCTGCTGTACACCCACCAGGGACGCCGCAGGGAGAGAGGTGCAGCCCGGAACCCTCCCCTGGGAGGACTCTGCTCCCCCGAAAACATAGGGGGAAACAGTCATCAAACAGAAGAACGCAAGCTCTGGGACCCGGCAGAGCCAACCTGATGGACTGGACTGAACCTCACTGGGCCTTGGAATTCCTTATCTGAGAGAGAGAGATAGAGAGAGAGGGGGAGAGAGAGAGGGAGAGAGAGAGAGAGAGAGAGAGAGGGAGAGAGAGGGAGGGAGGAGAGAGAGAGAGAGAGGGAGAGAGAGAGAGAGAGGGAGAGAGAGGGAGGGAGAGAGAGGGAGGGAGAGAGAGGAAGAGAGGGAGGGAGGGAGAGAGAAAGAGAGAGAGGGGGGGAGGGAGAAAGAGAGAGGGGGAGGGAAAGAGAGAGAGGGAAAGAGAGGGAGGGAGAGAGAGAGAGAGAGGGAGAGAGAGAGAGGGGGGAGGAAGAGAGAGAGAGAGAGAGAGAGAGAGAGGGAGAGAGAGAGAGAGAGAGAGAGGGAGAGAGAGGGGGAGAGAGAGAGAGAGAGAGAGAGAGAGAGAGAGAGAGAGAGAGAGAAAGAGAGGGAGGGAGGGAGGGAGAGAGAGGGAGAGAGAGAATATCGGCTCTTACGTGACACTGAATATAAAGTACCGGGTCATGGTTGGTATTTTAAAGTGCGGTGTGCTCTTGCCCCATGAAGGAGGCAGAACCCAGGTCCCTAAGGAGGCGTGGAGTCCTGACCAGCGAGGGGCAGGTGGGAAGGCCTTCCGGCAGCAAGAACTCACAGGCCGCAGTGGAAAAGCGCCTGCATTCAAATTCCGCTCCACCGCTTGCTCGCCAGGTAATTCTAAGCAACTCACGAACCACCGGTGCCTCAGTTTTCTCATCTGGGAAATGGAGACAGGAATAGAACCTGTCTCGGGGTTGTTCTGAGGATTGGGGTGAGATGCGTAAACCCTTAGGAAACCAGGTTCAGGTGAAGGGTCCATCAGTGTTAGCTGCTGCTGCTGTGGCTGCAGGGAGGGAACTCAATTCAGCATGAATGGAGCAACCAAGGGAGTAGAGCGGGGAGGCGGGGGCCCGTGTTAGAGGGCCGCCAGCGCCCCCATTAGCCTGGACCTAAGGCACCAAAGGCCCAGTGCGGGCTCTTGAATGGGGGCTGACATGGATTAATTAAACATGGAAACAGGCGGGAGCGAATGAGTTTCTGCTGCAGCCATACACTGCACCAGAAGAGGCCGTTCCTGTCCGTCCGCCGCCTCCTGCTTCCACCCCCAGGCGGCATCCCCTAGGCCAGGGGTCGGCAAACTCATTCGTCCACAGAGCCAAATAGCAACAGGACAACGATGGACATTTCTTTGGAGAGCCACATTTTTTAAACTTAAACTTCTTCTAATGCCACTTCTTCAACATAGACTCGCCCAGGCCGTGGTATTTTGTGGAAGAGCCACACTCGAGGAGCCCAAGAGCCGCATGTGGCTCGCGAGCCGCAGTTTGCCGACCACGGCTCTGGAGGAAAGGAGAAGGCTCAGGACAGACCATGCACCTGGTCACGTGCCCGGTGGGTTATCGCTCCACTTCCAGGCGCACGGAGGGGCTTGGTCAGCAGGGCGACTGGCGGGAGGTGTTCGAACATCATTTCACAAGCAGCCACGAGCGACTTTGGGAAGTGAGGCTCACGGTCCGGGAGGACTGTGTGAGCCCCCACGTGCTGCCTCACGCCCATCCATACCCCCCGCAGGGAGCAGAGGCAGTCGGGGTCCTCCCGCAGACCCCACCCACCGTGCTCGCCAAGGCCCTGCACAGGTCCTGGGGGCCACGGGGAAGTGGTGGGAAGGCGAGTGGGTGATACCCACCTCCCTTCATGCCCACCTGGGCTTCTAGAGACGGGCAGAGTCAAGGGCATGCCGGAGAAGAAAGCATTCTGCATTCTGAAGATGCTAACAGGAGTGGCAATGAGCATACACGCAACTTAGACACGCGTGGAAGTTCCTCGTACGGAGAATTCCCCAGTGCTGGGCCCACGAGAGCACGGGTGCCACGGCCCTCGAAGAGCCTTGTGGCAGGAGAAGCCACGGGAGCACAAGCTGTGTGGGGCCAATTTTGGGGGGGAAAACCCTACTGCACATTTCTTGGCCTGCGGGATCCAGAGAAAGAGACCCCCTAGACCCTGACAGATGGAATGGGAAAAATTCCTTTGAGTCTGCGATTTGCTTAGCAGAAAAAAAGGAAGTCAGGTAATCCTTAAGTGACCCCAAGTGGTAAAAATACTCCCGCATGAAGGGTGTCGCGGTGGGTGTTCACAGTGTGACGTTAGCGCCACCTGGTGACCTTGCTGGGAGATGCTAAACCACGGACCCACAGGTAGGCTCGGCCCCATGTCATTTCACGGGTAACCGTTCTCTTGGCGCTGGGTTGCGGGCGATCACTGGGAAAACGAATCATCATTTATGGACAGAAGATATGATAGCGTCGGTCACTGTAACCAATAGAACTAGCACCAATATTTTAAGGGAACTATTATTTCATGCTATGGGTATAAACCAGCCGTGGGCAAACTACGGCCCGCGGGCCGGATCTGGCCCGTTCGGCTGTTCTATCCGGCCCGCGGAGCCAAAAGAGCGGAGGGTTCTCTTGCTCTCCCCTCCACTCCTTTACTTTGAATTTATATTAGTTCACACAAACACTCCATCCATGCTTTTGTTCCGGCCCTCCGGTCCAGTTTAAGAACCCATGGTGGCCCTCGAGTCAAAAAGTTTGCCCACCCCTGGATAATCCAATATCTCCAAATTGCTAGCCGTTAAAAGCCAAACAAAATACCCCAAACTTCCAGCCTCTGTGAGTGCAGGTTAGCCAGTTCTTTCCCCAAAAGTCTAAGAATTCTTAGAAGTATCCGTTAAATCTGAGTGTCACTAAGCCCATCACCATTCTAAGCTTTGGTTTGGACGACGGCTCCAGAGTTTCCTTGTCCCCTCCGGCCACTAGGGAACAATTCCCCACAGGACAGGGTCCCAACCAATTCCCACACCTTCTCACATCCCTGTGTTCACACACACACACCGCCCTCCCTTCAACCCCCAAGTTGTACATGCTTAGCTGCTAACACTACGTAGCGAACATGTGAGGGTTTCAAGGGGACCCGTGTGGAAAAGGGAAGCTCCTTGTCAGACAGCGTTGCTCCCACTCTGAGCTCACCCCATCCTTGCTGGCCCTCTCTCCGCCTCCACCCTCCATCCTGGCAAGTCCTAATCGGACCAGGACTTACCTCCAGGCTAGATTCTCTTCCAAGACCCTGACTCCAAACTGGAAAGCCCTTGACCTGCCATGGTTGCCCAGCAGGGACACCATCTCTGGCTGCTTCTCCAAAGTCCTTCCTTGGCAGCAGCAAATATTTGTCCTTCGATGGGGATCTAATTGAAGCTAACAGCCACCGAGAGTCCTTTCTGGTGAACGGGGTGAGTTACCAAGCTGGAGGATAAGATTTAAGGTGAAACCGTGGATGGAGCCAATCATTTCCTACAAAGGGAATGGGAATGTTTTAAATAAACACCAAGTGACAATGTCTAAAAGGCCAACTGGGTTTTGAAAACTGGAAGCATCCTTAAAAGATTGGTCTGAATGCCCAAAGTGACTATTGGGAGGAAACTACATTCATTTATTTATTTTAAAAATAATCTTCCTCGTTTCTCAAAAATGATATATGGTACTATTTGTTCCATCCGTCTTTGTGAAAACCTCTACTGCACAGTATGAGAGTGAGGGCTCCAGCTTGAACCCACGCTGTATTTAGCTTCAGGACACGAATTCACTTGGGCATTTGCAGGGGACCCACAATGCTTTGCAACAGGAACAAGAAGCATCTCGAGTCAGGCTGTTTAAAGCAGCAGCTCTCAACCTGGCAATCTATTAGCATCTCGGGGCAGCCAGGCCCAGCCCGATGCTGAAGTCTGAATCCCTGGAGGCGAGGTACAGGGACTGGCATTTTCTTTTAAAGCTTCCTAGGTGGGCCCTAACTGATGTGGCTCAGTGGATAGAGCATCAGCCTGCAGACTGAAGGGTCCCAAGTTCAATTCTGGTCAAGGGCATGTACTTCGGTTGTAGGCTCCATCCCCAGCCCTGGTTGGGGCACATGCAGGAGGCAACCAATCGATGTGTCTCTCTCACATCCGTGTTTCCCTCTCTGTCTCTCCCCCTCCCTTCCAGAAAAATACCCTCAGGTGAGGATTACAAAAACAAAAGCTCCCAAGGGGAACCCACAGCGAGATCACTCAGGGAAGGAGCTGAGATGCTCCCTGTTGGCAGAAGCAGTGGGCCATTCCGGGAAGGCAGGTGATTCTAGACAGGGGTGGGCAAACTTTTTGACTCGAGGGCCACAATGGGTTCTTAAACTGGACCGGAGGGCCGGAACAAAAGCATGGATGGAGTGTTTGTGTGAACTAATATAAACTCAAAGTAAAGGAGCGGAGGGGAGAGCAAGAGAACCCTCCGCTCTTTCGGCTCCGCGGGCCGGATAGAACAGCCGAACGGGCCGGATCCCGCCCGCGGGCCGTAGTTTGCCCACGGCTGTTAGCAGCATCTGTCTCTTACTCTTTTGCATCGTCTTGCCTGGGTCTTAGGGGAAAAGACTGCAGCAAGAGTTCAAGTTCTAAGAACCATGTATCTGTAACAGTGGGTCTTGGGTTCAAGGTCCATCTGCACCTCCATCGTCTGAGCAATCTGTCAAAATGCAGGTTCCTGGGGCCAGAGCCTTAGAACTAACCATCTGTGTGCAATTGGACCAGCCAGAAGTCACTGACTGTTGGCAGGATGGGATCCAAGCCCATCTGACTCCGGTTCTTTTCCAGTTCCCCTCAACTTCTGACCAGTAAGACTGAAACCTCTGTCAGAAAAACCACAGTTCTGGATGGCTTTAAATGAGAGGTCATTATTTAAAGCAGCAGAACAGAAAACAGCCAAAATTCCCCTTGCCCTCCTCCCTCCAAAGGAATCCTCGATCAATTACTTTGGAGCAGCAAAATACCCTCCCTTTCCTTCCTGTTCCACTACATTCTTTCCCTCCTGACAAATATTCCTTTTCCCCCAAATAAGGTCACTTGGAAAAAAGTCCCTGCTGGTACATTGGAAATTGTCAGAACCTATAGGGAAATGATAAATTACCTTAGCGGGGGACCTACCCCAGACCTCATTTTATGGTTATCTACACACTTTTCATATCTCATTCAAACTGCCATAAAATGTGTTTTAAGTCAGAAGAATAAGGTAAACTGTGTCTAAATGGTGTTTGCCCATTTAGAATTGATTGAGAATTAACTTTAAAAAAATCTGGCTGTTTTTAGTCACTGCCAAACGCACGTCCACCTTAAAGAAACGAAAGAAGGCTTGCACATTACTTACAAGTCTGGGTCTGTGTGCCGGGTGATGGTGGTGGGCAGGGGTGCGGACCAGGAAAGGAGCTGTGAGTGAAAACGCTGCGTTAAGACGTCAGACCGTCTCTATTTGGCAGCACCGTGTGGGGAGACACACGAAAACAAGCTTTAAATGCTCACGAGTAGGGTTTCCGTTTGGAAAATAAATTGTAGAGTTGTTCCAACATTGTTAGCGTGAATGCATTGTTAGTGTAGCGCCACAACGCAACCTGGTAATGACCCTGAAAAATATCTGTTAGGTTCATTCGCTTTAACTCAATCCAGGAATTAAAGTCATAGAAAGAAACCATCGGAAACACAGATCAAAGATTCCCAGAGAAACGTGATGCGTATGTAGCGCGGGAGAGATGTCAACGTGGACGCACTATAAAAGGGGGTGTGAGTGCCCACCAGGGGTCCTCAAACTTTTTAAACAGGGGGCCAGTTCACTGTCCCTCAGACCGCTGGAGGGCCGGACTATAGTTTAAAAAAAAAAACTATGAACAAATTCCTATGCGCACTGCGGGCCCGGGACGCGTCGGCTGCTAAGCAGGACAGGCAGCGGCACCCGGCGGGCCGGATCCATGTCCTTGGCGGGCCGCATGTGGCCCGCGGGCCGTAGTTTGAGGACCCCTGCTAGACTTTTGCTGAATGCTTAACAGAATCCCGAATGATGCCGATTATCTTCACCGGTTTTATAAACAAAGAAGCTGAAGAGGCGCTCTCACGAAGACACGCAGAGGCGAAGGGCCTGGCCTTGGCATCCTGCCAGAAAGGGGAGCGCCAGAGCCGGATTTGCGCCCAGCCAGGCATTCCGGGCCAGGCATTCCGAGGTGCACGCCGTCTCCAGTGCTCCCCGCCCCCCCAGAGCTCGAAAGCAGTGAGTGTGGAGGGTCCATCAACCACAGCACGTCCAACGGATCATGCAGCCACTGGCGCCTTTGTAACAAGAACGGTACTTACGCTGCATGAAGATAGCAAACTGCACACACAGGAGGGTCTGTGCCAGGGGTGGGCAAACTTTTTGACTCGAGGGCCACAATGGGTTCTTAAACTGGACCGGAGGGCCGGAACAAAAGCATGGATGGAGTGTTTGTGTGAACTAATATAAATTCAAAGTAAAGAAGCGGAGGGGAGAGCAAGAGAACCGGATAGAACAGCCGGATCCGGCCCGCGGGCCCTAGTTTGCCCACGGCTGGTCTATGCTGTACAGCAAAAAAACTTACAGAAAAAATTGAACCACACTGCCAGCAGGAATGGTGTGGGAAGGGGTGGGGATTGCGCTAACCTGAAGTTTATCACGGGGACATATACTGGGATGAGGTGCAGGAAGGTTCTGGCACTCGTAGTTACCACCACCAGTCAGTCCTATGGAGCCCGTTCCGAGGGCAGACGCCCCGGCCATCAGCACATCTCCACGCGACGCCCGGTTTTCCGTGGGCGCTCAGGTGGGCCTGACCTCCTGAGGCTGAAAGTACCTTCCACGTTAGGGATACCAGGACTACGGAAACCCGAGTTAGAGACGCTCATTGAAGTTTATTAAAATTTAAACGAACAAAAAATTCCCAAACACAGAACGATTTCAGTCACTAGGAAAGTCTAACTCCGCCACTGAAGCCCGCAGGTGGCTTCGCAGAGAATGAGTGAGCGGAGGGCGGGTGACGAGGAGGAATGTGCCCAGACTCGGGACGTCGGTGAAGGTGGGGCAAACCTGGGCACCTCTGGGTGCGAGGGGACGGACATGAGAGCTACACCAATGAGATCTGAGTAGTCACATAAGCTCTTACACTATAGAGTGGACAGAGCCGACGCCGAGCCAGACGCTAACACCCGAGGGGTAATTTTAACACTTCTTGGACCTTCCAGGGCCTTAGTGCACGGTATTAGCTGGACGGACCTAAGCAAACAGAGGCTCAGGTAAGACCAAGTGACGGTGCTGGGCAGCCCAGGGGGTGGGCAGCCCTTGTTCAAGGTCACCCAGGTGCCTCTGCCCTGTGGCCCTGCCACTCGCTAAGCATGACACCGTTCTGTGGGAACCTGGCCCGCGAGCACCACGTGCGAGCTCCAGCTGAGGGGGAAGGGACGCGCAGGTGGGAGGGCGTGGCCAATGGTACACATCATTTCGGCTCACACCCCACCGAGCAGAACCTGGGAAGCCAGTCTCCAGCGAGGCAGTCTATACCAGGGGTGGGCAAACTTTTTGACTCAAGGGCCACACTGGGTTCTTAACTGGACTGGAGGGCCGGAACAAAAGCATGGATGGAGTGTTTGTGTGAACTAATATAAATTCAAAGTAAAGGAGCGGAGGGGAGAGCAAGAGAACCCTCCGCTCTTTCGGCAACGCGGGCCGGATAGAACAGCTGAACGGGCCGGATCCGGCCCGCGGGCCGTAGTTTGCCCACGGCTGGTCTATACTGAACCGACTAAAACCCAGGAGGTTCTACTGTAAAAGGAATGGGCCAATCAGCATCACGTGTGGCTGTGAGCACTCTTAACCGGGACTGAGCCATTACTCACATCCTTAGCATGGATCCAGACGCTGGAGGAATCAGCATCTGGACGGGGGACTAAGATAAAGGGAAGGATGATGAGGAGAGAGGGTCGGTCAGAAACCTAGGCAACCCCTGCTGGCCTGTTACACGGAGCTTCCTCTGTTAAGAACTCTGTTCCCCGGATAATCCCCGTTGATGGTATTTTAAAGGGAAACACACAAATAAACCCACCATCTCCCAGCTCTGTCCAGCATTCCCCTCCAGCCCACCCCTGGGCCCGGGGAACCCTCGTCCCAGGGAGACCAGAGAGGAAAAGCGGCCACCAGGACCCACGGTCTGGTCCCAACTCGACCAGCCGGGCCCTGTGGATGGGAACCCCGCCCGACTCGCTCCTGCACCTCAAAACAGGGCCGTGAGCAGACCAGGTCGACCTCTTCCAGCTCCAGTGCGGAACGGTCTGAGTGTCAGTCTTCCCTTTGCTGCCACGTCGATGAAATTCTCACTTCTAAAGCAGTGGCTGGGGTACGTGATCGCGGCCAGCTGTTGTCCCGGCTGTGAGATCATCAGCCGAGGACCCCGCCAAGCACAGTGGTCCATGTGTGGGTGAAAGAATGAAATTCTCCTCCCCCTGCCACACGCACCAGGACTCAGTACTGGGAAGTGAGTTCAATGGTAATGCGTTTCCCGCTGTTTATATATTTAATTTCACTCAAGACTGTGTTTAAAGAAGTATTTCAGTGCTCAAACGTTTAAAACCATCGTACAAGAAATTGAAACTTGTGCTCTTAAGAAATCTCTAAGGTAAAGAAAGTTCCCCAAGAAACTCCTTTATAAACTAAGAGTCAAATGGCACAAAAGAGCAATTCAATTATATGTATTTCAATTTTTCCTTCTGGTGCTAGGCAAGAGGGTCTGAGGAAATGTATTCCAAAGGGCTGTGTTCAAGTGTAAGGCCCAGAGGGACAGTGGAATCGTTTTATCTTTGTGAGCATAACCTCAAAAGGACCTTAAAACAAAGGCAAACCTTTAAGGATACCTCTTCACTGTAGCCATCACCCACTCGGTTGTCAGTCCTCACAGAACCTTCCAGCTCCTAAAACACCCGGCTTCAGACTAGCCGAGCTGTCCTGCCTCGGGACCACCGGTCCTCTCTCACCTCCCACCTCTCCAGCTACGGACACACGTAGGCACCGTCACCATCGCAAGCCTGTCTCCACTGAGGGCTGCTGCCTGGGGGGAAGCGCCTCCTCGATACTCACAGTGGCTCCACACAGGTCCTCTGCCAAGTTCACATTCCCATGAACGGCACTTCATAAAACCACAGCATTCTTGAAGAAGAAAAACTGTCAAGTCACGTTAAAATAAGACACAGACCTTCATGAAAATAGAGTCATCACATTTATTACTTTCATTAGGTTGCCATTACATGAAGAATTCCTATGACTAATGTTCCATGTTTCTTGACATGCAAGAGTTAGCATTAATAGCTTAAGTTACTATAAATACTGCTGCCTGGAAGCAGTACAGCAGTTTTAGAGTTTTAAGACGACAGCCGTATTACTCAAGTCTCATTCGGTGTGTTGGAATCAGAAGGTTCTGAACAGCTGGTTAGGAAGGTAGCCAAGGTGCAGAAAAGACGTCTGCGCCTCCTTTTCAAGGGCAGCCAACTCGTGAACTGTAGGTGCCAAAACATCCACATGGCCTTTATAGTTTCCACCTGCATCACACACAGAGCACAGAGTCATGTAAATGACCTGCCTGAAACAACTTGTTGGCAATACTTTGGCTCAACTGCATCAGTAAACGTTGCTTTTAGCAATAAAAATGTACTACCGGGCAAGTTACCTCCAAAACTCAGAGTTCTAAAATGTTAAATCATTACAAATCCATGATTCGGCCTCACTAACAGCTGTCCCAATACCCCCATCCGGCCCTCCCGTCCTCGTCCTTGATTGGGGAAAGCACAAGGCTAGCCTGAATCTTAACAAAATTTCAGGAATGAGCGAAGGGCATTCCAGGTGAAGGGAAGGGTAGGCTGGTTACCACTGAACTAAGTCAAAGGTTTCTGATTCTTCACTCAAAATCACTACACTCGTTCCCTAAAAATTCTATAAATGTTCAACTACTCATATGACATTAACACATCGAGAGAAGCAGCTACACTGCTTCTTCATTCACATACATCATACAATAAAAATGCCGTGGACAGGTATGGACAAGTGCTATGAGAATAATAAAGAGGGAGTAACATGCTAAAAATATACACTTAACATCCTATATAATAAAAAGCTAATATGCAAATCAGCCAATGGCAGAATGACCGGTCACTATGATGTGCACTGACCACCAGGGGGCAGACGCTCAACTCAGGAGCTGCCCCGGTGGTCAGTGCACTCCCACAGGGGGAGCACCGCTCAGCCAGAAGCCCTGAGCCAGGCTCACGGCTGGCGAGCGCAGCGGCTGAGCTGTCAGTCGGACATCTCCTGAGAGCTCCAGGATTGCGAGATGGTGCAGGCCGGGTTGAGGGACCCCCCACCCCCAAGTGCATGAATTTCGTGCACCGGGCCTCTAGTTATGAAAT
Organism: Plecotus auritus; assembly: GCF_963455305.1. NCBI lineage: Eukaryota > Metazoa > Chordata > Mammalia > Chiroptera > Vespertilionidae > Plecotus > Plecotus auritus. The sequence continues at coordinate 170,900,477 of NC_137782.1, forward strand.
AAAAGTACTTGCTTCTTAAACGGATGCTCAGAGAGGAAACATTCTAATTTAAAATAGAATTAAAAGTAATTCAAAGCTTACCACCAGTTGCCCTTTTTTGTCCATAGGTAACTTTGCCATCAAATTCATCCACAGGTACCTTTATATCTGGCTCAACCTGAGAAATGGTACAGTTCAGGTGTTCTTCTACCTCAGAGAGCAACTAAGAAAGGGAGAGAAAATTCCATTTTGACAAGAGTTGCATTTTAGTAGCATTAAATAAAAGCAGGAAGCTGTACAATACTTAGCATAAATGGAAGATAGATTTCTGAAGAGATGGACTCACAGTTACAATTTATAAACTACAGCTAACATCATACTCAATACTTTTCCTCCTAAGTGACAACAGATAAGTGCTGATGTGACTTTTGCAAACAAATGCAGTCTATTTTCCAACTGTAAAAAGCTTTGGGCATCTTACCTGCATCTCATTGTACCATATGGTGCAGCCACCATCCTCCTTGAGCCTGGTGTTGTAACACCCCTTCCCACGGCTGCTACACACATGGTACCAGACCTAAAGAGGGAGGAGGCATGAACATGCGTGGAGACAGGAGCTCGCTCGAATGCTCTATTGTCACCTTGTTCTTAATATCGTCTGTCCTCGAGGCAGACTGCAGGTGCAGCTGCTACCGTCACCACTCAGTAGCTCTTTTCTAACCGGGTCTCCTGAAAGAACTCTTCTTGAAAATAATCCAACAGTTTTTCCAAAATGGATGTCAGTTATAGAAAGCAATTCTCACATAGAAACAAGGATGAAAAAGTACATATTGGAGAATGCTATATTATCAAGATGAGCATAAAAAATAAGTCCAAATCTCTTTCCTAAGAAAATAAAGCAAAAAGCAAAATGACCACTGGTTTGGGGAATAAATATAAGGGGATTCTTTATTCTTGCAACTTTTCTGTAAATTTGAAATTACATCAAAATAGTAGGTTACACTTTCCCCCCTCCCCCATAGTCTTCTATGGCACCATGCCAGAGTTTAAATACATTTTGGTGAAAACAGTTATTTTAAAGCTATTAGGACAAATAACATTTTGCATTTTTCCCTTCCAAACTTCATCCTATTTATCCATTTAGTGAACACTGACCAAAAAAAAGGCTACAAAGAGGTCACTTATATTCCCTGTGCAACCAAATTCAATGGAAATGGGAAAATCCCACTGCTTTTCTTTCCAACATCTAAAAAAAAGGTAGCAGCATAAACAGTGAATGCGATATAGCAGTGAGAGGATTACCTTCTCTTTTTCTGTTGCCACCAGGGAAATGGCCAGGCCCATCCTGAAAGAGGGGAACAGTCTCATTAGACCCCGCCCCCCAGCACAGGCTCCGAGGGGAGGAGGGGGCCGCAGTACCTCTCAGCTCTGCCGACGCGGCCGATCCGGTGGACATAGTTCTGCTTCTCGTCAGGCAGGGTGACATTTATGACTGTAAATGAAATCGGTCATTACCAACTGCCATGAGTTTCTAAGTATTTTGAAAATATTAGTTTACTACTTTAAATTCCACAAAATTCCATCTACAGGTATAAAAAGTATCTTTTTACCATAAGGAACGCCATGGATATCAATTCCTCTGGCAGCTACATCTGTGCAGATCAAGAATCTTACGTCTCCTTTCTACAGAGGACAGAAAGGCATTTATCAGCACATATACAAAAAGATAAACACAACACTGTCTTTCCACTAACTGAGAACTCTAGTAACTACTGTGCTACTTTCAGATTAGAGACCCAGATAATCTTAATTCTCTGGGCCACCTCTTGAATTTTTAAGTTATGGTTCACTAACTACGACATTTAGGGTGAATAAATCCATGACTAGATTAATTTTGCTTTGCTTTTCTCTTACATCAAAGATATTAAACCTTTGCTACAATTTGCCTTTATCTTCAGAAATCCTGATAGGTAATTCAAGAGAAAAATAGAATAGAACACACTATAAAAACAGAAGCATTATTTTTACCCTTGCATTGAAATTCAGAATACTAGATATTATACCTCAATGCTTGTGAGGAAAAAATGCTGAAGAGAAGGGGCAGAGTGCCTCCTGGTGCTCACTAAGGAAATACACACCAGCCTGGGAGGGGGTCCGGCCGAGGCACAGCAGTTAGAGCTCTGGGGGAGGGGGAAGGGCGCACTGGGTTTGGGTCCAGTAGAATGCCTAGATACAGAAGGGCGGCCCCCTGAGTACACCAGGCCATTCCATGTAGTTTGCCCTCCACATCAATCCAGAGCATGGGAACGTAATCCGAAGTTCCCTCGCTCAGCACTCTCACCTCTTCCATGGTGCGCCTGAGAGAATGCAGTATGCACTGAAATGAACACCCTGATAAACAGTAAGGATTCTTGTGGGTGCAGGCTACTGACCTTGGGTCTTAAAGGGCTCAAGCCCCACCCACCTCATAACCTATTCATGTGCTGTGGCTGGGATGGTCTGCCCTAAACAATTAAAACTATATTTAATTCTACAAAACCCTATTTGACACCTGTCTGAAAATAATCTACATATTAAGTTTTCTATGGGCATCACTATAAGCTTTTTTAAAGGCTCAGAGACATTGTTTACCTATCTAATGATGCTTCTAAAAATATCTACCTGAAAGAATTTAAATAAAACTTTCTCAAATTAAAAATTCTTGTTATAGTAGTGTTGTGCTGATAGAGAATGTGTAATTTACCATCTGACCTTAAAGATGACTAAGCACAGCCATGAATGGAATACACCAGCGAGGACGGAAATATTTTGAAATTTCTAGGACAAGAATTGCTTTATGAATATTAACTGGAACTGATTAAAACCAGATACAACTCTCCTCTTTCGTATTAAGGAAATGTAAACGATTTCAATGCCAATACCTTAAATCTTTCCAAGTTCTGCTTTCTCTCATGAGGCTTTCTGTCGCCATGCAGACAAACACAGGAGAACTGGTGTCCCTTCTTATCAGGCCCTAGTGGAAGGCAGATTAAAAGTTAACCTTGGAAAACACTAGCCTTAGGTTATGTGTAAAAAAAGAAGTCAGGCTATAATGGTATCATATAATTCTATAGAAATCTATGATCTATGTCACAAACCAGGGTTAACACAATTAGGCAAAGTGCCACTAAAGTGAACTCCCTGGCATCAAATTTGATTTTGCTTTGAAGGACATGTTAAGCCACCTTCCAATCTGCAGGAGTAAATCAAGCATCATGCCAATGAAATACATTAATAAGAGGAAAATACAAGTGGACACTAGGAACTTCACCTGTACCATACGAAGCGAAAAACGAAAGTAGGTGAAAGAGGTTGTTCTTGGAAGAATCAGAACGGCACTAAGAAGTCCATGCCTTACGAAAGGCCACGCCCACAAGCCTGCCCTCCTGAAGGTGTTCTACACCAGCCATCGCCAACCTGTCGGACCTCACAGACCACCGGTTGGCGAGCGCTGATCTACACAACTCAGTTATCTGAGCCAGTGGCTGGGCCAACCTCTGCCTTTTAACAGACTTTAGTCCCCTGGTATACGTTAGTGTTCACGCATATATCCAGATTTTCCACCAGCCATCTCTTCTTCTGTAATTTCTAACTGTTCTGCTTTTTCTCATTTCCCTTTCTTCCTTTCTTATTTAGCCTTATTTAGATTAAGGTTTTCTCCTCATATTTCGATTTAAAAGACATACATTCCATTACTTAGGAGATACACTTGAAATTTTAACATTACTCAGTAACTTCACCCCCTTCCAAGTGACATAGGTCCTTAGCACTGTGACCCACGTTCACTGTAATGAAACCACCTCTGTGGAAATGGTCCATTGCTTTTCCTGGGCTCATCTTACAGAAAAGCACCGAGTCAGCACATACACAGCGCACCATCACTGCTTTACATTCTGTGCGCGTTCTAGGCCGCATCAACCGGAGATTAATAACCGACTAAATGAGACAATAAGCACAACTTACTTCCAGTAAGGAAACCTTACCTCCTCCTTGTTGCATAAAATACTGCTCCAAGTTGTCACAGTCGATTTTGGTTCTACAGAAAATAATTGCTTGGTCCATTTTGTGTTCCCTGATGGCCCGCACAGCATACTCCCCTTTCAGGATCTTAATAGCTTCGGACCACATCTCTTAAAAATCACCAGAGGAGAACAAAAACACAGAATCTCAATCTGAAACTGTCACCAACACAAATCACAGACTTGCTGCTTAACTCCCTTAAACTCTGCTTCAATGTGATGCCAGTTTGTGGGGTCCCAAAACATCTCTAACCGTCCCTCCTATGAGGGACACACACACACACACACAGAAAAACACAACCACACAAAACACTGTTCTTACCATTTACGGAGAATTCATTCTCTTGTGCCTCACATTACCTTCCTAAATGTGCCATAAATGTTTAACCCCATTAAAAACAAGTAATATACTTTCTAAGTTAACCTAAACACCAAAATGTTCCTACTTCCCTCTATGGAGTAAAGACCATACATCAAACCTAGTTAGTAATTTCTTAGGCACCAACCTCCAAATCTTTATTTTTCAATGGGAAGCTGGGCTATAGTCTCGCAACTACCTCATGCGTTTTGTTTTATAACCCAAAGTATGTCCAAGGTCTCTGTGGCCATCGCTAATTGTAGTATAAAACGAAGCGGAAGTTTCACAAGGAAAGGAAATGAAGCAGCAAACACTGACTTTATAGGCTGCATGCCCACACGGGAGGGCACGTTACTGTGAACTGGAAGAGCCTTTGCTCCTCTCCAACAGAGGCCAGCTGAGCACACACCAGCGGAGCCGCAGATGAAATGGCTCAAAGCAGGCATCCTCAAACTATGGCCCGCGGGCCACATGCAGCCCGCCGAGGACATGTATCGGGCCCGCCGGGTGCCGCTGCCTGTCCTGCTTAGCAGCCGACGCATCCCGGGCCCGCAGTGCGCATAGGAATTTGTTCATAGTTTTTTTTTTAAACTATAGTCCGGCCCTCCAACCGTCTGAGGGACAGTGAACTGGCCCCCTGTTTCAAAAGTTTGAGGACCCCTGGATCAAAGGAACCCTCTTCAATCAAGACTGCAGATATCCACCTGAGCCGAGTGCGGCCTCACCCAGGCCACCACCCATTGCGACACCTGATACCGGCCAAGCAGTGTAACGGATTTCAGATGCATCCCAGGTTCTCTAAGCGCTGTCCTGGTACCACAATGTATCTTCATCCGTTTTTAAAACATTATGTACACGAGACAAACTGAGCTCTGCATACAAATACCTTAATTGAACTGGAATTTAATGTAAGGCCTTTTAAAAACCGATAAAAATGTAATGATGGGCAGTTTCAGTTTGGGAAGATGAGAAAGTTCTGAGCTGGGTGGTGGTGGTTACACAGGACTGTACTTAATGCCAAACTATCCACTTAAAAATGGTTAAAGCCAACTTGACCTGAAGTGGGTATGACAGGATAGAGGCATTCGCAGATGAAAGGAAGGTGCTGGTGAGAAAATGAATAGTAAAGAACTGACCTTGTCCCAAAAGGTCTGGGAGGTAACTCCTGAACCCCTGAAATGTCCCGCCTGTCATTGTGTACCGGGGGGCTTGGCCTATGCTAATCTATGCTAACAATGCGATTCATGGCGGGGCCTTGGGTCACGCTGCATCAGCTCAACCTCTGGAGGGAATGGAGACCAGCCCTCTCTCTCTCTCTATAAACACCGCCTTCCTCTCTGATCTTGCTGCTCACAACAACAGCACCTACCTGGCTTCTTATGATTCTGTTATGTCACCTGGCCTGTGTGTGCAGGGGCGATGGGGCCATCCTAACATCCCCAATGCCATCTGGGAGCCCAGTTCTGAAACGGCATCGCCCACTCGTCATCTGTCTGGAGGAGAGCCGCTGCTGAACTGGGTCTGGTGCCCCTTCCACCAGCATGGCTGCCCCTCGGTCAGTGGTGTGCCCGCGGGGCCCTCCCAGGGAATCTGCTTGCCGGACAGGTTTCCAGGTTTCCCTCACACAGCCACTCTAGCACGCTGACTTCTGTGAACGTTTTGTCCCTAGTTCCACTGCTTTCCATGAAAAACATCCCAAAAGGTTAAAATGGTAAATGTTATGTTACGGGTATTGATTCAAGAAGAACCAATAAACCATTTCTAGGTCATATCTGTATCTCTCACAAAGTTGTAGCTAAAGACCTTTTCTTTGTTATCTAGTTTCCTGAAATGAAGAACCCCTGGAATTCAGCATCAATATAATATAATCTGTCACCAGAGAAATGTTTCCTATGATCAGTGAGCATTCTATAATTTAAAATATCTGTGATTTAGATGCCAGGAGGCTAATATGCTAAATTCAGTCACTAATATTCTCTAAGTTGACTAGTATCAGCTTTTCTCCCATTTCTTTCTTATTTTTGTTGCTTTTATTTTCAGATTTCCTATTCTACTTTTATTGATCCCATGAGACAGGGCATAAACACAACAAAATATACCAATTTGTTTTCGCAATCTTTCAGCACCTGAATTTCACTGACATTTTTTACTTACCCGGACTGTTAGCACCAGGTCTTGTGTTGTCTTTTGCATGTACTTCATCCGTCTACCAAACAGCAAGGACACAGAAGGGGTGGGGAGTGGTTTAAACAACAATTCAGAACAGGTGTCATTTTTTTACAAGAATAGAACTGTATCTTTAGACTGCACTTCAGACACTATCTTTTCTTTTTTTTTTAAATATATTTTATTGGTTTTTTACAGAGAGGAAGGAAGAGGGATAGAGAGTTAGAAACATCGATGAGAGAGAAACATCGATCAACTGCCTCTTGCACACCTTCTACTGGGGATGTGCCCGCAACCAAGTTACATGCCCTTGACCGGAATCGAACCTGGAACCTTTCAGTCCGCAGGCTGACGCTCTATCCACTGAGCCAAACCGGTTTTGGCAAGACATATATCTTTATAATCTGTAGGCAAGTGTTCTTCAGATTCAGAAAAACCCTTTATTAACTGCAACTCTAAGGCTAACCAATTTTAAATGTAATAATAAAAATACAAAGGTCACCCTAACCGGTTTGGCTCAATGGATAGAGCATCGGCCTGCAGACTGAAGGGTCCCAGGTTCGATTCCGGTCAAGGGCATGTACCTTGGTTGCGGCACATCCCCAGTAGGGGGTGTGCAGGAGGCAGCTGATCGATGTTTCTCTCAATATTTCTAACTATCTTTCTCCCTTCCTCTCTGTAAAAAAATCAATAAAATATATTTAAAAAAAATACAAAGGCCATTTTTAGAACTTTGTGTATTCATAATAAACATACCCTTATATAATGGCAAATCCAGTAACAGTGGGGGAAAATGACACGATGGACACATGAAATTAATTTTTTTAAAAATAAGGCACATCAAGAAAACACTAAACTACTACTAAAAAGAAAATCATTGCATCGGAAATCAGGTCTACATATACAGGTAATCCTGTTTATTTAAAGCAACTTTATAGACAGAAAAGTAAAAGATGAGTCCATCACCTACTCCATGCCCTAAAGGCCTAACGTTTTCCTAAACTGTTGGTCCACTTCTCTTCACTTAGGTAAACTATCTGGTTGTGTGAAGCATCACGAGGGGCCCGAGGTAAAGCTAGTTTACGACTGCTTTACTCTGTGCAAATGTTCACTTTATAGAGACTTACTCTGATGTGGTTTTTCCCAAGCCTTTCCCAGAGTCTGTCAGCCTTGGGATTCACTGGGACAACCACGTGGTGCACGGTGTCTGGGACGGAATCTTCGCCTTTTAAATCAACCCACGTGGGAAAATGCATTATCTTCTCAGACAGTTTCTTTACATCAAAAGAATGCAAAGTAGCAGAGCAAACAATCACCTATGAATAGAAAAATCAAAGTTTAGATAAACTTTCATTTTATAACAATAACTCCACCGATGATAAGGATGTGGGCCACAACGTACACTATGCCTGGAATCTGAAGACAAGTTCAATACCCGACTCTGTAGCAATCAGTGGTGTGGCTTCGGGCAAGTTCATCTCTCGGAGCTCAGACCCTCTACTCAGTAGAGTCTACTGCCACAGATCACATGACCTCTATTCCTCGGGGCACAACCAAACTAAGTAAGATGAAAAGGTTTTGAAGATCTAAATTGTAAGGTTTAGACTTACCTAAAAACTTACAAACTTCTCTAACCTAGACCTTTTCCTTTGTGTGTATTATATAACCAAGTACTAAAGAACACGGTTCATAGAGCAGTTAATCAGAAAACACTAAAAGATGTGAACGTCAGATAAAAAACTAAGCACTGATACGTAGTGAGTATGTACATGTCTTTTAAGATGTGTTAGACCTTTACCTGCAGCCTTTTCCCATCGGAGGTGATCTGAGGGATCTGACTGTGCATCCTATTTATAAAATCTGAGTAGCCTTGAGAAAGCAGCCCGTCCTGTGTGAGAAGCAAAGAAAAGCGTCAGTTTTCAATCAGGAGCTACACCGTTCTTTTCTGAAACTAACGTAAAATGTAAGATGTAGAAACTAATTCATACAGATATATACCCACGTATTTTTTAAGTGATTATTTTCTCTTGGATACTTAAAGACAAGTTATAAGTTCAACTTTAAACCCCATGTGACTAAAATACAGAAAAGCTGGCGATAAAGAATGCAAACACCACACTCTAGTATTCATGAAAGAATAGGAGAGTTAACAGCTATTACCACGTCCTAAGCATATGATTTAATATGGAAAACAAACAAACAAAAAAAACAAAAAACAAAAACAAAAAACCTGTGCTAAAAAAAACTACTGCACCCCTCCTGAAATTAATCTGCAAGTATGTTGCAAGAGCTCAAACACATTAATGTCTTTCCATACAGTTTCATTTGCAACTATGACCAAGAGGAATAATTTGTAATGTGCAAAAAAATACGTACACACAAAAATAACTATTTGGAAAGATAAACAAACCTTCACATCTAGTAACAAGAGCAGTAAAATAAACAAAGAAGTATCCATACAACAGACCATTAGACAGCCTTTAAAAATCTTTTATGAATAACATGAAAACTTAATACTACATTAAAAAAAAGCTTTCCTAGCCCTAGCCCGTTTGGATCAATGGATAGAGCATCGGTCTGTGGACTCAAGGGTCCCAGGTTCGATTCCGGTCAAGGGCATGTACCTTGGTTGCGGGCACATCCCCAGTAGGGGGTGTGCAGGAGGCAGCTGATCAATGTTTCTCTCTCATTGATGTTTCTAACTCTCTATCCCTCTCCCTTCCTCTCTGTAAAAAAATCAATAAAATATATTAAAAAAATTAAAATTAAAAAAAGCTTTCCTAGATGCCTCAATGCTTGATTTCAACTACATAAAATAACATTTACATAAATATAGAAGTGGAAGAAAATATACCAAACTGGTAACAATGATTATCTCTAGGTATTTGAATCATGACTGAATTATATTTTTAATATATTGTACATATTTTATTTTCAAAAATAAAAGCAAACACTTTAAAAAGCATAACATATTTCAACATACGGCTTCGTCCAGGACCAGGAACCTAACTTGGGACAAGTTCAGCTTCCCGGTGGACACCAGGTCATCCAGTCTTCCCGGAGTGCCGACGACTATATCCACCTGGAAAGCATCAAAGCACCCATGAAACCCGAGAAAATAACTCCGTTAAGTTAGAAAAGCCTGAGAAATACATTAACCTGACTTGTGTAATGATACCAACTACTCCACCAGGTCTCGACCGCACATGTGCATAACGCTGCAACTTTAAAAGATTTTTTAAAATTAAATAGCTCTACTCTGTCGCTCCGAAGCTGACGTCTACTGCAGACACACACAGGGCTAAGGCTGAGCCAGAGGATGGTGAAGACAACAGGAGAAGAGAAGGTAAGATGGAAAGAACAGACGAGAACACCTTAGATCCCGAGCGGAAGGAAACTGACTCCTACCGAGAGAGCTTGGAGCAGCACTGCCCTGACGCCATCGCTCTGGCCAGCAGTACACCTTAGGCAGGGCTGACGAAAGCAGACCTAACTCCCTAAGCTCTGTAGCTGCAAAATAGGAGTTAAGAAATTTAGTAGATTTGGGTTTAGGGAACCAAGATTGGGAATGAACATATTAAATACCTCTTCAACCACTAAAATATAACACACTAAATAAGAATATACTAAAGCAATATTACTATCTTAGAATATTACTATCTTAACAAGTCCAATACATAATGTGATTCCTTGCTCTTAACATGCCACACCGGCTCAAATCTAAATCATTCAGAATGAAATTTCCTTTGACGGGCGCCAATGTAATGGGAGGGAGGGCATGTTTGCGCCCCATGACTCAGTGCCAGGTGGCTTAGACTGAATGAGAAAATAGTAAGGAAGGAAATGGAAGAGAAATGTGTAAGGAAGAGGTTATTTCATACATATAAAATATTTTATAAGGTCCTACCGTGTTTAGCTTCACCGAATTGATGAGCACAGCTAGCAATTTCTCTAATGAAGATCACAGCTTAGCTTTGTCCTTTATAAACGCAAGGCTAAGCACAGCCATTAAGACTTCTCCTTACACGTCTCTGACCTCATCTCCCTCCTATTGGGGCCAGGTCTTAGCATCCTCACCCATCCTAAGGATCTCTCTGCCAAAACTGCTTCCTTCTCTGCAATCCACTCTCTCTCCATTTCTATTCTTAATTCCAGCCTCTTCTTTTTCAATTACTGCTCTCCCCGCCTCCCCAAAAAAGGATACTTAATTCATGAAAGTAAGGAGGGAATTCTCAGGCGCTCAAAAGGTAAACAAACAAACAGAAAGATTGATGCATGCCGGAGTTTTGCACGAGGGGTTCAGAAGAGACTACTGCTCTGAACACTTCTGGAAAAGAAAAGGCTTACCTGCTGCAACATGTCTTTGAACAAATTTATACTTTTTTGAGCTTGTTTTCATCTCTTGAAACGCAACACAACTAACTATACTGCCAAAACGACCACCCATGATGTCACACCCATGTGACTTTTTAAAAATCAGAAGTACAACTTACCCCATTATCTAAAACAGAGAGCTGATCCCGGGCTGCAACACCTCCAATTATCAGAAGCTCCCTGAAATAAATAGCAGAATAATAATGCAAAAAAAAAAGGTTAAAGCGCACTTACTGTATGAGCTGCACCCATGTCTTTTCGGTGGAAATGAAAGTTGAGTAAGTAACGGAGGAAGAATCCACAGGAAAGTCGGAAGTAGGATGGACATGAAACGCTCCATATCCAGAAGCCTATGAAATGCGCTAGTGTGGGAAAGTGAGCAGAGCGTGCAAGCACGGAGCACTCAAACATGAGCCCTCATCACACAGCCTCCAGGGGCTCCGGCCTCGTTTCAATCACTTTTCACATGTAATGGTTATATGTGCAAAGAACAGCTCTGACATAATATGTAAATATCAAGTTTAAAAAGTTGCCGCTAGGCAGAATAACTAAAAACTGGGGGATGAAGTGGAAGGAGATTTACTAGTACTTTTCATAGAATATCCTTTAGTTGTTTAAATTTTTCTCATTCAAAATACTTCAAAAACAGCCCTGACCAGTTTGGCTCAGTGGATAGAGCATCGGCCTGCGGACTCAAGTGTCCCAGGTTCGATTCTGGTCAAGGGCATGTACCTTGGTTGCGGGTATATACCCAGTGGGGAGTGTGCAGGAGGCAGCTGATCGATGTTTCTCCCTCATCGATGTTTCTAACTATCCCTCTCCCTTCCTCTCTGTAAAAACAAAAACAAAAAAAAAACAAAAAACACTTCAAAAACAATGTTTAGGTTAAAAAAATTGCCTTATGTCAAGACAATTCAATGGAGGGAAAGAAGTCTTTTCAACAAACGGTGCTAGACAAATGGATATGCACATGCAAAAGAGTGAAGTTAAACCTCCCCTTTATTTTTATTTTTATTTTTTTTAAATATATTTTATTGATTTTTACAGAGAGGAAGGGAGAGGGATAGAGAGCCAGAAACATCGATCAGCTGCCTCCTGCACACTCCCCACTGGGGATGTGCCCGCAACCAAGGTACATGCCCTTGACCGGAATCGAACCCGGGACCCCTCAGTCCGCAGGCCGACGCTCTATCCACTGAGCCAAACCGGTTAGGGCAAAACTTCCCCTTTATATCATACACAAATATTAACTCAAAATGAACCACAGACCTAAGTGTAAAACCTAACACTATAAACACTTAGAAGAAAACACAGGCGTAAATTTTCTTGACCCTGGGTTAGGCAAAGTCTCCCTATACTAGGTGTACCAGTTAATAATGCGGGAGGTTTTCAATAGATGGAGTAACACATATGTTGATATACTAGAATATGCGATTTGATATGTATGCTATTTTGTTGTATTGACAGCAAGCTTGTAAACTTCATATGTCAAATTTTCTGAAGGTGTTAACATCATAGATATTTTTACGCTTAAAAATGTCGAGTTTCGTGCCCCCCCCAAAAAAGAGCATTTGCAGGAAGTTTTAATTCATTATTTTGAAGAAAAAGTTATCATATACTTCGGGAAGCAGAAGCGGTTAGGAGCAATCAGGAAGGTATGCAGGTGAGCAGTTGGGAGCCAGCAGTCCTGGATTGTGAGGCCCAGTGGGATCGGGCCTAAACGGGCAGTCGGACATCCCTCGAGGGGTCTCAGATTGGAGAGGGTGCAGACTGGGCTGAGGGACACACACACTCCCGTGCACGAATTTCGTGCACCGGGCCTCTAGTTATAGCATAAAAACCAATTCCTATTAGCATTTTCCATTCTTCCAAAACACTCTTACCAAGAGTTCCGAGTCTCTCTCGATAAACAGAGGTCTGCTTACAAGCTCCTCCAGGGCTCTGCCTATCCTACCCTCAAGGCACTCATCACTTGTCCCGCTGTTTCTCTCCCCACTCTCCCCACACCCCCACACCTAATTCTATAAAAGCAGTGACTAATTCTCACTGTCATATTCCTGACCCCTAGCCTAAGACTCCACACACAGTAATGTTCAAATAATAACTGAGTAACTAAAAAGCATGAATCCTGAAAACAAAATTAGCAATTATTTTATCAAAAAGTTGTATTAAGTTTCCTTTATCCCTGAATGAGTTTTACTCGTAAGTAAGATCAATATTAAAGAGATGGGCCTGCATGATGCCAATAATTCAAAGTCTCTAAAATCAGACAGTGATGGTTACACAATGCTGTGGCTTTACTAAAAACCACTGTAACTGTACACTTTAGAGGATGAATTTTATAGTGAATTGTGTTTCAATAAAAAAAATAATTCAGAGTAAAACGAACAAAAATCAAGTAGCAAATCAACTACTTATATGACACGACCTTGCTTCTCCAAATTAAAGGGACCTCCTGCTGAACAAGAAGTTCCACGAGATCACTTTACTTGGTAGAAAGAGCCCTCTACCTGGACAGTGACCAGTCTGAGCACCCAAAGGGAAGGAGGTCACCACTGAGAGACAGCGACAATAACGTCACTGCGCTGTCAGCACCACGCTAGAAAGAGAGCGGTGTATTTCCTATGCAAATGAAGTGAGGAATCGAACACCAAATGAAATGCTCCCTTTAAAGGACTAATTTTTGCTCCGATCCTATTTGGCAAACCATGACTCTATAAGAGACACCGAAAAAAATCTCAATTTACTTTTCTTTTAAATCAAACTTACCACTTAAGCAGTTTTATATAGAAACTGCTATTTTACATCAAAGTTAAATACACTCACATTTACATGTGTATGTATACACACTGAATTTCTACCTCATTTTTTCTACCTTACTTTCCTTCCCAAACACCTCAAACCTAAACACAGTAGGTTTCGAACACAAACGGAAGCTTTACCTTAATTTCGGATTATCAACGTATTTCTTAAACTGCTTGACGTTGTTCAGAGTTTGTTCAGCTAACTCTCGGGAGGGTTCGACGATGAGAGCTTTGGGCGCGTTGGGGAGGAACTTGGTCTGTGCCACCTGCGCGCTACCTGAAGAGAATAAAAGGATCAGAACACATCCAAACCGCACTGAAGTACCTTTATTTGTAAAACATGCGTGCAAACAGTCCAGTATCAAAATTTTATATAACAACTGTCCAAAGTATAGGAGATAGTCAAACAAAACACGATAAAGCTAAGATTGCCTAAGTGAACTAAGGTTTCTTTAAATCTACTTGCAGAACTGCCACTGACCGATATGCTTTATGATAAAATAAATAAGTTATGAAAAGTACTTTGAATAACTGCAAATTAGGCAGTACAAGGGGGAAGAGTCTGAGCTTTGGAGGCAACTGCTCACGTCTGCATTCAGTTCTGTCACTTACTGGCTCTGAGACCTGAGGCAGGTCACTCACGTCCCTACTCCTCCAGTTCTCTGTCTGAAAATGGGAGGACACCAGCTCGCGGGCTACAGGGAGCTGAGTAATCGGTGTGAAGCGCCAGCACCGTGCTGTGGCACGTAGAGTGCACAGGTTATAAACACCAGCTTTACGGCCGTGTGCCTACACCAGCCGGGAGGCAAAGGTGACTAACTCGCTAAGAGAAGCCTCACCTGCGGCAGTTTTCGCCCGCCCCCATCCCGACTGAAACGCCCGCACCGGCCAGGTGCAGTACCTGTGTGCTGTGACTGTTTTCACCCGCCCCCGTCCCGACTGAAACGCCCGCACCGGCCAGGTGCAGTACCTGTGTGCTGTGACTTGACAACGCAGCTGTCCGGCGCCTTGGACAGGCCTACAAAACCGTCTTTCGGTGGAAACTTAAATTCGTCTTCTCCGAAGTTGAATTTTAGTTCAGCATTCTAGCAGGGAATAAAGGAGAAAATGACAATTCTTAATCTAACAGCAAATTAGCCAATACACAATAATGCCGATCAAAGTAGCTGTGGTCCCAGCAAAATTCTTCTAACTCAGTGGTTGGCAAACTGCAGCTAGCAAGCCACATGCGGCTCACGAGCCGCGGTTTGCCGCTCTGTTGACTAATGAGTTTGCCGACCACTGTTCTAACTGGATTCTCACTTACCTTCAAAACACAGGCGGGAAAGAGGGCTTGGTTCTTCATATGTGGTGGTATTTCAAATGCCAAACCAAGGTCTTTTCCTTAAAAAAAAAAAAGTAGAGTGAGATAAAGAAATTAAAACTTCCAAAGAACTTACATACATATATGCATAACCCATGGACACAGACAACAGTGTGGTAGGCCTGGGGGGCGGAGGGTCATGGAGGGAATCAAAGGGGGGAGAAGGGGACTTATGTAATGCTTAGAACAATATAAACTTAAAATATAATTGATAATTTAAAAAGCAAAAAAGAAATCGAAACGCCTTCTCTGACCGCCCTGTGTAAAATAGCACCCCTCCCCCATGTGCTCCCACCATCCACCCACCAACCCACCAGCATTCCTGCTTCCCCTCAGGCTACGTGGATGGCTGTGCTGCCTAATGCCACGCTCTTCACTCTTACCCAATCCTGAAATTGCACAGGTAACTGCTTACTTATTTCACCATTCAGATGGTAAGTACCTCAAACTTACCATGTCCCAAATAGCGCTGCTATCATCCAACCGGCTCCCGCCTACTGCCAAAACCCACCCACCCACTGACCAGTGTGTATCCAACACAGCAATATGGTGACGCTGTTAACCAAAGACAGACGATGCCAATTCTCTACTCAAAACCCTAGTGGCTTCCATCTCACTCTAAATAAAGTCTGTATGATGACCAGTAAGGCCCTAGCTGCAGGCCTCACTACCTCACTGGTTCAACATCACCTTCCCCCAGGCTCAGGGGGCTCCAGACCCACTGGCCCCTCACTGTTCCTCAGATACCCACCCCAAGCACACTTTCGTCTTGGGGCCTCTGCATTTACTTTTCCCTCTGCCTGAAAAACTCTTCAAACATATCCATCTGCTCATTCAGATTCCTACTCAAATGTCAGCTTATCAGACGCCTTCTCCGACCATCCTGTGTAAAATAGCACCCCTCCCCACGACTGCTATCACTCTCCTTCAGGGCACCTGGCCGCTTGACATACTGGGTATCTGTGGGTCTCTTCCCACCACAGGCAAGCCCCACAAACGTAAACATGTTTGCCTACTCCATTTTCTGCCGAATCTCTAGCACCTACCAGGGTGCCTGGCACATACAAATGCCCAATAAGTATTTGTTTAAAAAAATAAAGGCAGGGAGGGAGGACTGAAGAGGGTGAGGGAATTTAAAGTATCATAAATACCTTCTCTAACACAACAATCCAGAGAGCTTACCATTTTTGGAGAATTTGATGTGTCCTTTATCTATATCTAGGTAACACCCAATGGTATCATGCATAGTGAACTCCTAGAAAACCAGAAAGTCAAGTGCTATTAATAAAGCAAATCCATCAAGTTTAAATATACCTGCATCAAAAGTATGTGTTTCAAAATAACTCCTTGAAGCTTGAATGTAGTTGTTGAAATGCCTATTATGGCATTTCATACAGAATAGAAGTGTCTGACCGGCTTTATAGAACCAACATGACTAAACTCATCAGAACAAGCGTATTAGATTACCATGATGGCGATCAAGAAAGGAGAATAACGTGTAAGTCAAAGCCCAAATCAAAATGGGATCGACAAAGTAATATGCCTTGGCGGAGCTAAGTGAATTTTGTAACATTCCTTCCCTGAAGTCCAAATCGGAACTGCTATGGAAAATACAGGGTGGGCAAAAGTAGGTTTACAGTTGTGAGTACATGAGTTTATTCTTGTATTATTTTTTATTATATGACTTATGATATTAGCCTACTTGCCCACCCCTTTATTCAGATGATCCACTTGAATTTGAGGATCATTTCTATACCCTCAGTGATGTCATGACTGACCAACCAAGTACACACAAGAAAACTTACTATGCATGATCCAGCCCATAAAACAACGTACCTCTCCATAGTTATCAAACTGTTTATTATGGGATTTCTTTCCTGTTCCACCAAAGCCAAATCCAAACTTGTCAGTACCTAGGTTTAAGAAAGTATTTTACTTAGGAGGTGAGATATTAAAATTAAAAGCCCTGCAAACGAGATTTACATATTTACAATAACTGTGGTATTTATACACACTAACTTTACTCTGACTTCACTCATATTCTTAACCTAGTCCTCATTTTACACTGTTATAAAATACTAGAGGTCCGGTGCACCAACTCGTGCACGGGTGGGATCCGCCAGCCCACCCCAACAGGGGAAATCAGGGGCAGGGCCAATGGCGGGGAGGGGCCGTGGGCAGTTGGCCAGTGACCCTGCCTCCTGGTCGAACTCACGGTTGAACTCCTGGTCAAGGGGACAATTTGCATATTAGCCTTTTATTACATAGGATATCACTTAGTACTTCACATCTTTTTTGAAATGTTTGAGGGACAGATAAATATTATTTCCATGTCTCTAAAACATATACTTGGTATGGTCACGTGTTAACAACTCACAAGTATCCAACGCGGTTTCCTTTGGCGGCACTTACCTAGGTCTAAGGAAGCCTGCATGGAGGACCACCCGACTCTGCACAGCCCCTGGTCATGACAGGACACTTCGTAGTAGTGCTTCCCTGCAAGGGCAAAATGCTTTAAGGTTTTATCAGTTACACACGTGGCCATTTTCCATGCAGCCCCTTTCCCACCGTTTCTCAATTATAATTTGTATGACCCAAATGAAGACCCGTAGGTCTTTCTGTCACATTAAAAGTCTTTTGGATCCTTGCCATAAAGCTATGGTAAGAAAGTTCGTTTATTAATAATTACCTCTAACGTTTACAGGTGTACAAATGCAGTTTAATACCTTTCGTTAGTCCTTTAGTAGCTCTACATCCATGCCACTCCTTCACTTCTCGGCTTTGACAGCAAAGACCATCTGACCCAATTGCTGGATTTGAGAAAGCACAGAACACCATGTCAGTACAGATGATGTAAATCATGCACTCTGAAATAGTCTCCTTCATCTACTGATAAGGTAATGCAACAGTCCAGAGAATGAGGCGTGCCGATTCCTGAGTGACAGCAACCTCTTCTCCACGAGTAACGGCCCCTGTTCATCCCTGGAGGGCCTTGGCCATGTTGGGGTCTGGTTTCTCTACAGTCATCTTTCCCCAGGACAGGATTTTACTTCAACAAGTCCAGAAAGGAATCAAAGCAGCACCGAATCTGACTTGCACTAGGAGCAGCTGTATCACCAGCACAAATGTGTTTAGACAACTGTTCTCTAAATGTGTTTAGACAACTGTTCTCTTTAAAGAAATGGGTTCCTAAGGATGACACAGCGCCCACTCAGAAATACCTGCTGCTCTGATCTTATGCTTAAATTAGAGCCTGAGTGAATACCGTGCTAAAAGGAAAACAGGAACTGCGTCTGGCTTGCTCCCCAATCCATTAACCCACAAAACATACAAGGGCGGGCAGGAAGAGCTCCAATAAACAAGCCTGTAGTTGTTATATGCTAATATTAGAATGCTAAAAGATGAGGTTCTATAACATACATCACAGTGCTTATTGGTGCTTAACAGCTTTAAGTAAATTGGCTTTTGTGTGTACCACAAAGAAACAGTAACTCGTGCCCTGGTTCAGCCTAGGGACTCATACTCAGCACCTGAATGTAGAACAAACTTTTAAAAAGTACATTTTACTTCACATATCAGAAATTAAATTATCCAAAATAAACATTCTTACTCAATGGGTACTACATTATGTAAAATTGAACTTTAAAGTTCTTTGGCAATGGCAAATCCTTAATATTGTCATATTTAAAATTCTGTATGCATATACACAGACATGAACTTTAATATAAATTAGATATCATGGTGGAGAGTAGCAGTTTGGGTGTTTTGGTTGGTTGTTTTGGCATGATTTCTCATGCCCACTCTACATTTCTCTGCATCCTGCCTTTCTTAGCAGCACCTGGTGAAAATTCAACTAAGTCACCCTATTCTTGACACTGATCACTTATGACACCCTCACAGCGCTGACTCATTCTTCGTAATGGCTTCACAACAGTCCTTCCATACACCCTAGGCTCTGTTAACCATCCCTTAGCAATAACGCTCACTTTGTTGGCAGTTTTAACCCTTATAATGCTCCACCAAACAGTGTTGTATGCATATCCTATATACTGCCACTTTCATTCCAAAGAGTTAGACCTTCCAGGAATATATATCTCTGTGTGTGTGTATATATATATATTTTTTAATTTTTATAGGTAATGGCAAACTGCTTTCCCAAAAGGCAATAATCCGTATCGCTTATCACTTTTTTGGATTACTGCCAATCAGATGGGTAACTTTAATTTCCATTTCCCTCTCCTGTAAACTTGATCCTGGCATGTTTATTGCCATTTGGACTGGCTCCACTGTGAACTGCCTATTCCTATTCTTTGCCCACTTTCCTTATTGGTTGTTTATCTCTTTCTTACCAAAAACAAGTATCTATGCAAGCACTCTTTAGTAGTTTATAAGGGCTGTTTCTTTCATCAACATTGCAAGTATTCTTTCCATATTTATTTTTGTCTCTTGACTTTTTCCTGTAATATCTTTTCCACATATATTTTTTAGAATTTTAAACAAACAGATCTATACCTTTTATAATTTCTGAGTTCCTTATTTGGGTTATGAGAATTTCCACACCCCTAAATTGGACATGTAATATACTAGTATATACATGTAGTGTATGTACACATATATATTTAAGTCTTAAATACATATAGAATTTGTTCCTAAATAGGAGACAAGTCAATTTCACATTACTCCAGATGGATCAATTGTGCTGAAACCCTTAATGAATAAATCACCCGTTTCTCACTGAAATTAATATTTTTTCTACATATTAACATTTTATATATACTTGGATGCATTCCCATTATATTTCATTGATTTATCTGTCTATTCCTATGTCCGTACTAAACTGTGAAACTGTAGTAACTATATTTTAAAATTTGGTGAATTAAATCTTTATTACTGGACATCATAATTTTGATATTCTCAGGTATTATTACAAGCAAGTTTCTGATTTATAAATGAGTTGCTAAAATCTATGCACTTACCAAAAGCAGATCCTCTGTCATATGGGTTCATTTGCCATTTGTTGAGCACTAAATGAATATAACAACAGTTACCACAAATGTATGGAATTAAAAATACTTTGTCAAAAATAAAGCATATATTTTATATAATTTAACTCCTCTGGATTCAACTTTGCACATTATTTTAAATGTACAAGTAAAAAGTGTTGGTGTTTTATTAGCAGCAACATGAAATTGAACACTGAAACACAGTAATAATCGCTGGCCTATCTGGGGATGAAACTTGCCTCCTCATAGCTTCAGTGCACTTTGCATTTGATGGCATCCATCTTTGTCGTAACCGAGGGCACTGATAAAACCAAGTTCTGGTAACTGAACAAGCTGACTTCAATCAAAATAAAAATAACTGACTAACATATCAAGATCTACTTAAGTATCATTTCATCATTGTTTTTTAAAAAGCAAGTCCTTCATCTCAAAAAATTCAGTACCATATTCAAAAGCCACAAAATTTTTCCTTTAATGGGATCAGCATTTTCCTTTTCTAAAACACCTTCATCGTATATGGATATTCAAAGGATCGTAACCGCTATCGAGAACTCTGTGTGTTTTCAGCCCAACTTGTCTTAATTTCTGATCAAACGATATCTATCATCTGCATAAACCCCTTGAATAATGGAGAAATAACTTTCTCGTGAGGTTCTCAAGAGAACTTCAATTGCTGGCTCAATCTAGTTACTCAGAAGTTAAACAGAAGCTTCATCCAGATTATTTCTCTTAGTCCTGGTCCTACTTTATAGAGGAATTATCTCTCTCCAGATCCTTTCAATGGTTTAACAAGTCTCTCTTTTACTTGTGTCTCCATGTTTAAATATGCAGTTTCTTTTCCTCATAGGACATGATTAGAACTATTACCATTCTGGTTATCCTCTGGAAGCATTCCCGTTTATAACCATCTCTCATAAACACCGGCTTAAAGTTGTTACAAGTTTCAAAATTACTTTTATTTTTTATTTTTTTTAAAATATATTTTATTGATATTTCACAGAGAGGAAGGGAGAGGGATAGAGAGCTAGAAACATCGATGAGAGAGAAACATTGATCAGCTGCCTCCTGCACACCTCCCACTGGGGATGTGCCCGCAACCAAGGTACGTGCCCTTGACCGGAATCGAACCCGGGACCTTTCAGTCCGCAGGCCGACGCTCTATCCACTGAGCCAAACTGGTTTCGGCTCAAAATTACTTTTAAATAGGCCAATGGTCTAAATAGTTCATATCCTATCTGTCTCACAATTCACTTACAAATGAGTTACGCTCTAAATGACATTTAGCATCCCTGCTTCCAGTGCACCGAATGCCAATGCCACCACGCGGACCCTGACAATAAAAATGCACACCCAAACCTCCCACCTGCACACGCCGGGGATGAGAATAACTAATTTACACAAAGGGAAATATTTCGACGCAAACATTACCTGAAGCACCGGTTTTAATCGTTGTTTTCCCCTTTTTGCCTTCCTGTTGGTCTTTCAGAGTTTCATACACTATCTGGATAACTGGGATGCTGAAAGCCTATAAAGAAGCAATGGTTCCACATATCACCATTCAGATATCAACGCCAACTCACTAATCAGCATAAAGTACAGAAGTTATGCATGCACATTAAATAATTACACATATTGTAGATTGCCGTCCAATTTGCCCAAACCTCCAATTCCAGGAAGACTCACAAGACAGCTGACTGACTGAAGATAACGGGAGCCAGCTGACAGCTCCAAAAACCAAGAACGGGACCCTGCAGAATGAACCTAAGCTAAAGAGGAAAAATACCACCCACGCTGACCAACTGTTTCTCCAGTCTAGGCCAGTGGTCGGCAAGCTGCGGCTCGCGAGCCACATGTGGCTCTTTGGCCCCTTGAGTGTGGCTCTTCCACAAAATACGACGGCCTGGGTGAGTCTATTTTGAAGAAGTAGCGTTAGAAGAAGATTAAGTTTTAAAAAATTTGGCTCTCCAAAGAAATTTCAATAGTTGTACTGTTGATATTTGGCTCTGTTGACTAATGAGTTTGCCGACCACTGGTCTAGGCCATTGTGAAATCCACCTCTATTTGCAATCTCTTTATTACTAGAGCCACTACAGTAAAATTCAGAAGTGAACGTAAATACTAAAGATAATGTAACTATGTCTCCAAGACCAGTTTAAAACTATATTCTTAAAGCCATACCTTACAGAAGTTATTTCAGAATTAGCTGGCAATAAGACTATCCCTCTCAGTGGCAAGCAACCGTTCCGTCACATTCTGCAGGAGGTTGCTTTATTAAATATTTCAAAGTCAGAACTACTGTACAAAGTTGCTTTAAAAATCAACTCTTAGAAAGCATATTTAAGTTTTTATTACTTACACCAGTCTTTCCACTTCCTGTTTCTGCAGCCTAAATGGAAAAAAACGTTGTCAATTAAGGAAGTCAACTTCACTGATGATACCACGTGAAAACCGTTCACACCTGGCTAGCTACCTTGACTTTCCGGTGCCTCCAGATCTCAGGTTTCCTCAGTCAACTTGGACTTTGCCAACCTTGCCATTCCCTCAAGAATTGTTCCCCCTTCCTTTTCCCATTGCTACCATTCAAATCTAAGGTCTCATCATTCTAACCTAGGTTCCGAAAGTATCCTAACAGTATCTAATCTCTCAGAACGCTATTACCAAAGTAGTCCTCATAAAAACACAATCCTAACCTTGTAACACAGCCCTCCTTAAAATGTCCAATGATCCCCACTGCCAACAAATACCGAATTCTTTTACGTGACACCTGAGAAAGAGCCAGGTCATCTGAGCCACTGTATATTTCCCATCTTATCTCAAGCTTCGCCTCACCAGACACACATATTTTATGCTTCCCTCTAACTGAACTGCTCCGGGATCACATCTGCATTCTCCTCTCTACGTAGAGGTCATTCCTCTTTCACCCTCCCTTGTCCTAAATCTACTGCCCCCAGAAGAGTCCCCATGGTCCCCTCATCCAGGAGGACAACTGGCCCCATTCGAATCCTTTAGTCCTTTGCAAGCTTACCCAGGTGCCATGGTTCTCTTTTACAACAATTATCTGTGTACATGTATTACGGTGCTACTGGGGTTAAGCTTGTCAAGGGAAAAACTGCATCTTACCTGTTTTCCCCACAACTTCTACCCAATACTTAGAATGCAGTATGTGTGTCCTAAATGCATGTAAATAAATAAAATTAACTGGATGAGAATATCATCTTAAAGCCTATGGAGTTCTTACAGTGGTTCACAGACACTCCCTGATCGTGTGTCCCGGCTCCCAGCCCCTCACCCTATTTAACATACCATCAGCACATCACCGCCTCCCAGGATCAGTGGGATGGATTCTGCCTGGATATCAGTTGGGAGACTAAAAGAATCATATTTTGAAAAATTTTAGTTAGTAAAAATAAAATAAATCACCTAAGCTAATTAAGGCATGTAGGCATGCTAAGTTATAAATCTAGGAGAATTTTATTTGGTAAATACTACCAATCTTTTTCAGCTAGAAATATATCAAAGTTTAAAAAGGAAATGTCCTATAAGTTAGACTAGAGAATCACAATAAAACTTAATTTCACGTACCCAACTATACCCAAAAAGATAAAACCATGAACTGTTTAAATGATAAAGCATTGCTGTTGCAAGTACATTTAAGCTTCGTGTACTTACAGCCAATCCATCTCTTCCACGGCTTGCGCAATTTCAGGCATAACACCCATCTCTGAAAATAAAAATTAATTTTAAAAAAACCACACATACTAAACTTAAATCATACGGCTCTTAAAGTTACCGTCTGAGGAGAAAAGGCTTTGAAACGCAGCTCCGTTCCACGGCCCCTCCTGAGTGTGGCACTGTTGAAATAGGGGAAGCTTCGGAGAAAGACCCGAGTTCAAATCCAAGCTCAAATCCAAGCAGTGCTACCTCGAGCAAGCTATAGCCTGTTTTCTCCACACACAACGGGGCAGTATTACCTACCCTGGAGGGATACAGGAAGGTGACAGGTAACAAGTACGCTATCTGGTGCACAACTGCCATGGAGTACACAGTAACCCCGTGTTCCCATGACTAGTGAGAAATCTGCTGGAGTTAGAGAGGGTCTGGACCAGCATCTTGGTTGTTTCATCTGGAGACAATGTGGAATCCGTGCGCCCTGGCTATTTGAGGATCACGTGAACACCCTCAGAGGCCACATTCACTGGCAGCCAAAATCAAAGCTCTGCTTAACTGAAAAGGCAGGGCCCGGGGTGAAAACGTGGGTAATTGGAAACATCAGGTGCAGAACCGCACCGTTAACGATTCACATATTTAATAATTCTACTTCAAAGCCAGCCCGCGGTGAATAGATTGGATTACTCCTGATTAGATTTTTCTCGCTTTATCTTTTCTCAGATGAAATGCAGAGGGTAGTGAGTTGGATTACTTACACCTCCTTCCCAAATAGGAAGTGCTTTTTATTTTAAGACTGCATTTATAAAAATGAAGCTTTCATTATTATTACTATAAAAGTATACATTCCTATTAAAAATTAACAATATTCCCACGCCCTCCAAAGAACCAATTGGGAAAATTTGCATTTCTTGCAATTATTTGTGAAAAGACATAAAACAAAATCCACAAATTGACTATATCCATTGCAGGGGGAGCTTTTTCTTTGCATCAGCTGAGAAGAACCATACCAGCAAAGAACACGATACAACCCTGAAATTTTATAATGTAAACTTGTTGATATAAACATAGCGGACATAGGCAAGTATAAAAATCTTTTTCAAAAGGGCTCTCCTAATTCTAAATCTCCCCAGGAAAACGCATAGATGGAAAACCTAATCAAGAGTTAAAGTTGTGTATCCAAGCAGACCTTTCTAAGACTTGTCCCCCTCAGAGTCTACCTGATTCTCTCTCCTAAAAAGCAAATGGGTTGGATAAAGGAGGAGAGTGATGGTCTTCTCCAAGGGTCCTCAAACTTTTTAAACAGGGGGCCAGTTCACTGTCCCTCAGACTGTTGGAGGGCCGGACTATAGTTTAAAAAAAAAACTATGAACAAATTCCTATGCGCACTGCGGGCCCGGGACGAGTCGGCTGCTAAGCAGGACAGGCAGCGGCACCCGGTGGGCCGGATAAATGTCCTCGGCGGGCCGCAGTTTGAGGACCCCTGGTTCTCTATGCCACATCCTGCCAGCTGAACCTGCTTGTGAAACTGCTATTACTATGAGCAGCAACAGACTCTCAGCAAATCCCAGACTCCTTGTTCCATGTGGTCATGTTCCCTGCATGTTTGCTATAAAGCCATCTTCTCTTTACATATAACGTTTTTTTGTTGTTGTTGTTGTTTTTTTAAATATATTTTTATTTTTTTTTTACAGAGAGGAAGGAAGAGGGATAGACAGTCAGAAACATCGATGAGAGAGAAACATCGATCAGTTGCCTCTTGCACACCTCCCACTGGGGATGTGCCCGCAACCAAGTTACATGCCCTTGACCGGAATCAAACCCGGGACCCTTCAGTCCACAGGCTGACGCTCTATCCACTGAGCCAAACCGGTTTTGGCTACATATAACGTTTTTAACACGGGAAAAATGGGAATTTTCATGTTCTTTAATTCTACATGTCTTTATTTCATATCACAGACTCTTCTAGTCCTTTACCCGAACGTCCCTGAAATGTGTGCACGACTCCCCAAGAAGTGAACCTGTGAAATGACAGCCTGGAACGGCTCTGCACGCCTGGCTCTAAGACCTTGGTTTAGGAGAGGGCTGGGGGGCAATATCACCCACCACTTCCCCTTGCCTCCTATTGTAAGATGTAACTACAACCACCTGAAATCCTAACTCAGGACTAAAAGTTTGGAATTCCTAATGTGTTCATAGGAGAAAACTGAAAAAGAACAACAGCATTTACAGTCACCTTAATAGGTGAAGAACATTAAAATGTAGGCCTAACTTGCACTTACTGCCATGTAAATTTCCCACGTTTGCCCTAACCGGTTTGGCTCAGTGCAATGGTCGGCAAACCGCGGCCCGCGAGCCACATGCGGCTCTTTGGCCCCTTGAGTGTGGTTCTTCCACAAAATACCATGGCCTGGGCAAGTCTATTTTGAAGAAGTGGCGTTAGAAGAAGTTTAAGTTTAAAAAAATTGGCTCTCAAAAGAAATTTCAATCGTTGTACTGTTGATATTTGGCTCTGTTGACTAATGAGTTTGCCGACTACTGGCTCAGTGGACAGAGCGTCAGCCTGCGGACTGAAAGGTCCTGGGTTCGATTCCGGTCAAGGGCATGTACCTTGGTTGCGGGCACATCCCTAGTAGGAGGTGTGCAGGAGGCAGCTCATCGATGTTTCTAACTCTCTCCCTCTCCCTTCCTCTCTGTAAAAAAATAAAAATAAAAATTCCCACGTTTAAGTGTATAGAAGGCTTAGTGCAGCAGCTTCCTAAAACTGTGGATGTATAAAGGAATGGTGATAAAGGAAGAGGTAAAAATAGCAACTGTTAGGTTACATAAACGACCTCAAAATCCTATTTGGAATAAAGGAGGGCGTCATACAGCAAATGAACTAATATTTCTCAGTAACGTAAGCCTGAGCTGTGTATGAGGATGAAAACGCGTTCCCTTCCAGCTTCAATACTACCTAACGTTAGTGTGGACATGCTGGCGTTTAAACAAATACAGCACAGGTTTCCGCCTGGGGCGTTTACTTTTTGGAAGAACCTGAAAAAAAAACTGGGCAGAGGCGGGAGAGTCCTTTTCCCAGCGGAGCCTCCCACGCCCCGCTGCCCGCCGGCCCGCCAAGCCCGGTCCCGGGTTCGCGAGCGCCGCTGCCACGTCCGCGGGCGGGAGGCCTGCGATCGGGGACCCGCTGGCGCCACGCCGCCGCCCGTCCCCTGGCAGGGCGGCCCGGTGCCGGGTGCGAGGAGAGAGGGCAGAGGGAGCCCGGGCAGGCCGCCGCCCGCACAGCAGGCGCTCCCGCAACTCGGAGCGCGCAGAGCCGCCTCGCTGGTCGCCGCGGATGCCCCCGCAACGTGGACCGCAGGCGCCGCGTGGACAGCTCCCTCCGGTGCTCCCGGCACCTGGCCGCCCCCACCCGCAGGCTCCCGCCGGCCGCCCGCGCCGTGGATCGCTCGCAGAGCCCGCCCCGCACACGCACCGGAGAAGGCCGCCATCTTCGCGCGTCCTCCGCGGCCCGGCTCGCGCTCCCTCCCTCCGTCCGCGACGCCACGCTGCGCCGCCCGCTTCCGGCCCAGGCCTGCGGCTTTGCAGTTCCGGGCGGGGACCCAGCCCCCGGACAAGGGTTCCGGCGGAAGAAATGAGCCCCCGACTCCTCCCCCTTACTCCTCCCTCCCCCCAGATGCCGGAGCGCGGACCGGTTCCCGGGGTCCTTGGCAGGAGTGGTCATCGTGAGACGTAACTGGTAATGGCCATTTAATGTTCGGAGCTTGCTCGTGTCCTCAGGACCGCATTTCCACACCGGGAGGCAGCAGAGGGTCGCTCAGTGGCCCAGGATGACCTGAGGGCAGAGGTGGCCCTCTCCTACCCCACGCAGCCCCCACCCACCCTCTCAGACAAGCCGGGCTTTGCGGGAGTGAATGACCCCCACAGGAGGTGCTGATGAACTCAGCGCCCAGAAAACCAATCCCACGGGGTGCTGGCATTCACTTCGTGTGTTTCACTCAAATAAGGGGCGACTTGGCTCTCCCAGCCTCCTTTCCAGGGTGTTGGATAAAGTTTA
Organism: Plecotus auritus; assembly: GCF_963455305.1. Classification (NCBI taxonomy): domain Eukaryota; kingdom Metazoa; phylum Chordata; class Mammalia; order Chiroptera; family Vespertilionidae; genus Plecotus; species Plecotus auritus. The sequence goes on from NC_137782.1 coordinate 170,928,302, forward strand.
TTGAAATCTTGAATTTCAGGAAGTTTTGACTCCTTTCCCTTTGCAGAGAGAGAGGAAAAACACGGAGGAGAGTGGAAGGCTACAAGAGAAGGGCCTTGAGTCCCTGACACCCAGGAGCACCACACTGGCCAGTGGCTTTAGAGTCCTTACATGGGAGAGAAATAAGCATCCGTCTTGTTCGTTTTGTGTTTTCTGCCCCACTTGGCTGAAGGTACTCTTCATTTATATCCAGTTTGTTATCTCTTGCTACAGGGCAAATAGCCCCAAAATCTAGTGACTCAGAGTGCAAACACCCGTGATCACTGGCAGCTTGCGTGGCGCGGGAGTGCGGGAGCCGGCTCCCGGCCGGGGCTGCAAGCATCTGAGGCTGCTGCGGGCGGCTCAGCTGGTACGGGCAGCTGGCTCTCGGCACCATCCAGCAGGGACCTCATCCTGGGCTGCTGGGAGGTTCTCAGGAGAGGGCTGCTGGCTCCCCTACCCCACCCCCTTGGCCACCAAAACAAGTGAACTTGAGAATGAAGCCGATGGGGGGAGGGGGCAGGTAAAGGCATGTACTGGGGGGAAGGGGAGGCCGGGGGAAGGTCAATGGGGAAGGAAAAAAAAAAAGACATATGTACTACTATTTGTAATACTTCAAACAATTAATAATAATAATAATAATAATAATAAATTAAAAATTTAAAAAAAGAGAGAGAATGAAGCCGAGTGAGGGCTATCTTTTATGACCCGGCCATCGAAGCCACCCACTGTCACTTCTGCAATATGTTATTGGCCACCGATGCCCACTCAGCGTGGAAATACACAGGGGTGTGAGGGCAGGTAGACAAGGCTCATTCGAGGCTCCCACACCCCACTTCTTCCCTAACGGCTCGGTACCTGTTCAAGTAGCAGGTGATAATCCCTCCACATCAGGGAGAGGTATTTTCGTACAGTAGCCTCGGGGATAAATCATGTTCCTTCTACACCAGGTATTGTTGCCATTAAATTTGTTGGCTTAGCTGACTTAGCCTCTTTTTCACAATGTACCTGATTCAGAGAGCAGTTTGGAGATAGCTCGCGTTTAAACATCCTCTTTTTCCCCTCTGAATTTCCTCCAGCTTCTCAGCTGAGCCAGAGTCGTTGAATTTTATGCCTTTGTCAAAATAAGCTGTCAGCAACTGGGCTAGATCTATGAGAAAGCGATATCATTCTCGCTGCCCCAGCTTTCACCTTGCGGTGCTGGGACCGGAGGGGGGCCCGGCAAACAGACATAAATCTGGAGCTCTCTAATTCTCTCTCCCCCGAAGAAGTGGCCATAAAGCCCATCACTCCAGATATATGGGGAGAGAGAGACAAAGGACAGCCCGCGATGAGTTTCAGAGCGGCCGTAAAACAGAAAGAGAGACCTCACTCACTGTGGCGGTCTCATTAGAAGCCAGCCAGGCAGGGGCGTGATTGAGGGGGGGGTGCTGACTGGCCGGCGGGCATGAATGTCACTCCCTGTCCCACCCCCGCCACCCTGAGCGCTCCTCAGCCCCTGTGACTGATGCAGATGGCTCTTGGGGAAATGGTACCGCTTTCGGAGTCTGAACAGGAGAACTTGGCCTGGAGGTTGTCAGTGTTTAAGAGCAGACTGTGCACCAGACGAATAAATGGTCTGAATGCAGTCGCCCCAGCCCTGCCAGGACCCTTGAGTCCGGTGACCTGCAGGAGAGACTCGCTGTGCATCACACACAGCGCGAGGGCCTGTCTTCTCAGCCTCCACCCAGCGTCCTTGCTTCACCCTCCCTCCTTTCCGTCTGTGAGGACTGATCACAGCTTTTCCTGTTAGCAAAGCCTGGGGGTTTTATTTAAAGCAGACCGAAACAAGACAACCTGCTATACTTTAAAAAGGGGGGAGGGGATAAAGATGGTCAAGATTTTTTAAAAATATATTTTTTATTGATTTCAGAGAGGAAGGGAGAGAGAAAGAGAGAGAGAGAGAGAGAGAGAGAGAGACATCAATGATGAAAGAGAATCATTGATCGGCTGCCTCCTGCACACCCCATACTGGAGATCAAGCCTGCAACCCGGGCATGTACCCTAACCAGGAATCGAACCATGACCTCCTGGTTCATAGGTCTACGCTCAACCACTGAGCCACACCAGCCAGGCAGGTTAAGAATGTTTAAAAATGCCTGGAGAAACTAATTCTGATATGGAAATTTATACTGCCTGGGCATATGTAGTGGCACAAACCATCCATTTATCATGCTCATAGATTCTGTCTGGGGGGGGGAGGTGGGGGGTGGACCTGGCGTAGCAGGAACGCTTATGTCTGTTCCTCAATACCTAGCACCTCAACTGAAAGACTCCCAGGCGAGGGGTTGGGCTCATTTGACAGTTTCTTCACTCAGGTGATGGTTGATACTCCTGTGGCTGAGAGCCTAGCTGGGGCGCCTCCATGTGGCCTGGCTTCCCCACAGCATGGCGGTTGTACTCCATATGACCAAGCTTCAGAAGTCCATCGGCGTCACTTCCTCCCGTGTTCTTACCCAGGCAGTTACAGAGCTCTGCCCAGGTTCAAGGGGATCATAGATCCCACTACCCGGAGGGGGAGTGTCCACAGGTCATTGGAAGAAAAGCACGTGGGACAGGGTATCAGTGTGCGAGGCTTTCAGGCCCTCAAGAAAGACACTCCAGAGTGTGGGAGATTCATACCCATCTCAAAGGGATGGAGGAAGAATTCACAATTGTAAGCTCCTTTTATTAAAGGCTCCAAGAAAGGGTCTCAGGGGCCTAGGTCAGGTGTTGGGTAGAATGAATAATCAATTCTTTTGGGAGCCTTGAACTTTCCCAGGCAGGTACTTGGAGGAGGGAGGGGGGAGGCTGTTGTGAGGACCATCCTAACACCCTGAGCTGTTCGAAACGATGTCAGGATGTAAATCTTTTAAGTGTAGGGCGTAGGGAGCGGACAAAATCATCTGTGCTGAGAATCTGTAGTCTCTAATGGGCCAGGACTGAGACTGAGTGGAGAAGGGGGCTCGGAGGAGCCTGGCTGGAGTTCGGTTAGGGAGGGAATCTTTAGCGCCCCCCCCCCCCAAACCCCATAGATGAGGAAACGAAAGCGCAGACAGATTAATGTGTGCAAGGCAATCGAAAGAGTCAGTAACAGAGCTATGGTTCAAAACCTGTTCCAGGTTAAAATTGTATCTAAATAACAATGTAGACTTTAAAAACTGTAAGAATTTGATATTGGGCATACATTTTTATCTAAACAGAAACCGAAAATGATAAGGAAACAGTTTACTGCATGAAATTCCACTGAGAACATCATTAAAGTGGAGAGACATTTCATAATTCCACCGCAAATGGTCCTTAATCCTTGGTGTTTAATTTAGCTTTGCCAGAGAGTGTCGGATCCTAATGTTTTAATAGCTTCTACATGTTCAGTTAGTACTTGGCCTTATCAAAACACATTATTAATTCCTCATCGGCTTCACTGAATCCTTGTTCTGTTGGTTAATGTTTCCCCTGTCATTTTTTATTAGAGGAAGCTCAAGGATAAAGTGAAGGACTTGGCCATAATTTCATTACCACAGGAGAAAAAAATCAGAGCTCATGAATGATCCACTTATGGGGAGAAAATCTTCTTGAGCCTAGATTATTTTGCTGGAGGAAATGAATGATTTTTAAAAGCCGCAGTCTCTCTTTTTTAAGCCAAAAGGGTTAATCTGTAACAGCATCAACATCACCGGGAATAATTCATGCAGTCAATAAAATTGTAGTACTCAGGGCCTGCCTGCAACCTGGGTTTAGAAAGCCATTGTCCCTGTCCGCAAAGAATTACAGTATTTTGGTTTTGCAGCTGCCTTTGAGGTTTTTGAAGGATCCGTGTTATCTGGGACTCCCCAGGCGTCCCCAGACTGTGGACCTGAATGGTAGTCATCGCTGTAACCGGAAACACTGTCATGTCACTGGTCCTGCTCCAGCTGCTGATGCAGGAGCCTCAATCTTTTGTAAACTCCCCTACCAACCCTTGCCGGGGAGCCCAGAAGTGTCTTCTACATGTTGGCAAACACGTGCATCCTTCTGGGCCAGCCGTGGGCAAACTACGGCCCGCGGGCCGGATCCGGCCCCTTCGGCTGTTCTAGCCGGCCCGCGGAGCCGAACGAGCGGAGGGTTCTCTTGCTCTCCCCTCCACTCCTTTCCTTTGAATTTATATTAGTTCACACAAACACTCCATCCATGCTTTTGTTCCGGCCCTCCGGTCCAGTTTAAGAACCCATTGTGGCCCTCGAGTCAAAAAGTTTGCCCACCCCTGTCTGGGCGCTGCCAGGCCGCCCCTCTGGAGCCGCTGTGGCGCCGCGTGGACCTGCCCGGCGTGGCCTGCACACCTGGGAGCTGCAGGGCTGTTGGTGGCCAAGTTCCGAGAAAGCCTTCCCCTTTGTGCTTCCCTCTCTGAGGTTCGGGGTGTTTCACTTCAGGCAATCTGTCAGACGGGACATCCTCAAAGACTCCCGCAAATGCCCAGCGAACTCGCTAACACGGAAAAACAAAACCACAACTTTCAAAACGAACGGATGAGCCCAGCCGGTGGCGCTCAGTGGTGTTGAGTGTCGAACTAGGAACCGGGAGGTCACGGTTTGATTTCTGGTCAGAGCACAGTCCGGGTTGCTGGCTGGATCCCCAGTGGGGGGCGTGCAGGAGGCAGCCAATCTACGATTCTCTCTCATCATTGATGTTTCTCTCTCTCTCCCTCTCCCTTCCTCTCTGAAATCAATAAAACTATATTAAAAAATAAAATATATTAAAAAATGAATGGATGAGTTTGTCAGAAAGTAAAGGAAACCCTGATTGCTGGCAGTAGGCAGAAGACTCCATAAAACCGTGGCAGGCAAACTGCGGCTCGAGAGCCACATGCGGTTCTTTGGCCCCTTGAGTGTGGCTCTTCCACAAAATAGCACGGCCTCTGCGAGTCTATTTTGAAGAAGTGGCGTTAGAAGCAGTTTAAGTTTAAAAAACTTGGCCCTAAAAAGAAATTTCAATCGTTGTCCTGTTGATATTTGGCTCTGTTGACGAATGAGTTTGCCGACCACTGCCATAGAAGCAAGCAATGACATCATCAGTTGCTTGGGGGTAAGGGGCTGAGGTAGGGTGGGAGGGGGAGGCCAGGGTCAAAGCCAAGGATCTGTGAAGGGTAGGGCGTTGGGTCACTGATCACCCCACATAAAGGTAGGGCCTGAGAAGAGCTTCACAGTGAAAATAAAATCTCATAAAACAGAGGCAGATAGCAACCAGACTGGTCCACTCTGCCTGGAATCCGAGTGGGTGTAAAAGTCTGTGAGGATTTGTGAAAACAGCCTGGTCCTTTTGCAAGTTTGGGGCCTGAATTTACATTATTTGTTGTGGAGAGCGGCCACAGCGTTTGGACAGGTTCAGGCCTCAGACTAATGAGAGGGCAAGGTCCTCTCGTGGCAAAGCCACGTGCAAGTCCCAGCACAATTACAGCCAAAGGCTATGGTTGTAAGCTTGACCTTATGGTCCGAACCCGTGGTTCCACGTGGCTGAGTGATATAGGCTGCGGGAGGTGCAGCAAGTAAACAAAGCCTGAGTTCAGGTGCATGTCATTGAGTAGATTCAAAACCCATGAGAACGTTGTAAACATCTTGACCATGCCCTTACTTTGCCTCTCAGAATCTGGCTATAAAATAAAGACTCGGTTTGCAGGCTGGGGAGCTGTCTCTCCATCCGAGAGCACAATTTGTAACTTTTGAAATAATTTAGAATCTTAATTTAAAGAGGACCCAAGTCTCACAGGTACCTTGCGAAAGGGAAGGCAGGTTTTCCGGGGGGAAGGGACCCTCTAACCCCAGGGCTCGAAAAATGCTCACAGATTGGATTTCAAAGCATATGAGCAAACAAGGCACACACACACACATTCATTCTCTCTCTCTCTCTCTCTCTCTCACTCACACACACACACATTCATTATCACACACACATTCATTCTCTCTCACACACACACACATTCATTCTCTATCACACACACACATTATCACACACACACATTCATTCTCTCTCACACACACACATTCATTCTCTATCACACACACACACATTATCACACACACACATTCATTCTCTATCACACACACACACATTCATTCTCTCTATCACACACACATTCATTCTCTCTATCACACACACACACATTCATTCTCTCTATCACACACACACCTCATAAACAAGCCACCATGAGCAAGTCAGGAGAAAAAAACACACGAAGATCTTTAAAGATTTCAGGTATTAGAAATAATCAGGTGGAACATTTAGTTCCATTGAGGCATACTTGATATGCTATGAGAACAAAAAAAAAAAAATGGGAACATTTTCCTGTATTTTTCCTAACCCTCATCAACGGCTTATAAAAACATCAGATGACTTCTCATTAAAATTCTTGTGAAAATGGGTCTGTCGTCATTATTAAAATCATCTTTTCCACTCTCAAAAGTTTCTCAGTTTGGACAATTCACTATACCGGAACAGTCAGTGTAAGTAAGACCAACTAGCAGTTGGACTTGAGCCACGCAGCCTGTCTGAAACCTCCTTGTTGAACCTTGATCACTTTTCTGCCTCTTCTTTTCCAGCCCCAACGTCTGGCACGCTCCAGCTCAGCTCTTCTCATGGCATGTATAGTCTTACCACCTGCTTCCCTTTTGCTGGTCACCGCCCTGCCTCCCCCTCCCAGGCACTCCTCTGGGTTTTAAACCGTGGTGGGGAAGGCTTCAGAGCCTGCCCATGTGCTCAGAGCACTTCTGGGGGTAGAATTTCCCTCCCGGTGAGGGCATGTATGGGAGTGGGGTGGGGGGGGGGCAATGGTAAGATATGTACACATATAATACCTTAATAAAAATATATGTAAAAGAAAAAAAAAAGAATTCCCCTCCCGGTGAGGGCATGTATGGGAGTGGGGTGGGGGGAGCAATGGTAAGATATGTATACATATAGTACCTTAATAAAAATATATATAAAAGAAGAAAAAAGAATTTCCCTCCCGGTGAGGGCATGTATGGGAGTGGGGTCGGTGGGGGGGCAATGGTAAGATATGTACACATATAATACCTTAATAAAAATATATATAAAAGAAAAAAAAAATTTCCCTCCCGGTGAGGGCATGTATGGGAGTGGGGTCGGTGGGGAGGCAATGGTAAGATATGTATACATATAATACCTTAATAAAAATATATATAAAAGAAAAAAAAAGAATTTCCCTCCCGGTGAGGGCATGTATGGGAGTGGGGTCGGTGGGGGGGCAATGGTAAGATATGTACATATATAATACCTTAATAAAAATATATATAAAAGAAAAAAAAAGAATTTCCCTCCCGGTGAGGGCATGTATGGGAGTGGGGGGGGGGGCAATGGTAAGATATGTATACATATAATACCTTAATAAAAATATATGTAAAAGAAAAAAAAAGAATTTCCCTCCCGGTGAGGGCATGTATGGGAGTGAGGTGGGGGGGGGCAATGGTAAGATATGTACACATATAATACCTTAATAAAAATATATATAAAAGAAGAAAAAGAATTTCCCTCCCGGGAATCGCTCCCTGTTAAATGCACAGTCCCTTTCCAGGTGTGGCAGTGTCAGCCTGTGCTTTTTGTTTCTGCACAACGTAAGCTCCCAGGAGTCAGCCGGGCAATGGCCTTAGGTTTCCTGTTCTGTTGTACAAATGGGATAGCAAATGGGGAAGGGTGAGGATGAACACGGGACTTAACATAATGTGGTGATGGCAGAGAAGAAACACTGCTTGGTGATGTATTTGCGATGGTCCCCTTCACAGCTAAGAAGGAAGCATCCTTTGTGGGTTTGGCCAGCCACCTCCTGGCTGTGATTGTGCTGATCAGTGATGAAGGGAATGGATGAAGCAGAAAGCAACCCCATTCCTATCTGAGAAAGGATGAGACGGGGAAGTTGGTGTGCAGAAAAGGGAAGGGACAGTGCTGAGGCCACGGCCCAGCCCAGGGGCCACCCCTCAGACTTGCCCAGTGCATGGCGTCCCTACCTGCTCACATTCTACAGCCTGCCACGTGAGAAGCGCTCCCTGAAGCTGGCCACTTTGTCGGCCCTGGTGGGATGGGGAAGCGAAGTCTGCTGTTTGCAACTGAGGATTTGATGAAAAGACAGCTGTTGGGAGAAGTACAAGGAGTCAATAGTTGTTTTGGGGCAGTTTTTCATTTATTCAACATGTAATATATATTTTGTCCTGTGCTCTGTTCCAGGCACTGTGATGAACTCTGAGGTTGTCGTCAGGGACCCTATGCATCTAGCCGTTCATCATCTCCGTTATTAAAAGGGGTTCTGTGAGCTGCTCTAGCAAATTACCGGAACCCACGAAGGAAGTCTTTGAAATCTCTGATCTACAGTCGATTTGTCAGAAGCACAGGTGATAATCTGGGATTTGCATCTGGCATCTGAGGTGCGTGTGTTGGGAGGTGTGTACAGTTGGGGGGTTGGGGGGTCGGCAGTCTTGTGGGACTGAGCCCTGAGCCTGTGGGCTCTGTGCTGTCTCCGGAGAGTGACAGTTTTTTAAATTTGCAACCACCTTCCCTGAACTCCCCAGATCCCCCTCGCCTTCCCCATATTCTTTCCCCTAACACTTGTCACCCCCCATTTTTTTGTCCTTTGCAAAAACTAAGCACAGACCCCGCTGGCCCTCACCGCCTTTTCCCAGCTCCTGTAGCATCATTCCTTTGACACCTGTTATTGACTTAACCTGTGGCGTCGCCTAACTTCTGGGTGCTTATTTAAAAAAACACTACTTGCAATCTTTCCATGTTATTAGGCAACAAATCCATAGAGGAATGCTAGCATCTCAGGGGGACCCTTTGTACCATTTTCATTTTACAGAAGCTGACTGCGGAAGAGAGGTGCAGACTTGGCTGATCTCACGCAGATTAATACGCAAGGAGCGCAGAGAAACCCAGGCATAGCCCAGACAAGCAATCGTCCTCGTATTCCTTTGCACGACGCGGTTAACCTAACATTTCCTTTTCAGCCCCGTAGACTCCACCCCTGCCCCGGGCAGGAAGAGCGGTCGCGGCCGGGGAAGCTTGTCCCTCGCGGGAGGCCGTAGTGCAGCTCCCTTCGCTGCCAGGCCCGGACATCATGGCGGCCTCCGAGTCCGCGCCGGCTGTCACTCCAGGCGCCGCGGAGGGCGAGGAGGAGACGATTCTCTATGACTTGCTGGTCAACACCGAGTGGCCCCCGGAGACAGAAGTGCAGGTGAACCGGGCCCCTCTAGAGCTGGAGCCAGCTTGTCGCGACGGCGCACGGGCGGAGCCACGTAGGAAGGGCCACGTAGGATGGCGGTGCTGGTGGGCGGGGGGGGGCTGGGCCCGGCCGCGCGTCCTGTTGCCTAGCAACGGCGCGCCGGGCGGGCGGGGGTCTGGGTCCCGGAGCCCAGCTCTCGAGATTCCTCCCGGCTTCGGGCTTGGTGTGGCCAGGCGGTACCGCGGGCTCTGGTTCTGTTCCGGGCGGCACCGCGGGCTCTGGTTCTGTCCCGGGCGGCACCGCGGGCTCTGGTTCTGTCCCGGGCGGCACCGCGGGCTCTGGTTCTGTCCCGGGCGGCACCGCGGGCTCTGGTTCTGTCCCGGGCGGTGCTGGGAAGGGGCTGCAGCATCGGACTCCATTGCCCCTCTCACCTCTGGCTGCGTGTCCCCTCCCCTCCCCTCCCCTCCCGGGCGGCCAGGGCGGGCCCTCCTCTGCAGCGGGACCCGGAGTCCTTGGAGCTTCTGGCGGGCTGCCACGGAGCGGGCATCAAGCCTTCACTCCTGCGTGGAGCTGAGTTGCGCCAGCTCTTGTGTATTTCACTAAACAAGCACTTAGGACGTGCAGGTGTGTGTCGGTCCGTGGCCCAGATACTGCGCCAGGTGCTGGGCGCCCAGGCGCATCACTTTGGCGGTGCTTGCAGTGTGGAGGGGAGACAACCCAGTCAACATTCCTCACCCGCCGGAGCCCTAAGCGCTGTAACAGCCTCAGGCTTGAGGAGTAAGGCGCTCCTGACCCGGCCTGGGCTCTCTGCTAAGGAAGGGGTCGCAGGGCTTGGTAACCTGACATGGACCTGGGGTTCCCAGTTCCCTAGAGAGGACCTCCCCGGCGCAGGGTGAAGAGTAGGAAGCAGGAATCCACGTCTATCCGGCAGATACTGATTAAGGGCCTCACCTGGGCCAGCTCTGGTTCAGACTCAGAGGGTGCAGCAAGGCGGAAAAGGACTTTTACCGAAGATCACGGAGTCCAGTCCCTATGGATTCTCTTTTACAAAATCTTTCAAAAGTGTTTCTAGACACAAGAAACGACTCATCCTCCTGTGAAGTTGGTCGTTTCTCTTTAACCTTCCCATTGCAGTTTCTGCTCGTCGTGAATAATGTATTTTGTAGGCTGGCAGAGATCTGTGTATATTACTGTTTTTCAGGGATTTATTTAGTTTCTCTTTGTCTTCATCGGTGTGACTGTTTTATAGGTTATGAAATAGCTGCTGCTATTGGTTGGATAAGGATAAGTTTCTGCCTCTTAGCACTCACTGGTTAATTACAATAATCATTCAGAATATTTAACGTTATACATTGATTTTTTTAAAAAAATAAGCACAGCATCAACTTACATTGAAACCTCATGGCTCTCAGTATGTGTAGTGCCTAGAATTGTTTAGCCCACACAGCCTGTGTGAAATATACTTTATTTAATGGAGCAATTATACATCAGTGTGTGCCTTCCTAGCATTTTCTCTGTGGATATAAAACATTCAATGCATTTGTCTTAAGAGATGAACTTACTCATCTAAATGACCCCTTTTCCTGCAAGCAGAACTTGTGTTGGGCCTCTCTAGCCCCCCACCGGTCTTTGCCCTGGACTTCTCTTGCCTTTGGACTGGTGTTTTGATATGAAATAGCTTCCAGGCTGAATCCTTCCTTATCCTCTGCAGAATTCATCCTCACAAATGCCTGTGGCTGCGTTATGCTCACTTGTACGCCCACCCTCCCCAGGCCTGCTTCTACCTGTTTCTGTCTACGAGTAGTTTTTAAGTGCTGGTAATTTGTACCCAGCGCTCTGAGTAGTCCCAGAGAAATAGAACCTGACATAATGTGTAAGGATGACTAGAACATTCTCAAATGTAAGCTTTTTGTTTCTGTTTTTTTTTTCCATCTGCAGCCTAGAGGCAACCGAAAACATGGTGCGTCCTTCATCATCACAAAAGCTGTTCGAGGTACGTATAGCTTATTTATTTTTTCTACATGCATTTATATACATACTAGTGGCCCAGTGCACAAAATTCGTGCACATTAAAAGGGGGACCCAGAGTCAAGTTTCCGCCCACGCACATGTGCCTTAAAATCGCGTGAGACCCAGACCTGGCTGTGCCCTGCCCTGCACTGGGCTAGATCCAGACCCGGCCAGACTCACCCTTGTCAAGCCCCACTGGGCAGGGGCATAGCCTCAGGTCCCCTGGCCCAGCGCCAGGACTGGGAGTGTGGCCTGAGGTCCCCTGGCCTGGTGCCAAGGCAGGAGGCGAGGCCTGAGGTCCCCCAGCCTGACACCAGGGCTAGGGGCACGGCCTGAGGTCCCCTGTCAAGTCCCATGGGGGCAGGCGAGGGCATAGCCTCAGGTCCCTGCTGATTGCTTGTTAAGGCTCCTTAAGGCAACTTGGCCTCAGCTGTGGGTGCAGCCATCTTTGTGATGGAGTGATGGTCAATTAGCACATTCCCTCTTTATTAGATAGGATAAGTATGTAGTTAGTAGGTAATTTCCCCCCCATTTCATTCAGACCTGTGCTATTTTAGAAAGTTTAGGAATTTTAAAGTGTGTTTTTTAGACTTTTAATGTAGAACCTGATAAAAGTGACGAGCACACATGTTACCTGAGTTTAATTTTATATATGTATATATTTTCATGATATATGATATGGTACGTATATATACACACATATATGTCTGCATGTATGTGTGTGTATACGCACACACTTTTAATGCAGCGTAGAGCTAAGGTATGGCCTGAGTTAGCCATTATGGATGTGTTCTAGAAGAAACGAAGAAAATCAAGCCGAGTTTGAGCCTCAGAGAGTGTGGACATTGAAGGTGAGAAGACGGTGGCAGGCTGTTTTAAGTGGCATACATGATGTTTCAGGTACATCGGGCCAGGGTTATCCAAATTACATAATAGAGGAACCAGGGCATTCTTTAACTGCTGGCGGACGGCACGCTGGGCTCCCAGGATCGCACTCGCCGCAGTGAGCCGGGGCTGGGAGGGCTTTGTGGGTATTGACCCAAGGCTCTACCAGGCCAGCAAGCTGGTGCTGCTCCGAGTGCAGGTGTTTGGTGAGGAAGCTTGCCCAGGTCATTCATTTGGAACTTGACTGCATGCCTTTCTGGTCCCAAAGCCTATCCTCCTTATGCGGGTGAATGTGAGCTACAATAAAGAGGAGCTTGTTTCCAAGGAGTTTGAGTATTTGAAATGAACGGTAATTTTACTTTCTGAGAGAGATAAAATAATTTCATCTTCTGATACAAGAATCGCTAGCATGTGCAATTTTCGTTATCACAAATGCTTTGAAGTTCTGGAAATTTAGAAAATATATACAAGTCATAACATTTATTATAGAAAACTTAGAGAATATAGGTAACCACAAATTAGAGTAAGTCAATTACTCTTCATTTTGCCACTCACAGGTAATCTATTATCCTTCAGACCTTCTCCCAGTGATATACACTTAACTGCATACACATATGTTCACAGGCACATATATGTTTTAAACGAGATACTATAAAACATTATTTGTCAATAATGTGTTAGAGATTGGTTTTCATGGACTTCCCCATTTTTATATATTATTATTAAAATTTTTGCTGTAAAGTATAAAATGGTATCTTAATTTTTTAATAAAAAATACTTTGGTTTTAAAGGGCAGTTACTATGATTTTTACTCCATGGTTTTATTAAAGCCTGTTTGGCAAAATTTAGCATCTCAAATCACTTTTACTTTTTGTACTGTTAGGAAATACTTCAAAGTTTTGAATACACCAGCTTGGAACTTAATATAAACATATGATCTTGTAAAAGATTTAGTGTGTTTTAGATTTTATTTATTCTCTTATTTTAAGAGTTGTACTCTGTGTTTTGTAATGACTCATCCTACAGTGTATTTTGGATTTTATCAAGAAATATTTGGCTTTGCTATTTTTTTTTCTTTTTTTTACAGATCGCTTATTATTTTTACGTCAGTACATCTGGTACAGGTGAGTCATTAATTCCACAGAGAAATGGTATGAACATGAAATACAAACAATATTGTCCTATGTATGATTTAAGTTTTCTCAACTGAATTGTGATATAGGTGCTGTTAGTCAGGTGAACCCAGTTTATAAAACAGACATTTCGTGTATTTGGCATACTCTGGCAGGGTATCTTAGAGACTTAGGGTGATTCTGTTCCCTTAGTCATTATTAAGATAGTCTCCTGACAACGTGTGCTTTCACTGGTGAGCGTTCCGAGCCTTATCCTGAATGATGAAGGCTCCCTGCCTTATCTCAGATGTCCACATGAGGGATCTGCCGCTTGTAAAGCTTTTAAACAACTTTTTTGTCCTTATTGTCGTAGCCCCTCTTGTGCATCAGAGAAGGCTCTTTCGGTTTCAGTTCCTGGGTACTTTTGAATTCTTTTAAGTGTTCTGTGTGTTTTCAGGCACAGTGCACATTTTGAGTCCTGAAAGGAACAAAGAAATGATTATTCTGACAAGGGATATAATTCAGCTTTTAGATGTGTGTGGAGGAATAGTTTTATGGCATTCTTTACCACGGATTGCTTTTTCCTTGAGGACGTCTAAGCTTACACGCTGCAGAGAGAATACAGATAATGCAATTCCATGAAAGAGAACTTTGGCTCCGCTCTAGGGCTAGCTCCAGTGTTTTCTGCTTTTCCTTTGTGGTGTGTGTGTGTGTGTGTGTGTGTGTGTGTGTATGTGTATGTAACTTTCACGATTAGATTTTAAGCTCGCTAATGTGTTGTAGTTCCATCCCTGCGTGTGTGTGTGTGTGTGTGTGTTTCATGATTAGATTTTAAGCTCACTAATGTGTTGTGGTTTCAGCCCTGCACCCTTTTTGCTCCCTGATGGACTGGTTCGCTTGGTTAACAAACAGATAAACTGGCATTTGGTCCTGGCAAGGTAAGGATGTATAAAATTCACATGTTTCTCTACCTGGGTAAGCATTTAAATTTCCTTATGGCATTCATTTTGGGGTGTTTATGGCTTAATAGTCTTGACATTTATTGTATATAAATTCCCTTTGTTTAAATGTGTTAATTCAAGCTATAGTTGAATCATTTTGCCTGCTTTTGTACCAAATGTCATCTAATTTCAAGGTCTAAAGATGAAAACATTTAATAATGATTTTAACTTCTTAAAATCCCTCTGTGTGTGGAAGACTTACAAATGTGCATACAGATTCTCTTCTTCTTTCTCCCCTATGAAAGCAATGGAAAGCTTTTGGCTGCTGTTCAAGATCAGTGTGTGGAGATCAGGTAATTGTTAATATTCATATTAAAAATGTCCTTTGAGAAGCAATTTGCTTGACGATGGGAACTAAGAGTTTTAAAGGGGGCACATTTAAAGGGACTTTATCATTAACTCACATTTCTGCCTCACTGCTTCTTTCTTGAGAACTAGGAGTTAGGACTTGTCTGGAGAAAGGGGTAGTCCCCAATTTTAGAGGTGCCACATGTTTGCCTGCTGTTCCTAATGTCCCAAAGAATGAACTGGTTTTCCTGAGTTAGTGGCTATTGTTTTATCACTTTCGTAACTGATATTTTAATTAAAAGTAAAGCGCACGGAAAGCCCAGCTTAGAAGCCTTCTAGGTGCGCATGTAATGCCACCGAATGTCTCGAGAGAACAGAATATCACTGGTCTCAAGTAGTATGTCTTGGTCCTGTGTGGACCCACAGTCCGTCTACATACAGCTTGATGCCGACAGAGCAAAGCAGCGCCTGCTTTTTAATACCTTCCCAAGCGTGTGCTTAGCTGACTTCACAGCACATCGTCCAACAAGAGTGGATTCCAGAGTTCTGGAAAATACGCATCGTCTGCTGAGAAAGTAAAGTTCCTTAAAAGACAGCAGAGTGATCTGGGGAAGTGGAAAGATGAACATGCCCCTCTAAGAAAGTATCCTTCATCATGTAATTAGCAAAATGGTGTTTGACAGCGTTTAAATTTTTTAATTTTATATAGAGAGAGGAAGCGGGGGCGGAGAGAGGGAGAGAGAGAGAGAGAAAGAGAGAGAAACATGAATATGTTGTTGCACTTATTGATGCATTCATTGGTTGCTTCTTGTATGTGCCCTGACTGGAGATTGAACCCACAGCCTTGGTGTATTTGGACGATGCAATAGCCCAGTGGTAGGCAAACTCATCAGTCCACAGAGCCAAATATCAACCGTACAACAATTGAAATTTCTTTTGAGAGCCAAATTTTTTAAACAAACTATATAGGTAGGTACATTGTTATTAACTTAATTAGGGTACACCTAAGCTGGCCTTTGCTAAAAACTCAAGGGGCCAAAGAGCCGCCTGTGGCTCGCGAGCCGCAGTTTGCCGACCACTGCTATAGCCAACTGAGCTACCTGGCCGGGGCCAGTAATGACAGCCTTTTAAAAACTACATTGCTTAACATGGCATGGCTGTGACAGGGGGTTCCTTTCTTTAGCAGCAGCATTAAGCATCACGTGGGCACAGTGCTTGAACTTACGTATGCGTAGGATGGGCTAGCATTTCCTCTTCCCTTTGTTGCAGCGATGTGAAATGCATCTCTTTGGGAATTGTGCTGATAGTGTGACTTCTTTTTTCAAAGATTACATTTATTGGGGTAACATTGGTTAATAAAACTATATAGGCTTCAAGTGTGCAATTCTATGGTATGTCATCTGTATATTGCATTGTGTGGCCACCACCCAAAGTCAAATCATCTTCTGTCACCACACATTTGACACCCTTTACCCTTAACTATCCCTCACCCCCCTTCCCTCTGGTAACTAGCATACTGTTGTCTGTGTCTTTGAGATTTTGTTTCTTTGTTCATTTGTTGCTTTCAGTTTTATAACCCACATATGAGTGACATCATATGGTTCTTGATTTTTTTTTTTTGACTGACGTATTTGGCTTAGCATGATATTCTCAAGGTCCATCCATGTTGTCCCAAATGGCAGTATTTCATCTTTTCTGTGGCTCAGTAGTATTCCACTGTCTACATGTGCCACGTCTTCGTATCCAGTCATCTATCAATTTGGTTGTTTTTATGTTTAAACTCACTTGTGCTTGTGTCACTTCATTCTTGTTATAACTCCGTTTCTGATGAAAAAGAAATGTTGGAAGAAAGTAGGTTTCCTAATGAAAGGGTCTTATTTGAGGCACAGAACCCTCTCTGTAAGAGCAGGAATGATTTAGTGTTGTGTAGAGAAGTTGTCGAGTCTGTAGTATTTGTGGTGGTGTATGGTAGTACACAGTAGTGTTGTTATGTAAAACTATTGTCTTCATTTTGTGCATACGTTGCAGGTCTGCCAAAGATGATTTTACATCTATTATTGGGAAATGTCAAGGTAAGAGTTTCCAAAATATCTAAAAAATGAAAATTTCAAGTCTGCAGTAGTTTATAGTATCTCTTAAAAGTTAGAATAGAGATTAAATAAATATTTATTAACAAAGATTATTAAGACTGCTTATTAAAATAATTTTTGAAAATCTTAACTGATTTCACTTTCTGCCTTAATTTTGCTTTAGGATGTGCATTTTGGAGAAATTAGAAATTGAAACTTTTTAAAAAGTCCTAAGCTAGTTTTGTGATGTAGTCTTTTATTCTGAATTCAGTGAAGAAATAAATATTTTGGTATAAATCAAGAGTTGGTCAGATACAGCCTGGCCAGTGTGGTTCAGTGGTTGAGTGTTGACCTATAAACCAGGAAGTCACGGTTTGATTCCTGATCAAGGCACATGCCTGGGTTATGGGCTTGATCCCCATTGGACGTGCAGGAGGCAGCCAATCAATGATTCTCA
Source organism: Plecotus auritus (assembly GCF_963455305.1). Taxonomy (NCBI): domain Eukaryota; kingdom Metazoa; phylum Chordata; class Mammalia; order Chiroptera; family Vespertilionidae; genus Plecotus; species Plecotus auritus. The sequence continues at coordinate 170,945,362 of NC_137782.1, forward strand.
TCATTGATGTTTCTTAACTCTCTCTTCCCTTCCCTTCCTCTCTGAAATCAATAAAAATATATTTTAAAAGTTAGATACAGACTAGTTAAAAAAAATTTGGATTTGTTCATTCTTTGATATAGTTAGCAAGAATTTACTGAGTGTGTTTTATGTAATACTGGGGGCCTAGTGCACGAATTTATGCACCTTGAAAGGAACTGTGGGCTGGAAGGCTGCCTTGGGCAGAGGGGCGGGTCTCAGCCCATCCTCTGCATCCCCACACGGGCCCTCCCACCGTTACCCCTGGTCCCCTGTCTTCCGGCAGCCCCGCTCCCACCCCGCTGCTCCCACATGCTGATGGTGCCTGCTTACGGCGTGGAGCCATTGGGGCTGGTGCCAGCAGTGGGTACGAGCAGCAGCTGCTGCCCCAATTGCCCCTCAGGAGCAGGGGGAGGTGGAGAAGCCCTCAGGCGCAATGGGGGCCGGCAGCCGCCACTTGCACCTGCTGATCTGACGGTTGGCACTGGCTTGGGCGCTGGCAGCAGGTGCAAGCGGTGGCTCTGGCTCTGGCGCCGGCTGCGGGTGTGAGCGGGGCTGGCGCCGGCAGTGGGTGCAAGTGGTGGCTCCTGTGCTGGCAACAGGTGTGAGTGGGGCTGGCGCCAGCATGAGGTGCGAGCGGTGCGCGGGAGCAAAGAATTTTCAGTAACAACCAGAGGCTCACCCCGATGACAGCGACCAGCACCCCGCCTTGGTCTGAAGCCCCCACTCACCTCCACCATCCTGCCACGGCTGACACCCGCCATGTTCCACATGCACCCCCTGGTGGTCAGTGCACGTCATAGCGACTGGTTGTCTGCTTGTTTGGTTGTTCTGCCATTCGGTCTATTTGCATATTAGCCTTTTATTATATAGGATGAATCATTCCTGGTGCTAGGTGTATTATTGTGAGCAAAAGGCGTGGTCCCGTACCTCATACAGATACTTAAGTACATGATTGTAAACTTTGACAGATCTGATGAAGGAAAAATACAGAGTTGGGTGAGAATCTCTAACCAGGAGTGTGAGATGAGATTGTTGAGAAAAAGTGACTTTTGGAAAGCAACCTAAAGAGTGAGTAGAGGGTGGGAGCAGTGGGGAGGGTGGGGGGGGGTGCTTTATGTGCAGGAGCAGGGTGTGTAAAGGTAGCTGGGAAGCGTATACCAGGAAGGCAGTGAAGAGGCATTAGTAGGTAAGTGCACCCATTACTTATGCTTATTTTCAGGACCTGCAGTTCCATCTGCATGACCTTGTGCTAGTTTAGCGGTGGTAGTCGTGGGAATCGTAATGATGACCATCCTGGTCCTTGTGATGACACACATTTACAGTGTCCTTACGGCGTGCCAGGCGCTGCATTTTCTCATTTAATTGGAAGAACGTGGCACATAAGTTATCTTAAAGCAGCGTTAGGGTAAAATGAATATTTGACAGTGAAAGCGAGCATGGAGAAGGGAGGCATCGATTGTTTTGAAATGTACAAAATGGTGAACTCAGAGGATTCCCCGAGCCCCCCACGGAGATGCTGGTCTTTAAGCTCTTTGTCAAATGCACATTGGTGGCCTGGGGCCAGTTTTCCTCTAATTTTTCTCATTCTCCGCCATCCAGATGCACTGAGAAGATTTAGCATTAAATGTTATAAAAATGTTTTGAGTTCCCATATGAATGGTGATTTTCTGTTAGTGTGTCAGAGAATCCGTATTCCTAAACAATCCACATGTATGTACTAGTGGATAAGGTAGTAGTAGAGTTCTTATGGAGTTGTCTTCTTTTTAAAATTGAATTTATTGGGGTGACATTGGTTAATAAAATTGTACAAGTTGCAGGGGTACAATTCAATATTATGGAGTTCTCTTGACATACAAGATACACATTTTATGACTTCACGCAAATGTAAAACTTCTTATCCCTCCCTGCTGTTATCTGTTCTTCTGCTCAGTTCCCTGGATGGTCAGGGTACCCTTATCTGTATCAAGCCAGAAATGTAGACATTTTCTTCTTCTTTTTCTTTCTCTCCCTTCCTTCTTTCTTCTTCTTCTTTTTTTTTTAAAATATATTTTATTGATTTTTTACAGAGAGGAAGGAAGAGGGATAGAGAGCTAGAAACATCGATGAGAGAGAAACATCGATCAGCTGCCTCTTGCACACCTCCTACTGGGGATGTGCCTGCAACCAAGTTACGTGCCCTTGACCGGAATCGAACCTGGGACCCTTCAGTCCGCAGGCTGACGCTCTATCCACTGAGCCAAACCGGTATTGGCTTCCTTCTTTCTTCAACAAATACATATTAAGCTTGCCACTGCATGCCAGGCGCCGTCCTAGGCACTGTGTATGTCTGCAGTGAGGAATGATACCGGCTGCCTAGACTGAAGGTGCACTCCCAGGCAGGGAGACACAGGGTAGTCCTTGCAGTGGCGCCGAATGGCCCAGTGGAGGAGCACCCCCGTGACTCCACCCGGCCTGGGCGTCTGGTTAGGTGACTCTTGCTCCCGCCCCTGCGCTCAGCCCTCGGGCCCCAGTTCCGGCTTTTAACATTTTCACTTGCTTTCTCGTGACTGTCTCCTGACGGTTTTCTTCCAGATGCTCTTCACTAATCCAGCTTTGCACAGCTTGCCAAATTGATCACTCATAAAAGAGAATTACCATGTTACCCTTCAGATCTGGCTCCCCTGTCCTCCCGATAGGTGACCTTGGACAAGTTCCGTTACCTCTCTGCGTCTCAATTACCTGTAACATGGGTATGATTTTATAGATTGGGTTGTGGAAAAGTTATGTGAGCTAATGTAAATAAATTAAGCTCTGAGCATACAAAATATAAATAAAGCTCTTAGCATAACGTCTGACACTTTGTAAGTATTTAAGAGACATTAAGCTATTACTGCTGCTGTTACTCTGCTGAAAATCTGTCAGTCATTTGCCATTAACTGTACAATGCAGGTTAGAGTTTCTAATTCAGGACATGAGACCTTTCACAGTCTGTCTGTCCGTCCTGTGGATCCCCCCGCCACATGTCTGCAGTTTTCCAACCCCATCGTGCTTTTTTGTTTTGATTTGGTAATCCTCACCTGAGGATATTTTCCCATTGATTTTTAGAGAGAGTGGAAGGGAGAGGGAGAGACAGAGAGAGAGAAGCATGGATGTGAGAGAGACACATCGGTTGGTTGTCTCCTGCATGCGCCTGACCGGGCTGGAGACCGAGGTATGTGCCCTTGACCAGTATTGAACCCCCACCCTTCAGTCCTTGGGCCGACACTCTAACCACTGAGCAGATTGGCCAGGGTCCCATCATTCTTTTCATGCCTTCGTACTGATAGTTCCCTTTGCCTGGAAGCTCCCACTGTTACACTTAATTAGTCGCACATATTGTAGTTCCAGCATCCGTTCTTTTGGAAACCTTCCTCACTGTATCCTAATCTACTTTCTTGTTCTAATGGTTTATTTGCTTGTCTGATTCATAGTTCAATTATAAAGGCAGAGCTCCTGTCTTACTCAATGTTTTTTAAATTTAAATTTTAAATAATTTTTTTATTCCTAGTGCCTGGCATGGTGTCTGACTCCTAGTAGGCACAGAATTTTTGGCATTCAAATTTTGACCCTGTCACGTGGGTATTGGCACTTGAGGACTGTTAAAATGATTTTTATGAGTGAATGTCTGAATAAAGTATATTTGCCTATTTCCTATGAGTCAGTTTTAGAAATTCATGTATAATACGTTTATGTTTATGTTAAGCATATATAAATTTATGGATAGTTGTCATGATATGGGTTTTATTCCTAATGTACACAAATGCATGTACATACCGTGAATGGAACAATAAGGACAGATAAGGAGTCCTGTTTGCATAGTATCCTTTTGAGAATAATAGAAGGGAGTAGCGAATTTCTAAAGCTTGGGGCTCTAGCATTTTCTGAATTTACTTTCTATTAAAGTAGACCAGACCCGGCTTAAATCATGTATAAGGACCAAAAAGTTCCCAGAAGCATAACTTGAGGATGATATTCAGTTGCCTTTCCCCCAGTGCTGCCCTTGTGTTGAGTGAGGGCTTGGAGAGCCGTCTGTGGGCGTCTGAGCAGCTGCTGGGAATGCCCAGACTCAGACTTACGGGGTCCCTGTGAGCTTTGACATCAGACACCTGCCCTTGGCCAGGAAGTAAACTGAGAAACACACAAGTTAACGTGAAAATGGGAAGCGTCACCCTTCAGTCTTTCACCCAAATGGTAGTACTTGTTAGAGTTTTAGTGTGTACCGTTAATGTGGCAGCCTGGATGGGATAACGATGCTTTGAGAGCTAATGTTTTATTTTGTTGGCTTCTGAATGTGGGAATTTATGACCGTAATGCTGCATTAATGGCTTCTTTCCATTTCATATAATGTGAGGTAACGATCATTTGCTTATTATCTGGCTCATCTTTATGGGAATGACTCTCATATGCCAAATGATGTTTCGTGCCAATGCCTGGAGAAACACAGCCAGTTGTTCTTAATGCATTTTTGAAACTACATATTTCGGAGTCTGCGGACCGAAATAGGAGCTGTTTGGTTCCACTTTGGCATTTTTCAGTTATTGTTTTATAAGATGTAGGCCATTCGAGAACGTTTTAAATGTGCGTTGCAGCTTGTTTGGGTTCTGTTTGCCAGGCCATAAAGAGGAATTCAGTCTTTCCCTCTCTGGATCAGTGCCCTGCAGCTAGAACATGCAGTTTAAAGCTGTACTGTGTTAATCAGGAGATGTTCTGCATCTTCTGGTTCTGAGATACCACAGACCAGGGCTTCCCAGTGCTAAGCCGCAGCCCGCTTACGCCAGGTTGTGGGGTCCCATCCGCCCTCCACTGGCCCAGGGCCCTTGTGACAGCCTGAGCTCCGACCGGCTCCCGCTGGTTTCCAGCAGCCTCATCAGTTTACCCTTCGGTGCCACGCAGACAGCGTTTTCCGTGTGTGTCTTGACCTGAATAAGGTTGCGAAGCATAGACTACTTGAAGCACCCAGATTTTGAAACGAAACATTTCGTTATGGAACTGTAATTCGGGAGCCTCCGGTTATGTGATAACGGTTTTCCCCTTTTTGTATTTTGTGGGAGAAAAAAATCCTCTGTGTTGAAAAAATAATACACATTCTCAGAAAAAAACTTTAGAAACTAAGAATGAGCAAAAAGTAGAAAATAAAAATAAATGCACCATCCAGAGATCAGTAGTATTAACATTTTATGACCTATTCTTTAAGACATTTTTCTGCTAGTGCCCATTACTATCGATGTGATCTGTGAAAATAAAATGTTTTATAATCTGCTTTCTTCACATAAAGATAGATTGTTAAGTCTTTTAGGTTGAAATTTAAGAACTTTCCAAAGTATTTTTTTTTAAGTGAATAACACCTTAGATGTTAGGACATAGGTGTCCCACGTCATCCAGCAAGTGCCTGTAAATTTGATCTCTGAGCTGCAGTAAGCAGCCCAGTGCTGTACTTGATCCCTCATGCAAGGTGAGAAGAGCCATCATTAGGCTTTGGTGCAGGTGGCTGTGCAGAGCACAGGTCGCAGATGATTGCATCTACGTTCCTGGGATATTGGGTTGTTGATTTTATTTTTCTTAAATGTCTTTCTGGTTTGGTATCGGAGTATTCTTGCTGGTCTCAAAATATAAGTTGGCAGTATTCTTTCCTTTTCTACTTTAGCAGAGGTTTGTGTAGAATTGGAATTATTTTTTTTCTTAAATGTTTTGATAAAGTTCACCAGTGAAAGTTGAAGGTTTTTTTTTTAGTGTGTGGATGAGTATGTTTTTAATTCCTAATTAAAAATTTAAAAACTATATAAGACTTTTAACAATTTCTATTTCCTTTTGTTCTAGTTTTTCATGGATATTTCTTCTAAATTATAGAATATATTGGCTTAAAATAGTTTGTAATATTCCCTTATTATCCCGTTGCTGTTCTCCTTTGTCAGATCTGTACTGATGTCCCCTCTGTTGTTCTGGATATTGGTATTTGTGTTCTCTCCATTTTTTCTAGGTCAGTTTGGCCGTGTTTTTTCCAATTTATTAATTTATTAGAGGCCCGGTGCACCAAGTTTGTGCAAGTGGCTTGGCCCTCGCAGCCCCGGCTGCCTCAGCCCCCGCGGCCCTGCCCACTGGTCATTCCGGAAGGTCGTTCCGGAAGTTCGTTCCACTGTCAGGTCTAATTAGCATACTAGCTCTTTATTATATAGGATTCTTCAATAAGAAAACTTTAGGTTTTGATTTTTTTGGTTGGTTTTACTTGATTTTTGCTTTTATATTTAATATGTCATTCTCTCTACTAGGTTTAATTTGCTCTTTTCTAGATGAAAGATAGAAGTTTAGATCATTGATTTTTGAACCCCTCTTATATAAGCATTTTAGGCTGTTCTAATTTAAGCATCTTTTTGTTATAACTAATTTAATTTTGTAGTGGTCAAAGAACATATACAACATGATTTTAACCTTTTAAGTTTATTGAGTCTTGATTTATGGCCGAGCATGTGGTCTGTCTTCATGAACCAAAAATTTTAAAAAATAATTTGATTAAAAAATTTAAAAGAATCTGATTTTTGGGTATGGTGCAGTTATTGGTTATAGTGTTTTATAATTGTCAATTATATTTTTTGCATTGTTCAAAATTTTATATCCTTTCTGATTTTCTCTCTATTCAGTCAGTTGCATAGAGAGGTGAACTGAAACTTGTAATTATAATTGTGTATTTATTTATTTTGCCCTTAGTCCTATCAGTCTTTGTATACTTAGGAGTTCTAGTTTCCAGAAGTGTATACGTATTATTCTGTTCTCTTGTTGAATAGGGATCCTTTGCCATGAAGAACTGTCCCTTTTTATCTTTAGTAATACTCTTGTCGCAGAATTTGTTTTAATGATAACATGGTCACTCCAGCTTTGTTCTGATTAGTATTTGCATAACATATCTTTTTCTCGCATTTTGCATTTAATCTGTATATTTGTATTTAATGTAATTCTCTCATAGTAAGCATATAATGGAATCTGCTGCCCCCCTGTCTGACAATTTTTGTCCTTTAATTGGAATGTTTAGAACATTTATATTTAATGTAGTTACTGGTGTGGTTGGGTTTAATTCTACCTTCTTGCTATTTGTTTATCTCTGTTTCCTTTTAGCATTTGCTCTGGGTTTAAAATGTGTATTTTATTAAAAATTACTTTATTGCATGGTATATATCCATTCACTCCTGGCTCTTTTGTACTCTTTCCAATTTTTTTACATATGTTAAACCCCCACAATATATTGTTATTTTTGTCAGTAACTTTAAAAAATATGTTTCTATTGATTTTAGAGAGGAAGGGTAGGGGAGAAAGAGGTAGAAACATCAATGATGAGAGAGAATCATTGATCAGCTGCCTCCTGCACGCCCCTTACTGGGATTGAGCCCGAAACCCTGGCATGTTCCCTGACCAGGAATCGAACCCTGACCTCCTGCATAGGTTGACGTTCAACCACTGAGCCACATCGACCGGGCTGTCAACTATGATTAAAAAGTTTTTAAAAAGTTAAAGAATGTATGTGAGAGATTGTTTATTGAATCCTTCACTCTGCAAAAGGAAACTGCCCCCCAAGGTCACACCAAGCCGTTTCGTGGCTGTCCATAGTTATTTTTCAATCCTCGGCAATTTCCATTTCGAGTTTGGGCATGCGGGCACTGGATTGACGCGCCCCTTTAGCACCCGAGCACCGATTACAGACCAGAGGACACTGGAGGTCAAGTTATTCCCTAAATGGGCGCAGGCCCTGACACTTTGGAATTTATAGTGTAATGAACAGGGAGACGATAAAAGTAGACAAAGGTATCATTGTTATTTGGGATAAGAACGGGGAAGGAAATGGAATCGCTGGAACTGAGGACAGTACTGGGCTTTGAGGCCTCGTGGAAGGGGGGCAGAGAAAGCCTGCCGAGGACGTGCTGCTCAGTGGCGCCTGGAAGGATGCGGGAGCCGGGAAGGCTTCAGCGGGAGTGCGCAGGCAGAGGGACACTGACCTGCTCTGAGCTGGGCCACGCGGCAGGTCGAAGGGCTGTGGCAGGCGGGGTGTGAGCAGGTGTGCTAGCTTCGCCAGGCACCGGGCAGGTGTCAAATGAGGCTAACCTCTTCTTTCTTTTTTTATTTTTATTAAGGTATTTTATGTGTACATATCTTACCATTGCCCCCCCACCCCACTCCCATACATGCCCTCACCCCCCAATGTTTTGCATCCGTTGGTTATTCTTATATGCATGCGTATAAGTCCTTCGGTTGATCTCTTATTTCCCCCACCTCTCCCTAACCTTCCTGCTGTAATTTGACAGTCTGTTTGATGCTTTACTGCCTCTGTATCTATCTTTTTGTTCATCAGTTTATGTTTTTTATTATCTACAAATGAGTGAGATCATGTGGTATTTTTCTTTCATTGTGAAGCTAACCTTTTCTTTAAAAATATACTTTTATTGATTTCGGGGAGGAAGGGAGGCAGGGGGGAGAGAGAGAGATACATCAGTGATGAGAGAGAATCACTGACCGGCTGCCTCCTGCATGCCTCACACTGGGGATCGAGCCTGCAACTCGGGCATGTGCCCTGACCGGGAATTGGAACTGTGACCTCCTGGGTCATAGGTGACACTCCTCCACTGAGCCACGCCTGCTGGGCAGATGAGGCTAATTTGACCCCAGCCTTGGGAATACTTCTCAGACAACTCCATGGACTCTTGCAGCTCTCCCAAGCCACGCAGGCAGCTGGGAACATCCAGTGATACAATCTTCACTTTCCAGTTGTTAGGTAAAAGCTTACCTTGTAATGAAAACATCTCTTTATCCAGGTCAAACACATGCTGAGTTTCCCGGAGCCCCTGGTTATAACCAGGAGTAAAAGTAAAAACAAGTCCCCTTCAGACAGAACTTCCTGCCAAACAGATACAGAACGTGGTGCGTAAATCTGTTTACCCAGGAAAATGAAATAAGAGGCAAAGCCTGTTGTCACAGGGAAAGCAGAAATCATGGGGAAGTGTGGCTGTCTTTCTGCAGCACAGGAATATTTCAGGGCATGAAATTGTCCTCCTGGTGTTTATGGAGAATCTGTGTGTGCGCGCATCTTGTATTCTTGTGCTGTGTATCATTTTGTTTCCATGTTGACTTCCGGGTTTGATTTTCTTTAAAGCTATCTGAAGACAGAACGCATTTTATTACCGTTAAAAAAGATTGCTTTTCCGGAGGGTACGCAATGTCTTCTAGGCTCTGGTGAAACCCACCAGACCCTCCTGTGAGCCAGGGTCCCTGGGTATTTTGCAGGCTTTCTCCCTGTTGAAAACGGGTCAGAAGGAAGAAACTCACTGATGTCTGTGTACTGTGCTCCTACCCAGAATATGCATACGGGTATCCCAGAGATGGGGGGAAGTCTGAGTTCCACGGTGGGGAGCGGACGTCAGTTATGTAATTCCCTTGTAATTGTTTGGTGGTCCTTGAGCCCTTCCCATACCTTACCTTGTTAATACAGGTTTTCCTGAGAGCTTAGCCAGGGGTCCTCAAACTACGGCCCGCGGGCCACAGGCGGCCCGCCGAGGACATGTGTCCGGCCCGCCGGGTGCCGCTGCCTGTCCTGCTTAGCAGCCGACGCGTCCTGGGCCCGCAGTGCGCATAGGAATTTGTTCATAGTTGTTTTTTTTAACTATAGTCCGGCCCTCCCACAGTCTGAGGGACAGTGGACTGGCCCCCTGTTTAAAAAGTTTGAGGACCCCTAGTTAGACTTTAGTGCAACCCTCATCACGGTGTTTCAGTCCCAGGGCGGCCGTGGCGGATACAGCGTTGTCCCTGATTTCAGGGAGTTCAGAAACTGGTGGGGAAGTGGTCTTGTGAACAGCATAGCGCAATGAGCTAAATGCTGTGGAAGACTTTCGCGCAGCATGTTTGGGGCACAGAAGAGACAGCAGGCAGTTTTTGAAGCGCGTCAAGGAAGGCAGGCTGTAACAAACATGAACCCTCGGAGTAATATCGGACACGAACTTTCCGGTAGAGGCAGCAATGTGTACGCAAGGCAGAGACTCGAGTGCGCGCAGTGAGCTTGTTTGCCAGGTAGTCGTGGTGTTGGTGGGCTCCCAGACGTGTGGAGAGGTGGTGGGAGGTGCCGCTGGCAAGCTGGGATGGGCCCTCATGTCCGTGGAGGAGTTTGGACTGGCTTCTATTGGAAATGGAGAACCATCAGGGACCTTAAAGCAGCAGGAGAATGTGATTGCTTTTTTTATTTTATTTTATTTTTTATTTTTATTTTTTGTGATTGCTTTTTTTAGAAAGATGTCTTCGGAGGGTATCGAGGAGGGATTAGAGGGGAAGAGGCTGCAGGTAGGAAGGAAAACGGTTGTGAGAGTAAGCACCAGATGGCAAAGCTGACCCGGGGTCAGCAGACAGGAGAGAAGGCGGCGTTTTGCGGAAACTGATTTGGAGGCTGAACCCAAGCTTCCACACTGCGGGGGAGGCAGGACGCTTAGGCCTCGGGCTTTGTTCTGCTCTGGGTTCATGTCACCTTGATTCTCCTGATCATTTGGAATTTTAAAGAAATCTTTGTATTGATTTCAGAGAGGAAGGGAGAGGGAGTGAGAGGTAGAAACATCAGTGATGAGAGAGAATCATTGATCGGCTGCCTCCTGCACGCTCCACACTGGGGATCGAGCCCACAACTTGGGCATGTGCCCTGACTGGGAATCGAACCGTGTCCTCCTGGTTCATAGGTCGATGCTCAACCACTGAGCCACACTGGCCGGGCTGGAATTCTTATTGGTAAAGGCACTGATTCTCCTGTCTCTTCAGTTCTGAGATTCTAGCAGGGGAAATGGAAGAAAAAAACCCCCAAAAAACAAAAATAAACCCCAAACCATCAGAAACCTCAAATACAGGTATTGAGTTATTAAGGTGCTGATTATCAAAATTTTATAATTGTGTGATGAACTAAGAACAAGTTTCAATTCACCTGCTTAATATATATTTTAAATGTGTGTATACATATTTCTGATACTGTCAGCATAATCATGCTATTTCCTTGGCATCTATATTTGATATATTTAAAAGCTCTCGGTTAAAATGTTTAATTTTTGCTTTTGAGGAACTCCAGTCATTGGATTGGAATTATTTTCTGCCCACTCTCTATGCTTTTAATCTCTTAATTCCGTAAGTATTGGAGGTATATTATTCCCGAGCCTTTACCAGACGAGGGCATGCTCGGCATTCACAGAGCGCTGGTGGCCGTGGGCTATGCTTCTCAAGCGTGTGGGCAGAGCTGGCCATGGTTCAGGTTTCCCACTCTTACTTGAAGTGGGTTCAGGGAACTGTTCCCATCTGTTGAACCGAAGCAGGAGAGGTCCTTAGGAGGTGATGTAATATGATTGAACACTTAACGTTAGTTGCAGTAATTGTGTTAGCGATCTTTATAATACATTGGCAAAAGCACTCTTTCCTCTTTGTTCTAGTGCCAAAAGACCCGAAGCCCCAGTGGCGGCGTGTGGCATGGAGCTACGACTGCACGCTGCTGGCCTACGCCGAGAGCACCGGCACCGTGCGGGTGTTCGACCTCATGGGGAGTGAGCTCTTCGTTATTGCCCCGGTGCGTACATGCCTTCAGCTGGTGACATGGCTTTTCAATGTCTTTTTCGTGTAAGCACTCGAGTGAATGAACGTGAAGAGAGGGGAAGTAGAACTATAAATCTGAAGAGTAAATGGTGAACGTAAGATGTGCAGAATCTAGATAGACATGCATACATGAAGTAGTTTATTCTTTGTATTTTGTAACGCGGTATCCAGATGCAGTCCACCGTTACTAACACATGGTAGTAAGTACTGAGTGGAGTTACCAAAGGCTGTTATAAGCTTCCAGTGAGGGGAGAAGTTGGCAGTAAGTGAGTACTTTCAAATGTCCTTTCCTTTAAAGGGAAATGGACAGTAATTGGAGACTTTTTTTTTTTTTTTTTTAGCTTTGGTTACTGCTGGAAGTAGAAATCAACAGCTGAAGGCTTCTATCTGAGTTCTGTATCTTAGACTCCTTTGAGGCCGAATGGTGGCATTACTGTGTGTGTGTGTGTGTGTGTGTGTGTGTGTGTGTGTGTGTGTGTGTGTTTGGCTATGGATGTCCAGTGAACATAGGCTAACTTATCTAGGTGAACATCTCATCCAAGGAGGCAGCTGTGGTCCCAGCTGTGATTGGGAGGCTGGTCTAGACTTGGTGTCTACTTGTAGGCACTCTGACTGGCAGATCAATTCTGGGGCTATCTTACGTAGAGTCACCTGGTAAGGCCAATGTTTCGGGTATCTTCCACTTATACAGATGTTAACTTCTATGTTTTTAATAACTTCCCCCTCTTCTGCAGGCATCGAGTCTAGCAGGTGATTTGAGCTGTGCCGTTGCTGGGTTGATCTTTCTGGAATATAAAGCAAGTGCACAGTGGTCTGCAGAACTCTTAGTCATCAATTACCGAGGAGAACTTAGAAGTTACCTTGTAAGGTGAAAGTGAAAGTAAAATGCTTTGTTTGGGAAGACCTGTTTGACAAAATAGTGTTTATTTCTCTGGCTTAGTGTCAGCTGTTGTTGTTTCTTTTTTCCCCCCAGCATTTTATTATGAAAAATTGCAAATATATTAGGAAATTTGAAAGAATTGTATAGTGAAAACTCAGATACCTCAACTTAAATTCTACTAGCATTTTTACTGTACTTGCTGGGTCACATTCCTATCCAGCCATTCATCAATCCTAGTTTTTAATGAGTTTCAGAGTCACTACTTAAATACGTTAGTATGCCTGTCATTAATTAAACTTCAATATTTGCTTATAGTTTTCTTTCTTTTGAGATAAAACTTGCATACAACAAAATGCACAGATCTTAAGTGTACCAGCCAGGGAGTTATGGCAAATGCATGCACTTGTGTAGGTCAAACTCCTGTTGAAATGCAGAACATTGCTATCATGACAGAACGTCCCTCATGTCCCTTTCCAGCAAATCTCTGTCCACACGCACTCCCGGAGCAACTTCTGTTTAGACGTTGTAAAGGGGGGCAGGGTGGGTGGGGAGAGGGATGGTCGCCAGCATTCAGTCCACAGCACTCATGACTTGCTTATCCATTCTTCTGTTGTTGGACTTCTGAGTTTCCAGGTTTGGACATTGCAAATAAAACGATGGCCATTCTTGTCCAAGTCTTTATGGATACACATGTTCATTCCCCTTGGTTCACTGACTCTGAGTGGAATTGCTGAGTTATAGGGTAGATGTAGTTTATCTTTATAAGAAACCACCAGACCTTTGTCTAAAGTTTTCATATCATTCACATTCCCATATAATGTCTGAGCATCTGGTTGTTTTGCATCCTCGGCAGTATTCGGTGTTACCTGCCGTTTAGATTTAATTATAGTGAGCACTGAGTGGCATCTCACTGTGGTTTAATGGCATGTGTTTCTTTTCTACCTCCTCCAATTAGTGTTGGAACAAATCAGAGCTATCAGGAGAGTCACTGTTTCAGTTTCAGTGGCCATTATCCCCGTGGAGTCAACACAGCGGTTTACCATCCTGGTCACAGGTACGCAAGCACTTGTTCTCACATTGGGTGGAGTATCGGGTGGACGTGGAAGTCGTGGCACAGTTTTAGAGAGAAATTGTCCCTTCTGATTCTTCTTTTTTTTTAAATTCTCATCTGAGGATATGCTTAGAGAGAGAGAAAGGGAGAGAGAGAGAGAGAGAGAGAAACATCAGTGTGAGAGAAACATGGATCGGTTGCCTTTTGTACATGCTCCGACTGGGGATGGAACCTGCAACCCGGGCGTGTGCCCTGACTGGGCATCGAACTGCCACCTCCCGGTGCATGGGACAAGGCTCAACCAACTGAGCCATCCCAGCGAGGCAGTTTTTGCTATTTAAATGTGCGTATATGTTATATATGTGCTTGTGTGTGTGCGTGTGTTATATGGGGACGCAAGCTAGAAAGAAGCAAGGGTCTTAACAGGGTGCAGATAAAGTGATGTGGGATCCAGAGGGAGGAGAGCTTCCCTCCGTGTAGGATCAGGGAAGTGTGCAGGTGGCACTTGCTTTGGAGAATGGGTATGGTGTGGGCATGATGGGCATCCCAGACAAAGTGACAGTGCGAGCAGTGACGAGAGGAAGGCCGCCACGGTGCATTTTTGTGAAATTGCAGGAGGTGTAGCGTGGCTGACACTGCAGGGTGTGTGGGAGGGGAGGACGGGATGGGCGTGCTGGGAGACTGGGCATTGGAAAGAGCGTGAGGTCAGGTGATTGGGAGCATTACGGGGCTGCCTGCTCTCCAGGGGAGGTACGTGTTTGAGACGAGGACATGTGATCAGGCATGTTTTCAGGACGGTGGATTCAGTTGGGAGACATTAGAGCCGGGTGACTCGGGTGCAGAGGGACTAGTTCAGGCCACAGGCAGCAGGACCTCTTCCTTTTCTTACACAGAATTGCTTTGTGTTTTGCCACATTTGGGCACTGTTTATGTTTACTGTTATATCACATTTTATTATTATTTTTATTCTAAAGAATAGATCCTATATCTCGCATTAGAACGCCAGGTACTTGAAGGCAAAGAACGCGTCATGTACATCTTGGTCAGTCACGGCATCTAGTGTAAGCTCTGTTCATTGATACCTCTCCCTCTCGGGCCCCCTGGACCAGTAACTCTAAATTCCCGAGTGCAGAAGGAAATGGTCTCTCTGTTTTGATTTTTCTCTTCCTTCTTTCTTCTCTCTATTTGATATTCTGGTCCATCCCCCGCTTTTCTGTTTTATTTTTCTTGTCCCTTTTCAAAGAAGTATATTTTATGTCTTAATCCTTTGCGGTTTTCTCTTGTTTGTTTATGTCACACTGACTACATTGTTTGGATATTTTACAAAGGTCAATATTTGTTACCTTTTTTCCTAGCAGTATTTCAGGGGGCTAAGTGGGGTTCACTTGGGACCATAGGTTTGAAATGATCAGAAAATAGTTGTTACATGATACCAGTTTGTTGTAAGTCAGATTACATTCATTATTCTGAATGCTTTCACTTTTTGGCCCAGGATCTAAACAAATTGTAGGTATATTTTTAGGGGGAGAATGGTCTTTACATGTAAAGTTTGGAGACAAATATATTATCAAACCACAGAGGGGGGTCTTTTCTTGGTTCTGCAATCATATACAGTACAATTCTTGATAGCAGTCAGCGTGGGATGGATGACCGCATTAAGGTTTCTGGATGGAAATGGTTCTAAAGCAAGGAGTATGTGGAAATGCCCTGTTGTGCATGACAAAAATCTTGCTAGGTTGTTCATGTTTTCCATTAGGTGTTCTTTTTAAACGAGAGAAGCTGACATGTTCCTCACATTTTTATTTCTGGTTGCTCTAGTAATACGAGTCTGTGATATTTATCATCCACACGGATTTTGTAAATGTGAAATAAATCAGCCCGAGTGGAGTTGGGATAAATTGGTGATGTACAGACTCAAGGTTTTATGAAATGCATGGTTTTGCCTGATGCAGCGAGCCCTGTTGCAGAAGAGAAATCAAGGTGGTGAATGGGTAATATAAAACAGAGATTAATAGAGGCTTTGGGATAAGCTCTGTGGATTTGTTGTTTTTGATTCTTCTTTTTTACGTTTCCTAACTCACAGCCTGATGACCTTATTTCATCCTCCTCAGGCTGTCTTCTCTTTCAGTCCTGTTCCCCCTCCTACAAGCACCCCAATTCTTTCCATCTTCTCTTTTGGATGCTTCGTGTTCTCTTTGTTCTGTTATTTTGGCTCACATTGTGCCCTGGTTCCTCTTTAGAGAGGCAGCTTTAAACTTCCAGTACAGGAGGGCGCAGTGCTTGGAGCTGCAGGTCCCGACGTAATGCCCGCTCTCTGAGTGGACAGCACTGTGGAAGACTCATGTAGTCACAGATGAGGGCACGCCCTTGACGTGAGTTCATTCAAATACAAGACTATCTGTGTACATATTTTTAAATGACATTGCTTTCAACAGTTGACTGCTTTTAAAAAAGGTTGCATTTCTAATTTCATTGTACATTTCTGTAAGCAGAAGCTGACTTACTCAATTTAGAATCTCAGCAGTTCTTTGGGAGCTACACAGAGATAATAAGTGTTTGAAGGTAACATCTCGACCCTAACTTACATCACAGCAAAGAGAAAATACAGAAAACACATCTTCTCTCTTGGGCCCTTTTTGGAAGCAACCCATGTTCAGAATCCTTGGTGACTCACATAATTGATCTTAAGTATGTCATTCAGTGATTTTCAGCAAATGTATATATTTGTGCAACTGCTACTACAGTCAGGTTCAGAATATTTCATTACCCCTAGAGATCTCTCCTGCCTTTGAATTTTATGGAATTCAAATCGCATCTCAGTAAAACTATAATAAATAAAGGAATGAATAAGGGGGAAAAAAAGACCCTTTAAACAAGCTTTCATTTGAACACTTATATCTTTGTTATGAAAGATACTCGGGGTATGGTAAGAGAGGCACTCATGTTTCCTGCCGCCAGTGGGAGGAACCCTCCCTGAGTGATGTATGTCATGGTTGTGCAAAGGGGAGTCGGAGCACTTGGATGTTATTTTCTCTCTCAATAAATAGTGTTTTAGGCCAAATATAGCTTCTTCAGAAAGAGCTTGAGACGATGTTTACAGGGAGTAAGAAGCGATGGTTTCAGATTGCCTTAAAGTAGATTGCAATCGGATGACAAGCTACCTGGCCGAGAGTAGATGGGTAATGGCATTCTCCCAGGCATGCAGTAGGGACTGCTGTCCTGGGCACGGCTCAGGAGGTGTAACAGGGCATAGTCTATAGAAAGCTGTTCTTTAGGGGAGACTCAGAAATACCTTTAAGTAAGGGCATGCTGAAGTGTTGAAGGGCTGTGCTCTGGGTATATTGGTTGGTTCATCTTACCCGGCTTAACGATTTCCCCTAAACAAAACGTTAAGCATTTTAAATCATGAGTCTCTTACACTCGTGGGATAAAGGGAGTATTCCAAATAAAGAGCTCGTACTTAGTAGGGGATCAAAAGTGTTTGGTGTGTGAATGAGCTCTCGGGTGACATGATGCTAATTTCACTGGCCCCACACGCCAGGGAAGCAGTCATCACGTAGAATGGGAAGGGGTGCCGTAGAGCACACAAAGGGGCCACAGCACTCTTATCTAGGGCTCATGCCACAAATGTTTACATTTAATCTTGTGGCGAAGATAGTGTTGAGTCCCCTACCTGAAAGCTTCACTCAAGGGCAAGGGCACATTTTGCTGTCCTCCGATGGGGTGGACCTTCCATCGAGACCTAGGAGGTATTTTTACAAGGTAGTCAGTGGACTTTCATTACATCACCGCAAAATGGCCTTTCTCTCTGGTTCCCAAGTCGTATGTGTTCTGGGAGAATCAAGGCACTGATGTGGAAAGATACACTATGTTGATGGCTAGAGGAGAAGATAGGTGTAAAATGCATACTAAATTTTTCATAAGCCCTAACTAGATAAGATTAATAATTTTATGAAGGATTGCAGGGGAAGGAGCACTGTGGTCATGGTCATTGTGATGATCTCCCACTGCAGGGAGAGAGTGCACTTGGCCTTCAGTAATGCAGGGTCTATTGGCATTTGGGAGATTAATGTGCAGCCTTGTGCTTGAGAAGTATGAATGTCAGTAATCCAGTTGACCTTATATTAAGGAGTTTTTCATTTTGCTTCTCAATTTCTCATTCCTCTAGCATGAGAAAATTCTTTTCATATTTCAGGTTGGTTTTTTGAAGAGAAGTAAAGCTGTTGTCTGTAGAGAAAGCTGTATTGTCTTGGTAGAGGTGAAAGCCCTTAGATGTGAATTAAGGGGCTTCTGAGCTTCACAGACTAATTTTTTGGTGGTGGTGATGGTGGTGGGGGGCTTTATAGGCATTTGTTTCTGGGGAGGCAGGGAAGTGAGTCTTGGCCACATTGTATGGTCTATTTTTGACCAGAACATTAGGGATGGGTAGACATGTGTGACTCAATGTATCTTGGTTCTTAAAAAAGCAGGCAGCTGGAGGCTGTTAAAGTAGAAGACAATGCCTTATTATTTTGAACTTTTTTTGCTTAGTATTGAAAAACATTAATTTTTTATTTTTGGAAATCAGCTTTCACTCATCCATCACTCCTATATTCAGAGATTCTTTGATAGGATGGGCTAATTCTCATTATGTTGCCATTGCAGTTAAATGGGCTTTTTAAGATCTTTATAAATTTTTGAACCTGGGGGAAACCTGGGGAACCTGGCGGCATAGGTAAACACCTAAACCGCTGCCTCGCACAACAATTTCAAAACTACAACTAAAAGACAAAATGGACATCATCTGGAACCACAGGAAGGCTGGCTGAGTGGAAATTCTACAACTAGAAGGAAAGAGAAAAGCACACTGAGACTCACAGGAGTTGTGGAAGGCAGAGGTATGGAGGTGCGCACACCGAGAGGGCTGGCAACTGAGTACGCAGCTGGCTTTCTCAATCAGGAGGGAGACAAAAGCTCCCGGCCTCTCTGAACTCCAGTTCCGGGCGATACTCTGGGGACCCAGACTCATACGGGGAGAAACTGAACTGTCTGGCAGCAGGCGAAACTCGAGGGCAGCTTTCTCTCAGAGTTGCTTGCAGCGATTACTGCGGGACACTGAGACCCAGGGGGCCTCTTAGGGCAGGGATGACAGGAAGCCATAGCAGTTTGCTCCGCCCTGAGAGCCCGCCCCATCTAAGCTGAGCGTAGAGGGTTTTGCATATTAATGGGTCCTTTGAATTCTAAACTTACCTAACAAACTGCAGCTGAGTCAGTGAGAACCAGAACATCCAAAAGAAGGCCCAAGGCCTCGCAGCAGCTTGCATTGCTTCACAGCTGGGCCTCATCTGGGCACCTCCAAAACACAAACAAAGAAGAGGAATCTGCAGATCTCGCCACAATTAGCACCTCCTTGGAGATCCAAGAGCCAGTGTACCCAGGGGTCAGAGTAGGACCATCCAGATTACAACTCCTCAGATCCATAGGGACACACTCAGGGGGCAGACTCAGTGAGCACCAAAGCCCCACTGAAGCAAGTCTTGTCTCATAAGGGTATATCCAGCACAGAAGTTCTCCCATCATAGACACAGCTGATCCTCACAGCCAGTTGGCCTGGAGGTCAATTCCTCCCATTGATACCAACAACAATCAAGGCTTAACGACAACAAGACTGTGCACAGCCCACAAGGGGTGTACCAAGAGTGTCCACCTCAGGTATCTGGAGAGGCTGAGCCACTGGGCCCTATAGGACACCTAGCACACAAAGCCACTCTGTCAACTCAGGGAAGCAACCAAAATGCAGAGACAAAGAAACAGGTCACAAATGAAAGAAATGGAGGAAAGCAAACGACTGGATATAGAGTTCAAAACCACGGTTATAAGGTTTTTCAAGAATTTTCTAGAAAAGCCCAATAAATTTAGCGAGACCCTCAAGGATATGAAAAAGGACCAACTAGAAATTAAGCATACACTGACTGAAATAAAAAATAATATACAGAGATCCAACATCAGACTAGAGGATCGCAAGAATCAAGTCAAAGATTTGAAATACGAAGAAGCAAAAAACATCCAGAAAAGCAAAAAGAAAAAAGAATCCAAAAATATGAAGATAGTGGAAGGAGCCTCTGGGACAACTTCAAGCGTACCAACATCCGAATTATGGGGGTGCCAGAAGAAGAGTGAGAGCAAGATACTAAAAGCCTATTTAAAGAAATAATGACAGAAAACTTCCCCCACCTGGTGAAAGAAATAGACTTACGAGACCAGGAAGCGTACAGAACCCCAAACAAAAGGAATCCAAAGAGGACCACACCAAGACACATCATAATTAAAATGCCAAGAGCAAAAGACAAAGAACATTAAAAGCAGCAAGAGAAAAACAGTTACCTACAAGGGAGCACCCATACGATTGTCAGCTGATTTCTCAACAGAAACTATGCAGGCCAGACGGGAGTGGCAAGAAATATTCAAAGTGATGAATAGCAAGAACCTACAACCAAGATTATTCTACCCAGCAAAGCTATCATTCAGAGTTGAAGGTCAGATAAAGAGTTTCACAGATAAGAAAAAGCTAAAGGAGTTCATCACCGCCAAACCAGTTTTGTATGAAATGCTGAAGGGTATTCTTTAAGAAGAGGAAGAAGAAGAAAAAGGTAAAGATAAAAATTATGAACAACAAATACATACCTACCAACAAGTGAATCTAAAAATCAAGTGAATAAAAAAATCTGATGAACAGAATAAATTGGTGAATATAATAGAATCGGGCATAGAAAGGGAGTGGACTGACAATTCTCAGGGGGAAAGTGGTGTGGGGGGTGCTGGAAGAGACTGGACAAAAATCGTACACCTATGGATGAGGACAGTGGGGGTGGGTAAGGGCAGAGGGTGGGGTGGGAACCAGGTGGAGGGGAGCTATGGGGGGAAAAAAGAACAATTGTAATAATCTGAACAATAAAGATTAATTAAAAAAGAAAAAAATTTTGAACTTGTTCAGTTGGTCAATCAATCAACAAATCTCTCTACCCCCTCTTTCTTTCAGAGTGTTTTGGTGGTAGTTTAACTTGATATGACTTAGGCCAGATTGACTTT
Organism: Plecotus auritus; assembly: GCF_963455305.1. NCBI lineage: Eukaryota > Metazoa > Chordata > Mammalia > Chiroptera > Vespertilionidae > Plecotus > Plecotus auritus. The sequence goes on from NC_137782.1 coordinate 170,965,992, forward strand.
CTTCTTATACTCGGAGTGATGCTAGCTGGGTGGTCCCTCTTGGAAGTAGAGATTGGAAAGAAGGCTGTTGAATCTGTGTTATAGGAATGAGGAATGATGCATACCTAGGCTTCTCTCTCCAAGACTTGATTGATCAGGTTGTTGTGGGATGGGATCCCAGCATCTGATTTGATAAAAGCCTCTGTAGGACATTCCGATTCCCTCTACTCCCCCCTTGAGAATCCTTGGCTAAGGCGTTGGGAGATTAAAGAAAATGAATAGGAGATAGCTTTTCCTTTGAAGTTGCCCTAGTGAGGAAAAGGAGTAAATTTTACTGTAGGTGTTGCCTGCCTTCCATTGGTTATGGCTGCCTAGAACGCTGCATTGAGAGGTGCCGTGGAGCCGCGTCTAGGCCATCAGGAGCTGCTGGTGTATGACTCAGGTGTGTAGTAGCAGAGCTACTGGGTGTTTCTCTCCTCTTCCCTAGCTCGTGAGGGGTGTGTGTGTGTGTGTACACTTACGCTTCCCCCCTCTGAGTGCTTATTGCTGGTATATAGGAATACAATTGATTTATGTATATTGATCTTGCATCCTACAACCTTGCTGATCCTGATTATTAATTCTAGTGGATAATTAGTGGAATCCTTTGGCCATATTTTTCTCTTACCAACTCTATGAATTCTTTATAGGCAGATTTAACCGCTTAAGTGCATATGGGATATCTCCTGAATCTGTGTCTCATAAGTCACGCCTGGGCCACAGAGCGATTGGCCCAGCCCCACAGAACTTTTCTTGGATAGCCGGCTCACAAGTACCTCACACTCATTACATTCTAACTGAATTGATCATATTTTACCTCCAATCCTACATTTGCTCCTGTATTCCCAAATCTTGATATATAGCATTTCACCAGGCCAAAACCCGAGTTTCACTTTAGATAACTGTCTTAACTCATTTTTATGAATCTTTTAAGACTTGTTGGTTATTCTTCTCTCATATATCTCAGATTTATCTCCTCCTCTCCATTTCTGCTACCATCCTTATAGTTCAGGAACTCATTACTTCTTACCCAATTTATTATCAAGTGTGTTCCCTGCTTTCTATCTGATCCTCCTCTAATTTGTTTTCTGTTGTGTTTCCAGCAAGGACTATAGGTATTAAAACACAAGCCCGAAGCTTAGAAATTCATCTCTCATTTCCTTTAGCCGTGGGGAGAGAGCTACAGCTCCTGGGTTTAGTATTAAAGGCCGTTTGTAGTTTGGTCTTTTGACTTCTCCAGGCTCCTGTCATAGCCCTTCATGTTTCTTTGCTCCAGACCAAGGCCCAGCACACTTTTCTGTGAAGGGCCAGTCGGGCTCTGTTGTAACTACTCAGCTCTTCCATGGCAGGGTGAAAGCAGCTGTAGAAACACACACATGAGCGTGTGTGAGTGTATTCCAATGCAGCTTTATTTACAGAAGTAGGTGGTGGTGTGGATTTGGTCCAGAGGCTATGGCTGCTGACTCCTGCTCTAGATAACTTCAGCCACGTGTGAATTCTTGCATTTCTCAGTGTCTTTGTTAAAGCCTTCATGCTGCTTCCTACTTGTTTAGTCCTCTGCCTGTAAAGTCCTTCTTGCTCTTTCTCTCATCTCTCTGCAGTAGAATGTCTAATCTATGCCAGCCAACCATCTATCTGAATACGGGTCCAATTCTGCTTGAGAGGTATAAAACGAGGAGTGTTGAATTTTATAGATTTCTTATACCTCTTGATTCTAAATTCCAAATTACATTCGAAGGAATTTATAACCAGGTACCACTCAGTTTTAAATACCTTTAATGCCTAATGATGAAATTGCCAGGAAAATGAAGTTTTGCTTCGGAACCAGCCGTCTCCGTTTCTCCATTAGTGCTTTCCCCATCTGAGAACAATTCTCAGGTTTTGTCTTCACAACCAACGATGCAGTACAAGCCGTTTTCCTCGGTGATCCTCAAGCACGTGATGCTTCGGATTTTGATTCATGGTGAACCGTGTCCTGGGGAGCTCAGCTCATGGATTCCAGCGTAATGGGGAGTGGTGTTCTCAAAGAGCGGTACCTGCCCGGCGGCCTGCGTCACCGGGAGAGGCTGTTGGAGATGCAGATTCCTGGGCTCCACCCTCGGCCCAGGAGTCAGACCGCTGAGGGTGGCCCGGTGGTCTGCGCTTCCATAAGCCCCCAGGAGATTCCATGCATGCTGATGTTTGAGAGCCACTGATGGAAACCGTCATGGTTATGCGTGTGTCCTTCTGATACGCTCTTTAATACATAAAGGTAATCAGAATTTGAAGTATTGGACGAGTAACATTTTTATTGTAAAGAATATTTAAGTTATACTAAAATGAACTAAAATGGGAAACATTCCAATTATTCCAAGACAGGAATGGCTTCTAGCTTCACAGTGGAGGGTAATGATTTTTGAGCCCTTACTTTGGTCATAAGCGTGGTCTTAAACACTTCCCAATTTTGAGACATGTAGTTCTTTCTTTATTTCCTTTTTCTTTTTTTCCTTCCTTGCTGATTGTATGCCACAAGCACATTGGTCATTGGACAGAGTGTATCCAAGGGTCTCCGCTAGTATTTCAGATTTCTCTCCTTGGCTTGAAGGAGTGTCAAGCCACTAGATGGCAGACTCTTCCAACAATTATTAGATTGAAGACCCTCAATAAGCCATTTATAATCGTTGGCAATAACTTGAGGTGCCCCATTTAGTTCATCATGGTTACGTATGTGTGATACTTAGGGGCCCGCTGTCTGCCCACCTCCTACTCCTCAGGTGGCCTTGCCCACCCCATTGTTACTGCCTGTTCGCTCTGCTTCTGCCTGCGCCCCTGCTCACTTAGTCCACTCCTCCCTGTGCATTTTTGCTGCAGCAGTCACAGTTCCTTTTTGTTGACTGGTACCTATGCTCCTGCTTTGAGTTTGAGACTCTTAGAATGTCAGAGCTGGAAACAAGGTCCATCCATCATGAGGCCCAGCCCTTCCTTTCTCAGGGGGGAGAACTGAAGCCGGAGAGGGTAAGCCAAGGACAAGGACTGTGTCTTAGTTATCGGGTCCCTGTAGTTCTCTGCACAGAGTGGGCAGGTAGGCGTTTCTGGAGCGGAACAACGCTGGTAAATGCTGTATAGGACACAGACACAGTCTCTGCCCAGCTGGCTCACCGTTTGTTTGGTCATGGAGGCATGGTTTAAAGCAGCGGTCGCCAACCGGTGGCCCGCGGGAGGTCCGAGAGGTTGGCGACGGCTGGTTTAAAGAACGGTTACTGCATAGAGGGTGGAAGGTGGTATGTGCCTAGGAAGGGAGCAAGGTGAATTTTGTATTGTCAAGAACCCCTTTGCACGTCTGTCCTGCTGGCCTCGTACAGGCTAGAAGCACCTACTGCATGTCTTACCTTTCTCTGAGCACACCATTTCACACTGCTGGCTGTCTGTGCTCTTTTTTCTTAAAATATATTTTATTGATTTTTACAGAGAGGAAGGGAGAGGGATAGAGTTAGAAACATCGATGAGAGAGAAACATCGATCAGCTGCCTCCTGCACACCTCCTACTGGGGATGTGCCCGCAACCAAGGTACATGCCCTTGACCGGAATCGAACCTGGGACCTTTCAGTCCGCAGGCTGACGCTCTATCCACTGAGCCAAACCGGTTTTGGCTGTCTGTGCTCTTGTACATCAGGTTCTCCCAGCTGAGAAGGCTCTTACCTGCCCGGGAAATTGTTTAAAGGACAGACGTTTCTCTGGCCTCTTCCTCCATGCAGTTCACCCGTCCTTCAGGCTGTGTTGCCCCCAGCTCAGAGGTCGTGATGAGGTCCTGAGCAGCGGTGGTCTGCGTGGACCCGCCCTCTCCCCTGGCCTGTGCCCATTTTCCTTCCCGGATAGGAAAACACGCCCAAGGCTGTCCGAGGAAAGGAAGGGGGGACAGGACCCGTTGATGAAGGCTGTCAGTCCCCGCTTTGTATCCACTTACGCACACGTGCATCCTTGTAGCTGGAGCATCAGCGTCCCCACGTTGCCATACCATCTGGTGGGGACAATACCTGATCGGTCCATCATTCTGCCTCTTTCCCCACTTACTTTTCTGTTTGCCGTGAATGGTGGGGGGTTGTTTGGAAGCAGGTATTGAGTCACTTTTGTTCATTCTGATCTTTTCATGTTGTAGCCAGTTTGATCTTTGCATGGCCATGATAGTTGTGAGAATTTCATAGAGAGGAAGCGTTTTATAGTATCAAGACCGGGCGACAATACATCTGAAATCGCAGCTCTGTATGTCCTTTAGTGATCAGGCAACTTAAAGTTCCATATGTCTGTTTTTTCATCTGAAAATTGGATCTGACATCTGCCCCCTCCACAACGTAGCAGTGCAGATTAAACAATAATGCTCAACCTCCTGAGAAAATAATTACATCTGTTGCACATTCATCAGACAAAAATCATTTTAGTTATCAGGATCTGCTGTATCGTGGCCTTTTGGGATTTGTTGAGTTCTCAGAAACTGTTTTTATTATAATTATGTTACTGATTTTTAATGATATATTTTATGCCTGACATGTTTTCTGTTTAGAAAAAACCACGGATTAAGTTTGGAAATGTAGATATCCAAAAGTACTGTTTTGTTTCTGTCTAGTCAGAGGAGTTTTTCCTGACGAGTTGACTTTCAAAAAAATATTTGTTTTTTTATGAAAAATTGGAAGCGTGTTCATAGAGAGTAGGATGCTGACTCCCTTGTGTCTGCCATTCAGTGTAATGATCAGTTCATGGCCAGTCTCATTCTGACTGTATCCCCAGCCATTTCTCCACCTGCCTGCTCCTGGATCGTTTCAAACTAAAACCTGAAAGCATATGATTTCATTCAGTATTTCAGTTGTATATCTAAAAAATAAGGACTCTAATAAACATGAACATGAAGCCATTATCATATTTGAAGATAATTAACAATAATCGGTCAGTGTCATCAAACATCCAGATTGTGTTCTTCTTCTTCTTATTATTATTTTTTATTGATTTTAGAGAGGAAGGGAGAGGGACAGAGAGATAGAAACATCAATGATGAGAGAGAATCATTGATCGGCTGCCTCCTACACGCCCCTACTGGGGATCAAACCCGCAACCTGGGCATGTGCCCTGACCGGGAATCGAACCGTGACCTCCTGGTTCATAGGTGGACACTCAACACTGAGCGCAGTGGGCTCTCCTTCATTCTTTGTTCTTTTGCTGAGAGAGAGAATAAGAATAAGAGAGAGAGTTAGTTCTGAAGAAACTGTAGTTCTGATTTACACTGTAGTTTCTTACTGTCTAGATCAGCCGTGGGCAAACTACGGCCCGCGGGCCGGATCCGGCCCGTTCGGCTGTTCTATCCGGCCTGCGGAGCCGAAAGAGCGGAGGGTTCTCTTGCTCTCCCCTCCGCTCCTTTACTTTGAATTTATATTAGTTCACACAAACACTCCATCCATGCTTTTGTTCCGGCCCTCCGGTCCAGTTTAAGAACCCATTGTGGCCCTCGAGTCAAAAAGTTTGCCCACCCCTGGATCTTCCACTGTTTAGATTGCATCTTTGTAGTGCTGTTTAAAGTATTTTTGTCAACTACATTTTCTTCAAATTGGTAGTTAGATCCAGGGGAATATTATGATTTTATCTGCAGTAAATATACCTTTTTGGGGAAAATTATTTTGGTGCAAAAGAACCATTTGAGCAGAATGGCTGCTCGAGGCAAGGACTGCTCATACTGCTAGTGTGACTTTGGACCCAGGTCTCCTTCCCTGGTGAACAGGGCTAATTATCCGCTCGCTCTGAGGGCGGGCCTCGGGTAGAAACAGCCCTAATAGGTTTGCTGCAGGCCATCTTCCCAAAGTTTGTTGCTTGCAGCTTGCGGTGATGTACAATTAGAGCCATATATAAAAGCAATGGGAACATGGCTGCGAGTGACGGCTCCATTTGTATTTCTGTGAATAAGGCCCATTTCCAATACTTCATGGATTTTGAGATTTTGCGTTGGGCTGAGTCTGTGGCTAAACCTAGAAGGATTTTATGCAGTTTTGAACAATTTACATTTGAGAGTATGAGGTAGAGATTTTTTTTTTTTTTTTTTTGATGGTTGCTGTTCTCTTAGAAAGTAAGTGATGAAATGAGGAGAGACAGTGGTGGAGTTAGAGTCCGACAGGTCGCCTGGGGCTGGGAAAGGAGCAAGGTGCATATTAGATTTCTGTGTTTGCTCTAACAGATGCCGCACACGTGGTGGCTTAGAACACGTTTACTGTCTGACAGTCGTGGGGTGAGAAGTCCCAGATGGGTCTCGCTGAGCTAAAACCAAGGGGTCAGTGGGGCTGTTCTTTTCAGGAGGCCCCGGGGCATCTGTCTTCTCGCCTTTTCCAGCTTCCAGAGGCCGCCCTGCTTCCTTGGCTCGTGGCCCCCTGCCTTCAGAGCCGGCCTGGCCTCACATCGCTCTGGCACCGACGCCCTTCCTCCTCTTCTGTCTTTAAATACCCTCATGGCACCCCATGCTCTGCTGCGAGTCACACACTGTGTCTGGGGGAGGCGGCATGTCTGTCTGGTAAAGTTTATTGGTGTTGATAGTTTCTTTGCTGTCAGTGGCCGCCTTAAGACATTTTTTCTCATTTCTAGTCCCCATCTGGGTTTAGGTGCTGAACCAGGCATCCTCAAACTACGGCCCGCGGGCCACATGCGGCCCGCCGAGGACATTTATCTGGCCCGCCGGGTGCCGCTGCCTGTCCTGCTTAGCAGCCGACTCATCCCGGGCCCGCAGTGTGCATAGGAATTTGTTCATAGTTTTTTTTTTTAAAACTATGGTCCGGCCCTCCAACGGTCTGAGGGACAGTGAACTGGCCCCTGTTTAAAAAGTAAACCTTACCCTGCGTAAGGGAAGGTGAAATTCTAATGGAAAAACCTGGTTTTCTTTGCTTGTTTCTTCTAAAACCTTTACCTTCTAGGTTTAGTACGTGGGGATTTGGCTTGCGTTTTCTTTGGGAAGGTAACTGTTTCTGCTCGCTTAGTTTCGATGTTGTCTTGTTTATTTTGGCAACTTAGCGATTCTTTTCATTTTTCTCTTTCTTAGACTTTTGCTGGTTGGCGGATGTGAAGCTGCCGAAGTGGGCACCTCGAAAGCATCCAGCGCTGGCCTCTCCGCCTGGAGGGTGCTGTCGGGGTCGCCTTATTACAAGCAGGTGACCAGCGGCGGAGACACGGTCGCTGTGGTAAGTCTCAGTTCTGCCATTGCACTGTGCTGCTGGGCCTCGGGCAGACGCCCTGGGCAGGATACAGAGGAGGAAATAATTTGTCCTGAAGGAGGAAAATGACTTAATGCTAGTGACCTTCTAGTGCTCCTTTCACATATCAAATTTATCTCAAGTGTATGGTATGCGACTTACCTTCATTGTTAGAGAGCAATCAGCCTAACTGTAGTCCTGTTACTTGAACTGGCTATTTGGACGTTATCATGTTTAAGCGCTTTTCTGTCTGGCAGCTGTGCTGAGTGCTGCGGTGTGTATCAGCGCATTTAATTATCAGCGACTTTCAGGTAGGGATTGTTACTGCCCGAGCCTATTCATGAGCCATGACGTAGGTCAGCTGCGAAGCCCGTCCTAGGACAGTGTGGGCAGGTGCACCCGACAGAGTGAGCGGTCCGGGGAAGGGCCGCCACGGAGTCCGTCGCAGACCACGAGGCCTGCACTGGCCTTGGCTCTGAGCCCTCTGTGCATTCACTTTGCATCTTACTGTGTGTGCGTCTTCCCCGCTGCCCTGCAGCTTTGGTCCCGGCATCTTTTTAAGGACAGCTGCCGGTGCACTGACAGAGTAAGTGGGGGAAGGAAAACATCGATGGCCAGCTGAATGCCGTGCCGTACGATTAAGTTCTTGAGATGCTGCAGGTGCGTTTTCATTACGTTAGTGGCTTTTACATATGTCTCGCAGCTAAACTTAGGGTCATTCTCCATGGCCTTCCCTGCCTCAAAGTCACCCGCATTAGAGGGTTCATTCCTTTTGTCAGGTGGCAGACATCGTCCTCATGGAAGCTCCTCTGATTGTTTGCTTAAGGTGGCTATTGTGTCGGGGTGGATATCGACCGAAAAATGCTGCTGACATATATTCTAGTCTCTTGCAAGGCTGCTAGGTTGTAAAACAGACTGTACAAAATTCAATATATGCATTGACCCAAGTTTCCAAATGAATGCTCGTGTCATCTGTGTGATAGTGTATTTATTCGTTTGTTCAACATGGAATCACTGCTCCAGGTAAGAGAATGTGAGGTAGGAGCCCTTCGGGGCTTTGCTGTTCTGGAGGGTACAGCCCGGTCCAGAACTGAGGGCCATAAGCTGAACAGGTGCCAGGCGAGAGTTCAGTTCCTGGGAGGAAGGGAAGAACCCAGGCTCAGGGTCCTTTGTATGTTGTTTGGCCGTTTTGCTTGGAGGCCTGGAAGATTTTCTGTATCTTTGAAATCTGCTAGCTTTCCTAGGGTATTTCTTAGAGTTGTTATTCTGGGTTAATGTACCAGGGTACCGCTTTCATTGTATAGATTCAGATTTTTTCTATTTCTGGGACGTCCTTTTGGATTATAAATTTGAAAGTGATTTTCCACAGGCCTCAGACCCTTTCTTAGTTCCCTTTGTCTGGCCTCCCTGGGCCCTGAAATGTTTTTCATTCTGCTTTCGCTCGCTACAAGGCCTTGAAGTGGGCCTGGGTGGGGGTCGTGGGGACATGACAAGAGCAAATGAGGTGACACCCTGGGATTTGGTGATTTTTCTGTTTCTCCTTAAAGTTATTACGAAGATTGGCTGTCCTCGGTCTTCAGTTTAAGCTGTGGCGTGGTTTTTATGTCAATTAGTTTCCCCTCCTTGTTCTTTCTTGTCATTGGAGAAAATGTTGGGAGTTAGGCTGTCACTAATGTCTTCAGCTACGCAGTTCTGTTAGGAAAATTTTAACTTCAACAAACAGTACCCCCCCTTTGCCTTTTTCTTTGAAATTAAGTAAAATTCACATGTTAACCATTAACCATTTTGAAGCATACAGTCCATGGCATTTAGTACATTCATGATTTTGTGCAACCATCAACTGCCTAGTTTCAGAATATCTTCATCACTGGGAATCACTAGTCTGCTTTCTGTTTCTATGGATTTACCCATTAATGTTTCATGTGAATGGAATCATGCAGTATGGCCATTTGTAGCTGGCTTCTTACATTTAGCATAATATTCTCGAGATTCATCCAAGTTGTAGCATGTATCAGCATTTCAGTCCTTTTTATGACTGAAGAATATTCCACTGTATCCATATACTACATTTGTCTACCCATTCTTTAGTTTATGGGCATCTGAGTTGTTTCCACTTTCTGGCTGATATGAATAGTATTTCTATAAACATTTGTGTATGTGTATTTGTTTGAAAACATATTTATTTTGGGTATATACTTACATGGAGTTGCTGGGACCCATGGTAGTTCTAGGTTAATTTTTTGAGGCACAGCCATACTTTTCCACACCACCAACAATGTGCTAGCGTTCCAAGGTCTCTACATCTTCAGTGACACTTGTTATTTTCCATTTAAAAAATTATGCCTATCTCCCTCTCTTTTATATTTTTTAAATCTAAAGACCAAAATAATCTTGTCTTATTTCAAATGCTGGTTTCTAAATGATGATTACTTTTCTGGTATTTTTCAAGTATAGAATTAATTCCTTAATGAATGAAATTTCTGTTGGAAATTTGATCTTTTCCAGAGTAACATTAGGATAGAATGATAACCTGGGCAGCGTCTTTGAGTGGAGCTTGGAGGAGATTCTAATTTGCATAGAGTGTATTAGGCTTATTATGTATGTATTTAAAAAGCATTTGATTATGGGTGTATTTGTAAGATTTCTTGCTTGGTGTATTCCCCCCCCCCCCCCCCCCCCAGATAAAAACTGTCTCACCGATTATCTCTGACACCTATTGATGATCTTAACCATTTCTTTAAATACTAGGTTTGCTGTAGTTTTCAGTTTATGATAAAAAGGACGTTTTACAATGAGAAAACATTAATTTTTCTTTGTATGATGTGCCCTTATGTTGTAGGTACCAAAGACACTGGGATTATTAAGGATGCTAAGTGTCAAGTTATACAGTCACCCCGGACAAGAACAGGTAACTCACAAGCTTAACCTGTGCTTCTCAAATACGTTCACCAGCGTACCATTAAGGGCACCGTTGACTGAACCTTGAATGTCACAGATCTTCCTCTGGATGTTCTCTTAATTGTGCACTGCGTGGGCATAGGCAGCAGTAAGAACTCGTGGAGGTGTTCACGGAAGATTTGTGTACCTTACTGTTTGTTAAAAATCCCTGCGGGCCTTGTGGTGTCTGGGGAAGGATTCATGAAACAAGCTTGAAATGTGGATATTTGTTTAAGCTGGTTATTGGGTCCATGGGTACTCATTATACTATAATTTCAACTTTTGTTTGTGTGAGTGCAAATTTCTACAACAAAATGCTTGAAGGGGAATGATAAGTTTGCAGTATGGATATCATAGTAGCAAATGAAACTAAGGGGGTCAAGAACCCACCCCATTAAAAGCAATTGTCACATTTAGTTAATACAGTTATTGCTTAAGTGTCTACACAGAAAGGAAGGCAAGGAGGGAGAGATTAAATCAAAAGAAAATTTCGCATGTTCATTCGTTATTTTCCTGGTCACAGTGTTGTTGGTAAATTATTCATATTATTGTGTTCAGTATACATTTTTCTGTTTGTTGTTATTAAATAGATTCATAAACTTTCTCCTTGTTTTGAGAGCATTTTTAATGGAGTTGTTTAACGAAGCCTTGGTAATCCTTGGAAGTTTCCACATAGGTCACACGTGACTAATTATTTTGATGACAAAAACAGTAAAGGATGCCTGATCATCATTTCTACGGGGGAGCATGCCTGTGACTACTAGAAAGGCATGCGCAGCTGGCAGTAATCTTGGTGCAGCAGAAGTGACACGGACTGGGGTCGGAGACTGCACCCCGTTCAGGTCCTGCTGTCTGCACTGAATGCTCTTGGGCTGGTGTCTTAACGCTTTCGGGCCTCCGTTTCTTCCTTTGTAAACTCTAAAGGATGGTGAGAGATGCGTCAGCTCCTAAGCGTGCATGCTCCCGAGGCTCACTTTATGCACAGCCATAGGCTTGTGAACTAGAGCTGTGGGAGGAAGATGCCAGGTCTTTCTCCTCCTACCCCTCCTGTCTCCATCGCACGGAACGGGGGGGCAGTCAGAACTTTGCCTGGAGTGCTTTTGCTGTTGCTGCTGCTCTTTCCCAGGCGTTTGCATTTTAATCATTCTTATATTTAGTGTTGGCTTTCTGGAATAGAGCATTCTATCCAGGTAAGGTGAGATTGGGGGATGCTAATCTTCAGTGAGGTTAGCGCATCCTGATGTTTTCTTCTATCTGCTCATCCAGCAATTTCCTCACTTCCTCAAATCGTCCTGTTGGTTTATGACGGCAATGTAGATAACATGGTGAACTGAGTCAGGTGCAATTCTGGATTTTGGTATAGTCACGTTTGGGTTTTAGTTCTGAGGCTGATATTTGGCACTGTTCTTGGGCCTTCACAGGGAATGGTGGGGGCATGACCCTCCTAAGGGCACGCGTGCTACCTAGTCCCGCCCGATGATTGCCGTGTGGGGATGGGGGCCCTGAGTTGCCAGATTTTCTAGGGTTCAGGAGAAGTAAGGCTCTGGGCTGCCGTTTTCGGGTCTCTGTTTTAGTCTCGAGGGTAAACTGCCTTAGAGCCTGTCCTTAATCCACGCTGACTGGGAAGCAGCTGTCCAGTTAGCGTGTTGGATTCTTCGGGGTCTGTTGTCGGTGGTAGGCAGGTGATGTCTCTGCTTGTGTGGTTCCTCTCGGCAGCTGAGCAAGACTGGTTTTCTCCTAGGAAAGGTCTGAGGTTATTGGAATGAGTAGGACTTGGAAGATAAGATTTTCTCTGTGTACTCCGAGGTTGGCCATGTGAGTCAGTGTATACACGGTTTCTCTCCTCTGTGGCAGCACTTCGTCTTTAAATGGGGTAATTTGCCCGCTTAAATATTCATAGTGCTCCCCAAGTTAAGAAATGCCTCTCTGCCCCTGGCCGCTGTAGTTCCATCACCTCTTCTCTCTGTCTCTTTCCTCCTTCTCCTCCCTTTCCTTCTCTTCCGTGGCATGATTTGTGCCTGTGTAGGATGGATAGCATATTCCAGACATTGTGTACAGACGGAATTTTGTAAAGATGTGGACCCAAAATTCAAGAAATTCACAATCTGCTTAACATCAACCCATAAAAGTTATTGAGAACGCGTGGTAATTGATGTGCGGTATTAAGGAATATTTTTATAATGATATCATCTTTGGTTTTGGGGTGATACGGAAATTATTACACTATAAAATAGATGTAAAGATCCTCCCTCAGGGTAAGAGTCCTGTTTCTATACGCCGGAGCACATTTATAATGGCATGAAGCTGCTGGAACCCTTAATTACGAGAGATCATTGACGACATGGCACCCTCTGAAGTGTGTTATTAAATTCTGGAAGTCATTTCTCCTGAGCTGCAAGCCCTCGCCCTGTCATTAACGTGATACAATTTCTGTGCAGGATGGGATCTTTAAGATGAGCCTCTCTCCAGATGGGACCCTCCTTGCGGCCATTCACTTCTCAGGGAAACTAAGCATCTGGGCCGTCCCTTCCCTGAAGCAGCAAGGCGAGTGGAATCAAAGTGAGCAGGTACGTCTCTCAGTTCTGAGCTTCGAATGCCTCTCACTTAAGGGAGAGCACTGGTAATGCTGACTTCACTTTGTAGATATCTTACTGTAGTGCGCCACACGGTTTATTCTCATCGTTCCACACTTTAGTTAAGTTATATTCTAAGTGTAGTAGGACAGATAAAAACTAGAGGAGCACTGTGTACTGATGTTAATTTCCAGTGTAGTGCACTCTGAATGCGGAGTGTAATCTGTCCATTAATTCTCCATTTCCCCCCTTTTCTCCTTCCAGAAATACAGAATGGAGATGTTAGTTTTTTAGCAAAAGTCAACTGATGTGATTAAAGCTTTGGAGGGTCAGTATTCTAAAAGCGTTACACTTTTTCCCAAATTTTGCGATGCTAGTAATATTGGACTTGCTTATTGGCTTGAAGGGAGTTACCACTCAAAAGATGGATAGTGAAGATATTGAGAAAGATAGAACTGTTAACTTTTTAATGTCTTACAATGACAGGTTTTTAAATGACTGAATTGTTTCAGAACAGAATCAACATCAGTTATAATTTAGAATCATGATGGGCAAGGGAGGTCGGCTTGTAGAATGCCGTGTATTGTGGGAGACTGAGGATTTAAGGAAAATCTTCTCAATTGCATATAGTTTATGTTACAGAGCTTTTCCTCTTATTAGGGTTATTGTACATTTCAGCACTTTAAGGGTTAATTCCCCTTCTTTCCCGTTCCCCCGTTCCCCTTTGCCTGTAGAAATGCCTTGTCACCAGCTTTGGTGGATAGTTTTGTAATTTGAAGATTAGAGCATTTTCTCTGAATGATCTGAATGGACTGATGTCCTTTTTGAGAGTTCTTTTAAATTTTATTTCACCAGTTAAATTGCACTATTAAAATCATTCTTAATAAACTAACAGCATTTTCTTTTCAGGTTAGTAGAGGAAAAGAGAAAGTGTCTCTACATTTTCTTTACTCTTTTCACAGATTTAATTTACTCATTTTTGCTATTCAGTTCTTCGATATATTCTTTTCTTTTTTTAAATATATTTTATTGATTTTTTACAGAGAGGAAGGGAGAGGGATAGAGAGTTAGAAACATCGATGAGAGAGAAACATCGATCAGCCGCCTCCTGCACACTCCCTACTGGGGATGTGCCTGCAACCAAGGTACATGCCCTTGACCGGAATCAAACCTGGGACCCCTCAGTCCGCAGGCCGATGCTCCATCCACTGAGCCAAACCGGTTTCGGCCAGTTCTTCGATATTTTCAACACAAGTTTAGGAAGATTATTTTCCCCCCTTAGCTCCTCCCTTGAATTTAATCTACCACTCTCTCATTACCGAGTCTACACTTGTTCTACATGGGAGAGGTGCTCCTTGGTCTTCGGCCTCGGTAGCTAACTCTAAGGGACAGTCTCTCTCCTGAAATTATAGCTAATCTGACTGTATCTTCCCTCTAGAAGTGGAATGGGTCAACTCTCAAAACTGTTCCTTTAATGTGTGTTAGCTAAGCATGCCAGAGGATGGATCCAAAAGGTGCCTGCATTTTACATGGTGATAAAGTATTCAGCTTTCGTCATTTGGGAAGATCCTGATAATTCTATTTTATATGGAAATTTTACATGTGGGCAAATTTTTTCTTAAATGGGGTATTAAAAGTTTTAATATTAAAGCCATTTCCCCTCTCCCCGACTTTCTGTTTTCTTAAATTATTTTCATTCACCTAATAGAAAGCGCACTTAATATTTCATCTCGTGAATACCCTAGGATGTCATACATGAAGCATAAGAGTTATTCGAGCAAAAACCCATTAGTATGCTTTTTTGTTGACTGAAATTGTGGATAGCCTTTTTGTGTGTATCTAAAGACCAATTTCATCTGTTGACCTACACTCATCTTTTTAACATTTTTTTGGTCTTAGTTGCCAATTAATGCCAGTATAACTCATTACTCTTTAACTCATAATGTTACTCATTAATTAGAATTTTATAATGATTTCTATTAAAATAATTTAAAAATTGTTTAAAAATAAAAAAACTCGGGAATGAATAACTACCTCCGTAGTTGGACTAGGTCATCAGTAAAGTGATGGGACAGGAATGGAAGGGCATTCAGAAATGGCAAACAGGTGCCTGGTGGGAGGAGATGAAATCGGGCTAGAAGTTTGTGTCTCGTGTAGAAGGGCAGTTCATCAGGCGTTGCTGTGACCTGATTGACCTGCTGTACCTCTGAGCTTCTCTCTCACCTCCTGTGCCGGGACCCAGGGACCCCAAGCAGTCTGGTGACTTCCTGAGCACTTGTCCCTCGTTAGTCTCAGGTCAGCAGTGCAGCTGACGCCCATGCTCTTTCCATGACCATGTTGGAAAACAAATGCATTTTAAAAAGGTCGGAATAAACCCCTGTTTATTAGACTTTATTTATTGGATGATCTTTAAAAGAACAGGGGCAATCCTTTCCTCCGGTGAGTGTAACACGGACCTCTCTTCTCCTCTCAGATATGTTGAACTCTGAGCTAGTTCGTGTGTCCCAGGTTCTGGAATAAATAATTGGGATAGTCTGTCATTGCTAAAGCCTTAACTTTATAATGTCCACAGTGCATGCTGGGGTGGGACAGGAGACGAGGATGGTAACTGTGCAGCAAGGGGAGTCTGAGCACCCACACACGGCTCGAGTCTTGCCCCTGTATTCTGGGGATTAACCACGTTGGATTGAGCATTTTAGGTTTGGCCTTTGATATGTGAAGGAGTCATTAAATCTAGCATGCTAGAGTAAGTGCTATATAGCTTGTAACAGTACTATAAAGAGTAAGTAGCTACTATATTCATAACAATAATCATAAAACAAAGTTCAGCGATTTTTTGAATCTCTACCAAATGCCAGAGTAGAAAATGCAATAAGTCCCAGTCCTTGCCCTTAAGATGTTCATAGTCTTGCAAGGGAAATGATAAACAAATCAATAACGTAACAAGTTAATATTATGAAAAGATAAGCTCAGAGGACGGGCACATCAATTCAGTTGATGGTGTCGGCCGGAAGGACTGTTGGGCATAAATAGCATTTGTGCCTTAAGGGTTGGCTGTCCATAGAGCAGTTTTCATCTGTTTCATTTGCTTCACAGAAACCGTATTAAGTAAAAAAATGGGTTTATACTCATTTTAATACAAAGGAGTAGTGCTAAATGCGGTGAACTTAGGTCATTAAATGTTAGTTTTCGAATCAAGATTTCATTTTGACCAGGCCCCGTGATTTCATAGGGCACGCCTGTTTTCAGAGTATCTTCTTATCGTGCTTACATTGAGACACGCTGACTTTCATCTGCACAAATCAGGTACTAGCAGCGATACTGGTGGGAAACGGGGAGAGAGCCCGTGCCATCGACACCAATGCCTCCCCCGGAGCTGTGCACCTCACTATGTAGAGACACTGGAGATGTGATGTTAACATGTGAGCGGCTCGATGTGTGCTCCGCACAGGCTGAAAACACTTAGAAACATGTAAACGGCTGCTCTTCTCTCCCTCCGCTAGCCATAGTCAGGTGGCGCTGGGCCAGCCTCACGGAACAGGCCTCTGCCTCTCTGTTGCTGCCCTGGAAAATGAGTGCATGAGCCACTTGGTTTAAAATAGATGTGTCAATGTATAGTATATAGTGAGAGCTCACAATTTTACCTCAAGCCTTGCCTGAGAAGAAGCTAATGTTACAGTTGCCCTGTACAAACGTAAACTCTTTTACCAAACGGTGGATTCAGCTCATCTGGGGCTTTCTTGATGTAATTTGCAGCTTTAGTAGTTTTTATATAGTGATCTGTGTGATTATTTTCTCTGTAAAATCTAATGATTAAAGATAGTAGTGCCGGTGCGTGTTCTGATTTACTTCTCTCCGGTTTTGAGTTGATTCAAGACTTCGGCTTTCATTGTCAATGCGGAACCCCATCTGGCTGGAAATCTGTGCACGGGGAGCTTGTTCATCTCTGGAATACAGTAAACTGCTGAAGTGATTTTCATTTCAAACATTCCCCATATGTCATGTTTATATATTTACATCTCATTTTTGGCCTTAATTTTTCTCCGAAGAAGTTTTATCACTTGCCTCTTTGTACTTCCTTAGACGTAGTAGACAGAAAACTCACCTTTTCCATTTCCATTTTATTTTCTCTTTGGCTCATAGTAGGTAAGGACTAGTGTTGTTAGATGGACGAATCAATGAGGGATGAGTGGGAAGATGACCATCAGGTGCGGAATCTCGATACGATCCGCACTGATTCCACGGCCTCACTGCTGTGAGCTCCTTGACACAGGCTCTGCGTGTGCACTTCTTCCATGGCGTCTAACATGGGGCTTGGCATGTTAATAAATGTTTGCGGAATGAATAAACGTTTGAAAGGTTGTTTTTATGTTGTCAGAGGCAGGGGCTTCACTGTATTTAGCTTCTAGCCATTAAAAACAACAACAACAACAACAGATAAAAATTCTTACGTGTGAAGAAAACGTTGGCTTAGCCAACAGCCTTTCTATACAAGATCTATAACTGTTTCTTGAGACATCCTTCTCCAGGCGACCATGACACTAAAGTGAGGGCACCTTAGGCTGTTGGCAGACATGTGGTAGCAGGCCATACGAAGAGGGGTGACATGGAGATTCTTCTCAGAACGCATCATGTGGTGCCAGGAGTGGGTCCCCTGGGTTGCTCTGCTGGGTCATGGGAGCTTGGTGATCTGCCCTCCGAGCGCCAGCCTACTGAGCGTGTACCCCGTGTCTGAAGCATGGCGAGGTCAGGGTTCACTGCCTACAGAGCGTGTACCCCGTGTCTGAAGCATGGCCAGCTCACGGTTTTCTGCAGAGTCCTCAGAGTCGAAGGCTGATGAAGTCAACCAGGACAATCTATTTCTTCCCTTAGTATATAAACTTAACCTTCTCCCTCCCTCCCCCAAATAAATGTAGCCTTTTGGGTAGAGTTTAAAGAATTAGATCTTCTGTTCTCGGGGACTACTCTGAGTGACTTATTATAGCAGTAGAGGATAGGAAGTTCTTTCAAGCCATGGAAAGAAATATCAATATTAATAGTGTAAATAGCCACTGATAAATTGGTAATAGCATATACACTGAGTGGCCAGATTATTATGATCTCTGAACGTTTAATAATATGGCCACTCAGTGTACTTCTCTTGAGTACCTCATTTATTTGATATCAAAGATACTATAAATCGTGCACCTGATCAGTTTTCCCCTTTGCACTGGCTGATAGAAAGCTCAGGGCAAATAGGTGGTTGATCTCCAGCAAAAGTCTAGAATACTTTTGGTACCCATTTGAGATACAAATACACTGAGTGGCCAGATTATTATGCGTTCAGAGATCATAATAATCTGGCCACTCAGTGTATATGTTTATAGTGTCATATTAGGCGAAAGCATATCTATATATCTATATCTACATCAACCTCTACACCTCTACACCTCTACACCTCTATACCTCTATACCTACAAATTGATTTCAGAGAGAGGAAGGGAGAGGGAGAGAGATAGAAACATTAATGATGAGAATCATTGATCGGCTGCCTCCTGCATGCCCCTTACTGGGGTTTGAGCCTGAAACCCAGGCATGTGCCTTGACTGGGAATCCAACCTTGACCTCCTGGTTCATGGTTCGATGCTCAGCCACTGAGCAACACCGGCCAGGCATGAAAAGCATATTTGACTCACATATACATCACTTTTTTAGCCTGAAGATTTCAGATAAATGCCCAAATGATTTTTTTGGGGGACCAGTCTTTTTCTGTACTATTGTAATTCTGAAGATTAAGTAATTAGCAGGGAGCCAAAAGGGAGTTTGATAGTGGTGATATCACAGTTGTTTTAGGATACTTGAGAGATAATGATGTGTCCTTGCATCCACAAAGGTGGACAGAACATTATGTTGCCATGAGATTAGAATATGAATGGACTCAGTTTAAAGATTGCATGCTTATATACTTAACTTAGTAGATTTTTAGTCATAGAAGGAACTGGATTGCTTGGAGGTTTGGAGTCCGAGCTCAGAGCCGTGGAAGCCGAGCCTGAAGGGGTTGCTCAGTGACAGTGGCCGGGGTCAGACTGGTGTTCCCAGTGGCATGGCTCTCCTCCCGTCTGTCAGGGCGAGCGGTGAGTGTGTGCAGAGTCAGTTGTTAGTGTATCTTGCTTCCGTCTGTGTTAGTTGTATACTTGCTGTCTTATTGGTCTCATGCACACTGTTTTCATCAAATTCAGTCCCCACATGCAATGTGCACATTTTAAGTGTAAGAACAGTTGCTTTTCAAGAGTGAGGAGAGGAGTAGATTTTAACTAGGTAAACTGAGAGGGCAAAGGGAAGCATCGCCTTGATGATGCTCTCATGCTCTCACACCTTCTTACACTGCTGACTCAGGAAGTCACGTGCATGTTTTCCTATGCAGCCAGGCTATGATGACCTCAATCCCGACTGGACGCTCTCTATGGAGAAGAGGAAAAAAGTCAAAGGTGAGTCGTGTGAAATATGGTATTTAAACACCTTAGGAGACTCCGATTGTATACGAAAGGTGCTCTTTAGATGACATAACGGATGTAGCGGAGGGAACAAATCTTTTTCTTTTCATCCTCTTGGGTTTTGGCTGGGCCCTGAAAATTAGACTGACAAAAGACAGAGTAACAAGAGGAAAACAAGTAGAAGCCTATTAGCATGCACAGGGGCTTACCTGGGGAGCACCCTCAGATGAGGAACTCCAAGGGTTGGTTGGAAATTGGGTGTCTGTAGCATCTTGGGAAAGGGACAGTACATTTTAGATAAGTGACAAGGCAAAGGAAAAGAACTTCAAGTTTTTTGAATTCCTTCAGCTTAAAGTATTTATGTCGAAGTGGCGTGTTTTGGGTCGGCCCATACCCTGATCCCCTTCACAAGTGTGAGAGGCAGGCAGCGTTGAAAACCATTATACATCTGTCTTGTATTTTTAAATAGGGTATAATTCTCATATTACTATTTGTCTGAAAAGTGATGTATGAATATTTTCCAAAATATTTTATCACCTTGATGATTTGTACACTTTGTACCCACCTACCTTTCAGTTTCTGTTGAAAATGGTGAAATAGAGTGCTACATGTTTCATGTTTTGGGAGGAACTCTGCATCCCTATAATTTTGAACGTCGGCCAATTCTTGGCGCTCAGGTGTTTATTAAATAAACGAGAGGCCCAGTGCACCAAAATTCATGCAAGAGTAGGCCTTCCTTCCCCTGGCTGCCGGCACCGGCTTCGCTCCAGCCACCGGCAGGCGCCCGGGACCTGGGCTGCTTCCCTCTGGCCCCGGCTTCGTCTGGTCTAAGTAGCATATTACCCTTGTATTATTATAGATTACCGTTTCGTTAGAATTAGAGTGATGACTTGTAATTTATTTGTTCTCATTATTTGACATATCTTTAGCGCCCCAGTCTGGTTTTTAAGTTGACTATTGGACCCGATGTTTGGTAGTTAGCCCACCCTGGCAGGTGCATGAGCAGTGGCTTTCTTTTCCTCGTTAGATAAAGAGTCCCTGTACCCGCTTGTCGATGTGAATTGGTGGGCGGACAGTGCCGTGATCTTGGCTCGCTGCTCAGGTGCTTTGACCGTTTCCTCCGTGAAAACTTTGAAGAATCTACTGGGGAAATCCTGTGAGTGGTTTGAACCAGCACCTCAAGTCACCGCTGCCCACGACGGGGGATTTTTAAGTTTGGAGGTAATGCTTTCCTTCCAGAGCATCCGGTGTGCTTGAAAGAAAACATGAATTTCACCCCAAACCTAAAGCTCTGTATTTGTTTTCTTTTTGTTAATCCTCATCCAACGACATTTTTCCATTGATTTTTAGGGAGAGAGGAAGGGAGGGGGAGAGAGAGAGAGAAACATCGATGTGAGAGATACATTGATCAGTTGCCTCCCGCAGGCACCCTGACGAGGGCCAGGGATCAAGCCTGCAACCATGGTCCATGCCCTTGACTGGAGTTGAACCCAGGACCATTCAGTTTACGGCTGACTTTCTACCCACTGAGCCAAATTGGCTAAGGCAAGGTCTGTTTTTTTTTTTTAAATTTGTTATCCCATTTTCTAATTTTGGCTTTAAGAACAAAAGTCTGTGATTGAAATCACAGCTTGAGTGCAGTATAAAAAAGATCTATTGTTTAGTCAATTAAAAATTTTGCATTTGTACAAGAATGAGGAAAATGGATAGTCATTTTGCTATCTATAACTATTTTTTTCTTCACTGACATGATAGATTTTTCTTTTTTTCTAGATTAATCATTTTAAAATGTGTAAGTTATTGCTACCTAAGAAATATAGACTTTAACCTGTTTCTATGAATATGACAACTTAAAAAAGTTGTTTTGTTTTGTTTTTTAGTAAGAAAAGCTTGTTTATCATGACAAAAGACTGGAAAATAGAGGCTAGTAATTTAAAGTTATGCCTTGGTCATTTAAAATTCTTATTGTCGGTCGTTGAAGGCTAACATCCTTCAATAGCTTTCACTTCGATGTAGATGGACAAGTACTTTTCACCTCAAAGTTTGTTCCACAGTCTGTCATTTGGAGAGAATTAAGGCCTGACTTCTAAGCCAACTCTGTTAAGTCTGAAATGAAAGTTATCTTTACCAGTCAGGCTTCCAGACTCGGAACTTTGTGAAGCTCCTGGACACTTCTCAGTAGAGGAAATACATTCATGTTCCTTTTCTAAATAGATAAAACAAATCATCGTCTTACTTCTCCACAGCTGGTATGAAAATAGCAGCAGTGAAGAAATTAACATTCTCGACTCCTTCATGTCCCTGGAATAATCACCAGGCGTGTATGCACGAGATCATACTAATGACTTATTATTAAAGCGGGCATTAGTTTTGGAGATCAGCAGCCGGCAGTGCATTTGAACGCTTCTGGAGCTGTTGACGTATATCATGTTTGTTGCTGGGTGCCTTTGAGTTCCGTTTTTAGTTTTAATCACATGCCTGATGAAAGGAATCAAGCCAGAGTAGAATTAAAAGTGTTTTTCTGGTTAACTCTAACACTTGTCTTTGGTTCCTCACTATTAGTTTAACATCTCTCTGTTCCATCCAGTGTGAGATTAAACTTGCCCCCAAACGCTCTCGTTTGGAGACGAGGGGTGCAGAAGATGACGAAGGGGAGGAGGACACCGATTCTGATCAGGAAGTGTCTGCCAAGGCTCGCTACTTCGGTTACGTCAAACAGGGCCTGTACCTCGTGACCGAGATGGAGCGGTTTGCCCCTCCGCGGAAGCGCCCCCGGGCCATCACCAAGCACTACCGCCTCGTGAGTCTGCGCTCCACCACGCCCGAGGAGCTGTACCACCGGAAGGTGAGCTCATCCGACGGCGGTGCTCGCGGGAGCCAGAGTTCACCGATGGGATTGAGACAGAGACCTCTTGTTTTTAAATAAAGAGAGGAATTTAAAGAGGAATAATTTTGCCCTGGCTTTGCTCAGTGGTTAGAGCATCGGCCCTCACTTTGAAGGGTTGTGAGTTCAATTCCAGTCTAGGGCCTGTACCTGGGTTGCAGGTTCGATCTCTGGCCCCGATCTGGGCAGAGTGCGGGAGGCAGCTAATTGATTTGTCTTTCACATCGATGTCTCTCTCGATGGAAATACAAAGTGATGAAAGATGAATTCACTTAGCTTGTCCACGCTGTGGCTTGAAGATACAAAGGGATGGAAGGTGAATTCACTTAGCTTGTCCACGCTGTGGCTTAGCCTAGGATGCTGCTGCCCCACCCGGGGCCTTGGGTGGGTCCCTGCAGCTGTGTCCTCAGGCTCCAGGTGGCGCGGGAAGACCTGCTCGGGCGCTTTCTCACGGGCTCCGTGTGGCGGCAGAGCGGGTCGCCCAGGGTTCTCCCGGCGGTGCTGCTCCTGATCACCCCGGGCCGGGCCCTGCACCAGGGCAGGCTGCTGGCACTGCTCCTCCTGGGTTTACTCTGTAAACGTGGGCATCCATCCTCTTCTCTCCGCTGTGCGAAAGTGCTCAGGTAGGCGCTGGATCTGTCTGCCACGAGACTAGATAGGAATGCTGACCAGGTTAGGGGGATTCATCGCCCGTCACATCACCCCAGTGACCGGGGGCAGCTGGGTAACGATTCTGTGTCCCTTTCCTTGTCCGAAGATCGAGAGTGAAGAGTATGAGGAAGCCTTGTCTCTGGCGCAGACCTACGGCCTGGACACGGACCTCGTGTACCAGAGGCAGTGGAGGAAGTCGGCGGTCAACATCGCTTCCATTCAGAACTACCTGGTAGGTTTCAAGATTTTTGTAAGGTGGTAACATTCCAATTTTTGAATAACTTTCGGCTAATGGGTTCATATGAGAGTACTTTATATTGCTCACTTTTCTGAAGCTGACGAAGTATGTTTTACTCAACCCGGAAAAATTACCGTGTTATCCTGTTATTGGCCCTGTAGCTTTGGTGCTGGAGACACATGAATGGATATTTACTGATAAACCCGCTGATTGCCTGGTTTGGGGCTAATCCTTCCTTTTCATCTAGCTCAGTTACTTCTCTTCACCTGTATGAGTCAGGGCCCCACCAGGAGCCAGAACCCATACGGCAGTTAGAGCAGGGAAAGTGGTGATGTGAGAATTATTTCATAGTAACAACAGATTAACTATAAGGGGTACAGAGGACGTCAAGGAATTCTTCCACCGAGGGCTGAAGGAGTGTACCCGGGGGGGGGGGGGGGGGTGGGGGGGGCGGGGACAGCCTCGGAAGGGAGGCCTCCTCCCCGGTAGGGGTCCGGACCTCCTCGGACGAGGAGTGGTTGCAGCACACTGGACAGAACTGCAGTCCTTCGGGATGTTGTGGGCCAGGACTGCTCCTTAGTTGCTGAGCTCGCTCCATAATTGCCAAGGTTGGCAGGCGGAAAAAGGCGGGATGGATGGGCCAGCCGGGTGCCTATTGCTGGGGTACGTCAGTGAGTGGGGGTTGGAAAACCCTAAGAGACTGGCAAGCCAGAAACCCGCCATCGGCATTTTTTCAGCTCAGGGCTGGTAGGTAGGAGCCATGTCTAGGACTGAAAAGAAAAAACTCCCACTGGAGCGGGCGGGCGTAGTCTGGGAGGCTTCCCCCTCACTGGGAAGTGAAATTCAATGAGAGGTGGGGCTGGGACGGTGAATGGGGAGAGGAGCGGCTTGAATACGGGGTCTGCTATTAGGGAGCTTGTAATCTGACGGAGAGGACAAGCTTCATGCCCAAGATACAAATAACTGTACAGAAGATTCCATGGAAGTGCTGGGGAACCCAGTGAGGGAGCGGTCGTTACAGACCCAGGGATTATGGGAGGCTTTATCTAGTGAAGACGTTTTGAGCAGGATTTGAAAGGACTCAAAGTAGGCCTTCCAGAGATGGGAGAGGGCCACATGTCTGAGCAAACGGGAAGAACGTGAGCATGACGCATGAGGCCAGTGACCACGTCTGTCTTATTCATTGCTGTGTTCCCCAGTCTAGTCCCGTGCCTGCAGTAAATATTTTTTGGATGAATAATGAGCTCTGTAAGTAAACCAGTCTGCTGGGTCTGATAGTCCGCAAGAGGGAACACTGTGAAAGGTGATTAGAAAGGCACATTGGTTTGGGTTTGTGGGGGGGGTGTTGAAAGCGCCTGATGACTTGGGCCTTTTATCTTCAGGGGGTGGGGGGTGATTGTGGCCATCTGACTGTGGAGGTGCAGGGGAAGGTGGTGTAGAAGATGAACTGGGGTGGAAGGAGCAAGGTGGGGGAACCCTGCGAAGGGCGAGGACTCCTACAGGGTCGCAGGTGCTGGTTGTTGATGACAGACACTGGAATGCAGGCCACAGACACGGAGAAGGGGAAATGAATTAAGAGACATCTGAAGAAAGAATTGACATGCTAGAATGTGTAAAAGAGTGTAGGGTACGAGTCAAATCTTCAAATGTGTAACACTAATGAGTCTTTCTTTGAAGAGGGCGAGTCAAGGGTTTTGAATGGAGTCAGAGGAAGCAGTTGGGAGGGGGGAATAGGCCCTTGGTCTTTCCAAAGAACAGCATGCTATGACTTCTGTGATTCAGGTATCATCCATACTTAGTGACACATCTCATGGTCAGATAGACACAGAACCTTGATGCGCTGTGCTTCATTAGATTTGTTTCGAAGTTACGCATGCTGGTTACATCTCATCTGGGCTTTCTGCTTTATTTTCTACCTATTATATAGCCCCAATGAAAACTGAAAAGCAACTATAAACGTTTGGAAAGTTTTTTTTTTCCTGTTTCCAAAAATGAATACGTAGCTTTGCGTTTCATTAAAGGAAGAAAGACAGCAGTTGGAACCACATTCGCGACATCGAATTCTAATCACCACTGGGGAGCCGGAATTAGCTTGATTCTATTGACCCTCTCCAGCAGCCGCCTGCGCTCCTTGAGGTGTAGCTTTACAGTTCCAGAGGCAGCTGTCAGCCGCTAATGGGGGGTGTGGGTTGATGGGTGCCTCTGTGTCATTGTCTGTGCATCCAGAGTAAAATAAAGAAACGGTCCTGGGTTCTGCACGAGTGCCTGGAAAGAGTTCCTGAAAACGTGGACGCCGCCAAAGAGCTGCTGCAGTATGGCCTGAAAGGCACAGACCTGGAGGCACTCTTGGCAATCGGAAGAGGAGCGGATGATGGCAGGTTGGTGACAGAAGGCTCGGGGCGAAGAAGTGCAGCTGACGTTGTGAATGCTTTGAAGCTGAGACATTGGGAAGGGTCACCACTCCTCTGTTTAGGTTATTCTGTGATGAAGCAGTTGCCTTTGATCAATGCTGTCTTATGTGAGGTCCCAGGTGTCTTTCCTTTTAGTGAAATGTGTTTACATGCGATAGCCTGATGGTAGGAAAAGAGCAAATGCCACAAACACTTACTGAACACTGGCCACTTCTAAGCTCTGGGCTAAAGGCACATACCTAGTGTGCCAGGAAGGCCATTGAGGCCCCTTAGGCAAGTATGAGCTTAATTTACTTTCTTTTTTAAAATAAATAAATTTTATTGATTTCAGAGAGGAAGGGAGAGGGAGAGAGAGAGAGAGAGAAACATCAGTGATGAGAGAGAATCATTGATTGGCCGCCCCCTGCATGCCCCACGCACTGGGGATCGAGCCTGCAACCCTGGTATGTGCCCTGACCAGGAACTGAACCGTGACCTCCTGGTTCATAGGTTGATGCTCAACCACTGAGTCACGCCAGCCGGGCTCATTCCCTCTCTTTATCTGTGACATCATACCGGCCTCCCAGAATCACCTGGAGTGATTAAACTATATATCTGGTGGAAGCGCCTCATAAACCTGTAAGCCCTGTACAGATGTCAGTTAGTAGTAAAATAAAGTGATTTGCTGAGAGCCATTGCTCACCAGACATTTGGAACATTTTTGTGAGATATAAATGTGATAGGATATCTGATGCATTAATAACGTAAAGGAGACCGACATTCATTATCTTTTCGAGACCTTAAATAGAAGTAATTCAAATTGTAAACTCGGGGCAACATTTTCTTCATAGGCTGTTCCACATCGGGTGCATTCTTTTCCTAAGTAGTTTTCATTTTCTTGATTTTAAAAATTTCTCGATGTGCTGATCACTGATGACCTGGTGACATACTGTATGTCCATCCCTAGGGGTATAACCAGTGAGCCACTTTGCTACAATGGCCACAGCTTTCTTTCCAGGGAGGAGTTGTTTCTATGGAAATCCAAGCAATGACAGAGTCAGTCACAGGAGGGGAGAGTGGGTTTTCACTACATGAAATTAAAAAAAAAATCAAATTAGATGTGTGTGTTCTTTTCCCACAGATTTACCTTACCTGGTGAGGTAGACATTGAGGGCATCTCCTATGAGGAGCTCTTGCCTGAGGACCAGCCCGCCCAGAATGCAAAGGAGCAGGAGCGCAGGAGGAGAGGAGAGCTGCTTCGCTTAGTGAACTTTGCAGAGTAAGGGGGTATTACTGCTCCTTGGGCAATTCTTTAAAAGAATTAGGCACCTACCTCTGTCCTTTACTAGCGATAATTGCTCTAAATGGTTTCAGCAACTTAAATCAAGGGCATTTCATATTTTACCTTTGTGCTTTCGTCTGCTATTCCATGAATTTGGGGCTCAATAGAATATAGATCTTTTTTATTTAACTCTTAGAGAAATGCGCTTTTTTTTGTAATTATAAGTGGCCTGATTTATTCATTCAAAACAGGTTAACGCTGGAACAGAAGGAACTCTGCCGTTGTAGACTGAAATTATTAACCTACTTAGACCGGCTGGCCACCTATGAGGTAGGGGCTAGTTTTAATCAAGCCAGTTATGTGTATTTGGTCTGTCATTACCAATGCTGTGGCTGCCCTCATAACTGACATTCTTGGTCTTTAGAACTACTTAGGTGGGAAAAGTTCATTATGTCCAGAAACGGGTTCTCTTGTATACCAGTTTTGGTCAAGTTAGAGGTTGTGAAGGGCCAGAGTGATGTTGTTAGTCTAGGGAACAGAAGTGCTTTAGCCATGTCACTGTATCTGTTTCCTACATCTACAGTCCTTCCTTTTACTTTTTACTTTTTTAAAAATATATTTCTATATTGATTTCAGAGAGGAAGGGAGAGGGAGAGAGAGAGAGAGGGAAATACCAATGATGAGAGAGAATCATTGATTGGCTGCCTCCAGCACGTCCCCCACTGGGGATTGAGCCCGCTACCCAGGCATGTGCCCTTAGCCGGAATCGAACCTGGGACCCTTCAGTCCACAGGGCAACACTCTATCCACTGAGCCAAACCAGCTAGGGCTCATTTACTTTCATTTTATATTTCAACTAGAGGCCCAGTGCACGAAATTCATGCACAGGGGGGTGGGGGGTTGTTCCTCAGCCCAGCCTGCACCCTCTCCAATTTGGGACCCCTTGAGGGATGCCCTGGTGGGATCGGGCCTAAACGGGCAGTCGGACATCCCTCTCACAATCCAGGACTGCTGGCTCCCAACTGCTCGCCTGCCTGCCTTCCTGATTGCCCCTAACCGCTTCTGCCTGCCAGCCTGATCACCCCCTAACCACTCCCCTGCCAACCTGATTGATGCCTAACTGCTCCCCTGCCAGCCTGTTTGCCCCTAACTGCCCTCCCCTGCAGGCCTGGTCACCCCTAACTGCCCTCCCCTGCAGGCTTGATCGACCCCAACTGCCCTCCCTTGCAGGCCTGGTCCCTCCCAACTGCCCTCCCTTGCAGGCCTGGTCCCTCCCAACTGCCCTCCCCTGCTGGCCATCTTGTGGTGGCCATCTTGTGTCCACATGGGGGCAGGATCTTTGACCACATGGGGGCAGCCATCTTGTGTGTTGGAGTGATGGTCAATTGCATATTACTCTTTTATTAGATAGGATAGAGGCCTGGTGCATGGGTGGGGGTCAGCTGGTTTGCCCTGAAGGATGTTCCGGATCAGGGTGGGGGTTCCCTTGGGACGTGGGGCGGCCTGGGCCAGGGGCCTGTGGTGGTTTGCAGGCCAGCCACGCCCCCTGGCGACCCAAGCAGAGGCCCTGGTATCTGGGGTTTATTTATCTTCTACAATTGAAACTTTGTAGCCTGGAGTGGAGCCAAGCCTTCTGCTCACTCCTTGGTGGCAGCCATTTCTGTTGGGATTTATTTATATTCTATAATTGAAACTTTGTGGCCTTAAGCAGAGGCAAAGGCAGGCCAGGGCTTCAGAAGCTTGGCTTCCTCCATCTCCGGGGGCAACCCTAGCCTCCTGCTCTCTCCAGCTCCATGGCTTCCGCCATTTTTGTTGGGATTTATTTATCTTCTATAATTGAAACTTTGTAGCCTGGAGTGCAGGCCTGGGCCAGCCAGGGTGTGCAGAAAGCTTGGTTTCCTCTGTTGCTGAGGAAACCCAAGCCTCCCTCCTGCTCTCTCTGTGGCTGCAGCCATCTTGATTGGGTTAATTTACATACTTGCTCCTGATTGGCTGGTGGGCGTGGCTTGCGGGTGTAGCGGAGTGATGCTTAATTTGCATATTACTCTTTTATTAGATAGATTTTAAGGTTATGGAATACAGCTGTCTCCAGTACCAAATTTCAGTATATATTATGTTTCAATAATCCTAATGTGAATATTTTATTTTAATGATTTGTTAGTAGGTTGAACTTAGTTAATTGAACTTTGATCCAGTTATGGCCAAAATTAGACACTTAACTTAAAAAAGTAGACTTTGTATCCGTTTCTTCAGTTATGCACATGCAGATGTCGCCACGTTGGGCATTTCAGTGGCACTCTGTACTGTAAGGAGAAACATTTCAGTACATACCCAGCTCAGACTGCTCTCCCAATGCCCCCATAGCTGAGGTTACCCAGGATGTCACACAGTTCTAGCTGTGCAAGTGTGACTCCACTTGCAGGTTACTTTCTCAGCCTCTGGATGTCTCCACTCCGTGAGCATACCCTTATTGGCCCTTGGGACTGGCACATGGTGGGCATTCAGGATGTCGGCCCTGATCGCCTGCCAGACCTACCCATGCACAGATTTCGTGCATCGGGCCTCTAGTATAGGTATAATGGCTAATAAGTAGATAGTGCTAGAGATAGGCATTGCATTTTAATCGTAGGGCATGGCTTATTTTATTAATTATGTGATAGATGAGATGAAAATTGACTCATTTAAGCTTTATTCAAGTGCCTACTACATGCCAGATATTAAGCCAGTGCTGGAGGTCGAGAGATGACAAAGGAACAGTCCTTCACTAGATAGGAAATAACTGATGATAATGAAGGTACAAAATGTTGATGAGGGAGCCTAATGGAGAAGAACGTTATATTTTTTCTGGAGATATCCAAGCCGACACTACATCGGGAGAAATAGGAGGCCTGTTTCAACTAGTCCTGAATAAAGGAAGGCAGGTTTGGGAGCTGCGGGACCCGAGAATGGAGGCCCCGTAGAGGTAGGGGTTTGTGTTTGCTGCAGCCTCCCCGAGCTTAGAATGATGCCTGGTTTGTTGAGCTCAGTAAGTATTTGTTAGGGGTCCAGTAGGGAAGAGAATATCTTAAGAAATACCCACACATTTGCTGAGGACCTTTGTCAGCTAGTGTCAGTTCCCCGAGTAGATACTGTTAACCTCTCAATTTTATGGCTATGAAAACAGGCTTAGAGAAGGTAAGTCATTGGTCCAAGTAAACGGGGCAGGAATGCATAGCTGGGCCTCCCTGTTGAGAATCCGTGGCGGGACAGAGAGGCCTGTGGAGTGAGGTAAACGTTGCTCCTGCTGCAGTGAGCGGAAGGGGAGGAGAGGTGGTTAGAATGGGTTGTGGCCGTATTGGGAGAGGCCTTTCCTGCTGTGGCAGGAGTTGCATTAACTTGCATTTTTGTCAGCGGCTGGCCCGGTACGTTTAGGAAGGAGTGGGGAGTGGGCATTGGAGCCTGGGGTGTGGGCCGCTCTCCCGAGAAGTCTGTCAGTGGAGGGGAGCAGAGAAGCTGGTGGCTAGAGACCTCGAAAGGCTTAAGGGCTGTTTTCACAGAAGAAGGAAGTGTTGTTTGAATGCCAGTGGGAATGAGCCAGGAGAGGGTGAGGGGGAATTTACTGAACAGAAGAGAGTGGAGATGATGTGCATGGAGTTCCTTTCCCCCCACTTCTCTGTCTGCTCCTCCGCCTGCTTTTCAGATCCAGATTCCCTCCCCCTCCCCCCCCCCCCCCCCCCCCACCGCGCACCTTTTAAATGGTGTTGGTTGTTCCTCAGTCTCCTTTCATTTCATCCCACTTCCTTTCCCTGGAATCACACTGGCTTCTGTACTGGGAACGGCGTCACATGTGTAACTCATGTCCCACTCCAGAACTCCTCACCTGTGTACCCACCTGCCTCCTGGGCAGCTCCTGTTCCATGTGCTGTGGGCCCAAACCTAACATGTTCCCAAGGGAACTTGCCCTCCCTCACCTCCTCCACACGTCCTCATTCTTCCCTCTTTCCCATCTCAGTGAATTAATTCGGAGTTAACAGTACTTACTGCTTACTTATTATGTATGCTACGTATCTGGGGTCAGCACTGAACGTGGCAGACGTGAGCCCTAACTAACTCCTTCCTGTTTCTGCTCCGTGCCGTTTCTGGGAAGCCTTCCCTGCCCTCCCGGACGAGTGTTTCCCTTTGCCTGGTCCTGTTGGCTTGTCTGTCTTCATACTAGGTTTTTTTTTTTTTTTTTTTTTAAATAAATCTTTATTCAGATTATTACAATTATTTCTCCTTTTTCCCCCCATAGCTCCCCTCCACCCATTTCCCACCCCACCTTCTGCCCTTACCTCCCCCCCACTGTCCTCATCCATAGGTGTATGATTTTTGTCCATTCTCTTCATGAACCCCCCATACCCCTTTCCCCCTGAGAATTATCAGTCCACTCCCTTTCTATGCCCCTGATTCTATTATATTCACCAGATTATTCTGTTCCTCAGGTTTTTAATTCACTTGATTTTTAGGTTCGCTTGTTGATAGATATGTATTTGTTGTTCATAATTTTTCTCTTTACTTTTTTCTTCTTCCTCTTCTTTAAGAATACCTTTCAGCATTTCATATAATACTGGTTTGGTGGTGATGAACTCCTTCAGCTTTTTCTTATCTGTGAAGCTCTTTATCTGCCCTTCAATTCTGAATGATAGCTTTGCTGGGTAGAGTAATCTTGGTTGTAGGTTCTTGCTATTCATCACATTGAAAATTTCTTGCCACTCCCGTCTGGCCTGCATAGTTTCTGTTGAGAAGTCAGCTGACAGTCGTATGGGTGCTCCCTTGTAGGTAATTAACTGTTTTTCTCTTGCTGCTTTTAATATTCTCTCTTTGTCTTTTGCTCTTGGCATTTTAATTATGATGTGTCTTGGTGTGGTCCTCTTTGGATTCCTTTTGTTTGGGGTTCTGTGCGCTTCCTGGACTTGTAAGTCTATTTCTTTCACCAGGTGGGGGAAGTTTTCGGTCATTATTTCTTCAAATAGGTTTTCAGTATCTTGCTCTCTCTCTTCTTCTGGCACCCCCATAATTCTGATGTTGGTACGCTTGAAGTTGTCCCAGAGTCTTCTTACATTATCTTCAACTTTTTGGATTTTTTTTTTTGCTTTTTGCTTTTTCGGTTGAGTGTTTTTTGCTTCTTTGTATTTCAATTCTTTGACTTGATTCTTGTGTTTCTCTATTCTGTTTCTGGGTCTCTGTATATTATTTTTTATTTCAGTCAGTGTATGTTTAATTTCTAGTTGGTCCTTTTTCATATCTTCGAGGGTCTCGTTATATTTATCGGCCTTTTCTAGGATATTCTTAAAAAGTCTTATAACCGTGGTTTTGAATTCTATATCCAGTCGTTTGTTTTCCTCCATTTCTTTCGTTTGTGATCTGATTCTTTGAACCCCGCATTTTCACTGATTCCCTGAGTTGGTAAGGTAGATATTTGTGCTAGGTTTCCAATATGGCCCAGTGGGTCTGCTTCCCCAGTTAACCTGAGGTGGACACTCTTGGTGCACCCCTTTGTGGACTGTGTGTACAGCCTTGTTGTAATTAAGTCTTTATTGTTGTTGGTATCACTGGGAAGAATTGACCTCCGGGCCAGTTGGCTGTAAGGATCAGCTGTGTCTATGCTGGGAGAAGTTCGGTGCTGGAGACAGCCTTATAGGATTAGACTTGACAAATTGCAATAGCCTCTGTGCTCAGCTTGGATGGGGTGGAGTCTCAGTCTTGGCTTCCTGTCAGCCTTGCCCTTGCACATGCGCTTTCAGTCCTCCGCCTTCCCCAGCTCGAGTCTCCGCCTGAGAGTCCAGACTCCCCCCACAAGAGCGTAGGTCCCCAGGGGCCCACCTGGAACTGGGGTTCACTGCAGTCAGAACTGGGGCTCAGTGCCGTCAGGAGCCTCTGACTCCCTTCCACTAGGGAAAGCCTGTGGCAACCTCTGCAGCCTTTGTGCGCACTGGCACGCGCGCGCGTGCGCACTTTCAGTCCTCCGCCTTCCCCGGCTCCCGAGTCTCCGCCCGAGAGTCCAGACTCCCCCCACAAGAGCGTGGGTCCCCAGGGGCTCGCCCCGGAACTGGGTTTCAGTGCAGTCAGAACTGGGGCTCAGTGCAGTCAGGATCCTCTGACTCCCTTCCACTAGGGAAAGCCTGTGGCAACCTCCGCAGCCTTTGTGCGCACTGGCCCGCGTGCGCCTTCAGACTTCTGCCTTTCCCAGCTCGAGTCTCCGCCCGAGAGTCCAGACTCCCCCCGTAAGAGCGTGGGTCCCCAGGGGTTCGCCCGGAACTGGGGTTCAGTGCAGTCAGAACTGGGGTTCAGTGCGGTCGGAGGCTTCCTTCCCCCTTCCGCCAGAGAAAGTCAGCCAGGCTCTCAGCCGCCCTTCCTCTCTGCGCGCACAAAGCCCCTTTGCCGTACCTCCAATTCTCTGTGAGCTTTTCTCTTTGCTTCTAGTTGTAGAATTTTCACTCAGCCAGCTTTCCTGTGGTTCTGGATGGTGTCCGTTCTGTCTTTTAGTTGTAGTTTTGAAATTGTTGTGCGAGGCAGCAGTTTAGGTGTTTACCTATGCCGCCATCTTGGTTTCTCTCTCCATACTAGGTTTTTAAATTATATATTTAACGAGATTTTCAAATAATATATACTATATATATTACTATTTTTCTTTTTTTAAATTTAAATTCTTGTTTAAAGTATTACATAAGTCTCCTTTTCCCACCATTGACCTTTCCCCAGCCGCTCCCACCCCCCTGCACATGCCCTCACCCTCCTACTGTCTGTGTCCATTGGTTATGCTCATATGCATGCACACAAGTCCTTTGGTTGATCTCTTACTCCTTCCCCCCTCCTCCCCTGCCTTCCCTCTGAGGTTGGACTGTCTGTTCGATGCTTCTAGCTCTATTTTTGTTCATCAGTTTATGTTGTTCATTATTTCCACAAATGAGTAAGATCATGTGATATTTATCTTTCTCTGACTGGCTTATTTCGCTTAGCATATTTTTATTGATTTCAGAGAGGAAGGGAGAGGGAGAGAGAGATAGAAACTTTAATGATGAGAGAGAATCATTGATTGGCTGCCTCCTGCACGCCCCCCACTGGGGATTGAACCTCCAACCCGGGCATGTGCTCTGACCAGGAATCAAACCATGACCTCCTGGTTCAAAGGTCAATGCTTACCCACTGAGCCATGCTGGCTGGGCCCGTACTACATTTTAAGCTACTTGAGGGCAGGATCCATGTACTTACTGTTCATTGCATCACTGCTGCCTGTCACAGTGCCCCTAGCACATAGTAGGCACTCTGTAAACATTTGTTGAACGATTGAATGGTTCCTTCCACATGTGACCGAGGTCCCTGCAGCAGCATACAGTTCTCAGACGGTGTGGCAGGTGCTCATCATGAATGCCAGGCGTGGCTGTTGTTTGTCTGTTTTTGCAGGTGGTGGCTGTTCGTTGTCCTACTGTAATTAACTTAATTTGTATTGCCTATTTAATTTACTTCTGGATTTTAACAAATTAACAGCATTTATGAACATCGCCATTTTCAAAATAAGGGCAGGACTGCAGATGTAGTACTTTAGTTAACAGTTGACAGTGTAATTAATTGAGGCCTTATTTAGGTGCACAGAATTGTAAAGGTTTTTAATATATCCCTGTCATTGATATTTAAAAGGCTTTTCATTAAATCTCTGTTTTCCTTCAGCAAATCCTAGGAGTGTCCCATGCATCCGAACAGAGATATGACGCAGAATTCTTCAAGAAGTTCAGAAATCAGAATATTGTTCTTTCAGCCAGAACTTACGCGCGGGTAATTGCTTTTTTATAAATAAAACAGTTGTGGTTATTAACAATTTCTAAATCTTTGAGCTATCCAGTTAATGTTATAGCATACATATACCATTACATTTCCTTTTTTTGTTATATTATAAGTAAGTACACAAAACGAAATATTTAAAAAAATTTTATTCTTCATTCTGACTTTTAAAAATAAATGTTTTTATAGCTTTAGATTGAGAAACATGATACAGACTAGGAAGAATCAGGACTATTTCACAATACTTCACCTCCGATCTGCATAAAAAGTGAATGAAAGGTCAATGGAGAAAAAAAAAAAAGGAGACATATGTACTACTATTTGTAATACTTCAAACAATTAAAAAAAAAACAAAAAAAAACCATCAAAAAAAAAAAAAAAAGAAAAGTCCTATTACAAAGGAATTTTACTTGTTGATTTATGAGTTGTAATGGCAGAAGAGGTTAAGTATAGCTAATAAAAAATCTTTTCTTAAAAAAAAAAAAAGTGAATGAAAAGGTTTTGAATGTTGTCAGACTTTATTTCTAAAGTTCACGCTGGAAACTGGCCTTGTCTTCTGCACAGGAAAGTAACGTACCGGCCCTGGAGATTCTGTTCACCTACCACGGGGCAGACCTGCTCCCTCATCGCCTCGCCATCCTCTCCAACTTCCCCGAGACCACGTCCCCTCACGAGTATTCTGCTCTGCTGCCCGAAGCTTGGTATGTGCCTTGTTAATGGAATTTTACCTGCTTTCTAAATTATGACTGTTTTTTTTTTTTTTTGTTTCATGCTGAACCCCTGAAGTTGCACAGTAATTTTAATGTAACCTATTTAAACCTTGTTTCTGATTATAAAGCTATTACTGACTTATATTTAAATGATCCTGAAACCACACTGTGTCTCAGCACAAGCTGGACCACTTTAAGTTAATGGGCATGGACTTCCCTTGTTCTGAAAGGCCCCTGATTGGACTGCAGTGCGCTCAGCATGTGCTGTTTTCCGGTTAAGAGCAGGTTTCAGGGTAACGAGATCTGTTTGAGTTAGTTATAACTTTCAGGAAGTGAGGTGTAGTCTGACCACATTAGGAGTAGGCCCAGGGGCCCAGAGCGACTGAATCCTGCTTCTCTCAACAACCCTTTCTCCTCTGAAGTCCCAGAGGCACAAAGACCAGTGCGAGATCAAACAGCACTGCCGGTTCCTTAGACTAATGGCTTCTGATCTCGGGCCGAGGCTGTTTGATGTGTTGTAACGTGTGACATAGACTTCCAGCCCACTCGCTTCACTTAGTCCCAGTATACCACCCAGGGGGCTTCTGGGGGCCAGCACATCTCTTCTGGAGAATGAGGAACAGAGAAGGTATTGCCTCAGTGCACAGCAAGAGATGGGCAGGCCATCAGCCCAGGCCTGAGCAGGCCTGGGAGAGAGGGGAGGGCAGAGCACACCTTGCTTGCCAGTGACTGCAGAGACAGGGCAAGGCCATCCAGCCACTGTGAGACCTCTCGCAGGCAGGGCACCAGCCCACTAGGACATGTGGCTCCGTCATCAATTGCATGATGCGTCCTTTCTGACTGTGAGTTGATTTCTCTTTAAAACGAATGGACAGTTCCTGTCTTGCTTATTCACATTGCATGAGTTTAGTAGCAGGTGAATCGATAGATATGAAATCTGTTCGCACACTGTAAAACACCATAAGGGATTATGACACATCTGATTGAAGTCATTGTTACAGCCCTTTACCTACTGGCAGCTTACAGTTTTAAGGCACATTATTGGAACTGGGATCATTTGGCTTCTTAATTCCTTCCCCGCCACCCCAACTCAGTGTCATGGTTGTAGGCTTAGGTGTCGATGATGATGACCAACATTTATGGAGTAATTACTGTGTATTGGCATGTACTTCTATCTGGTTTCCAAACGCTGTTGGTATTATCCTGCTGTTCTAGAAAGCTGAGATTTACAGAGGCTTATTAATATGTTAAACTCCATATAAGTGCAGCCTGGATTTGAACCTATATTTATTTAGAGTCAATAGGCTCTGAAAAGATAAATTAAAGCTCCTTATTTTGCACTACTTTTAGTACTAAAAAGCAACGTTTTTGTTAGGATAAAAGTGAACCAAAAGAACATGCTGGGAATGCCCCTTTGTCTCCCACACTTTTGCTTTAGATCTGAATAGTGATACGTTAAGTGTATTTTATAAATATGTATTTATAAATATTTTTAATATAATTAATTTATTGTTTTTTTCCTCCTCGCAAAATAGATCTAATTTGAATGGAAAGGACTTCTTCTATTGTAAATTGTTAATATAGAGTAAGTGCTACTGTTTGTTAAAGTGCTTTTAAAGGCAGTTTCTCCTTAGATTTGAATGCATTTATTGTCCCTGTCTCCTGATGATTGCTTAGGTAAACATTGGATTTTCACCTGAAATTTCATTGCAAAATAGTTTTACAGTGCACAGTGCTACATTGTCTTTGGATGCCCTAAGTTTTCTGTGTGGGGTCCTCCATAAACTGATTTAAAATGTGACAGATACTTCAGGTGTACAGTATTGCCGTGGAGGATCATCAGAAGATAAAGTTATTTTGCATCTTTGTTTTGAGATGTTGCTTACACAAACTTTGAAAAGACTGATTTCTTATGGGTCCATAAGTTATGTCCATTTTAAACACATTGAAAAAATATAGACTTTCTTTGGTTCATCTTTGTTCTACGAGACAGTCTTTCCCATTGAGTATACTTGGGGTCTGTCTCCCAAAGTAGACGTGACTACAAAGCCAAACCACAGCTACCTCTCCGGTCCCGCCTCTTCTGTGAGGTCGTCCGTAGTTATTCCTTTCCCTGTGTTCTCATAATTCTTTGTTCATTCTTGTAGTCACCACTTTTTCCATTGTATCGTAGCCGTCATTTTTACATCTCCTTTCTTCCTCTTGTTCCCTTCTGTAACCAACGCTCAGCTTCAAACCCAGACAAACTCTTAAAGGCAGAGACCATCTTCCTTATTTGTGGATTCCCAGGGCCTCCGGTGGTGCTGGGTAGTGGGTTCTCTGAAAATGTTTGCTAAGTGGGTAAGTCCGGCCCATCCTGTGCCCATTTCAATAAAAGACTAAAGGATGTCCTGAAGGGAGTTCACTTTGCTTCCTGGCACTTACACCTACATGCTATGGCCATTTGTCTTCTGCACTTTATCCGGTCATCCTTGCCCTCCTGTTTACAGTTTACCTCACTTTGCATCCCCTCCCGTTCTATTTCTTCCTGGCATTTATCACTGTCTGTTTCAGGTTGAGTTTTCACTTATTTGTCTTGTTCATTGTCTGTTTGCCTTTCTAAGACGTCAGCTCCAATAGGAAAGGGAGTTCCGTGTTTTGTTTCCATCCTTATCCTCTGCACTTAGGATAGAGCCTGGCACACTGTAGGCACTCAGTAACTGCTTGTTGGGTTGGAGAATAAATGAATGCATGAGCATAAATTCCATGAGGATGGGACTTTGTATCTTGTTCACTAATATAGCCTTGGTGTCTAGAGGAGTGAATGGTACAAAGCAGGAACTTGGAATTGTTTTGAATGAACGCGTGGATTGTGTACGTTGTTTTTCATGAATGCATGTACTAATTGGAGCAGGCGGGGTTTTACGTTTTAGAGTTCAAGCTGTATAGTATTTTGGAAAGCAATAGTAAGTTGTGCCAACAAGTTGACCTTTTAACTACTCTGTTTTGAGAGCCCATTGGCAGAACTTTTGCCTTGGCATTTAAACAAAATTTGATTTACCAGTTTTCATTCAACGAAATTTTAGGATTATGATTGCTGGGAAACTTCCATGGTATGTGTTATTTTGTGTTTTATATTGTCACTCTTAAATCACCATGTGTATTTGACATTGATGGAATGTGGCTGAGTTTTGTAAAACTTTGGAATTACATTTTCTGTCATAGATGATACATCTCTTTATTAGCTACCGTCTTAGTTTGTCATTGCTATAAAGCATTGACACTTTATACTCTAGGTGACTGTTTCAGTTTTTAAGTAGAAAGGTGACATTTTTACCACCTTTATTGGCTCCCATAATTTGTGATTAATAATTTTTTTGTAAACCAAAAGAAATATATGTTTTTTTTGACTTTTGGTATTTTTGATGTTTATAGCACATTTTTTTTCGTTTTTTCTTTTTCAATTACAGTTGACATTCAATATAATATTAGTTTCAAGTATTATAGCGCACTTTAGAAGGATTATTTAGAGTTTTCATTTATGCCTCTTTTTCCATTGTAAAACCTTTCCAGAATGATGAAAGTATCTAGTTTAAAAGGTTGTATTTAAATAGTTGTCTGTTGAAAGAGGATGGCATAGGGGCGAGAGCACTGACACCAGAGCCACGTTGCCTAGATGGATGATCGTGGGTTAAGTTTTTAACTGTGCCTCAGTCTTCTCATCTGTACAATGGTGATGCTTACAGCACTTACTTCATACTGTTGTGAGAATGATTAACGAGTTAATGTATATAAAATACTGAGAACAGTGCTTGCACCAAGGAAGGGCTACTTAAGTGTTAGCAATTATTATCAATGCAGAATTTCATGCTGAGACCATGGCCTCATATACTTATATAGGACACATTTTTATTATTTTAAACTTTTAATTGGAATAATTCTATAGTTACAGAAATGTTGCAAAGATAATACAGAGACTTCACGTGCACCCTTCCTCTAGCTTAGCCTTTCTTACATAACCATAGCACATTTATCAAAACTAAGAAATTGTTGCTGGCATAGTCTGCTCTGACTATAATGTGACATATGCATTCCTAAAAATCACTGCATTATGCAAAATTGTGCAACGAAAACCACAGGGTATATGGGGAAAATAGAGTTAGGGCCCAGCATTCAAAAACTTCGTGCAGTTTAACCAAGTTAGGAACCTAATAAAAGCTGGCCCATGGTTTTACACATTAAATGGTGAGAAACTCGTAAGTACTGAAATACGGCACTTGACCTTGAATGAGACCTGGAAAAGACTTGGCCTGTGGACATGGGTGTCTGAAGAGTTGCAGCTCATGTGTTCCTGGGAAGTGGAGGGAGGGAGTGATTAGCAATCTGATCGGGAGCTATATGTAACACAGATGTGGGGAGCTATATGTAACACAGATGTGGGGAGGGGAGGGGGAGGCGAACTCAGTCACAGAACTGAGGTCGCTGGTGGGTGCCTGGGAAATGTGTGTCTGCACACGTGATCTGACGTGGCACAGCCCAGGTGAGAACAGCTTTCTGTGTTCGCCTCATGTTCCTGTGGATGAAAATGGGCACTAGCAACCAGGAAATTTGTGTCAGGCTCAAATTGTTCCCCAAGGTATCAATTTATTGAAACATATCAGCATTTTCAAAACATGATTGCCAAGTTGACTATACAATAATGTTGGCTGAACTACATATTTATCTGGGTTTAACCCGCTTTTCTAGTGATACTTTTTCTGTTTCAGTGTCTGATCAGGATAGAACCTTGCATTCAGACTTCATTTCACTTACTTTTTAAAAAATATTTAACATTTTTTTATTGTTTAAAGTATTACATGTAGTAGTACATATATCTCCTTTTTCCCCCCATTGACCTTCCCCCAGCCTCCCCTACCCCCTGTTGCATGCCCTCCTCCCACTCCCCCAGTGTCTTGTGTCCATTGGTGTGCTTATATGCATGCATACAAGTCCTTTGGTTGATCTCTTCCCCATCCCCCCCAACACTCCCCTGCTTTCTCGCTGTAAATTGACAGTCTGTTTGGTGCTTTACTGCCTCTGTATCTATCTTTTTGTTCATCAGGTTATAATGTTCTTTATTTTCCATAAATGAGTGAGATCATGTGGTATTTTTCTTTCATTGCCTGGCTTATTTCACTTAGCATAATGCTCTCCAGGTCCATCCATGCTGCTGCAAATGGTAAGAATTCCTTCTTTTTTATAGCAGCGTAGTATTCCATTGTGTAGATGTACCATAGTTTTCTAATCCAGTCATCTGCTGATGGGCATTTGGGCTGTTTCCAAATCTTAGCTATGGTAAATTATGCCGCTATGAACATAGGGGTGCATATATCCTTTCTGATTGGTGTTTCTAGTTTCTTGGGATATAATTCCTAGAAGTGGGATTACTGGGTCAAATGGGAGTTCCATTTTTAGTTTTTTGAGGAAACTCCATACTGTTCTCCACAGTGGCTGCAGCAATCTGCATTCCCACCAGCAGTGTATGA
Source organism: Plecotus auritus (assembly GCF_963455305.1). Taxonomy (NCBI): domain Eukaryota; kingdom Metazoa; phylum Chordata; class Mammalia; order Chiroptera; family Vespertilionidae; genus Plecotus; species Plecotus auritus. The sequence continues at coordinate 171,006,646 of NC_137782.1, forward strand.
GGGTTCCCTTTTCTTCACATCCTCACCAGCACTTGTCGTTTGTTGATTTGTTGATGATAGCCATTCTGACAGGTGTGAGTTGGTACCACATTGTCGTTTTGATTTGCATCTCTCGGATAATTAGTGACTTTGAGCATGTTTTCATATGTCTCTTGGCCTTCCTTCTGTTTTCTTTCGAAAAGATTCTATTTAGGTCAGTTGCCCATTCATTTCACTTACTTTTTAACATATGGAAATAAACTGTCTTTTAATGTCTGTCAGTCAGAAATCCATTGACACGTATATTTATTAGACAATGAACATTGACACCCATATTTATATTCCCGGATTGTCTCCAGGATCAACACAGAAAGATTGAATTATATTTAGCGTATTTTGAGATATTGCAATGTTTAAATATTTTATAGTGTAAGTTGCAAAACCATTGATGGAAATAGAATACCCAGAACACCTTATTCTCTTCATCCTCCTAGAAAAGCTGTTACTATAGTAACTTGGCGGCTTGTTTGCTTGTGCATATCTAAGCGGAGATGCTTGATGGGTGATTGAAAGTTTGATCCTGAAGAGCATGCTGGAACATGCAGATGGACTGTCTTGTGTGAGCCATGGAGACGTGGGAGGTGTCTCCATTTTCTTGTCTGAATTTGTGCTTATATGAATTATTTGTTGACTTCTAATCATTCTCTACCTTTAGTTCCACCGCCATTTATGTGACACGTCCTGAAGGGTCAGCATAAAAAGTGGCTGAGTGAAAAATATTACGTCACCAATATGTAGATCATGTGGCATGTCACTGTGATCCTATGTCAGTTACACCTGGTCCCACGTTCAGAGACGGCTTTGTCCTGGAGCATGAACAACACTCCCACCCGCCTTAATTTAGGACAGCCTGGGAAGCAGCCATCAGTTACACGAGAGACCTCCCCGGGACTGCACAGCCAGGGCCGCTTTGGCCGCGCATACCCTACCTCCTGTGTTTGTCCCTGCCATGGCGTTTCGTTCCCTTGCCAACCCAGAATCACCCTGCTTTTCTTAGCCCCTGTCCCTTTTGTGCACTCTGCCCCAATGCTGATGCAACAGAAAATCCAGGGTCTCCGGGAATTTCCTCATTACCGATTTTTCACTGGGCAGTGCCGGCGGGTGAATACGTTTTATATCCCTCTCTTCCCACTGATGAGTCGTCGTCACTCACCCAAAGCTTAGAAGGCCTTTGGGTAACGAATTTGGAGGATGTGTTTCTGTTTTCAGAGGTTGCAAGTAACCTGCGGCATTATTTACTTATTTTATGACCAGACTAACACATTTCTCACAATAAAGTGCTATGAATATATTGACACACACAATGATGCTTAATAACTGTTGAATGAACAAGTGATGGTTATGTGAAGAGATTTGGAAAACACAGGTGTGGCAAAGTCAGTAAGATGCAGTTAAAAGCAAGCTCTCTGAAGCAATCGGGAAAGGATGGTTTCAGACCACAAGCAAGTGGTACCCTGGTCACGTCCCCCGGCCACCCTATCACATTAGATGTATGTATATCTTTCGTGCACTCGTAAGTCATATTTTTGGCTCTCTATATTTTTGACTGTGTTAAGCACAAGGAACCGTTAGGAACATTTGGCCATGGTACGCTTTTACTTTTATTTAAATGTTTTAAAATTGTAAAATGCACATAACAGAATTTACCCATATTAACCGTTACCATGTACAAGTACATTCACATTGTTGTGCAACCAGTTTTCAAAGCTCTTTTTATCTTGTGAAACAATGGTCCCCAGTAAACCGTGACTCCCTAATTCTTCTTCACCCAGCCCCTGACGACTTTCTGCACTTTCTGTCTCTGGGAATTGGACTATACAGTATTTCTGTTTCTGTGGCTGCCTTAGTTCACGTAACATAATGTCCTCAAAGCACGATCCCCTCTTAGTGAAATTAACAATACTGTTGGGAAGATGTAGAGTGGCTTCCACCTGTGGGCCGTGGTTCTCTTTGCTGCAGAAGGATTTCTTAATAAAACAAGGGACGCAGCTAAATTCTAGTTCAAGATGGGAGGTTGCCTCACCATGATGGCCTGACGCTGTGGGAGAACCTCTTCATCTTTCGATGGTAAACTGAAGGGAACTTCGGGTATCTCTCCTAATGCCTTGTTTCCTAAATCTTGGATTTGAACAGCCAGATTTGGAGACTTTTTCTGCTATTATAACAGCATAAAATTTGTCATAAAAGCAAAACATCAATATGCATTTTATTAAAATTCCCAGTAGGAGACATCCGATTTAGGTGAAATTGATTTACCATATAACTTAAATCACCAATAAAGAATTTACCTTTAAAAAGATCAGATGACATTACTCTTGTTCTTAATAACTGAACAGTAGTAGGAGTTTACTTTTTACCATTTTCAGTTTCAAATTGATGTTTTGATATTTTACATTTCAGCGATTAAATAATTTGAACCGTCTTTTTCATTGAAGTCAAATTTGACCCTAGGCAGCTCACAGTTCAGAAAGTAAATTATTGTTTGGTTGATATTTTTCTTTTTATCCTTGAAAGACAATAGAAGACAGTACCAGAATCAATTACTCTTGCCTTAGTTTCATAGTTTTAAGGATATTGTTGAAATTTTTCTCCCATAAGAAACATGGCAATGTTTCTTGCAAAGCAGATGTTGATTTTGAAGTTCAGCTTCTTTTTGGTGAAATTTATAACTAACCATGAGTACATGTGAACTGATTTAAAACTTAAAGCATTTCTAAATTGCTTTACATGAGTTTATTTTTTTGAAGGAACACTTTATAGAAGATGAATGAGTCATAGGAAATTTTGTGTTATTTAATAAAAATGTAGGGAATACTTAACTTGCCATATAGAGACATTCTGTTACATGAAATAGGTGGATACAAAATGAGTCAGATGTGGTCCCTGTCCACAGATAAATTAGAATCTAGTAGGAAAATCAGACAGGTTAGGTATAGATATCCTATCTAATAAAAGAGTAATATGCAAATTGACCATCACTCCAAGACACAAGATGGCCGTGCCCATGTGGCCAAAAATGGCTGGGCTGCCCCCATGTGGACACAAGATAGCCACCACAAGATGGCTGGTGGGGGAGGGCAGTTGCGGGGGACCAGGCCTGCAGGGGAGAGCAGTTGTGGGGGGACCAGGCCTGCAAGGGAGGGCAGTTGGGGCGGGACCAGGCCTGCAGTGGAGGGCAGTAGGAGGGAACCAGGCCGTCAGAGGAGGGCAGTTGGGGGAGACCAGGTCTGCAGGGGAAGGCAGTTGGGGGTGACCAGGCCAGCAGAGGAGGGCATTTGGGGGAAACCAGGCCAGCAGGGGAGGGCATTTGGGGGGGGACCCAGGCCTGCAGGGGAGGGCATTTGGGGGGGACCAGGCCACAACGGGAGGGCAGTTGTGGGGGGACCAGGCCTGTAGGGAGGGCATTTGGGGGGACCAGGCCTGCAGGGGAGGGCAGTTTGGGGGGGGGACCAGGCCGTCAGCGGAGGGCAGTTGGGGGAGACCAGGCAGCAGGGGAGGGCAGTTGTCGGGGGACCAGGCCTGCAGGGGAGGACAGTTGGTCGGGGGACCGGGCCTACAGGGGAGGGCATTTAGGGATGACCGGGCCAGCAGGGGAGGGCAGTTGGGGGCGACCAGGCCTGCAGGGGAGGACAGTTAGGGGTGACCAGATTGGCAGGGGAGGGGAGTTAGGGGCAATTGGGCCGGCTGGGGAGAAGTTAGGCGTCGATCAGGCTGGCAGTGGAGTGGTTAGGGAGTGATCCGGCTGGCAGGCAGAAGCCACCGGGCCTCTAGTGATACCATAAAATTACAATGTGTCTCATAGGAGGAATATAGATAGGGTTAGAAATGGGAGAGACTACTTCCTGTTACAACAAAGGTAAATGAGTAAGAGGCAAGGTGTGTTCTAGGTCTTGAAGGCTGAGTGTGTTTCTGGTGTTTGGAGGTTTGAATAGGTAAGAGTCTGAGTAAATATTTAATGTGAAGTTGTTCCATATACTTAGTCCTCACCTAAATCATATTGTTTAGTCACAGAGTCCAAAACATATTTCCAATTACTAGTAATTTGTTAGTTGAAAATGAATTAGTGCAGACGATTTCCAATAAACAATACGAATCGCTTTTTACTTATGTTTTATGTAGCCTAGTCCTGTTCATAAAGATTTCTTTTTTCTTCCCTGAAATTTTTAAAAGGCAGTTTTTATTGGGCATTCTATTCCCACCATAATTTTGTTGTTGTGATGAAATATCACCACTACTGTAGCCTTGATCGTTAAATGTTATGGAAAGATTGGGGCATTGCATCCACTTTTTGGTTCTCACAGGAAACATAAAAATGTTTCTTTTCCCTTTAAAATGGAAAAGTTGATTAGTTACCTAATCAGAATTCAATTCCCATACGTGCAGTTTATTTCTGAGCTGCTCTGAGCAAAGAACAATAAATTGGTTTGTATTTTAGTCTTGGAATAAGCATTTGGCCTTCACGATGACTGTTAATAGAGAGGAATACAGAGAGCACTTTACGGAATGGGCTGTGTCGGCAGTTTCTGATCCAAGAATAACCTGGTGTTTGGACGAGGAAAGAAAGTCCTAATAGCCTCTTCCGTCTGGGCTCAGGGTCTGGGCAGGCAGCGGGATAATTGATTGGCATGTCTCCTGGCACGGTGGGCATGTTAGATCTTGACTCAATTAGCCTTTGTCTTTCTGTTTATTTAAAGCAACAAAATTAGGATTTAAGGTAATTTCTTTGATTAAGAAGGTACAAACAAAATTATTTCAGAGTAATTTTTATGGGGCTTGGAAAGTATGTTGATACTGATATTTGTTATGCATTTGATACCCTAAAAAGTGCTAGGGAAATGAGGTTGTACTGATTAATTCTTTTCCTCTTTTAGTCCACCAACATTTCATGATTGGGTATGAAACAGGTTTTAAAAATTTACAAGTTTTATGTTTTACATATAATTCTCATAGCATGTTTATGAGAGAAGCAGAAAAGGAATTATCATCCTGCTTTGAGAGCAAAACATTTGAGAGGCATTAGTGAAATATGTTCGGAGTTAATGAATTATTTAAAAATGCTTTTAATTACATTATTGTGTTAGTGTGTATATAACTACTGTCAAATGTTTTACTATGGCTTAATTCAGTTTATAGTTTCTGAATTTTATTTTGTTCCCTTAACAATTGTTATTAGGTTCAGCATTATCTAGTGATTCCACATGGTACTATTTTCATGGAGATGAGATTTTTCTTTTATTTTCTTCCAAAATTTAAATAACTTGACCAATAATTTGAGAAATGTGATCCTGAGGAAGATTATAACATCTTCTGAATGGTTGAACTCCCTCTAGAAATAGTCTCTATAATTCTTTTTGATCACACTATATCTTTTCCAGTTAAGATTTCATTAATATGTAAATACTTGTCTGTAATCGCAGTGAATCTTTTTATCACACTATGTTTAATTAACATATAAATAACCCCGAGAGACACTTTCCCAATTTCTGATATGGGCATGCCTGTGTAAATATTGTATTTATAATAAGTAAAGTGCTATTAAGAATCAAATTCATATTTTGTAGACAAAGCACATGCATTAGCTTAAGAAATGTTTTAACCTCGACATGGACCCGTTTTTTAATCCTAAAAGTTTACATACTATCTACATACACCGACTTTGGGGAGAAAATCCGTGACACATATGAATGTTGGGATCACAGCACGATACTGTGATGTGCAGACGTGATAGTGGTGTCCTGGGAGAGCGAAGGCTTTCATCGGAAGCAGGTGTATGTCTTGGTCCTGATCCCCCCCAGCTGTTACTCTGGGGATGTCACTCAGCTTCTCTGCACTTCACTTTCTTTCCCTGTGAGATGAGGAAGTTGTGTCGGTGTTGTGGTGATAACATGTCCTCAGGGCCGTATCCGCTGGCACAGTTCCGAGCGTATCATTGGTGTTCAGTGACAGCAGAGGTGAAGGTCGCAGAGGACACGGCTGTAGCAGCAGCAGCAGTAGCCGCAGCAGTTCTTGGTACATTTGGTGGGAATGGCATGCTATAGATACCTTTCAGTGTTGAGTGCATTCAGTCTTGCAAAGGACCGATGAATAAGCAAAATACAAAATTATACCAGGGTCTCTTCCTCCCTGATGGCACCGATGGCACCGACGGCTTGGTTTCTCGTCTGGGACAGCGCCCTGTTCCTGGGATCAGGCACCTGAGATTTTATATTTGTCATTCATTGTTCAGATGAACTTTCATGTCTTCATTAAGTCTTCTCCTGGTTCTTAAGAGTTTTGTTGTTGTTATTTTTGAGAGTTCCGATTTTAGAATGAAAATGTCAGTGCATCTGTTCCCACTGATGGTGAAATCGTTCATTCAGAAAGTCAGTGATGAGTTTTGAGCTCATGCTGTTTACTTACCTGCGAATTTGTAATTGTAAATGTGATTTATGGGGAGCTGAGGGGTCCAGGTCCTCAAGGGGTGTGTTTTCACTCTTGCCTCTCTCTACACATGGCGAACATCCGAGAATGCTGGTTAGTTCAGGACGTCTTACTAGTCTCTGCTCTATTTTCTAAGTAATTTATTAATTAAATTGAGTTCCGTTGGTCCAGAAGAGAATTCTAAATAATGCCTTTAGATGGTTTTTCCATCTTGGCGTTCTGAGTCATAACTAACTTTTTAATTGGTTTTCCATTGAGTGAGATTTGTTCAGTGATGGTAACAACAATGTAGGCCCAAATCATTATTTTTTTGTTCTTTATTTACCGGAACATTTTCTTCTATGCTAATAATAGGAATATATATATCTCCACATCTTAAAACCAGTGCCTGGAAGAGCCAATTAGTAGTAATTCACTATTTAGCTTTTTGTTTCCAAGGCATAGAATGTGAGTAAAAGAACTTTTGTACATTTATTTTTGATAACGTTTCTTTGAAATAAAAAACGTATATTTAGTGTGAGAAATAATTGGTGAAAGAATAGTTGAACATAACAGAACTTGTTATATTCATTCTTTTCCCGCTGACAGGTAATGTTACCTTCAAATGAAAAGAGCAAAGTTTATTGTTTGGAATAAAACAGTGAACAGGGTTCAGAGCAAAAGCAGTCATTACTTTGTAAAGAAATAATTTAAGTTTACTGTGTACTTTCCTTTTAAAATGGGGATGATGCATTTAAATTTGAGGACTTCCCAAACAAAGGAGAAACTACAGAAAAAACAATGAACTAAAATATGTAAATGTTGTTTATAGAATTTCAGATTCCAAGTTTAAGGTTTGCAACTAACCAGGCTTTGTACAATTCTTTAGAATGAAGCAGTATGTTTTCTAGGTTTTGTTTTGAACCACAATTTCACATAACCCACCTAGTGATAAATTTACATGACAAATATTTTTGTTGTGAACAGAATTAATGAAAAGGTTTTCTCTGCATTTTATTAAGCATTCTATCATTCTGCCTACCTTATGAAAGAATAAGTAGCTAAAATTTGGGTGTGTTTTTTTTAGAAAGTAATGAGAGAACTAACCAATTATTTTGAAATGTAAAATTCAAAATAATTGTGACATTAGGGGAATGTATATTCTGAAATCTCTCTCCCCCCCAAAGCATAATGACATATTTAAATATGTAGATTGTATGCCATTACTAGGATAGCTTGTCCTTCCTTCAGTTCAGTAATCTAAATTAGGAAAGCATTCTTGTTCTCTTTCTCATATCTGCAGGTCCTGTGTACATGTACCTCCTGACATGCCTGTTTCTTATGAGCAAACTGTCCCCTTCCGTTGCTCTATTCAGTTTTGAATTTTTGTGATACTCATGAGATCACTTTAAAGAAATCAGTTATGCTGTCACTTAATTCAGTCGACACATGTTGTTTTAGAGTCTGCTAAGTGCCAGGTACTGTTGTGCTGAGGATGTGGCAATAGACAAAACAAAGGTGTTTTTACTTTAAACCCCTAAAGTGGGTTCTAAAATAATTTGCTTTAAAGCCATCCTGTAAGAAAATGAAAGAGCAAGGATATATTTTTTTTAAACAACCATTGGAAATGAAAAATAAGGTCAAGCCATATTTGGTGGTAGTTTCATTTGACTAGTAACCAACATACTGGTGTAGAGATTGGCTTTCTATCTTACTTTAAATATAACCTTTCAATATGCATGTAAATGGTCCTTATTCACAAATCTAACCTGGTGGCTCCTATGTATGTGTGAAGCAGAGGATGCCGGGAATGGGGATGGCATTGTGTTTGGGGCCAGATGATAGTCCCAGGTCCTTTCTGGAGGCAGGAGAGTGTGCTAGCTCAAAGTGCAAGCTCTGGACCCAGCTCTGTGATCCTGGATAAAGCCCAGCTCTGTCATTTATTGGCTTTACGAGGAGGGGCAAGTTAACCTAGGCCTCAGGTTTTTTTCTCAAAATAGTATCAAGAAGGGAATATTATCTACTTCATGAGATTAGTAGGACTAAGTGAGGAATTATGTGTTAAAGCCATTTTATCCTGCCGGACCCACAGTAATAGATGAGTGAACGTTAAAGATCATAACCGTGGCTGATCATCACTGATCAGCCGCCAGCCCTGTTATCGGTGGTGATGAGCACCTTTAGGAACATCCAGCTGTGCTGTGTGCCTTGAAAGTGCAGCAGAAGCACTTTATATTAACCTAGGACTCCGCAGGCCTGCCTTTCGGGGTGGCCTCTGCTCGGAACGTGCTTTTACTACACGTTCTGATACAAGTGGGTGTGTTTTCTTACCCGTTCCTGTTCAGTGAAGCTGAACAAAGTTTTACAGCTTTCTAGTTTTTAGATACCAAGTAAATATTATTTTTGCTGAGGGCTCCAGGCCATTACTAATCATTTTATCAATAACCCTTGTATCTAACGTATACTTCGTCTAGAAACTACAAATCTCAAACCTGGGATACGTTTTTCTAAAACTCTTTTAGGAAGCATTTTGTGTAGCTTGTGGAACCGTATCTGCATTAATTAGAATTTCCCAGCTTCCTCAGTTCATTGCTGTAATTCATTCTCATGTCGGAAGAGTGAACATTGCCGTCACTGCATCCAAATGTTCTTCTTTATTTTTCATTTCAGTGGTCTGTGATAAAATCGTTATTGACAAGGAAGAAAACGAAATAGTTTTTCACTTGGTGACATTCATTCTAAATAATCACCCGTGTGCTTCAGAAATTTAAAAACCTGAACTCCACTGCCTTAAAAATATCTCTGGTACAGAGTTATCTAGGACATTACACGCTAGCTAAAAAGTGGGTAAAATACTGTGTTTAAAATATTGTATAGTACATTTTGTATTATATGTATCTAACGGGAAAGTTAGAATTTGTACAATTCGCTCCAGTAATAATACTGCAGGGGGTGCTGTCCAGCACTGCCCACACCCAGGCATCCCTCTTCCCCTCTAAAACCCTCCAGGGGTCTCTTGCCACCTTTTCCATGAGGCCCATCTCTTCATCAACATAATTTTCAAACATTTACGAACTATTTCTTGTGCAAGGCGTGACTTACAACCTAATAGGACAAGAGAGTACAAAACATAACCTAGCCGAAACCGGTTTGGCTCAGTGGATAGAGCGTCAGCCTGCGGACTGAAAGGTCCCAGGTTCGATTCCGGTCAAGGGCACGTACCTTGGTTGCGGGCACATCCCCAGTAGGAGGTGTGCAAGAGGCAGCTGATCGATGTTTCTCTCTCATCGATGTTTCTAACTCTCTATTCCTCTCCCTTCCTCTCTGTAAAAAATCAATAAAATATATTAAAAAAAAACAAGAAAAAAAACATAACTTAATAATATACAGAAGTGCAATTCTTTCTCTGGGGCTATGGTCAATTTTAGGAAAATGCTATTATTGGTACTCAGAAATATGACAGAGAATATCTTCTTGAACTTTTTTTTTTTTAATTTATTGATATTTTACAGAGAGGAAGGCAGAGGGATAGAGAGCTAGAAACACCGATGAGAGAGAAACATCGATCAGCTGCCTCCTGCACACCTCCTACTGGGGATGTGCCCGCAACCAAGGTACATGCCCTTGACCGGAATCGAACCCGGGACCCTTCAGTCCGCAGGCCGATGCTCTATCCACTGAGCCAAACCGGTTTCGGCTATCTTCTTGAACTTTTAAGAGCAGGCAATTGAAATTTGATTTTACATTTTTGTGTTTTTTCTTAATCCAGAGTGTTTCTGTTGTTTTCATGGATTCTTGGGTTGTGAGAGCTAAGAGAGACCTTAGAGATAACGTTTGGAGGGCTTCATTTTAGAAGGCCACGTGCCGGAGGCTGCGCAGCTCATTGAAGGCAGATGCTTCTGTTTGCCGGGCCTCCCGCTTTCCAGCACGTTGCTCTGAGGTGCTACCCTACAGTTTGACCTCACTTTCCCTTTCTGACTTGTCTCTAGTTTCTGGTCTCCTACATTATTTTTAACTAGTGGCCCGGTGCACAAAATTCATGCACATTAAAGGAAATATTTTAATATTGCTATTTGCCCTTTCCCTATAATAGAAGTGTTAGAGATGAAAGAAAATTAGTAAAATGTATATGAAAATCTCCCTTCTGTAAGAGTCTGGGTGCGTCACGGGACCCAGAGTCAAGTCCCTGCACACCTGTGCATGCTGAGAAATCACTTGAGACCCAGACCTGGCCAGCCCCACCCCCACTGGGCAAGACCCAGACCCGGCTGGCCACACACCCATCAAGCCCCGCCCCCCTGCAGCGTCACATCAGCGCTGGGCGGGGACACACACAGGCAGCGTCACATCCCCGGCCGGGGACACACACAGGCAGCGTCACGTCCCCGCCGGGGACACACACAGGCAGCGTCACATCCCCGGCCGGGGACACACACAGGCAGAGTCACATCCCCGGCCGGGGACACACACAGGCAGCGTCACGTCCCCGCCGGGGACACACACAGGCAGCGTCATGTCCCCGGCCGGGGACGCAGGCAGGCAGCTTCACGCCAGCACTGGGTGGGGACGCACACAGGCAGTGCCATGTCCCAGGCCAGGGACACACACAGGCAGCATCACGTTAGCACTGGGCAGGCTTCCGTGCACCTCCGCCAGGGGCTGCCCCTGGGCTGGGCCGTGCAGAGGCCATCCTGATGATAGCAGTCCCCGCCCACCTGCTCCTGCTGTGCATGCTGCTTGCTGAGTGGTCATGACATGACGGCATATTCCCAGATAATTTGCATATTCCTCTATTATTAGAATAGATTATGAATTTATTTGAACAGCTTATTCTTTTTATTGCTTTTATTGGTGACATTGGTTAACAAAATTATACAGGTTTCAGGTGCACAATTCCACAACACACCATCTATACACACGGTATTGTGTGTTCGTTATCCCATCAGGCCTTTGCCTCTTTCAGATTCTCCTGTTCACTTTTTTTTTTTTTTAATATATTTTATTGATATTTTACAGAGAGGAAGGGAGAGGGATAGAGAGCTAGAAACATCGATGAGAGAGAAACATCGATCAGCTGCCTCCTGCACACCACCCACTGGGGATGTGCCCGCAACCAAGGCACATGCCCTTGACCGGAATCGAACCCGGGACCCTTCAGTCCGCAGGCCGACGCTCCATCCACTGAGCCAAACCGGTTTTGGCTCTCTTGTTCACTTTTAATGATATTTTTAACTTGCAAAATAATTTCTTTATTCTTGCTATTTCCTATCTATATCTATGCTGCCCAATACAGTAGCCATTAGTCACATGTGGCTATTTAAATTTTAATTAAAATTAATTAAAATGGAAGTTCTCTTTTTTAGTATCAGTAACCCCATTTGCAGTGCTTTATACATGTACTTGTAGCTAGTGGTTCCTTCTTATGATCATAAGAAGTTAGGTAATTTTTGAAGGCAAGGGACCATTTATGTTGCTATTAAGAACATAAAATATGGGCTCCTGATAAATGTTTTAGTGTGTGAACGAACTCCTACCCATGCCATTGTTTAGTTCCTTGCCAAATGTTGTTTTTTAATTTTATTTGTTTTTTATTGTTGACAGCATTACAGATGTCCCCCGTTACCCCCTCATTGTCCCTGTCCACCCCACTCCCTCTCCATCCCAGGCCTTCACCGAACTATTGTCTGTGTCCTTGTCGGATGTTCTTGTTCTGAGTTGTTTTCTTTTTGAACCATTTTATGACAGAAGAGAGATCTGCGATTTGGTACTCTCCACTTCCAGGGTACCTACTACGTATCATGCATTACGTAACATGCCATCAACAGGAATCTTGGAGATGAAAGGTTACAGAGATCTTTGCCACGTGTTCCTTGTGTAGCCAGTCACTGTGGTAACGTGTCCCTTAAGTTCTTACGTGTTGTTTTTTAATTTAAGTTACAGCGGTGACTCCTTGGCGATCATTCCGTGGCACGAACGTAAACACCGAGATAAAGATTGGTGCGAGGAGGCGGCGTGCAGGTAGGAGTGAGCGGCCCAGGGCTTCCTCTCACGGGGGCGGATGGACAGGGGGCCCTGGGAACGGGCTGTGCTGAGTGACCCCTTACCTGATGGGAGTCCTTGACTGACAGAGTTCGAGTGAACTTTAAAAAAACCCCAAAAGCTCGACTACTCCGTTAACGTGATTTTAATGGGAGAACATTCAGTGCTACAAAGGAATCACTCTCACAGTGGTTCTCACACACAGTCGTTTCATTTTGAGGCGCTCACTTTCCGTCTTTGACATACGCCGACATGGTCATCGCTGTTATTATGCTGTGCATGCAGATTTGTTCTTGATTCAGTTGTTTTTCATTTTTATAAGCTTTAGCCCTGGAGAGCCTCAGTGTGGAGGCGTCAGGTACTGCAGAAGGGGGTGGGAGAGGATGTGGGGCTGAAGGACCCCTTTTCCCTACTCCCCAGAGCCTGGTGATACTCAGTCACCTGCTCTCCTTCATGTGCTCCCGATGTGCAAGCGGAGCTGTAGTATGGGACCCAGGCATCGAGCCAGAGGCCTCCAGAACCAGGCACTGGGCCCAGCCTGGGGTGGGGCTGGAACGGGGCACGGAGTGACAGTTCCTGTACTGAATGTGGACGCTGTTTAAAAACCCAGAGTCCTCGGCTCCCTTTCCGTGGTATTCTGCTCACCAGACCAGCTATTTTCAGTTCTTTTAGAAGATTATTCTGGCATTTCCTCCATATCTCTGAATAACAACTGTACAGCTATTTCTGGACTTTTTAGTTCTGGCTACTATCTGTGGACCTCCAGGGATGAAAAATTACGGCTTAGTTTATTTTTACTCCACGTGCCCTTTCTTCCCTGAGTGTTTACATCCCCTCCCCTTTGCACATCCTTTCCTGTCATTTCAGTGGCGTCTCAGGAGAAGGGGGAGCGTAGTGCCCGGTATTTTGCAGCCACACTTAATAGGAGTCTTTACTTACCAGTGGTACTGAGAGTTTGAGGGGACAGATGCATTGAAAACGCTGGGGGGTTGATGCCAGTGGCCGTGGTTGTAGGGAAAGGTGTGCCAACATGTTGCCCACAGTTCTCTCAGCGTGTGATGGGCCCAGCACCTGCCCATTCACCCGGTCCTTCCCAGGCCCCGAGCTTCTGGTCTGCGGACAAGCAGATAAATCAGTGAAAATATTTCTTCTCAGACCAAGCATGGAAAGCTAAGTGGGAGTAAAACTTGCTTTGCTGGAACTCCCAAAACTATAAAAAGAAAAGCCAGGAAAAACTTGACTGACCAAAGGTGCTTTTGAAGATGGTAGAAAGTTTCAGTGGGACAGGCCACCTCCTGTTGCCCAGTCATTTAGTGAGTGCCCGCCCAGTGATAGATTCAAGGATACTGAAGGGGGGCCAGACACAGGCCTGGCCTCCGCAGGATGCATTAGGGGGAAGGGTGCTCACACAGGATGCAGCAGGGGGAAGGGTGCTCACACAGGATGCAGCAGGGGGAAGGGTGCTCACACAGGATGCATTAGGGGGAAGGGTGCTCACACAGGATGCATTAGGGGGAAGGGAGCTCACACAGGATGCAGCAGGGGAAGGGTGCTCACACAGGATGCAGCAGGGGGAAGGGTGCTCACACAGGATGCATTAGGGGGAAGGGTGCTCACACAGGATGCAGCAGGGGGAAGGGTGCTCACACAGGATGCAGCAGGGGGAAGGGTGCTCACACAGGATGCAGCAGAGGAAGGGTGCTCACACAGGATGCAGCAGAGGAAGGGTGCTCACACAGGATGCAGCAGGGGGAAGGGTGCTCACACAGGATGCATTAGGGGGAAGGGTGCTCACACAGGATGCATTAGGGGGAAGGGTGCTCACACAGGAAGCAGCAGGGGGAAGGGTGCTCACACAGGATGCATTAGGGGGAAGGGTGCTCACACAGGATGCATTAGGGGGAAGGGTGCTCACACAGGAAGCAGCAGGGGGAAGGGTGCTCACACAGGATGCATTAGGGGGAAGGGTGCTCACACAGGATGCAGCAGGGGGAAGGGAGCTCACACAGGATGCATTAGGGGGAAGGGTGCTCACACAGGATGCATTAGGGGGAAGGGTGCTCACACAGGATGCATTAGGGGGAAGGGTGCTCACACAGGATGCATTAGGGGGAAGGGTGCTCACACAGGATGCATTAGGGGGAAGGGCGCTCACACAGGATGCAGCAGGGGAAGGGTGCTCACACAGGATGCAGCAGGGGGAAGGGTGCTCACACAGGATGCAGCAGGGGGAAGGGTGCTCACACAGGATGCAGCAGGGGGAAGGGTGCTCACACAGGAAGCAGCAGGGGGAAGGGTGCTCACACAGGATGCAGCAGGGGGAAGGGTGCTCACACAGGATGCATTAGGGGGAAGGGCGCTCACACAGGATGCATTAGGGGGAAGGGTGCTCACACAGGATGCATTAGGCGGAAGGGTGCTCACACAGGATGCATTAGGGGGAAGGGTGCTCACACAGGATGCATTAGGCGGAAGGGTGCTCACACAGGATGCATTAGGGGGAAGGGTGCTCACACAGGATGCAGCAGGGGGAAGGGTGCTCACACAGGATGCATTAGGGGGAAGGGTGCTCACACAGGATGCATTAGGGGGAAGGGTGCTCACACAGGATGCATTAGGGGGAAGGGTGCTCACACAGGATGCATTAGGGGGAAGGGAGCTCACACAGGATGCATTAGGGGGAAGGGTGCTCACACAGGATGCATTAGGGGAAGGGAGCTCACACAGGATGCATTAGGGGGAAGGGTGCTCACACAGGATGCAGCAGGGGGAAGGGTGCTCACACAGGATGCATTAGGGGGAAGGGTGCTCACACAGGATGCAGCAGGGGGAAGGGTGCTCACACAGGATGCATTAGGGGGAAGGGTGCTCACACAGGATGCATTAGGGGGAAGGGCGCTCACACAGGATGCAGCAGGGGAAGGGTGCTCACACAGGATGCATTAGGGGGAAGGGTGCTCACACAGGATGCATTAGGGGGAAGGGTGCTCACACAGGATGCAGCAGGGGAAGGGTGCTCACACAGGATGCAGCAGGGGAAGGGTGCTCACACAGGATGCAGCGGGGGGAAGGGTGCTCACACAGGATGCATTAGGGGGAAGGGTGCTCACACAGGATGCAGCAGGGGGAAGGGTGCTCACACAGGATGCATTAGGGGGAAGGGCGCTCACACAGGATGCAGCAGGGGGAAGGGTGCTCACACAGGATGCATTAGGGGGAAGGGTGCTCACACAGGAAGCAGCAGGGGGAAGGGTGCTCACACAGGATGCAGAAGGGGAAAGGGTGCTCACACAGGATGCAGAAGGGGAAAGGGTGCTCACACAGGATGCATTAGGGGGAAGGGTGCTCACACAGGATGCATTAGGGGGAAGGGTGCTCACACAGGATGCAGAAGGGGAAAGGGTGCTCACACAGGATGCAGAAGGGGAAAGGGTGCTCACACAGGATGCAGCAGGGGGAAGGGAGCTCACACAGGATGCAGCAGGGGGAAGGGAGCTCACACAGGATGCATTAGGGGGAAGGGAGCTCACACAGGATGCAGCGGGGGGAAGGGAGCTCACACAGGATGCAGCGGGGGGAAGGGAGCTCACACAGGATGCATTAGGGGGAAGGGTGCTCACACAGGATGCATTAGGGGGAAGGGAGCTCACACAGGATGCATTAGGGGGAAGGGTGCTCACACAGGATGCAGCGGGGGGAAGGGAGCTCACACAGGATGCAGCAGGGGAAGGGAGCTCACACAGGATGCAGCAGGGGAAGGGTGCTGCTGTGGAGGCAGCAGCGTCATGAGTGGAGGGAAGGCTGGGCGTGGGGGTGTGGGGTCAGGACACTTGTGCTGTGGGGCAGGGAAGTCTCCTGGAGGAGCCACGTGAAGGCTGAGATTCAAAGGATGAATAGGCTTTAGATGCGGAGGGGAATCTGGTGGGTGGAGGATGCAGGAGGGGTGCTCTGGCCGAGGGAGGAGCTTGTTGGCATCAGAGGGCAAGGTCCCCTTCAAGGACTGACAATAAGATATGTTGTTGAAGAATGCAGAGCCACAGTGAGACCGGCGCCGAGATGCAGCTGGAACATTTTACAGGCTATGAAAGCAGGCATGGGGATGATGTACTCAGGCTTCTGTTTTTAAAAAGCTAGCAGTGTTACCTGAGCATGTCTTGGACTCAGTTTCAATCTTGCGGCATTTGAAGGGCCTGCAGAATCCCTGCAGAACACTTGGGAAGCGTTTGGGGCTTCTCAGGGAAGTCTGGTTAGGGGTAAAAGTGTGGCAGTTGTGATATCTGTGCTAATTTGTATTTTATAGTCGGAGGGGGAGCCCAGAGAGAGTATAGAATGAGAGGAGAGTGGGACGAAGCGTTTGGAAGGACAGCTATTTAATGGTGGAGGGTATTCTAACCCAGAGGAATGAGAAGAGCAGCCGGAAAGGGGAGAGAGATCAGATGTGGAGCGGAGGGGAGGAGAGGGAAGCGTGGGAGCGGAAGGAGAAAGTGGTGGAGTCTATGAAGTGCTGCTAGAGGGAAGGAAGGACTGAAAAATGCATCCAAGGAGCTCCCGGTGCGTGCGGGGATGTGTGCTGCTGCAGTGGGGCAGCTTTAAAGGGGGCTGCGGAGGGAGCCAGGTGACGTGTCCCCCGTGGGGAACATCCCTGGTCAGAGCGCTAAAGGCAGGGGGAGCCTGGGGAAGTACATGGCTACCAGTTACAAGCGGTAGAGGCTGTCTAAGGCATGTGGATAGGATGTCCAAACATCTATGGGCTTTGTGTCTGGGCAAATATGACAGCTACTAATCCTTCCAATAAAATAATGCCCACAAATCAAAATTAGGCACCTGCCCGGCGCCAGCTGGTGTTCTTTGTGGACTTTATATTATTTAGACTATTCTTGTATAGTATTATTCCCATTTTTATCTCAATAAAGCGAATCTCAGACTACTTTTCACTTACGAATTTAGACGAGGTTTCACGGCTTTTCTTGATGGAGTTGTGCTTCATCTTCAGTTCTGACTCCAAGCCCATCGCCTTGTAATAGTAACAATTAGAACGCCTGTCATGTATTGCCAGCCTGCTGTAGATGGATGGATGTCCCTAATGGAATGCAGCGTTTCCCCATACGTCTCCCTGAAATATCTTAGTTTCAGCTCATGTTTCTCCTTTTCAGTCCGTAACCACGGAAGGCCAGGGTCGTCCTCATAAAAGCTTGTAGTGCGTGACCTCGGTGATGCTCTTTCCGGGAGCAGTGCTCTAGCCGTTTCTCTTTCCCTCCTGATGGCGAGGGGTAGAGAGTGATGGCATATTTGCACATGCCAGTGTAGTACTATGTTGTTGACACCTACACAAGGTATATTACCAACATAAATAAGGTATATTTCCTTTTATTTTTATGGAAAACAAGCATTTCTTAATTTCTATTTGCATCAAAATCATCTGGTTTTTTTCCCCAAAACAGGTGATTTTGATTTGGTAGCCCTACGGCAGGCACCTAGCCTTGTGCATTTCGTGGAAGCATCCCCGGGTGACTTCCATTTTGCTATTACTTGTTTGATTGATCTGGGGCAGTGGTCGGCAAACTGCAGCTAGCGAGCCACATGCAGCTCGTGAGCCGCGGTTTGCCGCTCTGTTGACTAATGAGTTTGCCGACCACTGAACTAGACTAAATGTTACCGTGTAGTTGGAAGCTGCGAGATTAGGCAATTGTGGCATATTGTGTGCAAAGAGGTAAAGGGTAATATATGACAGTGGTCAGCAAACTCATTAGTCAACAGAGCGGCAAACCGCGGCTCGCGAGCTGCATGTGGCTCGCGAGCCGCAGTTTGCCGACCACTGATTTGGGGCATAGTTGTTTTGATTCATTGTCCATTCTGATTTTTTTAAGTTGGGAAAACTAGTAGGAAAATAAATTAAGCACCTCCCAAAACGTCCCATTTATCTTGTACGTGTGCACATACATGCAGGGAAACACACACGCTTGCGCGCACACACACACGTATTTCCTGTTTCTGTAACCGAGCCCACCCCAAAATTATAATCTCTCCCAGCATTCCAGTCAGTTATTAATTGTCCCTTTTGTGCTTTACAGAATGGTTGTCGAGCCGAGCCTCCAAGACGAAAGTGAATTCTTGTACGCTGCTCAGCCTGAGTTACTGAGGTTCAAGACCACCCAGCTTGTAGTAGAGAGGGTGATGGACTGGTACCAGACCCGAGCAGAGGAGATAGAGCATCACGCTGGACAGGTGAGGGACGGTGGCAGCTGCCGCTCAGAGATGCCAGCAGCTGCCTTGGGTCCCGAGGGCTCAGTGCGTGGAGTGGCTGCCAACAGTGGTGCCAGGGTCATGTGCATAGTTTGCGAGGGTTGAATGAGCATTTCTTACCACTTTTGTCCATTTGTCATTTGTCTAGAAAGTTTTCGTGGCTTTTTAAAAATTATTAAAGGGGAAACACATGCAAGAAAAGTTGTTCAAATCTTTCTTTAAAATGTAAGCTGTGACATATGGTACATACTGTTCGAGATTTTCCATGTATTTTTAGTAGGTTTCATACCATATTAATTAAAAAGATTGTATGGGCCTAGAAATGCTTGACAGTCCCCTGTCACAGTGCAGTAACACAGTGAATCGTAATGTTGCTTCTCAGAAACCCTGCTTGAGGCTCTGTCCTAACGTTTTCCTTAACCAGCCTCAGTTCCCACATGCCATCTTACTGACATGCATGGCACTGCCTTAGAGAAAGGGTGTGGAAGAGAGAGGGAGGGGGGTTCTACACTCGTAGGACATCCAGCTGCTAATCTGGACTCTTCCACCAACGCACCTTGTGACTCTACCTGCTACCTACTGTTTTCAGTGCCTTAGTGTTTTCATGGGCTAGCTCTTACCCCAGAGTCCGTGAGAACAGAGGCAATATTCGGGAGGGCACATTTCGAATTTGCTAGTTGAGTGAGCTGCTAATGTAAGCAGCATTTGTCTTCATCTCAGAGGACGGAAATCAGCGATCCTGAGCAAGGAGAGCATATGCACTTAGGAATCTTATTCGGGGTCGGGCCAGTGGGTGACTTTTTTCACGTGCGGTCTTGGCGTTGGACCATCCATCCTACCATCTGTTTTCCATCTGATGGGAAGGGTGACATCAGAGCGTCTGACTCCTATACTGTGGGAGGGAATGTGTACCTCCTGTGTTTAAATTTCTGGGCACTGTCTCTGGCCTGGCCCTGCGTCTCCATTTGATAGCCTGGAGTTTGTGCTTAATCTGATTCCTGTTTTTATTATTCATAGAATTGAAGCTGAATTATTTGCAGGAGCTGATGGGAACATGGGGGATGGCCAAGAATACTTAGGATTTTCTAAGTTTTTGAAGATGACTGCGGACCATAGTAGAAACTGTTCAGAATCGCAGGCTGTCCTGATGAAGGGAATCCCTGGAGGTGGTCTGGTCTGGTTTTCTGGGTGGTGGTAGGCAAACGAAGGCCCATGGACAGGAAGGCGAGCAGCTTGCTCAGGGGTTGCAGTGAGGAGCCAGGTCTCTGTGTGATATTTCTCTCAGAGCCCACGTGCAAATGAACAATGCGCAGACCTGAGAGCAAGAGGAAGTAATCTAGAAGGTAGGCTCAGGAGTAAATATTTTGTAAGACTTACTGTCCTGATGAGAAAAGCATAAACATATCTTATTAGTAGAAAACTCTCCCCAAATTAATATAATATGATGACTTCATGCCAATATACAAGATAAATAAAATACGTAAATGCTGGGTCATGCCTGCACTGGAAGTGTAGTTGGTGAGAAGTCACCTGGGATGAGAGGGCGGGAGCTGTGATTCAGGTGTCGTATTGTTTGAGTTAAATACCACAGATTGCCGTCTGGGATGCGAACAGCTCGTGGTAAACTTTCTAACAAGACAGTGTAATATCCTCACTTGATTATATAGTAGCTGCAGCCCAGGACATTCTGTGTAATTTAACCCATACAAAAAAGACTTTTGTGTAAATATTAAATGAAGTCGAGGTCTGATCCTTGTAAGTAGGTTTTGCAGAACACCTGAAAGGCAGGCAGGACTCAGGACAAGGTGGTTACGTGGGCTGCCCCGCACGTTGTGGGGCGTCTGGCCTTCCTGGCTCCCCCCCACTAATTCTTGTGACAGACAGAAACGCCCCCTCAGAGTTTCCGGGTGCCTCTGGTGGACCTTTCTGCTTCCATTGGGAACACATCTGGAAATGACCCGTTCATATTGGTCAGCTAAGCAAAGGCATTTTAGTTTGCTAATACAGGAGAAACCCACTCGGTAGTAACTGATGGAGAAGCTCTCAGGTGAGCCATGTTTGGACAAGTGAATGTGTAGCTCGTATCTAGACATCTTTTAAGGGCCCAGGGGTTTACCTCTGTCTCTGTGTAACAGGGAAAGGGTTCCCTGTGGACCAGTTCTGTCTGAGCACTTGGTGGTTTCTTAGCTGAACCAGGTAGAGCTTTCTGAGGATAAGGAGGAAGGCGGTGTGAGTGCATTGATGGATACATTCAAATAACTGATTTCTCGGGAGCTCTGTTTGAGCTGGGAATGAGAATTCAAAAACTTCCCATGTCTGAAAAGTGCTGGGCAATCGCCTTGTGCATTTCAAAAGACCAGTAATGGCTCCTCAGTGTGTAGTTTTAAATATTTCGTAACCCAAATTTCAGTCATTAGTCAGGATTTTTAAAAAATAGCAGTAATACAAAGAGAAAAAGGGCCACGCTGGAAAGTGGAATAAATGATCGTTTATACACTTACCTATGTTCTTATGTATTTGTTTATTTTATTAGTACTTTATTTTTTCAGAGAAGTTTTTAGGTTTATAGAAGAATTGAGTAGAAGGGACAGAGTTCCCATGTGCCCCTCCTTACTCCCCCACCAATCATTAAATCTCGAGTTTGTTATAATTGATGAACCAGGATGTCCCTTAGTAGGTGAAGGGAGGTGAACATCAGTGGGCCACACAGTGGACGAGTCCTCAGTGTGAAAAGACAGCAGCTATCAATCAAGAGCAGTCTTGGAGCGATTTGTTTAGCTGCCTTCCAGTCTCTCATCGCTTTCATTTATTTACAAACACTTCTAACCGGGGTGCTGTTCTTCAGCTTCATCTCGTGTATTGGTTTTTCATGTGGCTTATGCTTCAATCAAAGTGATCTCTGGCATAGTTTCATCTTTTTCGTTTTTAAAATTTAATTGATCCGGGACTTCTTTTTCCTCAGTGCCTACAAATACCTTTAGCAAAATATTTTTGTTGGCTTAGAGTAATGTATCTTGTGGTAAAATTTGCCCAGGGAGGGCTTGGGGTTTGTGGTATAATTCTCGGAGTGGCGTGAGAGCCTGCTTTCACATGAGGTGTCAGTTATTTGATTCTAAAACACTGTTACTTCAGTAAGTATTGGGAGAGCAACAGAGTCGAGGTTGGTATGAAACAGATGAATCCGGATCATAAAATTGGGGAGTGTATTACACATCGCTAATGTGCTTATGAGTCATGTTTTATGCATCAAGTTTTCTTGCTTGCTGAACACGCACCTGAGATCGTGTTTTTAATTGGTGTACAGGTAGATGGGTCCTTTCAGACATGACTTGAGTTTTTATTGTTAGACATCAGATGGAAACGTGATCTGTCAGCATTACCGGGTCACTCCCGTTGTGCCTCAAGTCCCTGCTATGTTTCCTACCCGCCCCCCCCCCCCCACACCTGTTTATTCTACTCTTTCCAACTGAACATGCATTTCTTCTTTCTTTCGCTTCCTCTCCACCTGTCGATCCTGGGTCTCTGAGGGCTGTGGGTGGATCTGTCACATGGCTGCTCCTTCTCCCCTTCTCTCCTCACCCCCCACCACCTCTTGCATCCTTCTCAGCAGTGAATCGCTTGGTAAATCATTGGGAAACTGGGGAGCTCGCTTCCATTTATTCCTACTCTTCCCAGCCTTTCCCTAAGAAGTGGTCTCTTCCTGTCTCCTAGCTGCTTCCTTTCCCTGTGCTCCGGACCCCACACTCCCACCTGCTTAGCCATCCAGTCCCTCTTCTGTATCTTTAACCATCCTTACCCCCCACCCCCGACATAAAGTTCAACTCAGTGCTATTTTATGCAGGCAGAAGCATCGAGCCCTATTCCCCCGGCTCAGCCTCAGCTGACTTCTTTCTGTCACAGCCCAGCTCGTCTCTGCTCTCTGGAGTCACTTGCTCAGTGTCCGGCGACTCCGTGTCCTGGAGTCCGGCTGCTCCCGCCCCTCTACTGAAGCCACATCGTTCCAGCTCCCGTGGGCCTCTCAGTGCCTGGGCTCCTGCCTTTGCTGTTGAACAGGCTGGCCTTCCACCTCCTGCTTCCTCCCTCCTGCAGTCTCTCCTGCCGAGGCTCTTGGGATCCCGTGTTCCTTCTTGTCTTTGTCTGAGCCATTCCTTTTCGTCTCCTCCACGTGGCTCAGGTTCTTCGGCTTGTCCCTTAAGGATGGCTGTCCCTAGGGTGCTGCACTTGCCACTCGTAGCGAGTCTTCGAATACTCGTAGCTGCAGGTCTCCCAGTTCCAGCCCTGTTCACCCCCAGTTCATTGTTCCATGAGTACTTCCTCAGGATTCTCTCCCAAGTGTAAGTCTGTGACACGCCGCAGTCGGAAACCCGTTGGTAGAATTGCATTCCAGGAAACTGCAAATCCTTAGCTCTGCAAACAGGATTCTTGGTCAGCTGGCCCCTCCCCATCTCCAGCCGTCTTTCTCCTGCTTCACTTCACACCCCTTTCCAGTCGTAGGGAACTAAGTGTGCTTTTAAACAGATTGCACATCTCGGCCTTCCCGCTGCTCTCTTGCCCTTCTCCCTTCTTCACCTGCTAACACCACGGATCCTCTAAAGCAGGGGTCCTCAAACTTCTTAAATAGGGGGCCAGTTCACTGTCCCTCAGACCGTTGGAGGGCCGGACTATAGTTTAAAAAAAAACTATGAACAAATTCCTATGTGCACTGCGGGCCCGGGCCGAGTTGGCTGCTAAGCAGGACAGGCAGCGGCACCAGGCGGGCCGGATCAATGTCCTCGGCGGGCCGCATGTGGCCCGTGGGCTGTAGTTTGAGGACGCCTGCTAAAGCTCTGGGAGGCTTGGTCACACTCTCGGGCTGGGCTCCGTGCCCTCTTTTTTGAGATCACACTCGCCCACATACCTCCCTCCCTCACTCCAGTCATTGTTTAATGGTTGTGTTTCCTGGGAGATGGAGAGATCCTTGAAGGAGAGACCTCTGTCATTCCGCTTTATATTCCTAGCACATACAGTGGTGCTTAGCTCATAGTGGGTCCTCACTAGGAGTGGGAGTAAGGAAGGAGTAGGAGGCACTATAGGTGTAGGCCACCTTAGAAATTTGCCATCAATCAAAATCTGTCATTTTGTAAATCTTGTCAAATGAGAGGAGTCAAATTGCTGTCTCCTGCGCTTCTGTAGGCAAATCATTCTTCGTTTTGTCTAGGAGGCCTCTGCATATTTGAATTAAGGCAGAGAAAATACTGATTGAATGCCTTCCATATGGGAGGCACTGGGAAAGGCTGAGGACTGAAGAGGAATATGAAAGCAAAACAGTATTTTTAGAGCAGAATGTTTTGGTGAAAATAAGATTAATTGGGTATTATCATTAACTGGCTATGTTTCCCCCCTGCCTGTGACTGTTGTCAGAATTAAATAGATACATGTAAAACTACCCTGTAAACTAGAATGGTCTATGGATTTAAGACCATTAAATCTTACCATCTTGACCTTCAGAATTTCTTGCTGACTGTATGATTCTTTTGAAACTGTATGGTTGTGATAAATTTGATAAATAACTCTAAAGTTTTGTACTAAAAATGGCTGACGTGATTTTATGGAAATTGGTTACAAGAATTAGCTTCTATGCAGAAGGCTTTTACCAGGTACTTGAGGACGTACGGCAAGGCCATGACGCTCAGACTTGCTGCTGCCTTTCCGTTGTAGGTTGACTGTGCATTGTCCCTTGTTCGACTGGGGATGGAGCGGAACATCCCCGGCCTGCTGGCCCTGTGTGATGATTTGGTTACTCTGGAAGCACTGGTCTACGAAGCCGGCTGTGACTTAACCCTGACCTTGAAGGAGCTCCAGCAGATGGAAGACATTGAAAAGCTGCGGTTACTGATGAACAGTGTAGGTGTAACTTTAACTTTCATTTTAGGTATTCCTTGTGTACTTTGCTTAATGTGTGTCTCAGAGCCAAAGAGGCAATGTCCTCCAAGCCTGGGAACGTAGTAAATTGAGGAAGGGTTCTTGACTTTCTAAAACTGTGTTCAGTTTGATGGGTAAGTTACCGAAGGCCTCCAACACTATTCTAGTTGTTTTGTATCCTGCCGGCCCTTTATTCATCCGCATCTATAGGTAACCATCCCACCCCCTTCCAGCAAGGCGTATTTCTAAACTAGCTCTCATTCTAGTACAGTATTTGTGTTTCTCATCCTCCACTGTGTTAAAAGTCACGGTTACATATTTCAAGATCTGAAAAAAAAAAATTACTGGAGGTCAGAGGGCTGGGTGTGTGTGTGAAGGAAACATCTTGACTTCAGGGTTAATATGTTTAGAAGAATTTGCCTGTTTCCTTAGATTTTTTGGGGGGTCATCCTGGGGAGAAAATACATTCCTAAAGTTAGGAATTGGTTTCTGCCAAGCCCACCGAGTAGAGAGAGACCTGTGACTCAAGAATGATGGGGCTGAGGAGGTGCTCGCTGCCTTTGCAGTCTCTGCTCTTGGGCGGCCTGGTGTGAATGGGCTGGGCCAGCGCGGTCGGTCACAGCGCCCGAGAGCTTCCCTCTCTCCCTGACTCCTCTTTTCTCTCCTGTGCTGTCTCCCCATCCCCCTTTCTCTCTCATCCCTCTCTCTCATCATCCTTCTCCCTCTTATCAATCCCCCTTTTGCCTTTCCCTCTACCCCTACCTTCCCTTTTCCTAATTATTTCTTTTCTGACTGTCCACCAGTGCCATTGATTGGTCATATATGTAAGAGATTTAGGGGTATCTCCGGGGGGAGCTAGGAGAGGGGATTCAGTGATGAGGGTAGCAATGAGTAAAATGATGGTGCCATTGGGAGTTTTGTGAAGGCGGATGTAAAGGGGCAAAACAAAGCGAAGGAGGAGGAAAGGGCGGGAGAGAATCCGGATTTCATGGATGAGCCTGCTCTGCAGTGGCTGCTTTCTGGAGCTCTGTGCACCCGCCTCTGGCTCTCGCTCCTTTGTTTCACACTTTCTGTTGGTCTGTGGTGTCTCTGACTGTTATACCTGCCCCCCCACACATACACACTTGTGGGGTAGAACCTGCCTTCGCTCTGGGAACCTCCTAACTCAGTGCTGGCTTGTGGGGGTGGGGGCAGGGCGGGGGGAGGGGTGGTGAGGGGGAGGGACCCAGAGGGCACTGGTGCCGAGGGGACAGGCTGCAGGCTGGAGCTGCTCTTAGCTCCACAACCCCAGGAAGAGGGGTTCTCCTACCTCCCCGTCTGCAGGGCGACCCGGAGTGTCTGTTTTAGGATGAGCTGGGCCTCACCTGCTGACTCGGGGTGATTATCGGGGAGTTCTGGAGCGTTCGTCTGGAAAAGCAGGTGTTTCATGTAACTCAGTGCGGGCTTATTTTTAACTGCATCTCCAGTGTTCCGAGGACAAGTACGTGACAGGCGCCTACCAGTGGATGGTCCCGTTTCTCCACCGCTGCGAGAAGCAGGCCCCGGGCGCGGCGCAGCAGCTGCTGAAGGAGTACTTGGTAACGTCCGCTAAAGGGGACCTGAGGCTCCCCCTGAAGATATTCCAGCATTCCAAACCAGACGTAAGTAGCAGCTCCAACATCTGAGAAGTCTCTGCCCTTCTCCCTCTGAAGAGCTAGGTTTTATGTATTAAATCTTAATAACAGGCTTTGCACGTAATTTCCCTTTCACCAGAGAAGGAAATGGTCATCATTTAATTCTTTAAACATGTTTCAGTAGTTTGGTCCAAAATTGTTTTGGAATTCCATCAAAGTATGTTTATTTTAACTGACTTACTCCAGAGTTTACTGACGGTTATGTTTTGGAAACTGGCAACACCGAAAAGACTAAGAGTTGATAGTTATTGAACTCTGACTGTCGGCAGGCACAGTGAGAGTGTGAACTCCTTTAACCCTCACGGCGATGCTGAGAGGCAGCTGTTTTTATTACGTTATGTGGCGGGAAAAGAAAATCGGGGCATAGAGAGGCTGTGCAACTGCCCAGGCCCCATCGTAAGGCATGGGACCTGGGTTCAGACATTCTAGTCTCACAGTCACGTTCTTAACCCTGTGCTTCCTGCCCTTGAGGGCCTTCAGGTGTTTAGGGAAATCTCTGGGGTCTCATAAGGAGATCTTGTCATTATTCTTAACAACTTTGTTGAAGATTTGGGTGGTAAGCCATTTGGTCAAGGGCAGCATATTCCTCCACAGCAAACAATCTCCTAATTTAGCCATGGATCAGATGTGCTGGCTCAGAAGGCAGGGCCCCCTTCCAGGGAGGGACTCAGGCGGTGGCCCTGTTACGTGGGGCTCCGATTTTGTAGTGAGATTCAAGCATTAGATAGGGATTCAAGCAGAAGTCCTTTCAGGCCCCGCCCACCCTCCATCGTAAGGGGGGCACTTCCTTGTGCTAGCCTTTGCTACCACCGGAGGTCCTGCGAGGCATGTGGTCATAACCAGTAGAGTTCGGATGAAAAGGAGAGCATTGCTTATTAGTTAGCACAATCTTTGGTTTCTGGAAGCTCGTCTGCCAGAAACGTATCTGTTCATTGGCTGTTTGAAAGTTCCCATCTCCTCATACGCAGCTACTCCTTAGAATTCGGATTTTCCGTCTGGGGAGCTGCGCTGGGAGCCGGGTGGGCTGCTGACGCCCGCGGAACACCGTGAGAGCAGGATGGATCGCGTATGAATGTTTTATGAGGAAGAAAGAATGACTCTAAATTCTTGTCAGTAATCTTGCTTGTGATACTTCTTCCTCCCAGACTCTTATAAATCCTTTGTATATAGTCAGTTTTTTGTTGTTTTACTTGGCAATTTAGCATGTGCTTCTGAATAAAACATAGAGCCCTTTGAAATATGTGAAC
Source organism: Plecotus auritus (assembly GCF_963455305.1). Taxonomy (NCBI): domain Eukaryota; kingdom Metazoa; phylum Chordata; class Mammalia; order Chiroptera; family Vespertilionidae; genus Plecotus; species Plecotus auritus. Next base: position 171,034,187 of record NC_137782.1, read on the forward strand.
AGCACAGGAGAGAACAATGGTGTTGCTCAGCTTTTCTCTCCCGCGTTAGCTTTCTACCGCTCACATTGGACCCGTGACCGTCTAGGGAGAGCCTCCCGGGGCTGCCGTTGCCTGCAGGGTAAACATTCGTCTCTCTCGGGTGGCCTGGAAGTTCTCTGTGGTCTGCTCTTGTCTGCCTCCTCAGCCTCACTTCCCTCCATGGGGGCCCTAGGCCACCGGCTTTGAACTTCTCCCCTCGTCACCCTGCCGCGTTCTGTCAGGCCTCTGTGTGTTCTCATGGGCTCTTCCTTCCTTTCCTGCACTTAAACAATTCCTGCCCCGCTTCCGGGTCCTGCTCTCTCAGGTCCCCTCTCCGGTGAACCCTCTGGGCCTGACCCGTGGTACGCAGGTCTTGTTCCCGCCTTTGCAATAGCTTGTCTCATGCTGTCGTGCAATGATGTGTTCACACCTTGTCTCTCCCTCCCTTTGTTTCCTGTGTATGTTCTCTACGTCTTAACGTGTTTATTACAAGGAGCTAACATGGTGCCTTGTAGAGAGCAAATGCTTGGTGAATGTTGGCAGGGCAGATGGATGAATGAATGATGCGTGCAATGAATGATGCGTGCATGAAATCGGGTTTTATTTTGCTGCTTGAGTGACTTGATTACATTGCTTTTATTATACTTGACTGTTTACAAAAAGCGTATCTGGGATCTGCCCTGAATCATGCAGAGCAGTTTTAGTAATGTGGCAGGAACAATGATTTTCGTATTCGACAGTTTAGGCTAAGTTACGCTGAATTAACAAATGAGCTCAAAATCTTAGTAGCTTACAGCAGCAAGTATTCATTTCTCACAGGTGCCATGCAGGCTGCTGTTGGGCGTCGGCTGTGTCCCAGGTCTCACTCATTCCAGGACTTGGGCTGAAAGAGCAGCCCCTTCTCTAGCTGGTGGCACAGGAAAACGGGCCAAGTAGAACCACACAGCGGCTCTTCAGGTTTTAGCTCAGAGCGGTTCAGGTTGCCTCCTCTCACATGTCACAGGCCAGAGGCAGCACAGGCTGAGCCTGCTGTTAATGGAACAGGGAAGAAGAATCCTCTCCTAGGGAATTGGGAGTGTGGAATCGGGAACTAGAATACAAGCACATTTGTCATCTTTACATTCTCACGTGCCTCAAACTTTTCTTCTCTTTTACAGCATCCTAAATCACTCATCTCTGGTTGTAAGGCTTTCTCTTTGCTTGATCTTCCTTTGGAAAGTGAAGCTGCATAGAGAAGATTTAGGAATGAAATATCCTTCCTTCTCATACTGTTCTGTGTCTTCTGTACTACCGTAGTATACTTTGAATGCACTGGTGCATCAGGCTATGTGCATTTAAAATATTTTAATTTTCTAATTTATTATATACCATCCCAGGTATATAATAGATTAGAATTTGAGGAATAGGGGTTCTGTAATAGATATTTGACAAATTTATCCAGTGATTCTGGTGGAATGCTAGGGTTAGGAAGAGCTGCTTTAATTGAGAATTCACTGTATATGATAGTTCCTTAGGTGCAAGATTTTACTTCTTTCTGATTAAATAATTCAGTGGGCAATTTTAGTTTTAAAATTACTTCTAACTTAATGCTTATCTATATATATAAAAGGCTACTATGCAAAGAGTCCCATTGGGAGTTCGACCAGGAGACTGGGAGTTCGATCACTCGCAGTGATGTATGCTGACCACCAGGGGGTGGCGCAGAACAAAAGAAGGCCCCAGCTGGCAGCCAGCGGCCAGCAGCTGGGGAAGGAAGGCCCCAGGGACCCTACCTGTGCACGAATTTTGTGCACCAGGCCTCCAGTTGTAGAATATTTAGAAAACCCAGAAAAACATAAAGATGGAAGTATGTTTTTTGGCAATATTATTGACTAGATAATCTGAGATCAGGAAAAATTAGCTATTTTAATTAACTTTTAATAATACTTTTATTACGGCTGCCTGTCCCTATTTCACCAGTTTGCACTTTGAAACCTTGGACAACTTTTTGATGCCACATTAATGTTATATTTTTTTCTTAACACCTTGAAGAAAGGTATATAAATGCTTTAACCCAACTACTTTAAAAATTTTTTATTTCTCAGGTAACCTTGAATGTTTCTTCTCTCCATCCACTGATGTGATCTTTCTGTGGAGAAATTGCCTTTGTTTGGCAGTTTTCCTCCATCACTTTCCTATCTGTTTGGTGTTTCCACTAGAAGGTTGAAAACTAGTAGATCTTATTATGGAAATGATTGTAGACTTACTTTGTTGTTGAAAAGGTCTTTAAGAAAATTGTTGGAAACTTCCATTTTGTTTCAGTGGTGGTAATAATATAAACATTCTACATGTATTATTTAATGCACACAACAATGCTATATCTGTTAGGAAGTTGTTGTTAATATCCCAGGTTTATAGATGAGAAAAACAAAGCAGAAAATCTGTTATTTTTATGTCCCAGAAATCTAAGATTGGAACCTGTGGTTTGCAGTGGGAAGTGGTGTATCCTATACAGAAAGTGACTCAGAGTAGCCATTTTCTGCAGCAGAGATATGGAGTATATTCTGGGATTTGAATATTTCTGCATTACAATGCGACTTTGGGTACAATGTCAGTACTGTTTAGTTAAATGACTAATATATTATGCATCTTGAAAAAATCGAACATATCTGAATATTACTTAAGGAATTTTATATATTTTTGTAGTTGAAACACATAAAATATGGCTTTAGGGTTATGTTTTTAATGAGATGCCTTTTTAATTCACTGTGTCTCTTCTATCTTGACTGGGTTGTAAATTGAATCTGCTTTTAGCAGATGCAAAGCTTATGGGTACAAATTATCTTTTCTAGCTGATTCTATAATTAAAATGTGATTTCATTTAGAATTATTAACGATCCCAAAAGTCTGTAAGCTAAAAAAATATCAAGATTTGTTTCTGCAGTTGATTAATTGAACTATTTAATATTCTATTGACAGTGGCACTGGGGTGTGGAAAACGTGCCTGTAAATCTATTGACATTTAGAACATTGTGCTTTATTTTCTCCAGCTGCAGCAAAAAATTATTCCCGACCAGGACCAACTGATGGCAGTGGCTCTGGACTGCATCTACAGCTGTGAACGGAGTGACCAGCTCTTCCTTTGCTATGACATATTAGAATGTCTGCCTCAGAGGGGCTATGGGTGAGAAGCCACACTATGCCAATCTTATTGTGTCTCCATATTCTCACAGTTAAAATGAAAATGGTGCTTTCCTGAATGTTCATTGCCGAGAATTTGGGGAATATAAAATAATATAAAGAAGAAAAAGAAATGATCTGCGAATCAGTTGCCTACAGATAAACTTTGGTTTTTCTAGCACTATATGGAAGTCACTATAATTTCCTCACCCTTGCTAATTAATTATCCTTTAAAACACAAACAAAAACACCACTACCACCTCAACAAGAAATACTTTTTAAAAAGTGTATAGACAATGATATGTCTTTGTTTTAAGTTGTGTTTCCAATTAATCATTTTCCATATTTGTATTTCTTCTATGAATTGTTAGTTCTTGGCTCTTGCCTATAGTAATCCCTTCAAGCAGAATGCATTAATATATATAATTCACTTTATTTTCTTTCAGTCTTACTGAGATATAGTTAACATACAGCACCACATAACTGTAAGGTATACAGCATAATGACTTGACTTGCATATATTGTAAAATGATCACCATAAATAAGTTAACGTTCATTACATCATATAGATACAAAAAAAGGAAAGAAAAACAAATGTTCCTTTTTCTTGTGATGAGATCTTTTAGGATTTACCCTCTGAGAAATTTAAACGTACAGCAGTATTGACTGTAATTGTCATGCACATTACATTGGTAGGAGTACTTATTTGTCATATAACTGGAAATTCCCATTTTTTGACCACCTTCATATAATTACCCCATGTTCCATTTCCTGCCTATGGTAACCACAAATCTGATCTTTTTTCTGTGAGTTTAGTGTTGTTGTTTTTTAATTCTACATGTAAGTGATGTCATACAGTATTTGTTTGGCTTATTTCACTCAGCATAATATCCTCAAGGCCCATCTATGCTGTAAGTGGCAGGATTTTCTTTTTTTTTTAATGGATGAATAATACTCCATTGTGATATATATCTCAGACACACACACACACACACACACACACACATTATATATATGGGAAGTCACTATGTATGTGTCACACACACACACACACATATATCTCACATTTGCTTTATCCATTCATCCGTTGATGGACACTTAGGTTGTTTCTATGTCTTGGCTATCTACACTAATAAAAGAGAAACATGCAAATTGATCGTACTTCTGCTATGCCCACAAACCACGCCCACCAGCCAATCAGGAGTGAGTATGCAAATTAACCCAACCAAGATGGTGGCGGCCATGGAGCTGGAGCATGCAGGAGGCTTGGGTTGTCCCGGCGATGGAGGGAGCCAAGCTTCCCGACTGCCCTGGCTGGCCCTGGCTTCCGCTCAAGGCTACAAAGTTTCAATTATAGAAGATAAATAAATCCCAACAAAAATGGCAGCGGCCACGGAGCTGGAGTGAGCAGGAGGCTTGGGTTGCCCCCGGCGATAGAGGAAGCCAAGCGTCCCGCCCACCCTGGCTGGCCCTGGCCTCCGCTCAAGGAGGCACTGAAAAAAAAAAAAAAAGGAGGGGCTGGGAGCTTGGGTCACTGGTGGGTGATCTGGCCAGGATAGGACGGCAGTTGTGGGTGATCAGGCTGGTGGGGGGTGGGGCCGTTGGGGGTAAGCAGACCAGCAGTGGGGCCAGTTGGGGGTGAGCAGGCCGTCAGTGGGGGTCAGTTGGAGGTGATCAGGACGGGGGGGGGCAGTTTGGAGTGAGCAGGCCAGCAGGGAGGGAAGTTGGGGGTGAGCAGGCTGGCACGGGGGACAGTTGGGGGTGATCAGGCTGGCAGGGGGGCATTTGGGGGCAAACAGGCCAGCGGCGGGGGCAGTTGGGGGGCGAGCAGGCTGGCAGGCAGAGTGGTTAGGGGCAATCAGGCAGGCAGGTGAGTGGCTGGAGCCAGCAGTCCCGGATTGTGAGAGGGATGTCTGACTGCCGGTTTAGGCCCAATCCCTGTAAACCAGCAGTAGGACATCCTTCGAGGGGTCCCAGATTGGAAAGCGTGCAGGCTGGGCTGAGGGTCCCCCCGCTCCCCCTGCCACCGTGCACGAATTTCGTGCACCGGGCCACTAGTTGAAAATAATGCTGCAGTGAACATGCGGGTGCAGATATCTGTCTGACACAGTGATCTCATTTCCTTCATATATATACTCAGGAGTGGAATTGCTGGATCACATGATAGTTTAGTTTTTAATTTCTTGAGGAATGAATTTACATAATTTTTAACTGGGCTTATATTTAAGTGGGATTTATACAACATTCCTTTGGATCATTTAGTTGTATGCAAATCATATTTATATTTTCTTTTTGGAAGTCAGACAACATTCATTTCTTTAATTACTCTTTCAAATCTAGTAAGTGCTATAAATTTAACATCTGGAGAAGTTAATACCAACACATGGAAGGGCATGGAATGCAGTCACTGGACCTGTTTCTGAACCTTTGTGACTTTAACCAAACCACTTCACTTCCCGGTCCTGCTTCCTCATTTACAAAATCAGATATTGATTCACGGAGGCCTCCTCATGCTCTGTTTTTTCTCTTTGCTCCCCCCCTTTTTTTTCTTTCTATCTCTTCTTTTCTCCCTGCTGTTTTTCCTGTATGTGTGTGTGTGAAATGAATGGTAGAAATCACCAGTTTTGCAACCCACTGTGAAATACTTGTTTCATGCCTGAATTCAGGCGAAAGGTTTTCTAAAGAATAAATTTTGTGTGTGTGTAATTTCAAAGAGGAATTTACCTTTATAAACCTTTCATCAAGCTATGAAATGTACCTTCACTTGGAGTCAGACCCCTGGCAGCCTGTGCCTCCTGGTGAGAAACAACAGGAAGTAAAATTGTTTCCCTGAATCTCATCAGTCCTTTAAACTGCACTCTGGCTTACAGAACATGCAGGGGAAGGGGAACAAGTTAAGCACAGAGTGTGAGCTCTGCCACAGTCAGCGGGCCTTTTCACGTTGAGAAGTCAGTGTCCTGGAGAAGAACAAGTGGGGTGGGGTGCTACTGTTCATAAGCCAGGGAGTCCAAAGGGACATAACCCCCTTCAGAGTTTTCACTAAAATCATGTAGGAAGCAGGAAACGGCAGGATTTTGGAAGACGTGTGACAGATGAGCACCGTGGCTGCCTCACCTTTCCCAGCCTTGAGACACTGACTTATAAAAGCAAGCACTACTGTTCTTCTTGACTTTGCCTCTGCCAGCTTGAGGCCTCCTTTGTTGCCCCTGTGTCAACTGGGTAAAAGCATTGACTTCCACCTGACACGTATATCTTCAAAAAATAAATGTATTTGACTTTTTTTCAGTAAGATCAAATAAGCATAAGCTTATCTATTAATTTTTAAACAGTAATTTGTCTAACAGGAGATAATATAGGACGAGGATATTATTATTTGTTTAAATGTATTTTTATTGATTTCAGAGAGGAAGGAAGAGGGAGAGACAGAAACTTCGATAAGAAGAGAGAATCATTGATTGGCTGGCTCCTGCATGCCAATAGGATGATGATATTAAAATGACTTTTTAAATTGTAGACACGACAGTCAGGGAGTTAGTATATTTGTTTCAAAGAGTAGATAGGCTAAAAATGCCTCTTCTGGGTATGAGGCTGAAAGCTATTTGGGCTTCAGTTGAATGATTTCTGATCTAACAGATTTTTTTTCTTTTGTAAACACACAAAAAAACTTGATGCTCTTTTGTTACATTTCTTTCTTAACGATTGTATTTCACAATTTTAACGTTTAAAATAGCTTGTAATTGTACATTAGCTCACTATTAAAATACAGGGCTTCAGAATATTTTCCGTGATTCTATTTGTTCCATGTGCCCACTTAGTCAATTTATATTCTCCCAGTGATTGGTTTTCTTTTCTTGGTGGTGCAGTGGTTGTTACTTACCAAATAGTAAACTATTTACTTAATTTTTTATTTATTTAGGGAACAAATAATCACTTACTAAATTTAATTAAACTTTTGTGCATCTTACCTTGGCAGCATACTTCATCTGGCTGAAGGAACCTTTTGTCATTGTGTTTGTGCATGTCAGTTCACAAAGGAAGAACTGTATTCTTGCAAATCAATGACAAATGTTTATTACAAAGCTATTAACTGATAATTTAAAAAATATTATTCCTGGAAGTTAACGGAGGTTAGATCTGACAAATGTGACAAATGATCTTTTTTTTTTTTTGGAAAGACTTTAAGTGTAACATGCCCTAATTTATCACTCTAGTCCAAGTCTTAAAATTTGGTTCAAAAAGATAGTATAATCTTTGTAAACTGCACTAAATAACTGCCAAGTAGATTTAGAATCAGGACAGATTGATGGTTTCAAAAATAGTGAGGCGTTAGTGTTCAAGTTAGGTCATTTTTAATTGGCCAAGTCCAGACAAAGAATTTTACTTGGTCTCTTTGTTAAGAGAACCCGCCAATCTTGCAGGAATCCAGCTGGGTCAGGGTGGCGGCGGCTCTGTCGCCAGCGTTCCCTCCGTGGTTGGGACACAGAGCTGTAGAGGATGGAAGAGGACTTTTACAGCAGTTGCTAAACTTTTCTGCCAAATCGCTGCCTTCACTTGTACGTGCTTGTGCCATGCGAAGGCTACCCTACTGGCACATTTGCATTAGTGTGTGACTTTTTCCTGATAATGTTTCTCCTAGTCCCCTCTCCACGTGCTTCCTCACAAGGGGTTTGCTTTTATTGATGGCTCTGCTTCCCCCTGGTTCCTTCATATTGAAGTGGAGGCAGAGGGAGTGATGATACGAAGAAGGACCAAGAACTTAGGTTCTGGATGGAAACTTCCCAGGGTGTCACAGGTGGTGTAGACAAGCCGGGAGAAAGCCATCATGCAGGGCCACTTTCTTATCTGCTTTATTGGTTAAAAGGACAGAAATAAATGACAGTTTCCTCCTTACCTTCTTAAAAGAAAAAAGACAATCCTACCTAATAAAAGAGTAATATGCAAATTGACCATCACTCCAAACACACAAGATGGCTGTCCCCATGTGGTCAAAGATGGCTGCCCCCATGTGGACACAAGATGGCCTCCACAAGATGGCCAGCAGGGCAGGGCAGTTAGGGGTGACCAGGCTGGCAGAGGAGGGGAGTTGGAGGTGACCGGGCCTGCAGGGAAGGGCAGTTGGGGGGGACCCAGGCCTGCAGGAGAGAGCAATTGGGGGGGGGGACCAGGCCTGCAGAGGAGGGCAGTTAGGGGTGACCAGGCTCGCAGGGGAGGGCAGTTAAGGGCAATCAGGCTGGCAGGGGAGCAGTTAGTCATCAATCAGGCTGGCAGGGGAGTGGTTAGGGGGTGATCAGGCTGGCAGGCAGAAGCGGTTAGGGGCAATCAGAAAGGCAGGCAGGCGAGCAGTTGGGAGCCAGCAGTCCTGGATTGTGAGAGGGATGTCCTACCGGGATCAGGCCTAAATGGGCAGTCGGACATCCCTCGAGGGGTCTCAAATTGGAGAGGGTGCAGGCTGGGCTGAGGGAAACACCCCCCCTCCTTGTTCACGAATTTCATGCACCGGGCCTCTAGTTGATTTATAATTCTTTCTTTGCATGTGTCTTTTGGTAGAACTGAACTCAGAGTTCTTTAGAAAATAATTGCCCATGTCTTGCTAATGTATAATAGAGAATTTCGTTCTTCTCAGTTATGTTTTATCTTAGTCTCTTGAGGCATGAAAGATGCTGAACGAGTTCAGGAGATAGGCCTGGAATTTCACCTGGACTGTGGAAACTTGTGACGTATTAAGTTCAGGAAACAGCATGTCTTTTTTTTTTTTTTTTTTTCAGTCAAGTGAGTTTTGAACTTTATTTAAAGAGCTACTACTGGAATTTAATTGTAATTTATTTCTTAATCCTTTAGCCCTAAGACAGATGTAACCACCACTCTTCATGACATGGTAGACCAGCTGGAGCAAATTCTCAGGTGAGAACAGTGACAGCCTGTGGCTCTGTGCTGATTAAGATTTAAAGTGACTAGAAATGTCACTTTAAATACGCCTAGCAGTCATTTCCAGTTTGAACCTACGTATGTTTGACTCTTGTGAGTGAATTAACTTCAAACAAATATACCATAGCTTATTTCACAAACTGCTGGAGTAATAAGATCATGGGCTTTGAAGACTGGTAGACTTGTGTTCAAATTGAGGTGTTGCCATTTACCGGTTGTGTGATCTCTGAGCCTGGGGTTTTGTATCTCTGATGTTGAACTCATGAGGTTATGGAATTAACATTAGATTAAGCATTTAAAGTACTTTGCACACTGTAGGTACACAAAAAAATATTAGTTCCTGCACTAATTATTGCATTTATCAGTAAACAGTGTTCATTATACTCCTAATTTCTCTTTTTGGGACGATACATTTGATTGAATATCCAGATATAGCAAACTACACTAGTACCTTTATGTAACTGTAGTAATATTACTTTACTGTCACAATGAAAAATCAAATTGTCTCTTTTGGAGACTGGAATTTCCCAATTTTCCATTTAGGAAGTCTAATATCGTTTATTAGTATTTATTTTTATATAAATATGTAATTATGCTTGTGTATAATTTTTAACTATTTGTATTAAAAATAACATTTTAGGAATGATAAACGTTGTTCTTCCAATATGTAATTATAGAAATCATAGGTAATAACATAATAACATTGATTTATTGTGGTAATATGTATAGCAAAGTATAATAATTTGGAATCTGTGAATTAGAAATTATTTTCATTCAAATTAAAGGACTTCAGTGTACAGGTATTTTGAGTTCACTGGGTTAAGTCAGTATAGATTCACTCCTTACAAATCTTCATGGTTGCCTTTGTCTCCTAATGAAACAGAGGAACTGCCTCAGAGATGTGCGGTGAAATAAACAGTGTATTTCACCCTCTGCTGCTGGTTGTAGCTGTGGGTGGTCCTCACAGCCACTTACGCTCTCCGTCCCTCCAGGGAGCAGTACCACCCTGGAGGTTCTGGGTGATACCAGGCCTTTCACTGTTGACCTTAATTGCTGACTTTTAAAACGGAACCTTTTTAGCCCTGTTCCAACTCAGAGCCATTAACAGGTGGTCAATGTTTTGATGTGGCAGGTGACATGACCCATGAAGCCTGTCTTTGGGGAAAGTGATTGAATGCTAACCGTCTCTCTGTGAGCCCAGTGGTGGTTAATTCACGTGTGTGAGGCCTGGCGAGGTAGTCCCGGTGTCTGTTGTGCTGATAGTCATGGAATGGAATATCTCAGGAAGATTCATATGAGACCAAGAAAGTTCGTGACATAATTTGTATTTTTATAGAATGGATTCTGGAGGGAGATTGAGTCTTACGATATTTCTGTGGCTTTCCAGCTATGAAATTCTTTGCTTATTGCTTTTTTAGCAGCCTTGCCTATAACAAAATACTCAGTAGGATTGTTAAGAGTTAAAGCTGGGTATTGAAATGATAAATTTGGCTTATTTTATTGACTCGGTGCTTTTAGAGTACAGGAAACGTGTATTAAAGGATTTGGAGAGAAAGATATGTTATGCTTTTTGGTGTGTTTGTTACTTCTTCCAAGCATATTGCAGTAAAAGTCAGTAGGGGAAAAACGATTTGATATATAATTACTAGTTTGTCTGTTTGTTGTTTTTTTTTTGCTGAGAATTAATGTAATATATAAAATTGGGTTGTTCTATGTGTTGTTGTTGTTTTTAACAGGAAATACCTAACTTACATATTTAAGATGCTCAGACTTTGGTAGCCAGAATTGAAAAGTCTTCTTTCCTTCCAGCGTGTCCGAGCTTCTGGAGAAACATGGCCTTGAGAAGCCAGTTTCATTTGTTAAGAACACTCAGTCGAGCGCGGAAGAGGCACGCCAGCTGATGGTGAGACTGACCAGGCACACCGGTCGGAGGTGAGTAATAAAACTGGTTGATACTTGTATATGGTTAAAAGTAAGTACTGCGCTTTTTTTTTTTTTTTTTTTACTTCATTGAGTTATACATGACCCACAATAAATTGTGCATATTTAAAGAGAGTAGAATTTGTTAAGTTTTGATAGATGTATATGCCCATGAAACCATCATTACATTCAAGATAATAAGCATATGAGTAAATCCTAGCTGTCTTCCCTGGCCCCTTTATAATTCCCTCCCTACTGCTTCTCTTCATTACACTCCATCCCCTCTCCCGGCTATCACTGACCCACTTTTTTGTCCCTATACATTACTTTTCATTTGCTAGAACTTTATGTAAAAGGAATCATACAGTAAACATTTTTTTGGGGGGGTTGTCACTCAGCATAATTATTTTGTGATTCATCCATGTTGTATCATGGATCAATAATTTATTCAATTTTCTTTGCTGAATAGTATTCCATTGTATGGATTTATCACACTTTGTTTATTTACCTGTTGATGGACATTTGGGTTGTTTTGAGTTTTGGCTCTTACAAATAAAGCCATGAATATCATGTCCCAGTCTTTGTATGGACATGTTCTTTCTTTTGGATGAATCCATAAGAGTGGAATGGTAGCGTCATTTGGTAGGTGGATGGTTAACTTTAAAAAAAACCTGCCGAACTGTCTTCACAGTAATTGTATCATTTTCTCTTCTAACCAGTCTTGTGGGAGGGTTCCCGTCGCTCCACATCCTCATTAGCACTTCTTATGGTTTGTCTTCTTAAGTTTAGCTATTCTAATAGGTGTATGGAGTGGTATCTACTTTTGGTTTTAATAGCTTTCTCTAATGAGTAACAATGTGCTTAATTGCCATTTGGTCATTTTTTAAAATTAGGTTATTATTAATTTTGAGAGTTCTTACATGTTCAGGATACAAGTCCTTTATTAAATACTAGTGGCCCGATGCACGAATGAAGATTTGTGCACGAATGGAACTTTGTTCCCCTGGCTGCCGGCACCACCTTCGTTCTGGCCGGAGCAGCCTTTCCACTCCAGCCCAGAGCCGCCTTTCTGCCTTCCCACACTGCCCAGAGGCCCCGAGCAGCTGGGGTGGTGCAGAACGCCTGCGTCCCACCCCGTCCCTGGCTGCTTGATGCCTGCATATGCAAATCAACCCACCATCTTTGTTGGGTTAATTTGCATACTCACTCCTGATTGGCTGGTGGGCATTGCAAAGGTACTGTCAATTAGCATGTTACTCTTTTATTAGGTAGATGCTTTGCAAAGATTTTTCTCTTGTCTGTGCCTTATCTTTTCACTCTTTTACCGGTGTATTTTAAATAGCATACTTTTAAAATGTTGATGAAGTGCAGTTTGGACTTCATTTTTTATTTTTTGATTGTGCTTTGGACATCATATTGAGAGACTTTTCCCACAAAGATTTTCTATAGCTAGCAAAGTTTTATAGCTTTGTAGATTTATACAGTGGGCCTCAAAATTAGATAATATTAGTTTCCCAGCTTTGTTTTTCTTTTTCCAAGTTGTTTTGTTTATTTTGGGGTCTTTGTGTTTACATATGAATTTTAGAATTAGTTTGTCATTTTCTGCAAAAACAATCTTTTGGATTTTTTATGGGGATTTCACTTGGAGAGTATTGCTGTCTTAAATTAGTATTAAGTCTTCCAGTCAGTGAACTCAGCATGTTTTTCGTTTACTTATGTCTTTAATTCCTTGTAATGATCTTTGCTGTTTTCAGTGTATAAGTCTTGTACTTATTTTGTTAAGTTTATTCCTAAATACTTTATTATTTTTGGTGTTACTGTTTTTCATTTCATATTCGTATTGTTCATTCCTAATGTGTAGAAATACAATTGAATTTTGATATGTTGATCTTGTGTCTTCCAGTTTTGCTGGACTCATTTATTAGCTCCAGTAGGTTTTTTTGGGAGATTCTATAGGGTTTTCCACGTCACCCATGAACAGAGATGGCTTTACTTCTTTCTTTCCAATGTGTGAGCTTTTTATTTATTTTTATTTATTTTTTTTTACTGGTGTTAGCATGCTATATTGTGTGGTATAAGGCATGGTTCACAGTTCCTCCCATTAGCATGGTATACCTTTCACTTTTAGTTAATTTGTGTTTTGTATTTGAAGTGCCCTTCTTGTCGGCAGCATGTAAGTTGGGCCTTTTATGCTGGGATTAAAGGGAATTAATACCCATTATACCTGCCCTCAAGCAATACCAGCCATGAGATGGCAGAAGCATAAACCTATACCTCCCAGGCGACTCCTGCAGTCAGAGCCTCAATTGACTGGAAAATTGCTTACGTAATGCCGCCAGGGTTGACTTGTTCAAGGACTCTCCTGCCTGGCACGTTCCTGTTTTCATGTCTGCCTCTTTCTACCTCTCTCTTTCCACAGTGCGCTGTAGTTATTGGCATAGGTGTCATATATTCCCTCTGACCATAAGCTTCTCCAGGGCAAGTGTCATAGTCACCTACATCTAATATGGGACCTTACATAGCAGTGGCCCTCTCTCAATAATTACTAAGTGAGTAATTTAGAAGGTGTTGGCATCTTACATCTTAAGATTTCTTTACAACTATAAACAAATGGTCAGTATTTCTGATCATGCCAACTGGGAAGCTACTCTTCAATAGGAAAGCTCTGTTGTTGCTGCTAGATTAGCTACTGTGTTTTCGTTGAGTCCCTTACGTACTTGTGAGGTTCTGAAGTTGATTTCTGTCCTGGCGGTCTGCTTCCTGCGGATGTGTGGGAGGATGGCCAAGCATGCAACAGACTGAAGATTCTCAGGGGGAAGGGGTGGGAGCGCGGGAAGAGATTAACCAAAGAACTTAGGTGCATATATACATAACCCATGGACACAGACAATAGTGCAGTGAAGGCCTGGGGAGGGGGTGGGAGTGAGGAGGGGGTCAATGGGGGAAAAAGAGGGGGCATATGTAATACTTTCAACAATAAAGATAAATTTGAAAAAAAAAAACAAAAAACAACAACCAACAAACAAAAAAACCAAAGTAGTCAACTTGAAATGTATCATTTCACATACGCTACGTAGCTTTGCCTCTGTACTACAGACTGCTCTCATTCATATTATACCGGCGGTGGGTTTCTTTGTCTGTCACAGATCCAGTTTTACCACCTTGAGTGTAATTCTCTTTCTCCCGGGCACATGCACTCCTATCGCAAGGCTGGAACTAGCACATACTGTTTGTATGCAGAGATCTCTCTGTTGATTTGCAAACCCCTTCAAGTTCTACTCCTGGTTCTTATTTACGGAAAGTGTTTTGAGAAGGCCATTGTAAATAATGCCCTATAATCTATTTTAATTAGAACCTGTACTTACGGCCAGCCATGTGTGAGGAAACAATAATGCCATCTGTCCTGGCGTTGATGGCTTCCAGGAGAGCAGCTGGGCCGTGAGAACTCGCATGCAGCTAGATGGTGCCTAGTCTGATTTCCTCCTCAGGTGCCAGGGGGACACTCGCTTCATCAAACGCTCTGCCACTTCTCCGCAGCCAAATCTGAGCGCGCCTCTCATTCCGGGAGGCCCACCTATAGAGGTCACGTACCAGGGTCTCCCTGTGGTGAACATTTCAGGGATTGTCCTGGGAGTCTTGCCAATATATCAGTTTTGTGGATTTGTATGCTGGGGGAAAAGTTTCCTTCTATGCTTTATTGAATGTGGGATGGAAGTAACTTTTTATTTTATGTAATAAATATTAAATGCCATAAGCAAGTAAAGCATATATTTATTAATAGTTTTAGGTGAAAAATTCCTGAAGACTAGAATTCTCATAGGAATGGTCCCAAATATACATTCTCCCCCTCATGGCAACGCCATTATAAACAAACCATTTATTTGCCCCGTTTTCAATGCATAAAAAAGAAAAGATGCGTGAAAAAGAAACATTCATTTGGCATTTGACAAACACAGTGCAACACACAACAAAACCTGCCCTTTTCCAACAATGAGATTCATGATCATGTAGAATTTCAAGATTAGAAAGTAAAGAGAAATGATGATTCCAGGCTCAGATATGTTCCACAAAGATGAACGATCCAAAGAGGCAAGAGCATTTCAAAGCAAGTCTACTCCCACGAGACCATGCTAGTAGCCATGCGTGTGACTATAGAAAAACAAATATTTTTGTATCTCTCAGATTCGTTCATTCACATTTATTGAACATAATTTTATAGCAGAAAAATGGGGGGAGTGTCTTCACACATTTTTGTTTAAGTTAATCCCCACAGTGTACAGAAAGAGAATCTGAAGCTCAGAGAAATTGAGAAACATACTTAAATCCACACAAGTGATGACTGTTTTTATAGTACTTAGGGACATCTTGCTTCAGTGCCTGTGTTTTATCAAAGCTACTCTCATCCATTCCTGTCCCTCTCTGAGATACACTCTAAGTGAGGAAACTGAAATTCAGGGATATTAAATGACTTGCTCGCGACCATGCAGCTGATAGGTGACTGTGGGTGATACCGTTAACAAAGCCCTTTCCTCGTCTGCAGGGGAGTCTGAACCGTTAACTCTCTGGCTCTGTAACCCTGGCTACCAACGTAAATGGTGTCTGATCGCCCGGCTCTGGGCCTCGCTGCTCGTGTAGCACCTTCCCGCTGGGTATCCCGCCTCTGCCCGGGACAGGTTGTAAATGAACTAGGACACCTGGGTGTGGTCCCCGGCCTGTCCTTGAGGGGACCCTGGAAACTCTGCCTGTAGAATTGTTACAAAAGATACTGGCTCTCGTGGGGCACGGAGCTCTTCCTAAGCCAGAAAGGGTCAGCCGTGGGCAAACTACGGCCCGCGGGCCGGATCTGGCTGTTCTATCCGGTTCTCTTGCTCTCCCCTCCGCTCCTTTACTTTGAATTTATATCAGTTCGCACAAACACTCCATCCATGCTTTTGTTCCGGCCCTCCGGTCCAGTTTAAGAACCCATGGTGGCCCTCGAGTCAAAAAGTTCGCCCACCCCTGGGTAGATCCTGCCACCAGCCCGTGAGGCTCCGTCTTCTTGCATCTGGGCTGTCGCCTGGGAGGAAGACAACCCTGCAGTACCCTGTCCCACTCGCTCTGTGGACTGCAGCGAGGTCTCCCCCTGAGAGGACCAGGGACGTCCCCTGCTGGTGCTGTCCCTGCTGGCGTGCT
The DNA here is from genome assembly GCF_963455305.1 of Plecotus auritus. Taxonomy (NCBI): domain Eukaryota; kingdom Metazoa; phylum Chordata; class Mammalia; order Chiroptera; family Vespertilionidae; genus Plecotus; species Plecotus auritus. The sequence continues at coordinate 171,050,381 of NC_137782.1, forward strand.
GTGGGTCCAGCCTCTGGACCGATGCCACGTGTGGCCGGTGGTGGCCTCTGGGTCCACCTGTGTGCTGGAAGTGAAGCAGACCCGGCTGAGGGCTGCGGAGTGAGGAAGATGGGGCTGGAGACCAAGTCTCCTGGGGCCCGGTGCTTTCTCTGCTAGACGCAGCCGCTGTCTCACGGGGCTTTGTTTGGCCCCCGGCCCTCCCAGGTGGTTCACCTTGGCCGTTGCCTGGTAACGCTCTCCCAGTTTTACGTCTCGGCGGTTGATGATGGAGCTCGCCTGGCAGCATCTCTAGCACTGATGCGGAGCTGCCCGACTTTCCTGTCTTCAGTCCAACATTATTCCTGCAGATGCAGACGAGGGACGTTTCTGTTGATTATTTGGGAGCTTGTGTGGCATATGGAATGGTGGTACCAGTTTTTTTTGTGTGTGTGTTTTTGTTTTTGTGGGTGTTTTTTTTTTCCACTCTTGGCCAATTGGAGAGATTTCATGACTTGTTATTATTCTTCTCCTTCCCCCCAGGCAGCCTCCCGTCAGCGAGTCCCACTGGAGGGTGCTGCTTCAGGACATGCTCGCCATGCAGCAGCACGTGTACACGTGCCTGGACTCGGATGCTTGCTATGAGGTAACCCTATGGATGTAGCTTATCTCCTTGGGTTTGGAAAGCTTGGTTGATACAGATCGTTTATTGGACACACGGTGAGGAGCAGTAACTTCGCTGTAAGTAGTCCTGTCGAGTAAGAGCTGGTGATCGAGTGGTGCTTCATAGTTCGAGCGCCCTCCTACCTCCCTTCCTGTCTCCGCTCTCTGTTCATTGCAGCCCCATTTAGTTAGTGGGTTAGCAGTCCTCCGCTGGAAACTCCGAGTCACACTGGACCCCCTCTCTTCCCCGGTTCTGGTCACGAAAGCTTACTTACTGTGCCTCAGTTACTGAGAAACCCGTCCTTCTTCATCTCTCTTGCAATAATCCACCTCGTCTGCCTACTTCTACATTTCACATTCACAGGGACTCACACTCTTCTTCTAAAACAGACCTTTCCAGACGCTCCCCTTCCTAACTTTTGCTGCTCGTTCTCTCTCAGTTACTAGCAATCACCCCACTTCTCGGCATGGCCTAGGAAGCCGCCGCGGATTCCCGCCTCCCTGGCCCCGCTCACCCCTGACATCCCCGCCAGGTGCCCGCGCTCCGTCTGGCACAGATCCCCGCACGCGCCATGCTGCTTCACGTTTCTGTGGCTGCACGCCTTGTCCCCTTTGCCTGGACATACTTATTTCTCTTTCCTTTGTTTGAAAATTGCTGATCATTTTCAGGACTCGGCTCACTACGCCCTCCACAGAGCCTTCCTTTGTCCTCTCAGGTGACTTGCCTTTCTTTTCCACGCAGTTCCTTGTGTCTGTGTGTTTCCTCCACTTGGCCGTGGAGCTAGCTCCTCCGTGGGCACCACCACGTCATGCTCACCCCCGCGTCCCCCAGTGCATATCGTGCCTGGGACACAGGGGCTCCTGCAGGCGGGTTGTTAATGCCTGGGAGGCAACCGATGGGGGTTTACTCATTATTTTGGGAGATACGTGTTTTTCACCAAGTTTCTCCTAGTTTGTATGGAAAACTTATCTAACCCATTTTTAATTTTAAGAACAAAAAAGGGATCTTATTTGAATTTTCCTGTGAAATAAGCTTGATACAAAATATAGACTATTTCTTGTGTCACTGTGCTCTGCGAGGCGTGACCCGTTGATAAAATGAGAATTATAAAAATAGGTGTCTCTTTTATGAAGTAGGTTGGTATTTTAATTCAAGACGATTTTAACAAGAGTCTGTAGACTTGAGAAATGAATGGCTTTAAATTTGAGCTTCAGGTTTTTAAATGCTTGAACGAGTATGAAGTTTTTATTTATGGGTACAGTCTCAGACCATGTACCCCTGCCAATAACTTCTCTTTTGTATCTGATGTGGAACTTGAATTCCAGTTTCAGGGTGAAAATATCTGTATGCAAATGGGGTCCAAAACTGTCATATGTATGTGTGAATTGGTGTCTTTAAGTTGGAGTTGCATTATTTTAGTATTTTCCTGTTTCTGATTCTGATTGAAAAATTGGTAATAAGTATATTACACTTGAACTAGCTCCTGTGTGGAGCAGTGTGTCATAAACAACTTGACATATTAAATCACTTTTATTATGTTTTAACACCTTTTCATTAGGCTTTGGCATTTCAGTGACTTCTGGCCATTAGTTTCTCCCCTTGGAGAAAACGTTTGAAAGCAAATTGTAACAGTTTTGAACGGTTCTAGAAGCAGGTAATATAGATTTGGCAAACTTACCTTGTTAAATATTGTTTAATACCTTTTAAATTATACTGTATCGTCTTGCTGACTTTCGGCCATTACATTAGGTTTCGATGTCCTTGGGAAATATTTTGTAAGCTCACTGGCACCATTTTGAAAATATTTTACAGCCTAAAGAGCAGACATGTGTGTTCTTCATTTTAGCAAAGCCTTTCCATTTTAGAGTGAATTGTATTTTTCAGCGTTGGGCATTGACTCCTTACGGAGGATCAGAGACACTGTTACAGCCACGTTATGTGGGTCACTTGGAGGGAGCCGTTTCACCTGTTGGGTATAAGTGATCAGGGTGATGTGCTTTCTGTCACAATCCGTACTCTCTTCTTACCAGTAATTTCAATAAAGGCCTGTCTAAAGATGCTCTCCTCAGAAGCCTAGGAACGTGAAAGCCGGACAGTCTCACTAATGACGAGGAAACTGTTTTTCTTCACGAAACCTTTTTTTCACCTTTTCTATTTCTGTGCTATCTGCATCCACAGTGGCATTTTTGGGCAGATCATTCTTAGGGAAGTCCTCGAACTAATTACATATTGATATTATTATTAGTGTAGGTTTAAAAGGCTGTCTGTATTTAAGACATTTCTGAAGTAAGTAATCTTCCTTTTTGTGATTAGTTGTGGTTTTAATTTTTTTACACTCACACATTTTCTACAATAAGTTCTACATTCATATTTGCAGTATTCTTTTATTTTTATTATTGAATGTATTGGGGTGACATTGGTTAATAAGATTAGATAGGTTGCAAGTGTATATTTCTACGAAACATGATCTGTGTATTGCATTTTGTCTCCATCACCCCAAGTCAGATCATCTTCCATCACCATGTCTTGGCCCCCTTTAGTCTATCTTAAATATAGGAAACCATTTGTCAGTTGATGCTATTTGTTGCCTAGTAGAATACAGTGATATTTGCATGAGTACCTTCCATCAGTGGCTCTTGTTTCATTTAAATTACTGTAATTTACAGATTGGAAAAAAAGCAACCGCCATGTTATATGGTACATTGTAGCTTCACTGGCTCGGTCTAGGTTTGACATTGGAGGCTTAGCTGTTTTAGTTAGTGAGACTGAGTTCAGATGCTTTAAGCAGTCATGAATTATATGTATTATATTCAAACATTTTATTTTTAAAAATTGAAGTGGCTATAAATAGTTTAAACAGAGTGGCCTTGTTGGGTATAGGACAGTATTCTAATAGATTCTGTTTTTGAATGAGAGTGAACTTTAGATATTTTACTTAAATATTCATTGTAACACAATTAGAATATTATATTTAATATTGGTTTGCTCGGTTAAATTATTTCTTCTGGAAGAGGGAGTTTTTTAATTGAGGTGAAATTAACATAGCATAAAAGTGTGCTTTGTTACCATTTAGCATATTTGCAATGTACGCAGCTGCCACCTCCAGGGTGGGGGTACGTGTAATTTATTTCATTTGGACGCAGAGCCTTCATTGGGTTGAGAATGGAATCCTCCTTTTTAAAGCATTCATTCCAGTTTCTTGTTCCCCCAGATATTTGCAGAAAGTCTCCTGTGTTCCAGTCGCCTTGAAAACATCCACCTGGCTGGGCAGATGATGCATTGCTGCGTGGGTTCCGCAGACCCACCAGCAGGCACAGCCCACAGAGGGAAGGCCCCGCCCAGGGTGAGCTACGAGGCCAGCGTTGACCTGGTGCTGGCTGCCAGCAGGGAGTACTTCAACTCTTCCACCAGCCTCACCGACAGCTGCATGGACCTGGCCAGGTAGAGGGGCCTGTGTTCTTCCATCCCAGGGGTGTCAGAACACACAGACAACATCCATTAACACACCTGTACCCTGACCGTGCTGTATGGGGCACAATTATTTATTACTTGAATAGAGAATAAGCTTCATTATGTTATGAATATTCATCAGCTTCCCCGAGACTCTTTCCCCCAGAACGCTTCCCCATCGTCATTTCTACTGATTATCTGTAGGCTGTGTTCCTCTTCTGTGGGAAGAGATTGGCGTGACAGCCTGGAAATTGAAGTTCTGGCAGTTTCCAGCACAGTTAGGTGATGTCTGCCTCCTTCCATGGCTTCTGCTCTGATTAGATGATAAAGCTCAGAGTTCCCTTCCAGGTGGAAATTTCTCGAATATGAATTCAGCTCCCCATTGGCCTGTTGTACTGGAAGTTTAGAGTTCACCTTTTTACTGTTGATTCTTAGGACCTTTTTTTGGCGTAAGGGACGTTTGCCCTTTGCCTGCCTTAAACATTTTAACTGTGTTGCCAAGTTTTTATTATCTATAATTTATCTTTTAAATTGCTATCAGAACTTTTTTTAAAACTTTGATTGTTATTCTTTCCTCTTACGGTGTGGTCTTTTGTGTCATCCTTTGGAGGTTGTTAATTCCTAAGGCCATTAAAATAGTTTTTATTATTGTTTCTTACCACTCTGATGGTTTTATTTTTACATTGGAATTTTATGGCCATTTGGAATTTATTTTGACATAATGATTGTGGAAGCTATTTAGATTTATTTTCCCCCAAAACGACTAGTTATTTCAACTTTAGCAAAACTTCAAGGTGACTTTTTCTTCCAGTGATATCTTGCCACAGAGAAAATAATGTTTTCCCAAACCATGAACTTGACGAAGTTGTTTAAATAATTAGTAAAATTTTTTTCTTCTCTCCCAAGGGGTCGCATTTCAGATGATGAAAATATCAAATAGAGTAGCCTTTGAAACGGAGTGGTTTGACCTACATCTTTTTGGCAGGTGTCCTCAGAGATCATTTTAAAAACTGCTCTTCCTGTATTTCCCCTTCATTCCATCCCTTTTTCTGCCCTAGGGCAACCTTCATTTTAAAAGATGTCTTAAGTCTATAATGTGGCACCAAACTGATTGAGACTTGTGAGCTGGATGTATTTAAATGTTCCCACTGGCATTCAATGTAGAAATAGCCCATACATTCTTATTGGTTAAACTGTTACTTATTAACTAATATTTCTTATAGAGGAAGCAGTTATGAATATTCACAAGATAAAATAGTCCAACAATCCAGAATGGATATATATGGACAATAAGTCTCTCTCCTCATTCTAGTTTCTCTGACTTTACCCCCCAGCCTTTTTTTTTATATTAGTGTCCTACCAAAATATTAAATGTTACCTTCTTTCCTAAATCACAAGTAAGTGTTTACTATTTCTACGTACTTTTCTGTATCTTGCTTTTTTTCATTTATGATCTATATTGAAGATTTTTCCAAATGATACATATAGTTTTACTATATGTAAACTTGTTTTATTCTTCTTTAATGGTTATACAGTATTCCATTGCTTGACTTTTGTATAATTCATTTAATTAGTTCCTGATTGAGTGCATTTTATTTTAGAAACATTGTGGTAGTGAACCTGCATAATTATGTCTGGGCATGTGTGAGCCTGGCTGTATACATTTTTCGAACTGGAATTCCTGCGTTCAGAGCAAAGTGCAGTTCGAATTTTGGAAGCTACTACAGAGGTTATATATCTTCGTACTTGAATCAACAATTAGTGTGTTAGTCCTCATCTGAATTAAATTCTACAATTTTGCAAGAGCAAGCAAGGGCTTTATCTATCACTCAGTCATACCGGTGCATACTGGGGCCCAGAGGTCTTCGTCTGATCATTTATGATGTCAGCATCATTAGCTCTTTTGGGCCTGATGTCTGTCTGACTGCCTTTCTAGTCTCGTCTTTCAACATTGCTCTCTGCGCACCTTTCAGAAAATAACTTTTTGTTAATTAAAAATGTTTATTAAATACACTGTCTTTGTCTCTGGATTATTTTTAAAATATGTTTTTATTGGTTTAAGAGAAAGGAAGGGAGAGAGGGAGAGAGATAGAAACATCACTGATGAGAGAGAATAATCACTGATTGCCTGCCTTCTGCACACCCCTTACTGGGGATCGAGCCTGCAACCCTGGGCATGTGCCCTGACTGGGAATCCAACCGTGACCTCCTGGTTCATGGGTTGATGCTCAACCACTAAGGCACATTGGCCAGGCAGTCTCTGGATTTTGAAGAATTTGTTTAAAATACTTCAAAGGAATTACAGATTGTTAAATTAGCAAATCACTTTGTCCTGTTTTTTATTGCCGCATTACATTACTAACCGCTTCTTCCTTTTTCAGGTCTCGGGGGAGACAAAATAGTCACTGAATCAAGACGTTTTTGTTTTTGCTAGAAGAATAGCTGGAAATTACCTGCATCCCGTCTTTATTTTCATCCTTTTCTAATATCTTGCTTCCTATCAGTGTAACCCTGCACAAATCACTCACCTCTCTGAGCTCCGATTTTGGCTTCCTCAAAAAGCAAATGGTGCTATTTGCCTGTCTCACAGGCTTGTCCTGAGGACTAAGAGAGATACAGAAAGCATGTACAGAATACTTGGAAGTAGTAGGTTTTTGATAAATATTGTTGGATCTTTTGTTCAGTATACAAAGGCAACTTAGCCAAGCTTGTTCCTGCTTTGTAAAATGGGTCTCATTTCTCTTAGGTGCTGCTTACAGCTGATAATAGACAAGCCCCCTGCCATTCAAGAGGAGCTGGACCTTATCCAAGCCGTCGGATGCCTAGAGGAGTTTGGGGTCAAGATCCTGCCTCTGCAAGGTGAGTTACCTGCTTAGTGTTGCACTGATCACCTATTTTGCATTAATTTCCTACTGTTTCTTTTTAGTTTTTTAAACGAAGAGTACCTTTGGTTATTTAATCCATCAGCAGTAGATCCCGCCCATTTTTCAAATGAAACTTAAGTGGAAACCCAGAAGAAAAAAGAAAACCGACATTTTATCACAATTTTATTTTTCCAAGGTTACAGTTATGACACTGAAAGAAATAACATTAGTACCAGCAGCGAGGCTAATGGATAAAAACAAAGACAGAAATTGGAATTATGGATGAGAATTGCAGATTTACATCAATTTTGGTATATAGTTTATTTCTGCATTTTGTTTTAGTTGCATAGATTTAGTAGCTATACATGGTAATATTTTATTTCTTTTCATGCTTACTAAAGAATATTCTTTAATTAGGTTTATAATGTTATTTTAAAAGAGGGGATGACAAGAAGTTCCTGTTCAGAGTTTAATTATTAGCTCTATCTTGACATTGCTCAGGACCCTTGACCTAAATGTAGAGATCAGGTGAGTACCAGCCAAAACAGGTTCCTTGCCCTTGTCTGCTGTGTGCTGTGAGGACAGTGCGCTTCTCCCCCTGCCCTGGCCTTTACCTGACGGGTGGGAGGGAGAGTTTCTGTTGCTTCAAACCCTGGACTCACCAGGCAGGTGTTGCTCAGTGGTTGAGTGTTGACCCATGAACCAGGAGGTCTCGGTTCGATTCCCCATCTGGGCACATGCCTGGCATGCGGCTCGATCCCCAGAAGAGGGCGTGCAGGAGGCAGCTGATCAATGATTCATCATTGATGCTTCTATCTCTGGCTCCCTCTTCCTTCCTCTGTCTGAAATCAATAAAAAAAGATTCCCCCAACCTGTTCCCCCCCCCCCCCCCCCCCGCAATCCTGGACCTCAGTGCCCTAAAGGCAGCAGGTAGCTTGGTTCTTAGCGGCATGCTTGGCTGGCTTCAGTGTAATCTCTTGTCTCTATTCCTAACTGTGGAAGTGTCTGAAATTGGGGGCGGGGTGCATCGCTGACTTCCTTCCATCTCTCTAGCTCTGATACTCTGTGGCACTCTGTTAGCAGTGTTTTTGCTGGCAGTGTTTGCACAGCAGCTGATGGGCTTGAATATCTGCATCCAGACCTCCAGTCCTGCTGTAGCTTCTGAGGCATTCCCTGCCATAGGGGAGTCTGAAGGAAGACGTTTGCTTTCCTGTCCTCACAGCTTGATCCATACAGAATGTGTCCTTTGTATGCTGCCTGCTGTGTTTGTGCCACGGATACGCCTTAAGGTGACGCTGCCTTTGTATTCATCAGGGACACTGGGCCGACAAAGGACTTGATATTGCGAGATTTAGGGTCTAGGTGTTGTACTGTAGTCGGAACAGTCGTTCATTTTGTCACCTTGCTTTGTTTTGAAGCCGCCTTCGCCCACCCTTCAGGAGTTACTGTTTCTCATCAGGTACTGGCTAAATTACAATCAATGAGTTAATCGAAAACAGGAATGAAAATATTATATAGAAATGATTCCCAATGTATGAGTCTCCTAGGAATTATTTGTGTGTGTACACGTGTGTGCTTTTCCCTGTAGCTTGGGTGCTTATGTGAATTATTCTTACTATTCAGATGAGCAGGTTTAGGACAGTTTAGTCGTCTCCCAGGTTCTTTCTGTTACAGGATAAGTCCGTTTTCCAGACGAACAGCACGTGGTGAAACCCAGCCTCGAGCCAGTTTTGCCGCTTCCCGCTGGGTAAATGGACAGGCAGCTCCGCCTTACTCTGGCTTAAGCTCTCCGAGTATCCGCTGTCATTTTTGTTCTTGTGGTTGAATGTACTTGCACTTTCTGCTTGAGGGTGAATCAGAATGGTGTCACCTGCCTCCTCGGGCTCCCTCCCTCTTTTCCTCCCCACCCTCCCTTCTTTCTCCTCCCTCCCTCCCTCCCCTTTCCTTCCATCAGTGAACACTGACTTCGGCACTTTATTCCAGGAACTGAAATAGTGAAGGGAATGAGTGACGCACGCTTGCTGACTTGGAGGGACTGACATGCTGATAACAAGATAGCCACACTGGAGTGTCATGTAGGAGTTTAAATGCCGATTCAGCCACTTGGCGCTCAGCGACCTGTGGCAACTTAAAGTCTTTGCATTTCTCCTTCCTCAGATGGGGAGAATAATACAGTATTCCCCAGACAGTCCTGACAGTTACACCTTGGAACATTGAAAACCCTTACAGTAGAGGATCCCATACTTAATAAGCATTTCTGTGAATGTCAGTAGTAATAATAATAACAAATACTCACTGAGTGATTTTATGTTCTATGTATACTTTATGTGTATTTAAGCATTCTCATACATGCCCTACGAAGTAGTGACTGTTATTTTGCCTTGATTTCTTCATCTGGAAAGCAGAAAGAATAACAGTCACTTAAGCTAGTTGTTAGGAAATAAAACACTTTCTTCCTAGCTGCCAAATGCCAATTCATATGCTGTTTCAGATGTTTGGTGGCAGAAAAGATCCATGTTGTACATTATTTATTCGGAAGCAACAATAAATTTAACTTTTTTAAAAAGTTGTGTCTTCCACTCCTTATTGATCTGGAGGCCAGCACAGCTCTCATTCCGTTTAGTTGTCTTACGTTAGGGAGGTCATGTACCTGTTGCTGATGCCTGTTATTTGGTCTCTCTTTCTCTGCAGTGCGACTGCGCTCCGACCGGCTCAGCCTCATCAAGGAGTGCCTTTGCCAGTCCCCCACGTGCTACAAGCAGTCCGCCAAGCTGCTGGGCCTCGCTGAGCTGCTGAGGGTCGCTGGTACGTTCTGAAGGCTACACTGCCGAGGAAGGTTTCTGTGTTACTCTCATCACTATCCTGGGCGGACATAGAATGCACCAGTATATGGCAGGCTAGCTTCTTTTCTGGGAAGACTATAAAAATAATTACAAAAATGTCACGTGGGCCGCTCTGTAGGACTTCTTGAGTGGCCTCTTAACATAATGCTTTTATGACCTTGTCTCAAAAGTTACACACCGTCTTTCCCACCTCACTCTGTTTGTCAAAGTAAATCGCCAACCAGCCTCCATGCAAGGGGCAGGCATTAAGCTGCATCGTTAGAAGGGAGACTGGAATCTGTGGATGTGGTGTAAGTTCTGTTTCCTGCACCCAAAGCCTGTCACGTCCTCATTAGCCTTCTCTGCTTCAGGCTAGATAGCCGCATTTTCTTTAATAGTTTCTAGTCCCGCCACCCTCCTGGCTGTTCTCTCTGAGAGTCTATTTTGTTCTGTTTGGAACATTTTTCTAGACATCATTCTTTTCAGGCCTATTTTTGGTTATGCCTTTCCTTTTAAAAACCTGCTCAGATGGAACTTTCTAAAATTAAAAGCAGTTTAATATTCCTACTTTGGACTTTAAGATGACTGACCCATCTTCACATAAAAGTTTATATGAAAACAGCAGTAATTCTCATTTTGCACTTTTATACTTATCTAAGTTACTTCTTACTGTGTCCCTTATGGCGGGATTATGAATCCCATTTTGCACATGTGGAAACAGAAATAAAGAAGGTAAATAATTTATTCCTTACTCTGAGTCCTTTACTCTTACTGTACTTTCCCACCTCTTTAGACGTTGGATGGTGGTAATCAGTGGACCCTGACTTAACGTCAGCTGAGTGGGGGCTTTCGCTGCACCTGTGGAACACCTTCACCTCAGCACCTGGGTTAGTGTCTGTAGCCCAGCCAAGCTGCCCAAGGAGAGAAATCACGCCTGCCGTCTCACTCGTGATTAGATATTTCGAATAGTCGCAAACATTTCAAGAGTATTATCTAGGAAATAGGTTTTCTCTTCGTTGTGATATGTGCATTTGTTACTGACAAACTTACACACGTCGTTCCATTTCCTATGTCACATGTTACTGCAGGGATGGAAAATGTTCCCTTCTTTCCTTCTAATCATTAATTTCACACAAGAAAAGATTAATAGGGGAAGCGCATTTAATTTCATTCCTTCCGGAGCCCCATAAAGACATGAGATTCAAAGGCATTTGGGCAGTTGAGGCTTCTATGCCATCCTGGGCTAAGGGGAAGGAGTGGGGGTTTGGGCTTCCGAGGGGAGGAAGGCAGTTCACTGGAAGGTGGGAAGAGCAGGTGTTTGGTGAACAGATGTTTGCCACGCCACACAGGTCAGTCCTTCTGATGTGAAAGTCATCTCTGGCAATAGCTGTCTGCCGGGTACAGCCCCCTTGTCTATCCAAGTTCTTCTAGGCAGTTAGGGGGGAGGCAGAAGCTCTTCCCGAGTCGGCCTGGTCTTGGTCATCTGCACAGTCTGGGGAGGCATGTTCTAATACGAGTGTGTGGTTCTCATGATGTGAATCTTAGTGCTGGGTCAGCTCTTTTCAGACGGAGCCTTTAGACTGCCTTGAGCCAGTACTCAGCTTGGATTTTATTTAAACCTTTGAAGCACAGAGGGAAGGATCATGGGAACAATTTTAAAGTTTCATTCTACCCTTTCTGTGATATGTTTGCTTTTTCTTTCAAACCACTTTATAGCTTAAAAATGCAAAGACCATATACATTTTGTTTCCTGGAAATATTGAAAATAATTTTAAGGCTCTATTACCTCATTAAAATATAAAATACCTTTTTTATTTTTAGTCTAAATAGACAAAATTGTTTTTATTGTAAGTTTGAATTATTTGTCTTATAATTGAAAAGCACAGTGAATTGAATCTGTGCCCATTTCACCGAGGATATTTTTTTGAGCCTCTGCTCCGTGCAGGACTTGGGCTGGGTCTTTAGGATTCAACACGAAGCAGCCCCTGTCCGCCATGAGCTTAAATTCTGATGGAAGGTGCACATTGTTAGAAATATAATGGCAATAAATTGGTATTCAGTGAATGAAATGTAAAGGAACATGTGGGAGGCACACCTAACCATGTATTTTATATGAAGAAAGTATGGAAATGTCCAGAAGGAAGTGACATCCAAGCTGAAACTTCTAAGAATGTTCTTGGGGGAGTAATTGAAGATCTTTGTGTTAATATAAGCTGAATTTGGTATAATTTCTTAGTGTCTAGATCAGCCGTGGGCAAACTACGGCCTGCGGGCCGGATCCGGCCCGTTCGGCTGTTCTATCGTGGAGCCGAAAGAGTGGAGGGTTCTCTTGCTCTCCCCTCCGCTCCTTTACTTTGAATTTATATTAGTTCACACAAACACTCCATCCATGCTTTTGTTCCAGCCCTCCGGTCCAGTTTAAGAACCCATTGTGGCTCTCGAGTCAAAAAGTTTGCCCACCCCTGGAGATGTTGACTATCATAAAACAATAAAATTACATCTATTTTACTGTGTGTTTAAATTTTTTCCTTCTTATATTTGTCATTTTAAATTATAATTAGAAATAGAACATTCAAAGGGCAAAATACAAAAGTGAAATTTGTTTTTAGCAAGAAGCTTGGAATCCAAGGAAGTTTAGAGCCAACTTTTCCTCCACGCCCTTGGGTTGGGATGGTGGTCTGGGCTGCTGTTAATCACGACTGCTCAGGAGACTGAGACCTAATTCGATGATTAATCAGTAGGTTAGAAAGTAAAAGTTGCTGTGACCTTTTGTCCTGTCGTCTTTTAAAAATCAGTTCCATCTTGACTTTTTATTTTCAAATTACTTTGAAAGATGAGTTCGTGAGCTCATTGATGAATTGATGCTGTGAAACCATGAAGTCATTTGTATGTACTTACAGGTGACGACCCAGAAGAAAGGCGTGGCCAGGTTCTGATCCTTCTGGTGGAGCAGGCGCTCCGTTTCCATGACTACAAAGCAGCCAGTGTGCACTGTCAGGAGCTGATGGCTGCAGGTGAGCTAGGCCACCCTTAGCACGTGGCTCATGTCCCCGGTAGGTGACGCAGATGGGAGGGTCTGCTTTGAGATCCGCTGGCCTGGTTGGTCAGCTGGCGTATGTTCAGGAGATGGGAGCATCTTGTGAGCCCTGATTAGTGTGTACGCCATGTGCTTGTATATGTACCGAAATTCCTTAATGGACTCGGAGCTTGTATTGTATCTGAGATTTTGGTTGCTTTCCATTCCCCATTAAAACAGCCTCATAAGTTTAAGAGCAATTTTATGTAAAATATAGCGTCCTTTTATGTATTTGTTATTTAAAAGTAAATCTAAGTTTTCGCAGTATCGGCCATTTGTGACTATATAGTCAATAGTTCTATTTAAATTTTTTTTAGAAGATGGGGTAGTGCTTTTTAAACAGATACTGAGAAATTGGGAAGTGGTTTGAAACCCTGAATCAGGGTTTTGTATATTGAAATTCTAATTCAGGTCTGTGGAGGATAAGCAGATGTTGTTGTAGAATAGTTTCTCTAGTAAACCACGGCACAGTCCCCAGAGGGCTGGGGCGGGATATCGTCTTCTCCCGGCTCTGCACTGAAGCATCGACTTGTGCAGCAATGCCTGACTACATGGAAGGCCAAGCGCATCTCTCCCTCCCTTTGTGCTTCCACAGCCAGCCGTTGAAGTGCATTGCCTCACTCTGTGATAATTCACAGAGCCATGCACCTATGATTTGTGAAACTTTGGTATGTATTCTGTTAAAATGTTATTTTGCCGCGTGTTAAAAATGGTAAGGAAGACTTTATTCAGGGCTTTAGCAATGGATGTTGAGGCTGTTGCAATAAGGGAGAGAGACTGAGCTGAACTCTGAATGCAAAAAAGACAACTGGGGGTGTATAGCCGAGGAACAGAGTGAGCGGGTCAGTGGATAGGAAACATGGCTGCAATGAGACATCGAGGGGAGTGGCATTCTTGCCGACGCATCATGGCAGGGTTCTTGCTGAAGGCAGGGCACGGCGGTCAGATGTCAAGGGTGAGGGGTGAGGAATTTGACCAGAGGTCCAGGGTGGTTAGTGATCAAGGGTGGGAGATCCCCTCTCACCTGACTTAGCAGGATGCTTGCTGAAACTGGGCTCTGCAGGCTCAGCAGGGACTGGGCCGAGTGGGGGGCCTGGTTGGGACGAGGGTGCGGAGGAGCCTGTCTACGGTTCAGGAAGGAGAGCGCTGCCGTGGGTACCGCTGTGAAAGTGCCTGACACACGGGGACGTCTCACGGTTTACAACCTCGGCATTAGAAAGGTCTCTTCGTAACAGAGCCATGTTCTGGAATAGTAACCAAGTGACTCTGCAACATTAAGTTCAAAATAATTGTGGTTTTCTGGAAAACCATTGTTGGATCACTCTAAAATTGTTTATTTAGAGAGCTCTCTAATAATTTTATTCCCATTAGTGGTGGTGCCTGGGTTAAGTTTTACTTTACATATTTATAGAAATTGTTTTAGGTGGAACCCTGCTTTCCAGCTGGAATTCCTTGGAATAAGAATGAGAGTATGTTGTAAGGTTCCCAGCGTGACGACGTGCAGGAAAAGGGTCTTTGCTGGCAGGCAGGGCGACTGCGCTCCTGGCTCGCTCCTTGGATCGCTTCGAGACAGGGAATGAGTCTGTGGAGCTGTCTAGAATAATTTCTGTTTCTAGCACTTCGCAGTTTACAAAGTACTTTTACATATGAGTGTCATTGAAGCATTTCAACAGCCCAACCAGGAAGGAGTTATTATGTCTCTTTGTAGTAGTAGAGGAGGTGTGATTACTTAGAACTTTCTCCAGCGCACACAAGTGTGTGTAGCAGGCTTGGGACAAAGCCTTACGTTTTCTGAATGCAGACATCCAGGTTTTCTGTTTTTTGTGTTTTTTGTTTGTTCTGTTTTTAATATTTATTTATTTATTTATTTATTTATTTATTTATTTATTTATTTATTTATTTCAGAAAGGAAAGGAGAGGGAGAGAGAGAGATAGAACCATCAATGAGAGAAAATCATCGATTGGCTGCCTCCTGCATGCCCCCTACTGGGGATCGAGCCTGAAACCCGGGCATGTGCCCTGACTGGGAATTGAACCATGACCTCCTGGTTCATAGATTGATGCTCAACCACTGAGCCACACTGATTGGGCCAGACATCCCGCTTTTTACTCAAAATCCAAGTAGATTATTTGTAGTCATTGTCAGGCAATCTGAAACTTAACAGTTTATCAGAAACACGTGTGTGGGGTGGCGCTGAACAGTTGGCTGATAAACCAGCGTACTGCTTTTGGTCTGCCATGGTCCTTGTGTGTTTCTGGTTCTATAAAATTATGCATCACTGCGGACTATGGTTCTGCTTTGGTGACACAAGACCTGAGCAGAAAGCCATTGACACTCGCGCGTTAGACTGGAGAGTTTCCTTCTTTTGAAGTCACTGTGTTTTTTCTCGTCACCTTGGCAGGTTATTCTAAAAGTTGGGATGTTTGCAGCCAGCTAGGACAATCAGAAGGGTTCCAGGACTTGGCCACTCGTCAGGAGCTCATGGCTTTCGCGCTGACGCATTGCCCTCCCGGCAGCATTGAGCCCCTGTTGGCAGCTAGCAGCTCCCTGCAGACAGAAGTAAGTGCTTCCAACACTGTCGATCTGAACTGGGTGAAGGGCGTTTTTTTTGTGTTTTTTTTAATATATTTTATTGATTTTTACAGAGAGGAAGGGAGAGGGATAGAGAGTTAGAAACATCGATGAGAGAGAAACATCGATCAGCTGCCTCTTGCACACCTCCCACTGGGGATGTGCCCGCAACCAAGTCACATGCCCTTGACCGGAATCGAACCTGGGACCCCCCAGTCCGCAGGCTGACGCTCTATCCACTGAGCCAAACCGGTTTTGGCGTGTTTTTTTTTTTTTGGGGGGGGGGGGCGGGGGAGTGGATCTTAGGTTTGTGGTCATTTTAAGAAACAATATAAGCGTTTTCATTTATAGAATAAAAATAGCTTGTTACTCATGTGAAAAGGAATTTGACGATATCAGGGTATAAAACAGTGTTGTTTGCTTTATTATAGCTAGGAAGAAAGGATACAAAGCAGGTGAGAGAAAAATAGAAATTAATATCAAGAAATAAATTACTGAATATAGTGGGAAAAGTTAGTGTTGTCAAGAATAAAACATAAGACGTGGTCATGTAAAATATATTCCGAACCCTGTGAATTCAAACCAGTGGTGGCACCATCCCTTAGCGGTCCTTAGCGGGAGGGGAGCGGGCTGGGGATGGGGTGAGTTTCCTAACACCTTCGGGGAGTTCTGCGTAAGGGAGGAGAGGGCTCCCCGGAGACACTGCTAAACAGAGGAAGCGGCTCTGGAATGTCCTACTCGTTCATCGCCCATCGGGCTTCTCACGTGATTCCACCTCTGAAACTGGGTCCTTGTGAAGCTGTCCCGAGGGCCCCAAGTCCCGCTCCCCAGACTGTGCAGGAGGAAGCAGGCCCGTCTCCTCCGGAGAGAGCTCTCAGATTTCCTGCCTGCACTGTGAGGGGAAGCAAGTTTAAAAACACAATTTCTTTATCACGTGTCGTGGTCTTTTTTCAGATTCTCTACCAAAGGGTGAATTTCCAGATCCACCGGGAAGGAGAGGAGGGTGTCAGTGCTGCACCGTTACTCAGCAAAGCGCCACAGGAGGTGAGCTAGTGTTGGCGGGAGGGTTTGGAAGGTGGCTGGGGTGGCACGAAACGGGAGCCACCTGGCCTGGTGTATAGGACCCTGCGTTTATCTGTGTGTGTGTGTGTGCGTGTGCGTGTGTGTGTGTGTGTGTGTGTGTGTGCGCACGCGCGCTTCTTTTTCTTTTTTTGATGGTAGCGTTTTTCACAATAAATTATTTTTTTAACTTTTTTTTTATTGTTTAAAGTATTACATGTCTCCTTTTTCCCTGATTGACCCCTCCCCCCGCCACTCCTGCCCCCCAGGACAAGTCCCCACTGCCTCAGTGTCCGTGTCCATTGGTTATGCTAATATGCATGCATACAAGTCCTTTGGTTGATCTCTTACCCACCCCCCCCTCTCTCTGAGGTTGGATGGTCTGTTCAGTGTTTCTTTGTCTCTGGATCTGTTTTTGTTCATCAGTTTATGTTGATCATTATATCCCACATACGAGTGAGATCATGTGATCTTTATCTTTCTCCGACTGGCTTATTTCGCTTAGCATAATGCTCTCCAGTTCCATCCACGTTGTTGCAAATGGTAAAAGTTCTTTCGTGTTTCTTTCTTTTTTTTTTACGTCTATAGAGACCGTTTTTCTTTTAAACATTTTTGTGTGTGAAATATAGGGTGGGGCACAAGTGGGTTTATAGTTGTGAGTACACAAAACACAGTTTATTCCTGTAATTATTTATTATTATGTTATTTTCCATACAAACAACTGTTCACCTACTTTTGCCCTACCCTGTATTCACCCAGAGAAAAGGCACAAGATAAACATGTGCAGGTCAAGAAATGATCACAAGGAAAGCATCCGTGAAACCTCCACATCGTGAAACCGCCACGCAGTGAAACCGCCACACGTGACCAGCCTTCCACCGCCCCCTCCTCTCTCGCTAATCTCCAGGCTGTCTCTCCTCCCACAGAGCCCCGCTGCCCTGACTCATGGATCCCAGATCTTCGTGTGTTTTTTGTTCTTGTTTTACATAATTTTAGTACCTTTCGCACCCATCCCAAAATAATAGTGTAATTTGACCCATTTTCATACTGTTGCGTGTGTGAGATTCACCCGTGCTGTTACATGCAGTGTGTGATTTGTTGTTACGCTGGATAGACATTAATGCATGTGCACATGTGACAGTTTCTCCGTCTGATGCTGATTGACGTTGGTTTCAACTTTAGCTTCTAAGAACGATGCTGCAGCATCACTGTGTGTGTGTGTGTGTGTGTGTGTGTGTGTGTGTGTGTGTGTGTCTGGCGTGCACGCGCATCCCTTTCTTCTGGCATCCACCCTCCTGGCCTGGAGGTGTGTGCTGCCAGCTGTGCGCATGCTCGGCCTCCGTGGACACTCCGTGGCTTCCCAAAGGTCTCGCCCCTGGCGCCCTGACCGCAGCGTCTGAGAGTGCCATTGACTGCAGTCCACCTCCCTGCTTGGTTGGTTTTTAAAACTTAGCCTGTTCTCTTGAGTGTCTGCTGACATCTGTTTGTGATTTTGATTTGCATTTTTCTCATTACTAATGAGATGGAGTTATCTTAGGAGAGATCCTGTTTTGAGAGGTACCTGTTGGATACTTTTGCCCATTTTTTATTGGCTTTTCCCCCCTTTTTCCTTTTCCTCATTGAGATTCTCAGGAATAAAATTTGTATGAATCAGTTAAGGAGGAGTAACCAGCGACACCTCTTTTCTCTCGGTCAGTGTTTGCTGCGTGGAGTTTAGCTTCCCATTGCTGTCTCTAGCAACCTAAGACTGGCGTGTCTTTAGGTCGGAGTTTCTGATATTCTCATGAGATAACAGGGATGATAGTCCTTTTTACATATTGGTTTTCCACAGGATTTCTTTAATTAATAAGCTTCACTTTGTACGTGTAAAACGGCCTTCATTTTTCCAGTAACTATTTGGGAAGACAGTTGGCTATATTCATTTTGCCAACTCATCTCCAGTTGTATACTATACAGTGTATAGGTACTTCTAAAAGTCTGATGCACTTTTTCTCAGAGTGAAGTAAGTACAACTACCCATTTCCGTAATTCTTTTATATTAAATCTCACAAACATACATTGAGTATACACGTGTGTCCCTAGTTCAGTGCTAAGTGATTTGAGGCCTCAGAGTTACCTATGATGTGACTTTTGCTCTTAAGGAGTTTTTTCCCCATTTCCCTGTGGTGATGGCTCCAGGACAGCACTGACCCATGAAACTTTCTCAGTGAGGGGAATGTGTTGTGGCTACACTGTCCGGCAGGTACCACTAGTCTCGGGTAGCTCCTGAGTACTTGAAATGTGACTAGTGCACGTAACGAATCTGTGACGTTTTATTTGATCTTAATCAAGTTAAATTTAAAAAGCCACACGAGCCCTGGCTGGTCTGGCTCAGTGGATGGAGTGTCAGCCTGCGGACAGAAGGGTCGTGGGTTCGATTCCAGTCAAGGGCACATGCCCGGGTTGTGGGCTTGGTCCCCAGTGTGGGGCATGCAGAAGGCAGCCGATCAATGATTCTCTCTCATCATTGATGTTTCTCTCTCTCTCCCTCTCCCTTCCTCTCTAAAATCAATAAAAATATAATTATTAAAAAAAAAAAAGCCACACGAGGCCACTGGCTAGCAGCCTGGACATCCCAGCTGTGGAAGATCAGCCTCTCGGTGGAGTTTTGGTTGTGCCGTCAGCACCGCGGACAGCGGGCTTTTCTTGTGTAGGTGTGTGCACTCCCGCTGGATGGAAGCCATAGCATTCCCCTAGTACCTGGACTGGTGTGGAAGCTTTTGGTCATTTGGCACGTTTTGACTTAGAGTTTTACTGATTAGTTTCTGTTGGGTTTTCCTCGCTGGATGTGAATACTCCTGTGTTTCCTTCCTGGGAATCAGAGCAGTTCTTACGTTGGCTGGCGGTTACGAAATGATGTGTGTTTTAGGAGTTGGCACATTTCCCCATCTTTTGAGGGCTAGTGGAAGACCTCCATTTAGTGACATTCTTTATTCCACATTTTGCATCTTTTGAGCCTATGATCCTCTCCTACTTGTCCAGCACATCCCGCATTTTGTCTGTCTCTTCAGCCTCCTCTCCTCTCCTGCCTTCCGGACACGGGCTGTGTTCCGGTCACAGTGACTGTACCACCGTTCTCCGAGTAGGTGCCATGACACCTTCGGTGTTTGAGTTTTCTCCCTGCCTGTACTGCTCTCTTGTCTCAGCTCTGGTCACCCATCTAAAGTATCATCTTCTTTGTAAGGTTTTTTTTGTCGCCACATTCTCCCATCACTGTGGAGTGGTCTGTGTGGCATTGTCTGGTAAGTGGAAGTGTGCCAGTTTTCTCTGTATTCTCTCCACAGAGTGCTGGTCATTGGTGAATGCTCAGGAATTGTTTGATAAAGCTCCATGGGGAAACCCTCACTGCATAAAATTAGTCTGTGGTAAAAGTGAATTAGAAAGTACACTTCAGCCTAAAAATGAAAAGGAATTTCCTATTTAACTCATCTGTATGTGGTGTGGAGCCTGGGATCCTGTTAGGTTTTAGCCATTGTAAGGGGTGCACCATTTCTCTGTTCAGTGTAGAATTGCAAAGTGTGTCTGCTGAGTTCAACTC
The DNA here is from genome assembly GCF_963455305.1 of Plecotus auritus. NCBI lineage: Eukaryota > Metazoa > Chordata > Mammalia > Chiroptera > Vespertilionidae > Plecotus > Plecotus auritus. Next base: position 171,070,441 of record NC_137782.1, read on the forward strand.
CAAAGCTCATTCTGAATCTCTATCCTTCTTTATAAAACCCATCAAAAGCCTTTGAGACTTTTGGGTTTCCTATTCTCTGCTTCTACGATGAATTAGAAAGTGTTGGCCTGACCCCTTGGTGGTTTCTTTGGAGTAGGACACACTGTGTTACCACAAACGTGTGCGTGTTTCTCCATTAGACTCCCTTTGGAAATGAAGGAGACCCGTAGTCCTTTACATGTTCTGCTTAGCAAGGCAAAGGGATTCTTTCGAAATGATGGTCTCCCCCACCTTTTTTTCCAGCTCCTTAAAAGCCGTCCTGTCTTCCTTTGTCCTCTTCCCGCAGCTGTAATACATCTAGATCTCGTGAAGTGCTAATCCAAATGCTCAGCCAGCACATTATGGCTTTGATTCATGAAGCACATTTCAGAATATTATAGCTGCTATTATTAGATTAAAATACAGGGCCCAGCTCTGAGATGCCGCGGTTACACATTAAGAGACATGATAATCACATTAAATTACAACTCATAAATGAGAGCTGACTGGATGTGTAATCTGCTCAATGCTCAAGACTTCCATTACCGAGTTGTGGAAATCATGATTTTTATTTATACATCCCAGCAAAGTAAAGATGTAATTGCTATGCAGTAAGTAGCATTTGCATTAGCACCACTGTGGCCTACAAGGGCGAAGATATTGCCTGTTGTCCCTGTGAACAAGATATTTGTTTATAAATAGAACAAAATGCATTGGGAAAAACAACCAAAATTACAGTTTTCCAGTTTCTTATTAATGTTGGTTATTATGCTTTTTAGATGTAGCAGTATTCTGCCACTTAGACTGTATTAACATTTTGTTTAGCTAGTGTTAGTTATGTCACTTAGCCAACGGTATTTTCCCCAGATGAATCTAATTAGAGCTGGAAATGGGTTATGTACAAGGTTTCCATTAAAAAATCATTTTCACTGTGGGAAAACTTGTTCTGAACATTTTAAGTGGCCATAGATTGATACAACTGGACAAATTAATGTTTAGAGCTGGGCCTGGACTCTAAGCAAAGAGCTATTTTGAATTTATAAAAGGATAGATTAGAAATACTATTTAAATAAAGGTGAGCACAATGGGAGTTGTATTTTAATACCATGGACGATCCTTTCCTTTTCCACTCACCAGTTGATAGATATTTGGATTGTTTCCACTTTGGAGCTTTCAGGAGTAGTGTTGCTACGAATGTTCCCGTACACGTCTTTGGAAATACGCGTTGATGTCTAGGTACCTGGGAGCAGCGGTGCTGCGTGGTGTGGTATAGATCTGTAGACACTGCCCATTGTTTTCGGAGTGGCTGCAGCATTTCACTTTTCCCACCGGGAACCATCAAGGTCCCAGTTTCTCCACATCCTTCCTCATCAGCACTTGCTGTTGAAGGGCTGTTTGATTCAAGTCATTTTTATGCATGTGTGTGGTAACTCATTCTTATTTTGGCATGCAGCATGCATTTAAAAAAATACTGTTATTGATTTCAGAGAGGAAGGGAGAGAGAGAGAGAGAAATAGAAACATGGATGAGAGAGAATCACTGACTGGCTGCCTCCTGCACACCCCCTACTGGGGATCGAGCCCACTACCCGGGCATGTGTCCTTGACCGGAATGGAACCTTGGGCCCTTGAGTCCACAGGCCGACACTCTATCCACTGAGCCAGACTGGCTAGGGCCAGCATGCATTTTTGAAATAATTAATGGCAATGAGCATCTTTTCATGTGCTTATTGGCAATCCTATACCTTCTTTGGTGAAATGGCCATACATATTTTACAACTGGATTATTTGTGTGTCCTTATGACTAAGCTGTAAGTGGTTTTATGCTTTTAATTCTGGATACAAATCCTTATTAGAAGTATGAGTTGAAAATGTATTTCTCAGTGTTTGCCTTGACGCTTTACTTTCTTAATGGTGACGTGTGAAGTGCAAGGTTTTAAGTTGCTGCCCTGCCCTCACTCAGTATTTGCTTTCAAGGAAGCTGTGCCCAGCTGATGGGGTAAAGATTCACTCCTGTGCTTTCTTCTAAGAGTTTTATAGCTTCCTCTTCCATGTTATTGACAAGTTAGTAACAGTAAGAAATCACTTTTTATATGAAATAAGTACAGGCTTAAAGAATGTCCACATGCAGAAACATGTGTTTAGAACTGGACCTCAAGCCCTACACAAAAATTAACAGGGTCTTATCTGTTCTGCTTTCTTTTATGTTTCATGATAGCTTGTTCCTTCTAAAGGATATTGAATCTCATATATAGTATGCACAAAGACACAAATTAATATTTTGAAGCTTTAAATGAAATAATTTAGTCTGGAGTGGGTTTTCGATACTGTTACTGCTTTCCTGTCTTTCGTGTGTGTGTGTGTGTGTGTGTGTGTGTGTGTGTGTGTGTGTTAGAATTTTGGTTTGAAGGCTCATTTTGAGTCATCTCAGTTAATTTTGTCTTCGCAGACCCTATGTACGGATTCTTACTTTTGTGGTTTCCCTCCCTCTAATCCCAAGCTGCTTTCCTGCGGAACCCTGTGCTGTGGTAGCTTCAGATGGGACTCCTCCCCTGACGGTGTTGAGGACGTGGGAAATAGGGACTGGGCGCCAGTGAGGGACTTGGGCAGTTCCTGAGGGCCCTGGCTTGGTTCTCTGCCTCCCAAGGCCACAGCTGAATAATGAAGTACATAGCCCCAGGCAGTGCCTGCCCTTTTGATTCATAATTCCCTGAAAAGGGGCATCTGGCAGCCACTGGCATCTCCGGTTTCTGACTCTCAAAATGTTGAATTCTGTTGGCTTTGAGCACCTCCTGACTCTCTTTCTATTATTCAGTATTCTGGAGCACCCTGAGCATATTGAGACATGAACTCATTGTTCCATCTTGACTGTAATCCGTACTGTTTTCTTTAATTACAAAAATCGTACAGGCTTTTATTTTAACCCATTTAAGGGGAGGCAGGGGTTCAGGTAAGTAGCATTATCAGGCATATTTTAGTTCTTAAAAGTAAAAAAAGATGTGAAACATCTGCAGTAGAATCCAAACATTTGTTAACTTTTGTTAAGAAGTGCATGGAAATGTGTGGTAAGTTTGGTCCTTCTGCTTTTTAAAAATATACAAGTAATTTCATCAGCAGTACCTTGCTCCACAAAGACCCCAGGTCTCTTGGCCTGCCTGCCTTTCCATAACCCTTCCCGACCCCTCCTGCCGTGTCCTCCCCGGCATCCCGTGGCTTGTCCTCTCACTTCCTCCAGGCCTCTGCTCAAGTGTCTCTTTATGGAGAGCTCCCCTGCCCTCACGTGTAGCCCCTACCCCCGGCCCAGCTCCAGGCCACTTTCTTTTTCTCACTGACCCTGTCATTTATCTGACGCACGTCTCTGACACGCTTTCTATTTATTTTCCGCCGTCTTTTCGTGGAGTGTAAGCTCTTCGTGGCAGGAACCATGCTTTTTCCACTGCTTGGTTTTCAGCATATAGAACAGCGTCTGTCAGTGTGATGTTTGGTGTCACAAATATTTGCTGGAGAGTCCATGCGTAACATAAATGAGGAAGGTAAGATGTGGATGCGATGGGTGGGGATAAGTTCTGTTATTACACGGGGAGGAGGATTTGAATGGGGCCCAGTTTGATAAGTGCTCAGTTCCTTGGTGAAATAAGGGGTTGCCTTTGTTTCCTAATGCACCGTGCGTTTCTTGAGAGCAGGGGACATATCTTAATGGTCATGGTAACCCTGATGCCTGGCACTGGGTCTCAAACATTGCACACATGCCAGAAATACACGTTCAGTAAACTTGTTTTGTGGACATGTTAGCTGTGATGTCCCCGAAACCTGCGTTTGAAAAGAGGGCCCAGTTCAGAGTCCTGGAAGAAGACCAGCTATTCACATCTCGAAGGGACTGGGCAAGCTCCTCCGAGAGGACTTCCCTGTAAGTGAGTATCTGTAAGCCCTCTATCCATAAGCCCTTTGGGAGGAATTAAATTGGGGAAGGTAAAGGAATGGGAGGGCTTTGAGTTGTTTATGAAGCCCCACCTCTGGCCCTGTAAAGACTTCTTTTGTAAAACAAGGGCAGTTGCTTTTAATGCCTCAGAATTACTGGGCTGTCACCTAAACGTTGGCAAAGGACTGACAATCCATCCACCTGTCTTTGGAATGTTTCTTTCCATCTGGGTACATTCTCGTTCTTTCAGACTTTGTAGTGGAGGAGGGTTTCTAAGGCGGGGGCTGGGAGCGTAGTGTAGCAGTCACCGAGGGGTTCAGTTAGTGGGTGGTCCATAGCTTAGGTCGTCCCTGAGGACCATAAAGGCGTGGACATGTGGACCTTCGTCCATGTTCCTCGGGAACAGCTGAATATGTCTGGTTGTAAGACAGTATTAAAATTAATGATGCCGTTGACGGCTAAACCCCTCTGTTGCCCATTTATATTGGGACCAGGCTGTGTTGGAAAACAAGATTAGCCTCTTTTTCTTGAGGGATTTAGGGTTAAATTTCTCCCAGTTGGCAACTACACACTTCAAAGATGGTGTCCCGAGGCACTGTGGACTGGTTTCCCAACTGCAACAGACAGACACTAACAAGCTGACAGTCCCCGGGAGCCACCCAGGGGGTGGAGTGCTTACCCCGTGCGGAGGGCAGCCTTACCCACAGTCACAGAGGCTGGGCACTCTGAAGATGGATGGACCCCGGTCAGACAGGTGGCCTTAACTTCCCATGCGTAATGACTGTGGCCCTTTGCCCCAAGCAAGGCGTCCCTCACTTGATGAGCCCTGGCCTTAGCCGGCCCCCGGAGGTCCCCTTCCTGTCTTTCTGTAAAATGAGTGCCAGGTGCCTCGGTGGGAAACCTGTCCTGTAACTCTGGCCTTCATTTTTCCGGCTGTTGACCCGTTGCCCTGGCCATTTAACCCTCGTAGGGAGAGGCCAGCTGCCCCATGGAGGGAAACAAAAGAGCTCCATTTTGGCCATCTGGTTAATACCACTTTTAGTTAAATCTTCCCGTTTCTGTAAGTAAGCGCAAGTAAAGGCTTCCTATTAATTGTTTATCTGCAGGAGTATTAATGGGGCTGTGGACTGGGAGTTGTTGGCGTTGGAGGCACCATTTCCCATGCTAATGTTGGTTTTACCGTGAGATCTGCAGATTTATATGGAGCAGTGGTTTGAAGTGTGCTGCTTACGGGTTGAGCTTCAAGGGGCTGTCACCCTCGGAGTTGCTTCAGCCCTCTTATGTGACTTAGTTTCTCTCCCTGCTGCCGTCTAATGCAACCGTGAGGTCTCAGGGGCTAGGGGACCAGCCTTTATGTGCGTGTCTCCAGACGAGTCAATTATTCGATTACAGTTGTGTTGGAATTCCTATGGGGCTCCTGCTTGCCCTGAGGGCTACCTCCTGACACCTCCACACACGGACTGAGTCACCTAAGAATACCCGACATTTGAGCTTGAAGGGAGTAAAATGCCCCTTATCTTTGGATCCGAACAAGTTCAGTCTCTCATTTATCCAGCAAAAGGTTTTGTTCAGACTCTTAGAGAGCAAATCCAATTGAAAATCCACCCACCCAGTTTTTCCTCCTGTCCTGAAGTCTCTCAGTCTTAGCTTTCGCAGGGGTTATCTCAACCCTTAACCTTCAGTTCCACCTCAGGAATTTTTTTCTTTAAACAGCTCAGATAAAGTCAGGGCCTCTTACCTTAAAACAGGGAGTTCTGGAATTCCACGAAAAACTTACCCATCTTCACCAAAGTTCGAAGCAAAGCAAGGAGCTGGTGGGGCACACGCGGCTTCTGCTGGTACCTCGCCCGGGTCCGGGCCTGAAAGTGGTCCTGGGGGGCTTTGGAATCTTGCTGCACTACCCCACGTCAGTGTTGACATAAGAAATGGCCAAACGGAGAAGGGCGATAGACAGTGAGTCATGGCACCAGGTGTGAGCAGCTTTGTTGGCGCTCGGTGCTTGAGTTTGGCAAAGAGAGAAGTCGGAGCCAAGAACTCTAGTGCTGAAGGAAGTTCATTTAGCAAGCAAAGTGAAACTGCGCTCGCTCCGGGAGCTGCCTCGCCTTTTAGGAGGAAAGTCACAGAGCCGTGCGCCGTCTCTGTTTCGTTTCCCCATCCCGCTTGCCAAGGGATTTTCTTAGCTTCTTACTGTCCTGCCTCAGATACGTTTAGTAGTAGTGATTTAAAAATCGGGCATGGAAAAAGAAAATAAAAATGTACCTCATATACCTCTATTTTTCCTAACTACAGGTCTCTTAATCTGGGTCCAGCCAAGAATGCTAGGCGATTCAAGAAGGTTTTGGTCTCTAAAGCCCCTAAAATAGTGTGACAATTGTGGTGAGAGTGTATTGGTGACTCTGTGTGTTCATATGCGTGCATATGCACACGGGCATTCAGTTTTCTGGGGAAAGAACTTACAGGTTTCATTAGAAATGTGTAGGGGTTCGTGTCTCCCAAAGGGAGCACTTCTAAAACAGAGCCTGGCCTGTGAGTGAGCACATGCATTGAAGCAGAGTCTCAGTTTGGAGGGATTTACTCTGTGGGGTGTTTTCCCACTGCTGCTTCTGACAGAGGCTTCTGAAAGTGGCATGGCCCGTAACCAAGGCTGCATTCTTAATATTTGAGTTCAGGACGAACTCGCTCTCAGTATCAGGTGCAGGTGGATTATTTAACGACATGTTGGAGGAGAGGGATAGTGGTTTGAGGTCAGTTTGAGCTCAGTCATTCCAGCTTCCTGGCTGTGTACCTCCAGCTCAGTTATGGTAGGCAAACAGGTTGCTCAGAAATTAACCCTTACGGTACCAGACACCAGAGAGAGCAACTCTTACAGGTAAACTCTAAAAGGTTATTCACTCTGGTCATTGGTCAACAAGAGTCGCTTCTGGGAGCCAAGCTTGGCATGTGGAACCACCCTGGCTCCTGCGAGCCCATGCCCGTTCGGTAAAGGTGTGTCTTACAGGTTTGGAAAACATTACTAGTGCTTAGTCAACCGTCGAGCTCTGAGGCACGCTTGACATTAATGAGATTTCATGTTAAATTTTATGCTGGGAGTTGTTGATTTGGTTTTGGGGATTAGTCTATTTCTGCTGCTGTACGCTCTAAATTAATTAGCAGCATGCAGCTACGAATCAAATGTGCGGCAGTAATCATTTCAGGATTTTGCCTAACCTCTTTTTTCTTTCTTCATTACATGAAGTTGAAAGAGAACTATTTTCCTCATTAATGCCTTTGGTTACACTATAATCGTGGTGGATTGCCCCCAAATTACATCTCTTCTGTGGCCCAAATGAGCTGTTTATTTCACTTTCTCTTTGGCAGTTCTCATTAGGGGAACTCTCACAGAAAGCCTTTTATCACACACATTCCTGCGCGTGTGGATTTCACTTATCTTCTGGAGCAAACTTTTACGTTTCAGATGTTTTAAATTGCCTTTCTTTATTTTACTTTATATTTATTTATTAAATTTAAATTCTTTATTGTTTAAAGTTCAATTTCCTTTCTTGAGTTAGCCATCATGTGCAAAGTTTAGGTTCATTTGGTGAAATAGAGTCGTTGTTTTATAGCCTGCATTATTTGACATTTTCCGATAGATTGGACTTTCTGTGCATGAAGTGGTGTTCTGTTTAAGTGCCCCATTTCTTACCGTGTTTATATGTTTAGTTCTACTCTTGGGTTAGTTGATGACATTCAAATCATTCAGCACGCCTCCTCAATTAAGAAGATTCTGAAGATGGGCAGGAATAGGAAGTGTGACATGAAATCTTATTTGAATAACACTCATCTACCACTACATTAACATGTTAGAAAATGTGTCTGCAAACATTTAGATGGAGCAGTGACCCCAGACTTCTTACATGTCCACGGATGCAGAGGGCACATCGGGATGTTCACACACTCAGAGCACATGGTAATGAATAACCCTTGTCCCTGCCCTTGAAAAGCCCTGGTCTGGTCCGGAAGGCAAACAGACTATCAGTCTATGATGGTAGTGCGTTCAAGTGTGCCTACAGTGTGCTCTGAGTGCAGCGGACGGGGCAGTACCCTGTCTGGCCCGGATTTATAGCAAAACTATTCCATGTCAGGGAAAATACAGAAAAACATCTTTGTGACCTCGGAGTAGCAAAGATTTCTTAACTGTAATACAAAAATACTAATCAAAGTGACAAAACTGATAAATTGGACTAATTTGGAACTTAAGAACTTCTATTAATCCAAGATACCATTAAGACCATGAAAAGATAATCTGCAGAGTAGCAGAAAATAGTCACAATTCTTATATCTAACAAGAGATGTGTACCCAGAATATAGAAAGAACCCTTACAGCCGAAACCGGTTTGGCTCAGTGGATAGAGCGTCGGCCTGCGGACTGAAAGGTCCCAGGTTCGATTCCGGTCAAGGGTACGTACCTTGGTTGCGGGCACATCCCCAGTAGGGGGTGTGCAGGAGGCAGCTGATCGATGTTTCTCTCTCATCGATGTTTCTAGCTCTCCCTCTCCTCTCTCTTCCTCTCTGTAAAAAAAAAAAATTAATAAAATATATATTAAAAAAAAGAAAGAAAGAACCCTTACAAATGAATAAGGAAGACCAACCACCGACAGAAGAACGGGCAAAATACAGAAGCAGACACTGCACGGAAGGGGAAACCCAGGCGGCCAGCGAAGGCAGGGGCAGGTGATCACCCCCGTTAGCCTCTGGAGAGGCGTCCCCAGGGGGCAAAACCCTGCCCATGGCAAGGAGCCCATTGCTGGCCAGACCTGGTCAGGAGGAGGAGACCCTGAAGGCTGGCGCCTGTGGGCAGCACGACGTGTATGACCTGTAGCTTTTTTTTTTTGTCCGATGGTATTCTAACACCTACTCTGCGGTGTTGTTATAAGACTTAGCATTGTTTGAGCGAACAATTTATTTCTTAACCTAAATAGTAAACACTTTAAAATGTCTTATCAAAGAGATAGCCTGGGAGTATCTCCTTGGCAGGATATTCCATTGGTAAAAAATGAAGAACCCATTTTTCCTCCTCAGTGTTTCTGAAAGGGGTTACCTGATGAATGCACTATGATATTTTTTCCTTTTGTTTTCTTTTGTGAGTGAGGAACAGTAGGCCAGTAGTGCTGGGTTTCCCGTTGTTGTGTTATAGCAGAAATGGATTTTCCAGTGTATCTGTCTGCATGCCCAGTCATTCTCAGGAGCCACCTCATCACTCTCTGTTCTCATGACAACACTCCTCTCGGCTCCTTCTCCATCACAGGATGCAGCCGGCGCTCCCGGCGGCAGCTCGGCGGACCTGCTCCACTGGACCACGGCCACCACGATGAAAGTCCTTTCCAACACCACGACCACCACCAGGGCGGTGCTGCAGGCCGTCAGCGACGGGCAGTGGTGGAGGAAGTCCTTAACCTACCTCCGGCCCCTTCAGGCAAGCACGGCCGCTTTCTTAAACCCACTGCGCCGGCTCTGTCCACTCGTGCGCCCTGCACGGCGTGGCTTCCACCGTCATTACAGTCCTGTCTTCTCCAGGTGGTTCAGATAATCTCTTAGGGAACCTGGGCCTCCCGTCAGATGGGCGCTCAGTGATTTGCTTTATAGAATGTAGTGGCCTGCACGGAGTACTTGCAGGTACGTGTCAGGGGTTTTCTGTGTATCAGGTACTGTGCTAGTCCCTGGGGGTGGGGAAGCACTTCGTCTAATTCCCGTCCCCTGAGGAACCTATAGAACGCAACAAATAAAGCAACAGACCAAATATTTGTGTGATAGTGCGATGCTGGGTAAGGAGTGCGGTGAGGACCAGCAAGGTGCATGCGGGCTAGTGAGTGATGTTGGGGAGTGGAGTTCTGACTTCCATAGGGAAGTTAGGTGTCTCAGGAGAGCAGGTGGTCTGAGCAGGAACCTGGCTGAACCGTGCAGGAGGAGTACAAAGCCCTCTGCGAGGGAATGTGCTCGCCCTCTTTGTAGAAAAGGAAGGGGGCCAGTGTAGGATGAGCAGGGGGGACCGCGGGAAAGACACTAGCAGCTGAGATCAGAGGGCGGGGAGGCCTCTGTGGGCTGTGATGAGGGCCACCGGCTTGCGCCACAGGCTTTATTCTGAACGCAATGGGAAGCTGCTGGAGGATTCAGGCAGCGCAGGTGTGTGATCCAGCTGGACTTGCAGTAAGATCATGTGACGGCTGTGTCGGCAGCTGGCAGGAGTGAGTCAGGAGCAGCAGAGAGACCCCTCTGTTCCCCTGCTCCAGTGGGGCGTGGTGCTGGCTGGGGCCAGGGTTGCCAGGGGGAGTGGCTGGCTTGCGGGGGCTGTGGACCTGCTGAGGGTCTGGATGTGGGGTGTGCAGGGAAGAGGAGAACGCAGGCTGATAGCCCGGACAGTCGGGTGCGTGAAGATACATACCGTGGACTGAGGCTGTGCGCCCGACTTGGGTGTGAGTCCGTAGCTCTCATTGTTGCAGGTCTCACACTGGTTATGGTTATGGTTACTGCGCGGTCTCACCTGTTGGCCCTTTCCAGGGTGTATGTGCTAGGCAGGGTGTTAGTGTAGTGCCTGATGTCTGGTTCTTACGTGTCCCTTGTGAGTGTTACCATCGTGGGCAGCGGCGTCACGGCTTCCCTCGGCTGTGCTTGGCGTAAAGTCGTGAAGTAGGTGCTCAGTAAATGGGAGGGCGGGCGGATGCCTTCCCTTGCCCTTCCAGGGAGGAGCTGTACGATCGATTTGCTGAAAGGAAACCGTAAGTGTAATTGCCCGGAGGGGAGGTCCTGAGTGCTTGCTAGTGAGGACTGCCGATGGCAAGGCTGAGAGGCGCTGCGGGTGGTGCGGAAGAGACGGGGACTGGAGGGCACAGCTTTCTTTGTCTGCCTCTAGGGGCCCGGGAGGGGGGGTGGGCTCTAAGTAGGTGGGCAGCTAGACCGGAACCCGGCCTGGGAGAAAGCATAGAGGTGGGTGCGTTCAGCAGGCCCGAGTGGGTGGAGCGAAGAGCTAGCCTTTCATGCCAGCTCACATTTACTCACTTAAACGTTATCCTACGTAGTTTGGACTTGACACGGTTGGCTGTTTGCATTGTGCAAAGCTGCTGAAGGTTTTCTGAGCGGGGAGCAACATGTACGCAGTGTTTTAGGAAGGCTGTTCTGACGAGTGTAGGAAGCTTGTTATATGTATAATAGCGATCGCTTCCATGTTCCCGACTGACTGATGTCAGAGTGACCAGGACAACCAGAGGCGCTGCAGTGCGAGGCTGCAGTGCCCTCCGAGTTGGTGTTACTCCTCCAGCTCTGCTGGCCTCTGTGTTGGGCTGACCCACTCTCCTCAGATCACACAATGCACTGAGATTGTTACTCCTGAAATCCCGCCCCCCCCCCCACCCTGCCTCCTTCACTCTCCTTCCCTCCCTCCCTCCCTCCTGCCTGCCTCCCTCCCTCCCTCTTTCCCTCCTTTCCTCCCTCCCTCCCTCCCTGCCTCCCTCTTTCCCTACCTGCTTCCCTCCCTGCCTCCCTCCCTCCCTCCCTCCCTCCCTCCCTCCCTCCCTCCCTCTTTCCCTACCTGCTTCCCTCCCTGCCTCCCTGCCTTCCTCCCTGCCTCCCTGCCTCCCTCCCTCCCTCCCTCTTTCCCTACCTGCTTCCCTCCCTGCCTCCCTGCCTTCCTCCCTGCCTCCCTGCCTCCCTCCCTCCCTCCCTCCCTCCCTCCCTCCCTCCCTCTTTCCCTACCTGCTTCCCTCCCTGCCTCCCTACCTTCCTCCCTGCCTCCCTCCCTCCCTCTTTCCCTACCTGCCTGCCTCTCTGTCTCCATTCCCCGCACCCCAGCTCTCTTTCGTTTTATCTACTGTTTTTTCACTTCGTTCTTTTTAGGGGCAAGAATTTGGTGATGCTTATCGAAGCGGAACCATAGCCAATGAAGGTCTAGAAAGACAAGGCTGCCACCCTTTCTATGAGTCTGTCCTCGCCAATCCCTTTGTCGCAGAGGTAAGGACAGCACACCTAAGCATATCGCTGTACCGGTCACACTGCCCTGGGCCTCTCAGTATAAACAAAAGTGGACTTTTTCCTGAAAATTAACTTCTTTGGCTTCCTTCTTAATCATGTTATTCACTGTTTTTTTGTGATTTGTTTTTTGTACATCACAACATATTATGAGATTAAAAGAATTTTACACAAAATATGCCTTAGTAAGTGAGGAGTCATCATTCCAGTCTCCAGCAGATATAAAATCTCGCAGTTGTGTTTCTAAGAATGTCTTCGTGGAAAAGCACAGCCCACCCCATAGCGTCCCCTTTGTCCAGTCCCAGGTGACCTACGGCACCTACCAGCACGTCCCCGGGGAGAGCTTTGCGGAAGTGCTGCTGCGAACGGGCAAGCTGGCCGAGACGAAAACCGAGGGGGAAGAGGTGTTCCCCACGACAGAAGGTACGCCCTCAGGTTCGGGGGACGGTGAATGAATCCGAATGAATGCGCCAGGGAAAACGGTGCTACGCTTGTCAGTAATCCTGAATAGCTTAACTGGACACCGTCATTCATTTATTTAAGACATTTATTACCTCTGTCCTTCAGCTCCTTACAATATTGAGGATCTAAAAGGATACATATGACCCAGGTCCTGTTTTAAGCTGCTAATTATGCCCAGTGATTCTTATAGTGAGCGGTACAAAGCGCCCAATAAATACTCCTTTTGTGTGTGAATAACTCGTATTTGCTTCATAGCGTGTAGATGTGGACTTCATCTTCAGAATTTTCTGTGTGGTGGCGTAAATTTCCATGTAGAGTTTTGGTTTTTTTTTTAAGAATTAGAAATATATTCAAGTTTACCAAGGACACCTTTCCATTTGTTGTAAACACATTGTTATCAATAATGCTAATGTCTGAAACAGATGCCTTTGACTGTTTGAGATTACCAAGTATTTGTCAGAAACTCAACACAATTGAAGACTTACAGAGGATAAATGACCCAAACTAAAAATCTTAAAAATGTGATTCTTGACTTGAGGTCAGAAGTAGGTTATAATGTAAATTACACTTCCCAACACGATCTAACTTTTCAGATTGTCTAATAAAGTTGAAGAAAAGGTTTTTATGAAGACTAGCTGAAGAAAATTGATCATTACTTAGTTCGCTAAATGAATGTTTAATGGCTAATGATTTCCAAATTGATAACAGGAGCAGCCTTCCTCTGTGAATTCAGTCCTGGAATTAAATGGGTCACAGACTGCTTTTCATTTTGCACACAGTTAGTGCTTGCAGGCCGGGCCGAGATCTCGCCTGGTTTGGGCTGTGTGACTGTGTTAGAAAACTGCACTCAAGGGTTGGTAACCAGCATTGCACATTAAATTCATATGCCCTGCTAAATGTAAGGCAGGCCTCTTTAAGTATATATATTTGTATTTTGTCATCATAACATCACATCACTGTGACTCAGTCTGTAGCCAGCATGCCATCTGGGGGGTCCCAGCGAGACCCTGGGGGATCGTCTACGTCAGACCCTACTGATAATTTTGTCCAGTGTTCCTTCCAGTGACTTGCAGATTCAAAGACTGAGACTCTTCCTGGAGGTGGGGTTTGCGTTCTATTTTGCAAGAATCCTTGGGTCTCAGTGAGGGCTGCCGAGGAAGCTCAGATGCCCGGGTGGAGTGGGGCCACTCCCCTCCCTCCCCATGGGTTTCCTGCAGGCATCCAGCTGTTGGTTGGCAGGGCTCTGGGCTGGGCACTGGTGGTGGAGATCAGCGGGCTGTGGGCCAGGTGTGGGAGGAAAAGGTGTCACGAGGTAAGTTCAGCAACACCTGTGTGAGGGAGTAGGGGAGAGCTAGAACCCCTTTCCTCTCAACCTGGGGACACGTGGGTGGCGGTGTACTTGACACCGGCCATTTTCCGGTCTCGGAGCGGGAGGTCGCGGGCTCTGTGTGGCTGGAACACCAGCGTGTGAGTGCTGGAGACAGGCACGCACACCTGGTCCAGAGAGCCTGCCAGGAAAACCCGTTTGGGAAGTAAGTGACTGACACGGAGCTTGAGCATTTGACAGTTCCCAGCGGGGATTTTCCCTCTTCTCTTCCCCTGCATTTTGCTGTGAACACTTCCATATGTGCGTAAAGTTGAGACAGTTCTGCAGGGAACTCCCGTGTGCCTTCCATCAAGATTCGCGTTACCGTTGACTGTACTCCTCGGCCCACCACTATCCCCACTGCCCGGCTGTCAGCCAAGCTCAGTTAGTGGCCTAACTTCTAGTCCGAGTGAGACACAGTTAGGCAGGGAAATCTGGAGAAATGTCACGTGGTCTGTTCCCGAAGTCCAGCGTCCCTTGCTCTGGATCATGCACAGTGTTCCCCTCCATCAGCCGCCTGGAGGACCTGTGTTCTCTAAACACGGGTCACCTTGTGACTGCGTGGGGCTCCCTGCGCTCGCTCCTCCGCCCAAACGAGCGAGCGGCCTGGGTCCTTGTCACACTCCTGCTCAGGACATGGTGTTGGCAGCCTACGCGCCTTCATTAAAGCTGTGACATTTGCCGGTTGTCACATTTTTGTGTGGAAAAGCTGTTAATGGTCGGGATGTTTTACGATGTTGCATAATCAAAGCAAGTGGCTGCTGTTGTGCGGGCTGTGATGAAGAGGGGTGTTCCGGCAGGAGCAAAGCCATGTCAGCGTCATGGCAGTAATCAAAGATTTGTCCTGGATTTGGCCTCTGGAAGCTCTTTTGTTGCTCTGATTGTTCGTACATACAAGGCCGCCTTCCCCATTAGCTGCCACTGATATACATGCTTTTATAGCATGGCCTGGGCCTTCAAAAATCTAAGGATTCGCTTTAAGGAACCACCCTCATTGATCTATTTGCACTCAGACTTTGCAGCTACACCAGCAGTATTTCCCTGTGTCTGAGTAACAAACAGCACCATTTGTCTGCGTTAAGGCAAAGTGACCATTTGACGTGGTTTCACGTGGTCTGTATTTAGATGGGGCTGCGTAGACTCTCATCAAGTGTCTCGGGGAGTCCTCTGAAGCCAGTTGTCTGTTGAAAACGTATGGGACTGAAAACATGGTACTCAGTTACTGTGCGTGTCACACGGGTCCTCACGTAAACTAATGCATTTCCCCCCTGTGTTCAGTTCTCTTGCAACTAGCAAGCGACGCTTTACCAAACGACATGACCTTGGCTCTCGCTTACCTCCTGGCCCTACCGCAGGTGAGTTTACTCCTCCAAGAAAGAAGGACCTAGAAGTGAATTCCTTAAAGAGCTGTTGCTCATTATAACTGCTTGTTTTACATAAACACTCGCGGTCAGTATCCAGAGAATAAATCCTACAATGTTAGCCGAAGTGCTGATTTTAAATCTGCCTTTGCATGCAGAGGATCTGCCTTTATCGAGCCTCCTGAATTTTAATGTTGTCAGATGAAGGTGAGAGCGAGTTGATGTGATGGAAACTTTGAGTCAGAACTCTGCAGTGATGACTAGCGAGGTAATGGCTTATGATGGTCTTGATTTCCTTTCAGCTCAGTTCACGCCATCACGTTCCCTCCTAGGTGTTAGACGCGAACCAGTGCTTTGAAAAGCAGTCCCACTCGGCTCTGTCTCTCCAGCTGGCAGCATATTACTACAGCCTGCAGATCTATGCCCGGCTGGCTCCGTGCTTCAGGGACAAGTGCCATCCTCTTTACAGGGTGAGTCTTCACGGTTTCCGCGGGTTTTTTTTGTTTTGCTTTTTTTTTTTAAATATATTTTATTGATTTTTTTTTTTTACAGACAGGAAGGTAGAGGGATAGAGCATTAGAAACATCAGCTGCCTCCTGCACACCCCCCACTGGGGATGTGCCCGCAACCAAGGTACATGCCCTTGACCGGAATTGAACCTGGGACCCTTGAGTCCGCAGGCCGATGCTCTATCCACTGAGCCAAACCAGTTAGGGCGTTTCTGCGTTTTTTAAAAAAATATATTTTATTGCTTTCAGGGAGGAAGGGAGAGGGAGAGAGAAAGAAAAACATCAGTGATGAGAGAGAATCATTCATAGGCTGTCCCTTGCATGCCCCACACTGGGAATCGATCCCGTAACCCAGGCATGTGCCCTGACCGGGAATCAAACTGTGACCTCCTGGTTCATAGGTCAGCGCTCAACTACTGAGCCACGCTGGCCAGGCGGTTTCTACCTTCTCCTCAGCGGAGGTAAAGTTCCAAAATAGTTAAAGCCTGTGTTTACCGCTTTGGAGGTACCATCTGCTCTGCCCCCAGAATGCGTTCCAAGTGGCTGACAGCCTTTTTTCTTTCCGGCCATCTGTAAGAGGTAGTTTCTCATGTTTATGGTGAATGCTGAGTCTCCTTCTAACTTTTCTGCCATTTGCTTTATTTTACAAAGGTCTTAGGAAAGACTAAAGTGGCAGGAGAGGCGGAATGAAGAGCTGGTTTTTTAATTCACTGCCCCAAGGAAAGGTGGCTCTATCTGGTTCAGGCAGGCAGGCAGGCAGTTCTATGAGGAGTGCTGCACCTTTATTTTTAAGCCATAAATGTGAGAGTGGCAGTTGTACAGATGAAATGTTGAAATATATTCCGCCTACTTGCCACCAACCTTTGGACAACTTGTATGTTAACTTCTGAGCGAAAGCACAATTGTCAGCAATGGAAGTGATCTACTTTTTGCACTGGAATTACCACTCTAAGAATAAATAGATGGCCCTAGCCAGTTTGGCTCAGTGGATAGAGCATCGACCCACAGACTGAAAGGTCTCAGGTTCGATTCCTGGTCGAGGGCATGTACTTCAGTTACAGGCTTAATCACTGGCCCTGGTCAGGGCCCGTGCGGGAGGCAACCAACTGATGTGTCTCTCTCACATCGATGTTTCTCTCTCTCTGTCTCTCCCCCACCCTTCTACTAGCTCTAAAAAAAAAATAAAAAATAGAAAAATATCCTCAGATGAGGATTAACAAAAAACCAAAAACAAAACAAAGTAATAAAATAGGTCAGACTTTTACATCCACATGCACACAAATCCAAGGTTCAGATTTTATTAAGGCGGGACTTTTTTTCCCCCCTGGCCCAAAGCAGACTGGAGAAGTAAATTTCACATGTGTATCAAAGGTCTAGCTGCCTCAGAACCTGGGAACCTGTCCGCATGTGAAAACGTTCCATTCGCAGCAACCCCTGTGGCTCTGATTCATCAGTTTTCTTTCTAAGAGGAGGGTGTTGGGAGCACCCACATGCAGGTTCGTCTCCCAGGGCGGCGTCCTCACGGGCAGGTGTGGGTGGTTCTCAGACATAGTTTCATTGTGAACACCTTTCGCCAAGAAACAGGCATGCTTTCTTCTTTTCAGCCTCATGATATAAGATGCTCCTTTATTCTGGGAATTTCAACCTTTTTTTTGTTTTTTTTTTGATAGTTACTGCTGCCTGTACAATTACTTTATTCCATACTCTGGTCATTTTCCTTTGTCTTGTTTTTATAGCTCAGGCGTGTTTTCATGTGAAATATGAACGAGATTCAAAATGAATGAACAATTCATTAGTACATATGTAATAATCAGATTGTGTGCGTGTGCTTTTATCAGGTGACTGCTTTATGCCAGGCAGTGTTCAGGGGTGGGCAAACTTTTTGACTCGAGGGCCACAATGGGTTCTTAAACTGGACCGGAGGGCCGGAACAAAAGCATGGATGGAGTGTTTGTGTGAACTAATATAAATTCAAAGTAAAGAAGCGAAGGGGAGAGCAAGAGAACCGGATAGAACAGCCGGATCCGGCCCGCAGGCCGTAGTTTGCCCACAGCTGGTTTAGGTCCTGGGAGAGCAGCAGGGAGCTGAGTGTATAAAAGCCCTCGTCCTTCCAGGACTGACCTTCTGTCGGGGATGGGGCACCATGAACAGAACGAGTAAATAAAACATTTACTAAGTTAAATGGTGATAGGAGCTATGGAGACAAAAAGCCGAGAAGGACAGAATGTGAGTGAGTGTGTGTGTGTGTGTGTGTGTGTGTGTGTGTGTGTGTCTGCCTGTCTGAAGAGTGCAGCTTAAATATGGTCAGCAAAGACCTGAGTTCAGAAGGTAGCCTTTGAATAGACAAGACAAGAGCAGCACCAGCTTTGTTTCAGGAGAAGCCGGGACTCTGGGTGTGGACCTGGGTGATCTCTGGCAGGCAGGCCTGACAGGCCATTCCCGGGGGGTGCCTCACCCTGACCCCTGTGTCCAGTGTCAACTGCATGTGACGGGGAAAGGCTTCAGTGAACCAACAGGCCTCTCTGACTGCCCCAGCCATGATCCTGACACCAGCTCTTCTGAAGTCCATGTTCAGCTGTTCAGAGTTAAAGTTTCTCTGAAGTTAGCATCCCTGTTACCCCTCCGGGCCTGTCTGGAATGCCTCCTCCTCCACTGTCAGCAGGTGAGGGTGAGGGTGAGCTCAGCGGAGCCCCGGGTGCAGCCTCCTCTGCCTCCCAGCAGGCACCCTTTGGAGCGGTTCCTGTCCGGCACCGCGAGGTGCTGTCTGCTCCCCACGTGCTCTTGCTGAAGGCAGGAGCCCGCCTCCACTCCCCAGGCCTCCCCCTGCAGCTCCTCGGGGTCTGTGGGTCTGTGTGGAAGGTGGGGTCCTGTCCACGGCTGTGGCTGAGGACAGCCTTCGGCTGCAATTTCGCAGTTGGAGGGTGGATCCTGGGTTTGAAGGAACCCTCCTGGCACAATAACTGATGTTTAGGTACAGCTGAGTTTCCCATCGATACCTAATGGCTCATTATTTGGGTCTTTTCAGCATCTTCCTGTGCATAAAACAGCACCGCTGAGTGTGGAATTAAATGTGGCAAGCTCCTGATGAATCATCGTGGAAATTGAAATGAGAGTGGTTTCAATTTGTTGCCTACACATAATAGTGCTCGGCGAAGCATCGCTTGCTCTCAGCTGTCAGCCCAACTGGATTCCATTGCCACAGCCTTTGCACCCCCCGCCATTCTGTGCTGCGGGGATGATAATTTAGGCAGATTACTAGCTTTGAATAAAAGCATCGGTATAATTGGGTGCGTTTTTTCCAAGAAAAGGCCTGTGCCTCTTGACAGAAGCAGCGTCCTGAGCCCCCAGCACGGGCTCCTGGACCTCGGCGGCTCTCCTGGGTGACCTCCGAGCAGCCCGTGCCGCCTCCATTATGCTGTTTAGCCATAGAGGGATGACTGGCAACGGCTCAGCTGGAGAAAAATGTTTCTGCTAGTATTTGTCCTCGTTAACTTGGTTTTATGTTCAAACCACAAGGTGCACATGGCCAAGAAGCTCAAGTGGTGCAAATGGTGTACAATACAAGTCAGTGTTTCCCTTCTGTGTCTTCCAGAAGTAGTTGGTGCAGAGATGTGTCTGTTCGATAGTTTTTTATACAAATGTGAGTGGGCCATACACATTGTCCTGTTCCCTGTGTTTTCATAATATATTACGTTTATAATTATTGTAAATGCATCTTGAAGTGTGATCTTTCTAGCACTCCTTTGAAAAAGTTGCGGAAGATAAAATCATGATAATGGAAGCATCTTCTTCAGTTTTGTATTCTAGAGAAGCAGACCCAGCAGGGATGAAGGGCAAAGCTTTGCGGTAGACTATTTCTGCAATGTGGTGTGTTTTTTAAAGCTACCTTATAGAAAACACTGAGTATAAAATTATCTCCAGCAAATCAGAACCCTAAAGGGAAGCACACCACGTGTTTAAAACTTTCCCAGCAATAATGCCCAGAAATGGAGACCATTAAACCAGAATGGATTTATTACCTCTAACTAGCGAGCAGTAGATTGTCATGGAGCATTCTCTTGTCATGAATATTTATGAACCTTGTTGGTACAGACACTTGACCATATTCTTTAAAGAAATCATATTTTATTCACCTACTCCTCCCGAAGAACTGCATTGCCAAATTTTGGAAAAGTAATAGAATAATTTAACTCCATGCACTTTCGTTTTAAAATTCAGATGCCTTTTGATGCAATGAGTTTTTGCAGCTGTGATGTGTTGCCGTCTCCCTTGGAATACCGACCGTGGGTGGTTTTGAAGCTCCCTGTCAAGTCCTTCCAAAGCTTGTCAGAGGCTAAGAGCTTTCAGACCCACGATGATGCATTGCATTTGGTGGGAAATAGAGAGGTCTGTCTGAATGTGTTCTGCACGGAAGCAGTGACTTAGGTGTGAGGCCAGGAGGTTGGAGTCCTTCCTTCCCGCAGAGCTGCGGCTGTGATGCTGAAGTGTGGGGTGGCATCTGTGGAGCAGGCACGGCGGCCTCAGCGGGCATCGCGGGGCTGGTAGGAGGGTGTCTGTGGAGCAGGCACGGCGGCCTCAGCGGGCATCGCGGGGCTGGTAGGAGGGTGTCTGTGGAGCAGGCATGGCGGCCTCAGTGGGCATCGCAGGGCTGGTAGGAGGGTGTCTGTGGAGCAGGCACGGCGGCCTCAGCGGGCATCGCAGGGCTGGTAGGAGGGTGTCTGTGGAGCAGGCACGGCGGCCTCAGTGGGCATCGCAGGGCTGGTAGGAGGGTCAGAGGAAATTCATGTGAGAGCTTTAGAAACTGTAATGTTCGCTTGGTGTGAATGAATGTATATATGAGATGAAGTGTTGGGGTGAGTTGGGGGTGCTTTGGAGTATTTTGAGAGCAGTTGTGATAAACCCAGGTGTAGAATTCTTATTAAAATACTAAAGGCCCAATGCACAAAAACTCATGCAAAAGTAGGCCTTCCTTCTCCCGGCTGCCAGCCCCGGCTTCCCCCAGGCACCCGGGACCTGGGCTGGCTTCCCTCGGGCTGCCTGCAGGCACCCAAGACCCGGGCTGGCTTCCCTCGGGCCGCCTGCAGGCACCCAAGACCCGGGCTGGCTTCCCTCGGGCCGCCTGCAGGCACCCAAGACCCAGGCTGGCTTCCCTCGGGCCGCCTGCAGGCATCCAAGACCTGGGCTGGCTTCCCTCGGGCCGCCTGCAGGCACCCGGGACCTGGGCTGGCTTCCCTCGGGCTGCCTGCAGACACCTGGGATCTGGGCTGGCTTCCCTCCGGCCCCGGTTTGGTCAAGAAGGATGTCCAGAAGACATCTGGTCTAATTAGCATATTACCCTTTTATTATTATAGTTTGGAAGTAAGCATGGACAGTGAAGTTCCCTGAGGAAGGGATAGGAAGAGGTGATCATGACAAGGAAACGATCTGAGTAGAGAGCTAGAGCTGACAACATCCCAT
Source organism: Plecotus auritus (assembly GCF_963455305.1). Lineage (NCBI taxonomy): Eukaryota > Metazoa > Chordata > Mammalia > Chiroptera > Vespertilionidae > Plecotus > Plecotus auritus. Next base: position 171,091,530 of record NC_137782.1, read on the forward strand.
CCACTCGGTCTCGTTAATCGCTGTAGGGCTCCGGACAGAAGGCATTGCTTCAGCGTCACTAGTGGAAAACGTGAGGCTCCGAACGTGAGCAGGGACCAGTGATCTGTGCTCTTTGACACCAGCCCCCAAGTTTAGCTTCCCATAACTAATTTTCCCTTTTCTTGGAAGACTTTGTGAGTTGCCTCTTCTCATTGGTATTATGTTTAAACACAAAATGTGGAAGTATTGAAAATATTCTGTACACTCAGCACATCCTTATGATCCACAAACGTGGAAACACTTAGAAACCCACCATCAAGGAATTAACAGGGTGCCCCTGGTGCCCTACTTTATGAGGATACAATTTTAAAAGGAGGCATCTGTATGTCAGGGGATTGAACAGGAAGTGGTATTCCTGCCCATGATTCTAAAATTCTCTGTTATCACTGAAGAGGAAACAACAAAGGGTTTAGAAATAGAGCTCAAATCAAATATCCAGTTGGACATCTACCTTTGTGCGTCCTCTGTGGTCACGTGTAATCACACTGTGTGAGTACGTGCAGGAAAGGGATGAGAGGAAGGTCAGGTCAGTCAGGATGGGCTGTGGAGTGACAGCGTCAGCCCATCCCTGAAGTCGGTCATCGGCGACGGAACCCTAAGGCCAGGCCTCACTTACACTTGGCAGGAGCTCTGTCTACACCGGTCCCCGGTCCCACCAAGACCCTCCCCTGCCTACAGATATGACAGGATGGTTCTGGGGGGGCTTTGTGCTTGGGGTCCCAGCCCCGCCCTGCCACTTACCCAGAGTGGCCTCAGGCCTCCTGCCCGCCTCCTCACACCTCTGTAAAACTGGGTACCACCTGTCTCCCAGGACTGCTAGCACTAGATGAGGTTCAGCTCACGTTGCCTAGCACTGTGCCTGTTCCAGCCTGAAGACTGAAGTAGTCGTTGTTTGCTCTTAAATTCTTGTTAAAGTGAATGAATGTGGTGTACAAAGAATAGGGAATAGAAATTATGTGCAGGGCGGCTGGACTGTTTCCACTTACTAAAGGAGAAGAGATGAAAGTAGTTTAAGCTGCGTAGGACTTGACTGACTATAATTTGTTGGTCTGAAATTGTATTTTTAACAAAGAAATTGGTTCTGAATAGTTGTTGAACGAGTTGCACAGGGGTTGGTAGCTGACTTTGGAGAATTAGTTTCCAAAGCCAGGCCTTTTGACTGGAGACACCCCCGCCCTCCTCCTCCCCCCCCCCCCCCCCCCCCGGTCTTTGAGAGTAGGACTCAGTGTCTGCCTAGAGGTGGGGGATAATTCTAACGTTGACTTTTCTCAAATCCACCTGGTGGAACCCAAGATTTCTTTAACTGACTTTTATCAGTACCCCCAGGTTCTTCCTTAACAGGGTCAAGAGGGAGAACGGCAGATTAGGTTTGTAATATGGACTTGGCATTGACAAATTCCTGTGTAGCTCAAAATAATGGCTTACACATTAGAACTGCTGACAGCTTCCTATAATTTGGTACATTTCTGAGACACAAAGGCAGATTCTGGAGTTTTTCCTAATTTGCTTATATTAAAATATATACTGTGTTTTCCCAGAAATTGGGAGTGATTGAGTTAATGTTGTTCACGCTATCAGTCTCCCAGAGTAATTCTAAAATCATGGCTGAGCTGCTGTTGCTTCGTTGACATCCAAACCAACTTTAATATAAATAAATGTGCCCAGTTAACCACGTCTTTTTCTTCCCATCAACTGTCAGCGTCGGGGTTTGTTCTGTTTGAATAATTTTCCCATTGTTAGAGCAGCTGCTGGGAATTGGAGACCGGGATCCCATTGAGCCCCAAATCGAGCAGAGGAGAAATTGGTTGGGCGCTTTCTTTGGCAGCGGGAGAGTTGGTGATTCTAGGAAGAGGATGTTTCCCCAGCGCATCGCTGGAGAGGAGGATGATCTTCCCCTCGCTGTCGGGCGTTATCAGGGGGCCACTGAGCTGCAGCCGCGTCCCTGAGAGCACGCAGCGGCCCCGAGAAAGCTGGTCCAGGGGCCCTGAGGATGGAGACCACTTCCAGGGCGAATGACCCGTGGTCGGGTAATGGGGACACATCCGTTGTAGGTGATGGTGGTTGAAAAGGCAGGAATATATTATTTATGATAAATCTAAGTCATAAGATGGAAGAAGAGCTGAGCAGGAGCCAAGGGACCTGCTTGCAGACTCGGTCCTGTGCCCTCTCTCCGGTCTGCAGACTGTGCCCTCTGCGGCTGTGTTCTCAGGGCCCCGTTAGTGCCAGCAGCGAGAGGGCCAGCAGGTGCCCGGTAGACACGCCTTCTTCCTATCATTTTTAAAAATATATATATTTTTTGACTTCAGGGAGGAAGGGAGAGGGAAAAAGAGAAACATCAGTGATGAGAGAGAATCATTGATCGGCTGCTTCCTGCACGCCCCACTCTGGGGATGGAGCCTGAAACCTGGGCCTGTGCCCTGACCAGGAATTGAACCATGATCTCCTGGTTCCTAGGTCGACACTCAACTGCTGAGCCACTCCTGCCGGGCTTCCTGTAACTTGTTGTTGTTGTTACTCGCAGGCTGATCCCAAAGAGCTAATCACGACCGTCACCAGGCACGTGACTCGACGTGGACATGAAGCCTGGCCCGAGGACGTGGCCTCGCTGACGGAGCAGTTGCACTACTACAACGAGCGGCTCCTGGACTTCACGCAGGCTCAGCTGCTCCGGGGCCTGCGGAAGGGGGTGGATGTGCAGCGGTTCACCGCGGACGACCAGTACAAGAGGGAGACCATCCTGGGGCTGGCAGAGTAAGGGACCCTTCTGTCTCAGAAAGGGGGGGATTTGAATGTCACAGAGCAGGTTGAGTCGGCAGGGCTCCCGATCACAGCCCTTTGTGGTTGACTTTCAGGGTTGCTCCAGACAGGGCTTGCCCCTCTCTCATCCCATCACAGGAGGGGAGTGTGCTCCCCCAGTGGGAAAGGGCTGTTCTGTGGCTTGTAGGATGGCTAGCCTCCCTGACCTCTACCCACTGGCATGCCAACAGCATTCTCCTCCTCTTCCCCCATTGTGACAATCAAAAATGTCTGCGGTCAAATCAGAGAGCCCTGAAGGACACATTGCCCTCGGTTGAGAGCCACTGGCCTAGACAGTTGCAGTGCACCACAGTGAGAGAGGGGCAGTCAAATTCTAGGAAGTACTTTCCGGAATGACATGGAGCGTCTGAGTGAGGACTGTGCTGGCTGCTCCCCTCCCAGCTGGAGAGCAGTCCCGATGGGACGGGCCTTTTCAGTGCTGCTCGAGGTGATGTGTTTTTTCTCTCCTTCCCCGCGGCCGCCGACTCGTGAAGGACCCTGGAGGAGGACGTCTACGGGGTCGCTCTGTCTCTGGCGCAGCGCTACGGCGTCGCCCGCTGGGAGGTGTACATGACCCACCTGGAGTTCTTGTTCAGCGATAGTGGGTAAGCGCACAGTTCATGCCTAAGTTCATGTCCGTGTCTGTCTTTTCAGTCTGTTCTAGGAGAATCAGGTGGGTGTAAAATAGAATCTCCCTGTTCCTTCTCAGCTACAGTAGACCAGTATCCTTGTACATTCTCTCTTTATTCATCTGGGGCACACCAATATTCTAAGAACAGCCTGTTCGTTTTTATTTTTCAGTAAAAATAGTCCTGAGTTAAATACTTTAACCTGCAGTCATTTATTCAAAGGTTTTCATTGAGACTCTGTTTTGTACTAAGAACTAGATATGGGGTTACTATAGTGAACAAAAGCAGGCATTATCCCAACTGTCTTGGAACTTGTAGTCTAGTGTGGGGGACAGATTGTAATGGAATAGCATCTTAAGCCAATGTGAAATCAAATCTGTGGAGGTACCCTGTAAGAGAGGCCTAAGCCCGTGTCGCTCAGTGACTGAGCATCGACCCAGGAACCAGGAGGTCACGGTCCCATTCCTGGTCAGGGCACATGCCCGGGTTGCGGGCTCGATCCCCGTGTGGGGCGTGCAGGAGGCAGCTGATCAGTGATTCTCACCATTGATGTTTCTCTCTCTCTCCCTCTCCCTTCCTCTCTAAAATCAATAAAAATATATATTTAAAAAAAGAGAGAGAGACCAAAGAGGGGCTCTGCCATTGTCAGGAAAGGCTCTCCTGAGGAAATAACTCTTGAGCTGAGACCTAAATACTGAGTTGAAATTAACTGCACTACAAGGAGAGCAGGAACCATTGTTTAGGGAGACAAAGCAGGTAAGTGCATAATCTGTTTGACAGGGAGGAACGTGATGAGTCTGAGGGCCCGGCAGGTGGACAGTGTGGGCGAGCCCCCAAGAGTCAGGGAGCGGGTGTGAGATGGGACTGGGGAGCAGCCTGGAAGCCAGACCACGCCGGAGGCCCGCAGGCCCCTCGGGGCTGGGGCTTTCTCCTAGAGCAGTAGGAAGCTGCTAGAGGACGTGGGAAGGGAAGGGAATCATGGGTGCAGTTTACATTTCATAAGGTCACTGTAGTTACTGTACTGAGGAAAGATTTCAGGGAGGCCAGGGTAGGGGTGTGTCCACCAGTGACGGAGCTGTTGTAGTGATAGATTGTGTGATGTGCTGGGAGTAGGGTTTTGAAAGGACGGAAGGAGGTGAGAATGGGTTTCAGAGATGGATGTCGGGGGGTGAAGTAGATAGTGCTTAATACATTGATTAGTAGACACCAACTAGATATGGAGGTGCATGGGAAGGGAGAGGAGAGGAGTCATTTCCAGGCTGTCACTGGGCCTGCCTGTTGGATGGTGACGTCCCTCCGGGAGACAGGGAATAACAGTTAAAGACAAGGTATTTGGGGCGGGGGGTGTTGAAGAAAAGGCAATGGAATGGAGAAGTTATACACATCGAAACGCCCAAGGGCAAAGGTCGGGTAGGCCGTGGCCCTAATTTGGAGTCACACGCACATAGATGACACACGGGCCGCGTTGTGGATGTGCTTGGGGTACTATAGGCTGAGAATCGGGGAAAGACTGAAGCAGACCCTGAGGTTCGATTCTGGTCAATAGCATGTACCTTGGTTGTGGGTACATACCCAGTAGGGAGTGTGCAGGAGGCATCTGATTGATGTTTCTCTCTCATCAATGTTTCTAATTCTCTATCCCTCTCCCTTCCTCTCTGTAAAAAAAAAATCAATAAAATACATTTAAAAAAAAAAAAAAAAAGAAGAAGAAGAAGGGGAGGCAGTGGTCCAGAAATGCTTAAACTTAGCATCGTTAATTTTCGTTAATTATTTTGAAGTTTTAGCATCTACATTTTAAGTATTTATGAAATTGCTACATGGGTGATAGTGTTATCTACAATAAATACTGAACTGAACTAATCAGTTTTGATGCACAGTAATATGTTCAAATATGTTTCTTATGATGTGTGTGTGTGCACGCACATTTAAAAATACCTTGGCATTTTATTAAACATCCTTTCATTGAATGTTACATAAAAGGTGTCATATCTGTACAAACAGGATGCTTCCCTGGTGTCTTAATGTATTATAAATTACCAGGCATTAAATAGCATGCGAGACTGTTCAGGGCAGGTCATTAGACCTGATCGCAGTGATTATGCAGCCGCCGGAGATTACAGGAGCGGGAGATCATTGCCTCCCGTTGCCGGAGCTTGTGAGTGACAAACGCAAACACCTCCTCCTGATTCAGCCCGTGGTGTTTGGTGCTCCCCCAGCCGTTTGCCTTGCTATTCAATCAAACTTGGTAGCACAGGTATTAGAAATCAGCCTTGTTAATACAATAGAAATGGCCCAGCATTTATTTGTTGAGTCGATGCTAATGGGAAGTTAATAGGTCAGAGTCACAAGAAAATGGATGCTATTTGCCTTAGGTTTCGTTCTACTGCTCCTTTCAAAAGACTCCCGCCCCCAAAAGTTGATTTTTCTTAATTTGACATTCTCCTTCCTCTTGATTGAATTTGGAGGTAGACCCTGAGTCAGCGCGTGGACACACGTGTGCACTCAGACGGGCTCGGGGGAGGCAGCCTCACACAATAGAGTGTGTATGTCTTCCATCCAAGTGGCTGGACACCTCCTCACTGCGTCTCTCCAGCTTGTGTCCCTGCCCGAGGCAATTCAGTTCTCTCAACTCATTTCCCGTGGTTCTGAGGACGGTGTGATGAAAACTAGGCTTCATCGTAGAAATCAAACCCCCAGGACCTCACACACGATCGGTGCTTAATTAATGGCAGCTGTTCCTGGAATTTCACTTCTGCAGGAGAATTCTCATACACACCCATATTGAGTTCCTTTTGTTATTCTTTATTTTTTCTCTTCTTACTTCTTTTTTTCTAAACTGCCGTGATGGCTTTAAATGGCCACATGGCAGACACTGGCTCACTCAGCCTCTTGGTTCTACTGGGGCGAGTTCAGCTCTCCGACGGAGGCTGACCTGTCAGCATTGCCAGTTTAGCGGCAAACCCCATCTCTGGGCTGTTGTGGACACGTCGGGGCGCTTAGAGACGACGTTAGCTGCCAGCACACATGTGGCCTCGTGGTGAGGGTGTGGGCTTTGGAGTGAGACCACAGTTCCCACATCGGCCCGTAACCCCAACTGTGCAGCACTGAGCATCTCCTAATCCCCCCGAGTCCCTGTTTCTCAGTTATCAGGACTGCTATCCTTACCTTAGAGCAGGAGTGGGGGACGCCCGGCCCGCGGGCCATGTAAGGCCCTCGAAAGCATTTGGTCTGGCCCTGGGAATATTCAGGCTCAGGAAAAATCCACGTTAGCATAGGAAGGTTGAATGTAGATATTCAGGTCACAGGTCTCACACGGTTGTTAAAATTGGGCAGCGTATTTGGTTTAGATCTTTCTTTTGGCCTACGGGGAAAAGAGAACCAAGATTATGATTTGTATTGTGCATAAGACAGAACCTACCAGTCCTGAAAATGGAAGCTAATTACCGCCTTTACCCAAACGGAAGCGATTCCGTCCGTGTACCTGCGGGCTTCCTTTTCATGCCATGATCCTTCAGGCCCCTCTCACCCAGCAAAGACTCCTGGCAGCGCCACAAAACATCTGCAAGACCCGTTTTAGTGTTTCCGTCCAGGGAAAGTGCTCAGGCTTTGAGTCCTGCACACCTGGGTTCGCACCCTGGCTCTGTGACCTGCTCAGGTGAAGCAGGCCAGATGTGCAGGTCTGTCCTGTGGGCGCTGTTAGCCTTGTGTCGCTCATCTGACTTCCCAACCATTGTTTTCCAAGTCAGGACACCAGTTATATCTGCTTTGTGAGACGTAAATGAGGTGACATGGTGCTCAGTAAATAATGCTACTCCTATTTCTTTGCTGTGGTGTCTCTTAAAATATTTTTGTTAAAGAGAGAATATGAGACTGTAAACCAGTCAGAATTGACATTTCATGAGAAATTACAAGGCTTCAGGGCCAGGGTTGACCTTACGGCAGAGGAGACGCAGCCTGTTGTTGTGGCTGTCCTTGTCACCACCCTGTTCATACCAAACGCTCCGCCAAGGGCCCACCGACTATTCCTGAGACAGGAAATCCACTGTGACACTCATTCCTGATCCTCTCAGCAGCTGTCTAGGCGACCTTGAAAGTTAAATTCTGTTTTTTGTTTCACAAACACACTTGTCCAAAATGCTGGCCACATGGAACAATGCCATGGTCGTTTTGCCCACCTTTCCCTGCATAGCCACATGCTCAGCTGCCAGGTGGTCCCACGGGTCAGACCTGCCCCATCAGCTTCATTCCCAGGCCGTGGTGGGTGAGTGTCTGACTAGTTTCCCGCAGGTCAGAGTCCTCGAAACTGAGCAGGTAGACTTGGGGTGGAGGCCTGTTCACTCCCGATCGAGGTTATTAATTTGGATTCATAGAGCTTCAAACTCTTAGGATTAGACTTTGGGGAAATGCCTAGAAGAGACAGCATCTGAATGGTGAACCCCTCTGCAGCCCTTCTCAGCAGCCCTGTCCCTCTCCCTGTCTCCCTCCTTTTTCTTTCCTCCTCTCCCCTCCTAAGTGCTCCCTTATTCAACTAATGGAACCGAATTATCACTCCATCTCAGCCTGGGTGAAGAAATAATGCATTTAAATAAACTTGTTTTCCTACACACATATGAGGCCTTTCAGTACATGCTGTTCTTGAATTATGTTTTTGGGTGATTGACAGCTTGAAGCCATCACAGAACACGCTGACCGTGGACTTAGCACTAACCATTTATTCCTTGTGCGTTGAGTATAACTACTGCTGATTTCTTCCTGCAGTTAATCTCTGAAAGTTAAGTATGCATTATATAAATGTATACGCTGCTGTTAGAGCTAAATCTTGGTTCAAGAAAAAGCCTTAAACAGTTTCTAAGGGTGATCATTAATTTGATTAGTGAAAAGTCCCCGGCGGTTTCCTGGTATTTCTTCCTACTCTCTTGAATGTGGGTTCTTTGGAATTGTTTTCTAAGTGGAGATTTCATTTCTTTTTCCAAAGGGAAGATAACAGCTTCTTTCAGGGGAAGCTGTTGAATGGGTTATTGATTGCTGGCATCTATAAAAGATCTTAGCACGTTGTAATTTACTGAAGAGGGAGGTTCTGGTATTTATCATGTGTCAGTAAAGGTATCCCAGTATCTCTCTTGACAAGATAATTAGGTAAAATTGCACATCGGGCAAACTGAAGTGTGGGCACAGAAGAATACGTGGGTGGGCGAGAAAGTAAAGTTGATTGAGAGAGACGGTGTTCAGAATCAAGTCGAACACCAAGGAAGTCAAACTGTTGTGGTTTAGTCACTGTCTGTCCACTTTGTAGATGAGTCTGTCTCGAATGCTTGTCTCTGAGGGTCATTAGGAAAGCAGTGTGACAGGAGCACTCATTGACTATTGCTCTTGGAGAGAGCGAAGGCCTGTGTTACACAAAGATGCGGCCTTTGAAATGGTTGTGACGCGGGCACAAGGCCTTATCAGTCCATGGCTGTGTGGCGATAAGGTGAACAAAGCCACAGAGTGCAGGCCGATCTGACGCCGGTCTTCGGAGTCACTTCACCCCTCTGATCGCTGTTGGTTGGTAATCACTTCGATTTAACTGGCCCAGCAACCAGCACAGTAAGCGCGAGCTTTCCCCTTCCCCATTGGCGTGTGGTTCTGCCTGCAAAGCTCCATCGAAACCACTCAGCTCGGTGGTGTGACGTGGTGTAGTAGTTACTTTTTCACTTTTTGAAGTTAAAGCTTGAGTGGCCCTGCCCTTGATTGGAACACAATTGCCTGCATTTGTCAGCCCGTCCTCTTACTTTGTGTTGTTGTTCAGTTCTGGGTATTTTTAACAATGAGGTTTGCAAACTGCTGGGTGAGAGACTGATGGAAATCTTTGCGGCCACCCAATGTGGAGGACACCCAGGTTCTGTGCATCCACTCATCTGTGTGACACAGGCATCGAATGTGTCCTTTGTACCACACACTGGCGCTCAGCAATGAGAAACTAAAGATAAAGGAGGTGTGTATCATCTTTGTCATCAAGGGGTGCACCACCTAGCGAGGGGGCAGACTCGGTCCGACAGTTTAAGCGTCTGTGAGTGCCGGATGGAAGTTATCAGAGGAGGCAGACAGGGAGATCTTTACAGACCAGGGACATTTGTATAGCTCAGGATAATTTTGTAAATGTTTGAATTATGTGGAAAAATAGCATTTCTCTTGAAGTGAAAGGTCAAAGAGCATTTTTAAATCACTTGCTATTTTGACTTTATAGTTTGGAGCTGTCATCCCAAGTATTACTACTATTCATAAAAATTGTAAGACATAATTTGGGTTCACCTTATCTGTATAAACCAAAAACACGTCTTGGTACTTTTTAAAGGTGGGAATTCCAGTAAAAAGGGAGTCATGTTTCCCGGGAGTTGCTCTGAAAACAGGTGCAACTGGACTTCGCTGGGTACTGCTGGAATTGTGATCACTGTGCCAGGCACTTCCTGGGGGGGGGGGGGCGCGGGGGGCGGGGTGCTGCCTCACTGACCTGGGCGTGGGACCCACACGGCTAGGCTCTGGGCTCTGGGCTCGGGGCTCTGTGCGGGAGAAGCACAAGACCAGCGTTAAGCCCTCCTCTCACCCCCAAAATACACACTGACCAGCCAAACACAGCTCCTTAACATTTTTTTCCTGACAGTTTAACATTAGAGAACATTTATATTGTAAAGACATCTAAGTCAAGATGAAAGCAATAAGATGTGTTTTTATTTAAGTGGCATTCGTGACTACAGCTAATTCAAGTGAAAGTGAAAGTACCCATTCTTGGTGATTTTAATTGTATTTGAGCATCGTATCAAATCTGGGTCTATCCAGTAGCGAGATAAGGCTCTTGGATGTCACACTTAGGCCTAAAAGTTGGGGTTGTTTCCTCCCCTCACGGCCTCCTAAGTCCCTGAAATAATAAGGTTGTTTACATTTCTGTAATGAAGCTCCGATTTTACATTTTTCTTGTGACATGAATAAATAATGCTGAGTGGCAGCCGGCAGATCTGGGTTCATTTCCTGGCTGTAAAGCATCGGGCACTTCTCCCAACTGCAGGCATGTGAATAATGCCTGCAGGGATGCTGTAGCCCCGCGGGAGAGCACATGAACATTGCATTGAGCAATAGAGGCATTCAACACGCGTGTTTTCCTTTATAGAAACCACCTGCATCTTGGTGGCTCACCGTCTTGAATTAGGCAGGACGAAGGGGCTTGTAAGAAGTACTCTTTCCTGCCCATCTGGCGTGGCTCCATGGTTGAGCGTTGACCTCTGAACCAGGAGGTCACGGTTCAATGCCTGGTCAGGGCACATGCCCAGGTTATGGGCTCGATCCCCAGTGTGGGCCGTGCAGGAGGCAGCTGATCAATGATTCTCTCTCATCATTGACTAGAGGCACGATGCATGAAAATCATGCAAGAGTAGGCCTTCCTTCCCTTGGCTGCCGGCACCCAGGATCCGGGCTTCCCTCTGGCCACCCGCAGGCACCTGGGACCCTGGCTTCCCTCGCAGCCCTGGCTTCATCCAGAAGGTTGTCTGGAAGGACATCTGGTCTAATTAGCATATTATGCTTTTATTATTATAGATTTATTATTATAGATGTTTCTATCTCTTTTTCCCTCTCCCTTCCTCTCTGAAATCAATAAAAAAAATATTAAAAAAAAGAAGTAGGCTTTCCTCCCAACTTAAAAAAAAATCTTGTTTAATAAAGGAACCAAATTTTAACATAATTTCTTTGTCTCAATTTCAGTTTGTCCACAGTAGAAATAGAAAATCGAGCCCAAGCCCTTCATCTCTTTGAGACTTTGAAGACAGACCCCGAAGCCTTTCACAAGCACATGGTCAAGTACATCTACCCCACCATCGGGGGCATGGACCACGAGAGGCTGCTGTATTACTTCACCCTTCTGGAAGGCTGGGGCTGCGCAGATCTGGGGAAGTATGCCATTAAACCGGAAACCCACGTTCGGCTGCTGAAGAAGTTCAAGGTGGTTGCATCAGGTAAGATGATCATTTTCCAGCTTGAATTCATTTTAAAAATAAAAATGAAAGTAAATATACACACACACACACACACACACACACACACACACAGATCAACATTGATATGTTGTTCCATTTATTCAGTCATTCATTGGTGATTCTTACATGTGCCCTGACCCTAGATCGAACCCGCAACCTTGGTGTATCAGGGCAGTGCTCTAACCAACTGAGCAACAAGGCCATTTTTGGAATTAAATTTAGGGATTAATTTTCTGTACACAATCATGTCCATGCACCATGGCTGGCATAGATCTGAAACCATAGGATTTTGATGCTAATTGTCTTTTGTTAATTATATTTTCAACTCCTTCACTCACAGTTGGGGGGAATTACATACCAGAGAAACCAAGAAACCTATTGAAAGTCACGTGACTGATAGACCTGACACTAAAATCTGAAGGTTTTACTCCAGAGGTGTTTTTTTTTTTTTTTCCTACTCCCATTGGTTATATTTTACTCTCCCGGGGGGAGTCCCTCAGCCCGGCCTGCACCCTCTCGCAGTCCGGGAGCCCTTGGGGGATGTCCTGGGAGCGGGCCTAAGCCGGCAGTTGGACATCCTTAGCGCTGCCGTAAAGGCGGGAGAGGCTCCTGCCACTGCGCTCACCAGCCGTGAGCCCGGCTTCTGGTTGAGCGGTGCTCCCCCTGTGGTGTGCACTGACCACCAGGGGGCAACTCCTGCATTGAGCATCTGCCCCCTGGTGGTCCGTGCACATCACAGTGACTGGTCGTTCCGCCATTCGGTCGATTTGCATGTTAGCCTCTTATTATATAGGATTTATGCAGGACAAGACTGAGACATTTTATAGCAGGCATTTGGCAGAATTATACCTGAGTAGAGCCTATATGTTTAAAGCATATGTGGAGACCATTAAAGTAAGAGCCTTTGAATTTTTGAAAAATTGTGGGAATTTTTAGAATGGTGTCTATGTATCTTCACGCTCATAACTAAGACATTAGACACACTAACACCCCTCAAATCTCTGTGGCACTTTACAATTTACAAGGCACTTTCAAGTCTTTACTTATTTAATATTCATGACAATTATGAGAATTTCCTTCAGTGTATCAGTGTAAAGTTTACTGAGCAACCAAATTAGACATGGTGTAGACACAGAGGACAAGGGGTGCGATTCATGTCAGCCCTCAAGTCCTTGATGAGATGCCAGGTGAATACACATGAACCATGCGGTTTGGTGTGGGCACTGATCGGGGAACACCGGGCCGCGGAGGGGTGGCAGGATCCAGGAGGTCCGGCGTCTCCAGTGGCCGGAGGGGAGGCGGAGGCTCAGGGAAGTGAGCGGCTCATCGGGATTGCAGAGTTGATCAGGTTGCAGGCTGGGACTGGAACTCAGATCTTTTGGTCTGTCTCACGGACGACTGAACAATTGCTACACCTACACTGGCCGATGAGTGTGCACTCAGCCACGCAGGGGCTGGGCGTGTGTGCGAAGCCTCTGCATGGTGCTGGAGAGACTACTCCCTTTCCCCTCTCTTTCCAATAGGACTGGACTACAAAAAACTGACCGAGGAAGGCACGAGCCCTCTGGATGCACTGCAGCCAGTTCTTTCAAGTCAGAATATCTTATCTATTTCCAAGCTCGTTCCCAAAATCCCGGGCGAGGACGGACGGATGCTGTCCCCGAGCTCCCTGTACACCCTCTGGTTACAGAAGTTGTTCTGGACCGGAGACCCCCAGCTCATTAAAGAAGCCCCAGCGTCCCCGCCCGAGTGGCTGCGCGCCTTCGAGGTCTGCACCAAGTACTTTGATCGCCTGCACCCAGGGGACCTCATCACTGTGCTGGATGCGATTACGTTCTCTCCAGAAGCTGTGACCAAGGTAAGCAAGCGACCGCTTAGAGCAGCCGTGGGCAAACTACAGCCCGTGGGCCGGATCCGGCCCGTTCGGCTGTTCTATCCGGCCCGTGGAGCCAAAAGAGCGGAGGGTTCTCTTGCTCTCCCCTCCGCTCCTTTACTTTGAATTTATATTAGTTCACACAAACACTCCATCCATGCTTTTGTTCCGGCCCTCCGGTCCAGTTTAAGAACCCATTGTGGCCCTCGAGTCAAAAAGTTTGCCCACCCCTGGCTTAGAGTATACGGGACATTTTAGGAGGCATGAAAGCTGCTCTTACGTTCGGTAGATTTTGTTTTTATTTCCTTCCTGGAATTGGGGAGTAGTTATAGTTCAGATGTGCTCTAGTTTTCACAACATGGCATTTCATAGGAAAGACTGCATCCCGCCCTCTCCAGTGGACAGGTGGGAGGAGCCTTCAGGGCCCAGCCCACCTTACATGCATCCGTAGCAGGCTAGCAACTTCGCTGTGGCTACAGTGAGCCCTGAGCGAATTCCCCATGAATCCCGCGGAGCGGACGACTTGGTGAGAGAATTATCCGTGGGAGTCGGGGTTGCATTTTCCAGGGTCTACTCCAGGCTCAGGGCTGAGCCCTTTAACCGGACCCTAGTTCCTGCTCTAGATCCCTAACAATGTATCGTTTCCCTCCGAACAGGCAATGTGGGCCGTTGTCTTTCCTTCTTGCCCCCTCGCCCTGACCTCACTGTTAGACAACTGTACGTCTCTCACTGGCATGACCTCTCCTACAAACTCTCCCCCTCTGTCTCGCTGCTGAACGTGCTCTCGCGCAGCCTCTTTTTATCTTCTCTGGCCTGTCTGTGCCGCTTGCTGTCTCATCCCCCAAGTTGGGAAGCCCGCTGGTACTCTACCCCAAGAATTGTTGTTATAGCTAATGTTCCTGAAAATGGAGGAGAAAGGCTAAGAGTTCAAGTCATTTGTTTGGAAGCTGGCTCAAGTACAGATTCAAGCGTCTCTGGGGAAGCCTAGTTTTAACTAACTTGCTGGATTCATGGTTGCGGATAACCAATGCCTTCGTTCTCTTATTAGTGTAATGGTTTTAAATTTTACAACCACTACTGAAAGAAGGAGATCATCAATTTGTGTTTTTGTATTTTTTTTAAGAAAGAAAATAAGGATAATTTTAAAGGGAGGTAGTATGATCCTATATAATAAAAGGCTAATATGCCAATTGTCCCCTAGGGCGGGAGTTTGACTGACCAGTAGTTCAACCAGGGGCGGGGCTGGCTGGCCAACCTTCCTCGGCCCCTTCCCTCGGTTGGCTCCGCCCCCGAGTCAGGTAAACCCGGCTTTGAGCTTTGAACCTGCCACTTAGGGCTCTGTGGTTTAGCCTCAGGAATCTCTGTTTGGCTTTCTGCCTCCTGGAGGCAGAGGCTGTGGCTGAGTAATCTGTCAATTACATAATAATATCAGTCTGGTTTTAATAGGTGAGTTCAACCAAAGTCATCTGGTAACAGGAGCCACAATTTAAACTCAGCAAGCCTTCTTCCAGGGCCACTGCTCTAACCCCGGAACTGCACTGGAGCGAGCAGAGTCAGGAGCCATTCTAGGAACCGGGGGAGCGGAGGACCAGGAGTCCCGAGCATCCTCAGTCCAAACGGAGCGCCTGTCCTGGGGTGCGTCCGGCAGGGCTGAGCCTGAATGAGGAAGGCCGGGCAGGATCCTGGCAATGTGGGGGACAAGACAGGAGTCCAGCACACATTGGCTTTGGACCTGCAAGACCGGGAAGAGGCTGGAAGTCCATTAGCAATGCAGGATGAATACGCTGGAGCGGGGGACCTGGGGTCTGGATGGAGGGGTGAGGCAGGAACAGATGGGGAAGGTGGAGGGTTAGGGCCTTTGCTCCGCTCAGGCTGAAGGAGTTTTAACTGTTTTGTGTGAGGGCGGGGACAGAGCAGCATGCCCAGCCAAGGCCATGTGCTGACTGCGGGTGTGTGGAGGTGGACAGACAGTTCTAGACTTTCCAACAGCAGTTATTTACTCTCAATTCACTGTAAGGATTGGAGGTAGAGTCCACCTAGGTTTTGAGTTGTGCTGTTTTACTGTCATGATTTTAAGTTACAGCACATTCCCATGACCTCAGTTTCTTAACCTGGTACCTGTCCGCTGAACTGCAGATGCATGATGCGGTTGTTCATGAACATCTGTGCATTTTCCTGATGCAGGGCCGACCCAGTGCGGGCCGAGTCCGGGGATCCTGGCTTGTCCTTCTCTTGGTGTAGGTGGCATCATCCTCGGCAAGAGGTGCTGCTGTCAACGGTCCCAGGAGGTGGTTTTCTGCTGCATCAGGTTAAGCTGTAGAAAAGTGAGGCAGAGACATTGAAATCCATTTCATATCTTTGTATTTCCCCTCGTTTGATTAATTGGCAAGCTGTTTAAGTTGTCATCCAGAGAGGAAAAGGATAAAGTTTCGATACAGTGCAATTTGAAATCGCACAGTTCTGTTCTGGAGAGAGAGAGAGAGAGAGAGAGAGAGAGAGAGAGAGAGAGAGAGAGAGAGAATAAAATTCAAACTGCAGAGCAGCCCACACATGTCCGAGGACACGTTTGGAAAAGGAAATGCAGCTGGATTTGGCCAAATTTGCAAAACCTTAGATGTTCCCACAGCTTGCGCAGGATGTTAGAAATGTAAAGTAAGTGAACATACTACACGTATGTAGTGTACAGTTTTCAAATGTATACGCATGCTGGGTCCAGAACCAAACTTCGGAAAGAACCGGTGAGCTAGTCCCAGAGTGCGTAACAAGAAGAGCAAGCTCAGAGGCCAGAATTAAGAGGGGAAGGCCCCAGAGCCTGAATGTGGTACCTATTCCGGGATAAAATGAACTAGGAAGGCTCTTTGCCCTCACGGTAATGCTCATTCACTTCCTATTTGCATTTGCGATTTCATAGAACTTCTGGGGGAAATACTCACCGTGTGGCATTATGTCCTGTAGGCAGAGGTGGAATTTGCATGACGTTGGAGGTGATGGGTATATAGAAGGAAAAGAATACAAATGTGTGAAGTGCATTTGCTCCAATTCTAATTTGTTTCTTTTGGTTCCGTCCGGTCAGAGTTGCTTTTTCAATTCAGTAATCAGCATCATTCTTGTAGAAGGCACAGAGAACAAGCGAGTGGGTCAGAAATCCGGGAAAATGGTCAAAGAGGCTGAAATGCAAGTTCAGCACTACTGGTGTGGCTCAGCCACGGGCGCTTACACAGGAGGAGCTGTGTGTAGCCTCAGCCTTCGCGTTTTATACTTCCCACTCCCTTTCCGTTGCTGGCATAGCTACGTGAGAAGCAAGGGCATGGAAAGTACCCCTCTCGCTTATTAAATGCCCCCCAGAAGTTTGCGGGGATCCTTCTTTGAAATCCCCAGGTAATGACAGAGTTAGCAGAGGCCTTCTCGGATCCTGCCTGGAGCTCATCCTGGATCGGACAGGCATTTGCCGCCCTCACCCCACCCGCGCGCACCCTCTGTTTCAGCTCCCACTGTTTCTAGTGGGAGGCCCTGTCCCCTTTGGATTAGAGCAGAAAATCACTTGAGGGCCTCTTGTCTAGATTGACCTCTGGCCTTTAAACATGATTTCTATTGATAATTAAGTTACCACCCCTTACATAGATGACCTCTTCCTTCGGGCTCCCTACTGTTTCCACTTTTTGGTCCTGCCTTCTGGAGCTCTGGAAACAGCATCAGGAAACCTGTGTTTCATACGATGACAGTTCAGATTCTTGAAATAAGCTGCTGTTTCCTCCCTTATCCCCTTAGCCAGACTATGTGACATAAAGCTCTGGAAGAATACATTTATCTTAAAAACTGGGGTATGACTTCAACACCCAACTTAATAAGCTCAAGAATCATTCAGAGGGCCGCGTCATCCTGTAGGCAGAGGTGGAATTTGCATGACGTTGGAGATGATGGATATACCTGTACCTTTAGCATCTTCACGGTGCTAAGATGGCCTTTTAACTGAGGATGCAGCACGTTTTCACCGTAATGGGCAGTCGGTGTCCGAAACGTGCGTGAGCGTGGTTAGATAGTGCACATATCCTAAACACGGGACAACATACCTGACTGTCCCATGCATCGATCGAATGCATGTTATGTAGATTCAGATTGACTCTCTAAGTATTTAGGCATCAGTTATGTGCCATCTATAATATTAATTGCCATTGGTGACATTAAGATGCAAAAGACATTCCTCTAAAAGATGTAAAATTCTTAATATTGAGAATTTGAATGAAATTAGAAATTCTTTGAATGTAGGGCTGGTGCCTTTATCTCTAACGTTCCGTTTCCTAGTACAGCATAGGCAGGAGGTCCTTGTGTGGGTGTTTAAATAATTATGATCACAGCTTGGTGGTTCTTAAACCTTTAGGTCTTCGGATGCCTTGACGTTCTTAAAAATTATTGAAGACCCTAAGGAACTTTTGTTTATGAAGTTTATATTCATTGATAGTTATCATATTAGAAATTAAAACAAAAAAAATTAGAAATATTTGTTTAATTAATTTAAAACTACCAATAATAGACCCATCATAGGTGGACATGAAGAGCATATTTTAATGGGAACTAACTATACTTCCAAAAGAAAAAATAATTGATGAAATGTCAACATCATTCTACATTTCTGTGTCTGGCTTCATAGGACCCTTCTTTGTCATTTTGGTTGAAGTACGTGAAGGAAATCCAGCGATAAGGCCTGAGAGGGGAGTGCTGTAATAGACTATAATTTCGGGAATTCTTCGATAGTGACTGAAACTCAGCAAGCGATGGAGCTTAAGGCTAGTAATGTGGAATCAGAAGCCATGTCATGAACTTTGTACTCTGCTCACATGAAAACTGTTGGTTTAGATTAGCGATTGCCAACTGTTTTCATCTCATGGCACATAAACTAACTACTGAAATTCTGCGGCACACCCAAAAATATGTTCTATTTTTTTGCTGATCTGGCAAAAACACACACAAGCAAGTATAATTTTGGTTCATTTACACCAGACAGCTACTGTTGTGTTGGCTGTTGTCATTTTTTTATTTGACAATCTGAGGGAAAAGAGGTCAGTGCCCCTGACTCACTAGGCAGGCATTGCATGTCTTAAGCACTCTTGCAGCACACCGTTGGAAAATCGCTGGTCTAGATTACAGTTTGACTCCATCTGCACCCAGGTCTGGTTTGGAGTAGAATGCACTGAGCATTTGGAAAAGAGGGACCTGCTGAGTTACGGAGGGCACCCCAGTGCTGACATATTGCTTTATGTAATATGAGCAAAGCATGCGCATGAGTATGAGCCCCCGGTCTCAGCAGATGAGTCTTTAAGGATCGGGAAGCTGTCAAGCTCACAATGGTGGGCACAGGTTTACCAGAATTCTAATTTTTCGCTTGAGAGCTCAAATTTTGTCATTGGCAATTAATATAATGAGCTGTTTCTACTGAAGTGACAGGCTCACTCTGTTCACTTGGAGGACAGTCTGCCAGATGCCCAAGTCGGAGGAACCGCCGCGTGTCTATTCCTCGCTCTCTCAGGCAGACCTGGGGCCGCTGCAGAGAGCAGCAACCCGCCAGGCCCACGCCTTTCCTGCTCGCGCCCAAGGAGTAAATTCGTTCTTCCCACGGGATATTGAACACATGTGCCCTCAGTGGTTGAGATTTGGTAAAATTAGTAATTTTTACTTCTTTTTCCAGAACATGCTTAAGGGAAAATGCCAATGTTGCCATCCCTTGATTTGTGCTTAAGTTCCCACGCTTTTATCCGCTATTTTTAACCATCATACAAATATCGATACAGTGAAACTAGGTAACGGATGAAAAGATAATTTAATGGCATAAAAATAATTTCGACTTGGGGAAGCCCTTGGAAGAATCTGGGCCTCTGTGGCTTGTGGCCCACATGTTGAGAAGCACGGTCACAGGCTCTTGTTTCCAGAACCACTCCGTCTTTCATGCCCACGTGCAAGATCATTGCAATACAAGTAAAACGATGAGGCGCGTCCTGGTAAGTGCAGAAAGGATGGTCTTAAAGGTGAAGGTTCTTAAAACAACTGGGTTTCTAACCGCTTTCCAGACGTCGATGTGTTACAAATATTTGCGAACGTGAGACGGAGTACGAGCAGGCCTACATTTTTGGTTCCATTTCTTTAAAAAGTGTCGGGATTTGGCTGGGGACCGCATTAAATCTGTGTAGTGCTTTGGTTAATGATTGTAACTATATTGATTCTTTCATTCCATGAACACGGAATATCTTTCTGTGTCATTGTGTCCTTTTCAGTTTATTTTAATCACGCTTTATAGTTTTCAGGATACAGGTCCTTCACATCCTTTGTTAAGTTTATTCCTACGTGTTTTGTTTTTTTTGTTGCAATTGCAAAAGGAATTATTTTTTCCCCCATTTTCCCCCTGAAATCTTATTGTTACTATACAGGAGTGCAGTGGATTTTTGTACATTGATTTTGTATCCTGCAACTTTACTGTTTTTGTTTATTGTTCTGAATAGATTCTTGGTGGAGTCCGTAGGGTTTTCTATGTAAAGAATCGTGTCATCTGCAGACGGCATGCCTCTTTATTTCCATGTGTTAGAATTTGTGTGGCTTTTTTCAGGATGTATGAAGCCTCCCCGCTCTGGTCACTTCAGTTAATGGGCATTGTAGCAAGAGTAACAAGACACCAATGCCAGCGATGCGGGAGCAGGAAACGGGCTCAGTGAGCGAAGCTTCCCAAACACGGACAGGCTGTGACCTGAACGTGTGAACCTGCTCTCCCTGGCTCTCCCACCTCTCACACTCACTCACTCACACTCACACTCACACACTGACACTCACACACACTGACACTCACACTCACACACTGACACACTGACACACACACTAACACTCACACTCACTCACACTGACACACTCACACTCACACACTGACACTCACACACTCACTCTCACACACACTGACACTCACACTCACACACTGACACTCACATTCACACACACTAACAGTCACACTCACACTCACACACTCACACTAACACTCACACTCACACTCACTCTCACACACACACCCTCACATTACCATTTCCCCAGAGAAGCCCCTGTTTGGCTGCATATCACTGTCCGGTGTAGAGCAGAGGACAGTGGATGGCCATTGTCCAGCCCCTGGGCGGCAGCCCGGCTGCATCACTGGTCTCTGGTCCCATCAGCTGGGCTCAGGTTAGGAAGAGGTTGTTGCCACGCAGATAACCTGTCTTAAAGGGCCCCTCCTGGCTGCTTACTCAACGAAGGGTTGCAGGTTAGCATTCATTCTGAATATTGTGACTTGTACAAGTCCACGAGTTGTCCCTTAAATGTTGTCGGTGTCCCCCTGTAATGACAAGGGGTCTAGCGTTTCCATCCAGAAGTCCATCGTAGTCATCCGGCTGCACCTGCACCTAGGTCAGGTGAATCAGTTCCTCCCCTGACCTTTCAAATCCAGCCTTGCAAACGGGTTTACGGGAGGAGAGAGTTTTACTGTAACGGTACCTGCGATACGTCCTGTCCGACATGTGCGCAGCTGCCGGGGAGGCGTCTGGAGGCAGCGTCTGCAGCCCTCGTGGCCCCGTTGTTAATAAGTGTGAGGAAGAGGGCCTGCCCCTTCCTGCGAAGTGTGTGGGCTCCAAATTCACAGCGGGTGGGATGTGGGGGAAGAGAGAGGAATTAATAAACAGCCTCAGAATAACGTGCAGCAAATTTTCACATGAAAAAAGCAGCGGGGAAAGAGTGTGAAAACACGCTCCCATTGCACGCTCCTGTCGGCAGACTTCACAGACTCCACTGCGTTCTCACTCAACAGTGACCCTTCGGTGAGGTGGGCCCTCTCCCCGCCCTTCCTTGCGCATCAGTCCGCCCCCCCCCTCTTCCTAAGTTCCTGGACTTAGAACCAGATTTACCTCCTGATGGCTGTGGTACCAGGGCTGTCTCCGGCTGGGTGCACTGAGCAGCCGTGCCCTCTCCCTTAGCCGGTGCCCACGGCTCTCTGCACGGGACCTGCAGGACCAGTCCTGTCCAACGGATGCCAGCGCGGGAGGCCGGGCGTGCGCTGCTGGACAGCCAGAGGGAACGCTCCACAGATGAAGGTGTAAACACGTAGATTAGGGAACGATCACACTCTCGGGTACTTGAAGGGGGACTGTGGCCATCCCAGTGGCTGTGGCTGCGGAAGTCACCTGGGATTTGATCAGGTCTCTTAATGAAAAAGTTCGGCAGAGTTCTTTGTGCTGAGAGCTTTTACAGTTCACTTTCACGTAATTTTATCATAACGAGGTGCTTTTATGCTTAAAAGTCTTGTTTCTCTGCATCCAAAATAATTCCAGAAATAGAAAGGAACATTTAAAGTGTTTCTGGTGACCATAGGGCTCTAACATTTTTATGATAGCTCTGCATTGAGTTATTGTTCGAATTATTGCATCGTACATTAGATCAGAACAACATAGCTGCATTAACATTTTTGATAAATAAGTATTAACTATTAAAAATAAAATTGTATTTTAAATGTACATCTTAATGAGGTGGGTAGGGCATTAAACATTGTTTTTAATTAGTTTATGTGCCCTTGGATGACTGTTACTTTTTGCTAGATTGAGATTGCATTAAATATCAATTCTTTCCATTTTGCATTTCTGTAGATATGAATATTTAAAAGTCTCGTTCTCATAGTGGATGGGTAAGGAGTGATGTCATAGCAGTGCCACTCATTTCCTTGAATGCCCTCCAAGCTATCACCCAAAATTCAACACAGTGATCTGTTGTTAAAAACGATTTTTAATGACTTATCAGCTGACAACTCAATTAGATTCTCCATAAATTTTGTCGAGAATAAATAATTGGGACTGTGTGACATGCATAAGGAAATTTAGCCTCCGGTTGCTGGAACCCTTTCACACACCAGTGTTCTGAATGGTCCCTCTGTTTGGCATTCTGGAGCTTTTTGGACTCCAGGACGGTGTGTCCCAGTGGGATCCGGGGAGACTGTGGGCAGGCCTCCTGGGTCAGTGATGCAGGCCTGCGGTGAAGGGAAGTGGACACTCTGACTCGGGAAGGTCAGTGTTAGGAAAGCGAAGTCGGGGAAGGCGAAAATTCAGAAACCAGTGCCTTAAACCCGTCTGCACCTGTGTACCCTTCGAAAAGCCTTTGTGTGTGAGGGTGGCGCACACACCCCAGGTGGAAGACCTGGCCCCTAAAGGAGAACGTGTGGTTTCCCAGCATGCCCCGCAGTGACCCCAGCCCCCGCAGGACAGCCCTGCCTGAGCACACCTGCTGGCCGTGCCCCCCACGCCTCTCCCCCCCCACCCCACCCCCAGAGCAGGGGGGAGTGTTGACCTTTCCCTGGCAGCGAGGTTCAGGAGGAGCTGTGGGGTCAGAGTCCTGGGATATTGTGATCTCTTTTAGGAACAATTCTTCCTCTTCCCCCGAACGTGGTGTTAGCTGCTGCTCTGCCCTCAGAACCCCCTGCGGCAGTGACCACTGTTTAGGGCGCATGTGATCCCCCTGGGTGTTTGCACGCTGGAAGATGGAGGCTCACAGCATTGAGCTGCCCCCTCTGCCTGGAGCCCGCCCCGCCCCTTCCTCCCAGGAGTACTTGCGCAGCCTTCACATCTTGGTGGGCTGCCCCACCTTTGTGCACACTTGCTGGCCTTTTTTCCAAGGTACATATTTTTCTTTTTAAATGGATTTGAGAGAGGGAGAGAGAGAGAAACATCGATGAGAGAGAATCATTGATCATCTGCCTCCTGCACGCCCCACACTGGGACTGAGCCCGCAACCTGGGCATGTGCCCTGACCGGGAATCGAACCGTGACCTCCTGGCTCATAGGTGGATGCTCAACCACTGGGCCACGCTGGTTGGGCCAGACATTTTTCTAGGTGCACCCACATACTTACACTTCGGCTGCGTTTTACGAATATGTATTGTTGTGTTTGGCTTCCCCGTTGGGATGTATATCTTCACAGGTAGGGGGTGTGTGTTGATTTACCTTTGTATCCCTGTGCCGGTAGCAGGCCTAGCATGTGGCGAGGGGTGGGGTGTTTGTGCTTGAAGGGGGGAAAGATGAAAAAGTCCTGCGAGGTTTTAAATGGAGACCAAATCGAGTGGCTCTCCAGCCATCCTTTATTAATCACAGAAATTGTTTTCCGTCTCAGAGTGACACTGATGTGGAAATATGTGAATAAGATAATTTTGCTCTTGATTTGCCCATTGTCCTGCGTCGTTGCTATCACGGAGTAAGCAGCCTGCCAACCCCCGTTTCCCACCTGGCTCTGCGGGTAGCAGCTGGTTCTCTCAGGCCCCCTGCCGCTCCTCAATCTCAGCCTTGTCTTCAGAGCCATGCGACGCTCATTTCCAAAAGGAAAAAGGACAAGTGCCTGCTTCACGAGACTGATCAGCCTTGGGGCGCCTGCCCGTGATGCGCATGGCCGTGCGGATTTAAATCACGCCGTGCCCCGACAACAGTCGCGCCAAAGGCGGCAGGCTCCTGCTTCAGCTCCTTTCTGTCAGGCTTCCCGGCGTGAGGATGATGAAGCACCTGCAGGCCCCTCCCGTGGGCACCGCTGCTGGTTTCGTCCTCCTCTCTGGTGGCCTTTACTTGCCCTCTGTGTCCCAGCCAAGCCCTTTCCTCCCAGGCCGGGTGACCCCTAGGCATTCTTCCCTCTTCCCTTGTCTGAAAGCCCACTCACTCCCGAGGACTCTCCTGACACGTAGCCTCCTTTACAACCTGTCCATCGGGACAAGGGCGCCTCTCGGGACCCTCCACGGCATCCCGTCCTGACCCTGGGGTAGGTTTATGAGGATCATGCTTCTCCGCGTTTCCAGCCAGACTTGGACACACCTCGGGGCGGGGGCCTGATCCGGTGCTGCCTGTGTGCCCAGCACGCGGCCCGAGGCACCCAGCGTGCAGCACCCACTCGGGACGTTGTCTATAGAATGAATGAACTGAAAGTCATCGCTAGTTTAATGTCTTTGTGCCTCTTGCTCTGTGATTAGCATGGACTGGCTGTGTCCCGATGGCATACATCTGGCCCCAGTTTTTTGTTTTTTTTGTTTAAAGTCCTTTAAAATGTCCTTTCCCAGTTTTAGTCTCGTGGAGCCCTCGGCCAGGAACAGGGTTTTGCAGAGTGAATCGGAGTCTTCCGGCACAGTCTGAACACATGTTTCTAGGGACATGTCAGCACGTGTCATTTCATTGCCTCTTGGAGGGTCTTTCACGTGTCGTTGATCAGAGTTGATCAATGCTCAGCAGCTACTTCCTGTTGGTCTCCAATGTGCTAGACGTCGTGTGAGGTGCCAGTGATGTCCCCGTTGGTCTGCGATGGGCTAGACGTCGTGTGAGGTGCCAGCGATGTCCCCGTTGGTCTGCGATGGGTTAGAGGTCGTGTGAGGTGCAGTGATGTCCCCGTTGGTCTGTGATGGGTTAAGACGTCGTGTGAGGTGCCAGTGATGTCCCCGTTGGTCTGCGATGGGTTAGACGTCGTGTGAGGTGCAGTGATGTCCCCGTTGGTCTGCGATGGGTTAGAGGTCGTGTGAGGTGCAGTGATGTCCCCGTTGGTCTGCGATGGGTTAGACGTCATGTGAGGTGCCAGTGATGTCCCCGTTGGTCTGCGATGGGTTAAGACGTCATGTGAGGTGCCAGTGATGTCCCCGTTGGTCTGCGATGGGTTAGACATCATGTGAGGTGCCAGTGATGTCCCCGTTGGTCTGCGATGGGTTAGACGTCGTGTGAGGTGCCAGTGATGTCCCCGTTGGTCTGCGATGGGTTAGACATCATGTGAGGTGCCAGTGATGTCCCCGTTGGTCTGCGATGGGTTAGAGGTCGTGTGAGGTGCAGTGATGTCCCCGTTGGTCTGTGATGGGTTAAGACGTCATGTGAGGTGCCAGTGATGTCCCCGTTGGTCTGCGATGGGTTAGAGGTCGTGTGAGGTGCAGTGATGTCCCCGTTGGTCTGTGATGGGTTAAGACGTCATGTGAGGTGCCAGTGATGTCCCCGTTGGTCTGCGATGGGTTAGAGGTCGTGTGAGGTGCCAGCGATGCAGAGACCTAGGAAGCACAGCTTCTGCCCTGAAGGGGCTCGTTGTTTGGTCCGGAAGACACACATTAGCAGACAAGTTGAATGCAGTGTGACCTGTTCTTGGATTCGGGAGAGCACGGAGTGGGAGAGGCGTGTGCCTGGCAGAGACCATGTCAGGGGCGACGGCGTCCCGAGGGTGAACTCGGAACTGATCTGGAAGGACCCACGAAGGGAGGCTTGAGCAAGGATGACCCTCCCCCTCGGAACCTGCAGCTTCCTGTATTTCTCTGGAGGAAGCTTCTCCAGAGTGCTTTTAAATGGGGACCGAGCGCGACACGGCATGTCATGGTCCTCCGTGTGCAGCCTCCTTCGGTGGCGTCTGCATTCCCCGAGTGCAGGTTGTGTGGCCAGCCGGGCGCCAAGGCCACTCACAGCTTATTCTCAGTTCATCTCCAACTGTCGATTCTCAGTATTGAAGCTCAGGGGCTGGTGAACTACGGCCTACAGGTCAAGTTCAGGCCAGGCCCGTTCTCTCACAGCCCTTAGCTGGGACTGGGTGTTAGGTCTTCGCAGTGGTTCTCAACCTTCCTAATGCCGTGACCCTTTAACACAGCTCCTCGTGTGGTGGTGACCCCCAACCATAACATTATTTTCGTTGCTACTTTTGATACTGTTGTGAATCGTCATGTAAATATCTGTGTTTTCCGATGGTCTTAGGCGACCCTGCTAGCGGTTGTCAACCTGTGGGTCACGATGAAACTAACCATTATGGTCGCGACCCACAGGTTGAGAACCGCTAGCAGGGTTGCCTAAGCCAGGCGTCCTCATACTACGGCCCGCGGGCCACATGCGGCCCGCCGAGGACATGTATCCGGCCCGCCGGGGGCCGCTGCCTGTCCTGCTTAGCAGCTGACTCGTCCCGGGCCCGCAGTGCGCATAGGAATTTGTTCATAGTTTTTTTTTTTTTAAACTATAGTCCAGCCCTCCAATGGTCTGAGGGACAGTGAACTGGCCCCCTGTTTAAAAAGTTTGAGGACCCCTGGCCTAAGACCATCGGAAAACACAGATATTTACATGACGATTCATTAACAGTAGCAAAATTACAGTTATGAAGTAGCAACGAAAATAATGTTATGGTTGGGGGTCACCACCACACGAAGAACTGTGTTACAGGGCCGCGGCATCAGGAAGGTTGAGAACCACTGGCCTAAGGCATCGTGAAAAACAACCAGCCCAACAACCACAAGAACGTGCAGCAGAGACCCGCACAGCCCTGCTCTGTCTGAATGCAGTGCTCGCGGGGGTCCTGCATACACCTGAGCTCCCACCTCCGCGGCTCTGCTTTTGCTCTTCTGCCCTTAAATGTTGTCATCTGGCCACCATACATTCAACACATTGGGCATTCATTATGTAGGAGCCACTGTTCTGGGTTCTGCAAAGATAACAGTGACAGACAGTAGCAGGTAGAAGCTCAGTGTGTCAGCTGTGAAGGAAGAAACTAACACCGAGCCCAGCAGCGTGGCTCAGTGGTTGAGCTTTGACCCGTGAACTGGTAGGTCATGGTTCGTTTCCTGGTCAGGGCATATGCTTGAGTTGCAGGCTCGATCCCCAGTGGGGTGTCTACAGGAGACAGCTGATCCGTGATTCTGTCTCATCTTTGATGCTTCTCTCTCTCCCTCTCCCTTCCTCTCTGAAATCAATAAGAATATATTTAACTAGAAAAGAGGCTAACACCGGGTCAGGAGAATGCCCCGAGGGCAGCACGGGCCAGCCAGGAGGGTTCTTGGGAGGATTTTCAGTCAGGGGACCAGCAGGTGGAAGGGCGCTGAGGGAGGCCAGGAGGCCAGGGTGCTGGGAGTGGAGGGACAGTGTGGAGAAAGGGGTGGAGGTGAGACAGGCCGGTGAGGCAGAGCAGGTCCTGTAGGCATCGGAGACTGGCTTTTATTCTTAGTGACTGGAAGCACTAAGCAGATGTGCGCAGAGGAGTGGCGTCACGTTTGTGAAATGTCATTCTGCTGCTAGGTAATGCTGGAGGGGCCAGTTCACCCCCATCACTGTCGTTTCATTTAACACAGCAAACGTGCATGCTCCCTCACGCTCCTGTTCCGGTGAGAGAGGGCAGAGAGCTCTAAACCACAGTCACGTAGGGTCCAAGCCGATGGACGCTCTACCGTCTGGGACCCGCACCCTCCCCAGTGGCCGTGGCTGGGACAGAAGGAGACGGGACAGCAGTGCATGCGGGTTGTGGATCGCAGTGGCTCAGGCATGACACGTCACTTCAGTTCAGATGCCGTGGGCTGGAATGTGGCTCACCCCAGTGCCAAGGGGTTGGGTAGATGTAGTGGAGTCTGCATGTGTGTGTGGTGATTAGCTCTCTGCCACATCCACGTTGTCCATGTCGGGAGGCCAGCGAGCACCCTTGGAATACATTGCGAGAGGCGATGGTGGCTTGGGGCTGAGGGGTGTCAGCGAAGGGATGGGAATTGGGTGGAGTCTGGGTGTATCTTGAAGGTAGACCCAAGGAGATGTGCCGATGTCATGGCTGACTCCTCAATTCCATCCCCTCCCCCCCCGCCATCTCATTTCCTATACTAAATGTGATTTCCTAAAGCCTGGCTTACATTTTTATCTCATTTTTCCAGGGCCTGGAAAATTGATGTTCATTATCTATTTATTGAGCAATAGTACAATTTAGTCACTTATCTTTCAAAATCCACGTTTTTTTGAATAGCAGTTACAAAGTGCTGTCAGGGAATAGTTTCAAATCTTTGATTGGTTATTATGGTAATGATGCACATGAGTGACACGTTCATTCTGTGGATTTCGCAAAAAAAGACGGCTAAGAATAAAAGTACCTTGTGAGAGTTAGTGAAGAAATTGCTATTTTGGTCCATCTTTTTCTCTTTTACTTCTTGCTTGTTCTATCATAGAAGAATTTATAAAAAATAAGTTTACTAAGTGTAAACTCAGTGTTAAACTTATACTTCTTAAATCACCCTCACGTCCTTCAGCAGTAAACCTGTTTCTACAAAGTTAAGAGGTGAAAAGCTCACATGCCCAGTGGAATGAAATGCCCAGTGAAATAAAAGCCCTTGTATCTTTGTCCTAATATTATTTGGCGTCTTAGAGGTCCTATCTCATCAGGAAAATTAACTTAGGGTTGCATTTGTTTCCAGGGGTCCTCAAACTTTTTAAACAGGGGGCCAGTTCACTGTCCCTCAGACCGTTGGAGGGCCGGACTATAGTTTAAAAAAAAAACTATGAACAAATTCCTATGAGCACTGCGGGCCCGGGACAAGTCGGCTGCTAAGCAGGACAGGCAGCGGCACCCGGCGGGCTGGATAAATGTCCTCGGCGGGCCGCATGTGGCCCGCGGGCCGTAGTTTGAGGACACCTGGTATATCCTTGATAAGTGTTAGGTTATTTAGTTATTTTTAAATACCATTAAAAATAAGGAAAAAAACTTTCCTGATGAAACTAGTGATGAGATTAAAAAAAATGTAAACTCTGAAAATATGCACTCACCTCCTGTGGCCAATAGCAAGTTCTAGAAAGCACAGACTCCTGCATGGTCCACCGAACACGCTGAGCAGACAGTGTACATGCATGAAGGGGGGTGGACTGTGTTCTTAGATGTTGGAGCAGAGGACTTGCCAATAATAAAAATATATTAAAAGAAAAGACTCATGTAAAAAAAATCTCTTTTTGCTGGTTTAACAGTGCAAATGATATTTCACTGTTTTTGTCTTCTTCACAGAAGAAAATCTAGGATAACAAAAGCCCTACTCACTGGATAGAGTAAAATTTCACCTCTGCTCTCTCTGTCTCCCGAATGCCTTATTAAACACACCAGAGCCAGTAGCGCAGGGCTGGTTTGTCTCACTGTCGTTCCTTCCTTTTTGTAAAGCTGTCTGTGGAAGTACGCACGGAGATGACGAACAAGGCCATTAAGACAGTGAAACATTTTATTGAGAAGCCGCGGAAAAGAAATTCGGAAGAGGACGTGCCGGAAGCTGGGGACTCTAAGGTGACCTACGCGGACACCTTGAGTCATCTGGAGAAATCCCTCGCTCACCTGGACACCCTGAGCCACAGCTTCATTGTTTCTCTGCAGAACAGTGAGCAGGTAATGAAATGAACACGTCTTCCGGAAGCTCAACTGCCCGGCTAATGTCAGCATTTTCTTTCATTTACCCTCGAAAGCTACATCAGTAGTTCTGGTAGGGTTTCCACCGTGCAGATGTCCTTGAAAATGGTCCTCGAGCCTTTCTCTCTCACCTCTTCTTTATCACTTGATAGTCAACTCAGTTTTCACTTCTTTTAAAAGGATTTTAGGCCCCTTCACCCTACTGATAACCTGAGAGGAAGGAGGTGAGTAGATAGCCGCCAGGCTGAGGAAGGGGGGCCCTGGTTGGACGCCCGCTTCTAGCCGGCAGCTCTGAGCTCTGCTGAATAATGGTAGGTTTCCCCCTGAATTTTCAGAAAAATTCAGAAATCACCACCCTGCCTGTTGCAGTAGGTTTTTTTTTAAATTGAGTGTATTCATTCTGTTTTTGTATTCTATGTTTTCAGTATAACTTTATTATTGATATCAATTAGTTTGATAGTGAAATTGATCCCCATTGGTTTCTAGTTGAGACCCTTGTGGTGTCTTAGAAAGCACTCATGAGGTTAGGAGCCCCTGCCCACGGCCAGGCATGAGGCCCAGTGTGCCCGGGCTGCCCACGGAGAGGCGTGAGGCCCAGTGTGCCCGGGCTGCCCACGGAGAGGCAGGAGGCCCAGTGTGCCAGGGCTGCCCACTGGGAGGCAGGAGGCCCGGTGTGCCAGGGCTGCCCACGGCCAGGCGTGAGGCCCAGTGTGCCAGGGCTGCCCACGGAGAGGCGTGAGGCCCAGTGTGCCAGGGCTGCCCACGGCCAGGCATGAGGCCCAGTGTGCCGGGGCTGCCCACGGCCAGGCATGAGGCCCAGTGTGCCGGGGCTGCCCACGGAGAGGCAGGAGGCCCAGTGTGCCAGGGCTGCCCACGGCCAGGCATGAGGCCCAGTGTGCCGGGGCTGCCCATGGAGAGGCAGGAGGCCCAGTGTGCCAGGGCTGCCCACGGAGAGGCGTGAGGCCCAGTGTGCCAGGGCTGCCCACGGAGAGGCAGGAGGCCCAGTGTGCCAGGGCTGCCCACGGAGAGGCAGGAGGCCCAGTGTGCCAGGGCTGCCCACGGAGAGGCATGAGGCCCAGTGTGCCAGGGCTGCTCATGGCCAGGCATGAGGCCCGGTGTGCCAGGGCTGCCCACGGAGAGGTGTGAGGCCCAGTGTGCCAGGGCTGCCCACGGCCAGGCGTGAGGCCCAGTGTGCCAGGGCTGCCCACGGCCAGGCGTGAGGCCCAGTGTGCCAGGGCTGCCCACGGCCAGGCGTGAGGCCCAGTGTGCCAGGGCTGCCCACGGAGAGGCAGGAGGCCCAGTGTGCCAGGGCTGCCCACGGCCAGGCGTGAGGCCCAGTGTGCCAGGGCTGCATGAGAAAGCCCTGGTGGCCTTCAGAGCGTTTGTCTGGATGGTCACACGGAACAGCCCGGGGTTTTTAGATGTTCTTTCCCATAACTGAAAAGTTGACAGATCAGTAAGTACATATAGGTGAAGACAATGTTTAGATGTGCACATTTTTTTAAATTAAACTTTAGTGCAATAGTAAATGAACCTGTGAGTGGCCACTGATCCCATGGTTTATTTTTCTTAGCTCTTACATGTTTATTAAGCATTGTATTCTTAGCTTGTAGAGGAAAATCCTAACTAGAACAGTTAGCCAGAGGAGAGGAATTCAGATAATGAACGACCGGAAACCTTCAAAATCCGTCTGAGACTTATAAGCGCAAACCCCTCACGGAGAAGATAATGGGGAGAATTCAGAAGTGTGGTAACAGTTTCACTTCAGCTTGTGTTTCTCAGACCTGTTAGCCCGTGTGATGCACGGCATGAAGTAACGGTGAGAGGGAGATGGGGAGCCCACTGCCTGTCCCAGCTGTGACCCACAATTACAAGAGCTAGGGTAAACGTTGGCTGTTCTGGTCTGTACTTACTAGTAGAACAATTTTGATTAAAAATTTAAAGTTTTTAAATTACTTGTCTTATTTATTTAAGCAAATACATTATATTCAAATCGGAGAATTGTCACTACCCTCCTTGAAACATGCATGGTCTCAGTGGGCAGAGCAGTGTGTTGGGCCAAGAGGGTCATTAACAAAACAGCCGTTTGTTTCAAGGAGGCCGGACTGAAAGTTACCAGGTTGCCCTGTATTTGCTCGGAGAACCTTCTAAAAGCTTCACTGTGTACACGTAGACATTTACTTTCTATGGGCTGTTTAGATGTTGAATACCACTTCATTTATTTTTCGTTTTTTTCAGGAAATACTGCGGAAATACAGTCAGCTCTACGATCTCTCCCGGTCAGAAAAAGGGAAACTTCACGATCAAGCCGTGGCCATGTGTTTGGACGGTCAGCCTCTGGCGATGATTCAGCAGCTGCTGGCGGTCGCCGTGGGCCCCCTTGACCTCTCGCCCAAGGACATAGTACGGAGTGCCGTGATGAAAATCATTTCTGCACTGAGGTGAGCGATACGGGAGACGTCGAGGAAAACCTGAGTTGAGACACTGCCGGTGACAGTGCTCGGTTCATGGCTGTTGGAAAGATAAAACATCACCATGCACGCACAGCCTCCCATTGACCTGTGAAGTGCTGTACAGAAGTGAGAGGCAGATGATTAGATTTCCCCAAGTCCTGTGTCTTGAGACTAGAGAACCAGGAGAACGTTGCGTTGTTGGTGTTGTGTGTAACATGTCAAGGAAGTGGCTAACTTCTGGTTCCACACGCCCTCCCTCCCAGTTAGTCTTGAAACAGGGCAAAGTCCCAAATGGCATGTGAACAGCCAGGTGTCAGGCCGCATGGGACCTCAGGGTGCACGTGCAGATCTCGCCTTTCCCAGTGCCCCTCTGAGTAGCTGTGGGAAATGGTTCCCAGAGATCCTTAGGACGTTCCCAAGGCCCGGTTAATCACATTCCGAAGAAGTTAGACTTCTGTGAAGTGTCTTAGGACATGATTTACCTGAAATGATGGCAAAAAAAAAAACCACAATTAAAAACCAAACAACTCACAATCGAGAAATTCTAGCTTTGTATTGATACGCTGGTGTCTTTATAGGAATGCATCCAGAGGGTTAGAACAGAGGCGAGTTAAGCTAAGAAAATAATGAGTCACCGAGTGCTTTGTGTGAATAATGCAGTTAGGCTAAAAGATTTAGTTGTGCTTAATTCGTTCTCCTTTTAAGCGTTCTTTGTAATTCTGTATTGCTCTTGAGGAACTTTTTGATTAAATGCATGTCAGTTTCCAGCAGCTGAACTGAAATCAAATGAGCCTTTATCAGTTTAATTACCCCAGCTTCATGCAATTTTCACCGGAGTGCTCTGAGGTAGCTGGCGATTTTATATGGAGAGAGAGAGAGAGAGAGAGAGAGAGAGAGAGAGAGAGAGAGAGAGAGAGAGGAGAGAGAGAGAGAGAGAAAGTGTAACGTTTTTTAGAAAGAATAAATGCCAAGTTAATAAAGCCTTGTTTTATTATTAACATTGGCTTTAGTGGTGGTGGTGGTTATAGAACCACTTCCCTCTTGCAAATGATGAGAGGTACTTATTTGCCACATTTTGTACCTTGTGATTCAGAGTTATTTTTTTATTGTTTCTTAAATCAAGGTTTTACAGGAAGCTCACGAAAATAAAAATTTTGAACCATTCATGCTTTATGAATTTAGTTTATTTCCTAAAAATTGCACATTTTCATTAATAGTTAAAGATATTTTTACCTGAAAAAAATTCTGACGTTTTACTTGTAACCTCCTTCGCTGCACCAGTTCTGCTACTGAAGCTTTGATTTGGGCTGATCTCATAAATGTTATACTTACACACTTAAGACAGTCCATAGGTGTGAAATAAGTCTTTAGCAGTGGAAGGAAAAGGGGATATTAGGAGTTCAGCCACCTCTTCC
This sequence comes from Plecotus auritus, assembly GCF_963455305.1. NCBI lineage: Eukaryota > Metazoa > Chordata > Mammalia > Chiroptera > Vespertilionidae > Plecotus > Plecotus auritus. Next base: position 171,124,908 of record NC_137782.1, read on the forward strand.
TACAGGGAAAGAAACTCCCATTGACAATATCCATAACAGTTACCTTTGAGGAAGTTAGTAAAATGTGACAGGCATAAAATAACATGCATGAAAATAACTGAATCCAGCAGTTGACTTAAATCATATAACTTAAACTATTCAGAAAACTCATCTAAAACGTCTTCTTCCTCTGATGCGTTTTCAGGATTCACTGGAGTTTCAGACTTACACAACGGTACGCTGGGCGTAGTAATAGTGCCTGTGTCATGGGCCGTTGGGATTGTGGAATGGCAGGGTATATGTAAAACGTAGCAGTGCCTGATCTCTGCTGAGTACCCTGGAAATATGAGTAAAGAGACCTACTGGAGAATGGGGTGATTACTACATATTTAATGTTGGAAATAGCTTGGGTATTTTATGTCCATGGAATGCTTTTTGAATGACAGAATGCAAGTAGGGTTTTTTATCCTCTTGATAGGAAAACACACCTGTATTAGACTGTGAGTTCCTTCCGGGAAGAAGTGTTCTTTTCACGTCCTTGCGTGTAGGGCAGGGCTCCGTACGTTTGCAGACTGCAGACCCACCAAGGCCGAGCTGCAGGTGCTGTGCGCCCACCTGGGGTATCTGAGTGTGGAGGCCGAGCTGCGTCTGAGGCCTCTTCTCACTGTTCCTCTCTCCCCCCACAGTGGAGGCGGTGCCGACCTCGGTGGGCCCCGGGACCCGCTCCAAGTCCTGGAAGGCGTCGTGGCAGCCGTCCGTGCCAGCGTGGACAAGGGGTAAGACTGGATCAGGCTGGCGGCCTCACTCAGTGCCTTCCTCAGAGCCTCAGAATCACATGTAGTGTGTGTGACGCTTCCAAGACCAAGCACTGATTAGAGGCGTTTCTGAGAGGAAGAGCTGAGAGCTTTTTGCAGAACTTAGAGTGTTTCTGCAGGTGCACACACGGCTTTCCCAGCTGCATGTACCCCGTCAGCTCTGCTCACCGCCTGCCCTGAGCCTTGTTTGCTGAGAGAGCCTCGTCTCCTCACCTTCCTCCTAGGGAAGCAGGGGAGAGGGCTCTCTGGGAAATTCCTAGAGTATATGTTACATTGTTTTTTAAAAAGCTTTCTGTATGCTAGATCTGTCTTGTCTGAGGACTAAGCATATTCACGTTGTATAAATCTAGAAGGTATGTGTCTCTAATGCCGTTTTTAGAAAGAATTTCTCATCTGCATGGAATGGCAGTGATAGGAATAGCGGCAACAATGAATGAATAGTTAGATACTGCCTGAGTTTACAAAGATCTCTCCTACGTCTGATCTCCATGTCGACCCTGGAAGGCCTTGTCCCAGTTTTCCTTTTTTAATGGGAAATATGATCTGTATATTTAAAAGCCTAAGCGACCGTATGACCGGACGACTGGACGTTAGCTATGACGTGCATTGACCACTGGGGGGCAGACGCTCAATGCAGGAGCTGCCCCCTGGTGGTCAGTGCGCTCCCACAGCCAAGCTCCCGTGGCTGGCCAGCCTCTCTCGGTCCCTCCCCCTGGCCGGCCGGCCCTGATTGGCCCCGATGGCCAGCCAGGCCGAGGGACCACACCCATGCACGAATTCATGCACCAGGCCTCTAGTTTAATAATAATGAAGTGTTTGAGAAAACTCCCAATAGTTCCATTCGGTAATATAGTTCTTGCTTGCATATTAACTTCTATGCCGGTATTGTTCAGGTACAGATGCATTTTTATATCGTGTTGATCAAGATTTATAAACATGCATATTTCATGGCATTTGCTTGCTGTTATAACGTCTTTATCCTTATAGATTTAATGATTACTATTTTTGATGGCTGCATATGTTGCTGCCATGTTCAGGTGAGGCTAGCTAGAAGCTCAGAGAGGGAAATTGACTTTTCCCAGGTCAGACCTGGGACTAGAACCAGGCTCCAGTCTGGCTCACAGTCACAACTTGGCACCCAGATGCCTCGATGGCATATTTCCACGCCTTGCCCCGTGCCCGAGGTCTGGGTGAAAGAGTATAGGATGAGCCACGTAGGTGAGTGTGGGAGACACTGCGAGCTGGGCCTCTGCTTTTCCGCCTTTGACCTTGCACTTGACCTTGCACAGCTTCTCCAGACTGCTGCTCGTGGGCCCTTGGGGGGTCAGGAACCTCCAGTGGTGGCTGATTCAGGCCTTTCACTCTCATGTGACATTTATTTGCTTTCTGCGTGTTTACTGGGTGCCGTGCGCTGGGAAGTCACGAGGAGCTGACTATGGGTAGGACTAACCTCCCACCCGAGGAGCTCAGAGCTCAGAGCCTCGCAGGGCGGCCAGCCTGCCCCGGCCCTGGTGACGCTGCTGTAGCGTGGGGAGAGCTGTGCAGAAAGTGAGGCACGGGGAGCGGTTTACACTGCTGGGGAGTCAGCGCAGGACGCCCCGGGGTGCCCTCAGGCCTGGTCTAGGGAATCTGAGTGTTAGAGGAGGAGGCAGCTGCGGATTCAGCGGAGCACAGCACGGAGCGCCTCCCGGAGGAGGTGTCCTGCCTTTCCACACGCCCTCAGTCAGGGCTGACTGGCAGCTCCCCAGGGCGGTCAGCGCCACTCTCAGGTCCTGCTGCCCTGGCCTGGCCTCCTTGATGAAGGGCGTGAAAGGGACCTTCGCAGGCTCTGCGCTAAGCCCCTCCCGCTGGGGCTTCCCAGGCTCGCCCACTGGGGACGTCACAAGGAGATGAGAGGGCGGTGTTTTTCTTAGTGAGTTTCCAGCCAGATACACACAGGAATCCACTGTGGGTCTTGCATACGGACTAGCTTTTAAGCTTCGGGTTCCAAAGAGGAAGACATTAGGGAGTGGATATAGAGAGCAAGGTCTTACTTTTTATTTCAATTACAAAGGCTTTTTCACAAAAAAAGCTTCAGAGATATATATATATTTTTTGGCTTAAAAAAGAGAGATGAAGAAAGACAAAGTCATAACTTTTAACCCTCAGCACAGTGGGGGCAGGAAAAGGGACATCTGTAATACTTCCAATGATAAATTAAAAAAAAAGAAAAAAATTTGTAACTATGTCAGGTTATGTGGATTTAGCTAAATTTATGGTGATCATTTTGCAATATATACAAATATCAAATCATTATGTTAGACTAATACAACATTACATGTCAGCTATGTATTAGTAAAAGTGGGAAAAATAAAATAAAATGGAACGTGTCATACTGGCTTTGCATAGTTATTGCCAATAGTAATAGTTTATATAAAATTCCTGGAGTGATGCCTGACACAATGATTATCGTTCGTTGAAATAAGCATACTACTTACTAAACTTTGCATGAGAAACAGAGTAGCTAAGGCCATATTGATTAATGGTTATTTTTATCAGCTTTAGATAACTCAATTTAATATGGTGCTGTTTAAAAACCATATTTATTTACATAGTTTTTAAGTAGCTAACGTGGTTTGCTGTAAGCCATTGAAAACTAACGTTTCGCTCTCAAGAAATACAGTCACCCTCCCTGACCGGTTTGGCTCAGTGGATAAAGCGTCCACCTGCGGACTGAAGGGTCCCAGGTTCGATTCCGGTCAAGGGCATGTACCTTGGTTGCAGGCACATCCCCAGTAGGGGGTGTGCAGGAGGCGGCTGATCGATATTTCTCTCTCATTGATGTTTCTAACTCTCTATCCCTCTCCCTTCCTCTCTGTAAAAAATCAATAAAATATATTTAAAAAAAAAAAAAAGAAGAAATACAGTCACCCAAGAAACCAGTGTTTAGGTCAGTCACCGCATTTGATTACCGGAGAGGGAAGGACTTATCTGACCCTTGCCCTTGCCCCGCAGGGAGGAGCTGGTGTCCCCCGAGGACCTGCTGGAGTGGCTGCGGCCTTTCTGTGCCGATGACTCGCGGCCTGTGAGGCCCCGCGTGCACGCGCTGCAGGTTCTGGGACAGTCGTTTGACCTGAGCGAGGAGGACGGCAGGCTCCTGGTGTTCTTCCGGACGGAAGCCATCCTCAAGGCCGCGTGGCCCCAGAAGCAGGTGAGGAGCGGGCGCTGCTTGGGAATGTTTTCCCGGTCACAGTCCGAGGTCGTTTGGTGCTCACTGTACACTGCCTCCAGGTAAGCAGCCAGCCCAACTCAGGGTGCTCCTCCGTCCGGCTGCTTGGGGGTGACATTGTGCAGAGTCCTCGCCTTTTCCCAGACGGCTGACTGCCTGTGCAGGGTAGCCGGCTTCGTGCTCACACGCATGGGCCGTGTTTCTCTTCCTGAGATACGGGCAGGGCCTCCCCAGTGTTGGTTAAGGATGGGGGCTCCCCGGCCCGGGGAGATGCAGGGCTGAACGGAAGCGCAGTGGCAGCTGAGCCGGTTCACTTCTCTCCTGCTCCGCCCAGGGACTTGGGCCCTCTCCTCTCTCCTGTCCCTGGACAGACGCAGCGTAGTGACCGCACCAGATCTTAGTGTCTCACACCATCCTTCCTTCCACTGCCTCGCTCATCTTTCCTCTGGAACCGTCCCTGACCTTTTCAGTCACTGGAGGAGCTGGGGAGGCGTGCCTCCGCTGTCACTTCTCCCCACACACTGTGTCTTCATCTTCGCATTCCAGACCCCCGAGACCCCACAGTGTCGGCCTCCCGGGTGCTCAGGTCTCATGTCTGCCTGGCCCCTCTGCATGCTCAGCGGGAACGTGAGGATGGCGATGGGTTCTCGGAGTGAAAATAAGGATGGATGACGATCTTGCCACGTTCGGGGACCAGAAAATGAGGCGCTGCTGCCTTTTCTGTGGCTGGGGATCCTCTGGCCAACGTTGCAACCATCAAAGAGGGATTTAACTTTTAATTGTCCCTGAGGTGCCCAGAGTAGTGGCCCCACAAATCCGTGTGTTGCCGGGAAACAGGCCAGCTCCTGCAAAATTAACACCGAGTCTGCTGCTCTATGGTCTCAGAGAGATGGCATTCCTAGTTTTCTAATGATGAGTTAACAGAATTAAAAATTCAGAGGCCCTCATTTTCCACAGCTTGAGAGGCCTTCATCTCTGTTCCGGAAATGTGCCCCAGCTTGGGGTGTCGGGGGGGCTGGTAGAGGAGGGGGCGGGGTGCATTTAGTGTGTTAATCCCCTGGGTGCAATTTATCTGAGTTTTTCAGGTTTTGTAATTTTCTAGTTAACTGGTGCATGAAAAATGTGGGCCAAAATACTGATGATTCCTTAAAGAACTTCCATACCCCGTCACCTCAGTATATTTCCCTGTGTTTGTATGTAAAAAGGAACCTGTGGCTTAGGGTTTTCCTGGACCAGGTTGGGGCACACGCAGGAGGCAGCCAGTTGATGTTTCTCTCTCCCATCAATGTTTCTCTCTCTGTGTCTCTCTTCCTCCCTCTCCCCCTTACCCCCTCCTGCCCCCCTTTAACGCTCTCTCTAAAAAATGAAAGCATTGGGGAAAATATCCTCCCGTGAGGATTTAAAAAAGAAAAGGAGATGGATGTCCAGGAAGGATAAGTTCCTTCCTCAGACTTTAGCTTAAATGTCACCAGGTCTAAAATGACTACACCTTGAATTAGTGACCCAGTCACGGTGTGTTTTATGACCATTTTAACTCTCTTTTAATCACTCTCTGCTAAGTTCTTCCCACCTACCCTTGTGTCCCTCTCTCTGTTCATTTTATGGTGTCTGTCTTCTTCCATCAGAAAATAAATTCCATGAGAACAGGGATCGTAAAGACACTCATTAAATATTTGTTGACTGAATGAATATTAAACGTTAAAAACGTGTGCAGATCACCTTTAAAGTGGCAGGGTCAGGACGGCTGGCGTTCGGGGCAGTGTTCAGCGTGGACGATGCCGGTTAGACCGCGCTGCCTCCCCTTACACGCCAGCGGGGTGATTGCCTGGATAATGGAGGGGCTTCGCATCGAGTGGCCGGGGGCTTGCAGACCGACGGTTGTGTGTTAATTCGGCATAATTTACGGATAGATTTCTGGACAGCTCGTTGCTTTCATGTGGAAGCAAACAGGTCACAAGCAGGTGCGTGCAGATGTGAGCAGGAGCTCCGGAATGTTAGACCAGCGCTCCGTGCCGCGCTCCCGGCGATGGTTCAAGGAGAGGGCGAGCCGAGTGTTTACCGGCCCTTCGGGTATTTGAAGGCCTGAGTCTCTCTCTGCGTGCGTAACGGGTTCTGCCCCTTAAGGACTTGCCCTCATCACTGGCTTCGCCGGGAGCCGAGGGACCGTGGAATGTGTGCCGAGTGCAGGGCCCCGCAGTGACTCTCGGGAGCAGCTGCCAGGGGGTCACCCTGTCTGTGTTGGAGGAGTCGCACGGCCTCTGAGGTTCACGGCTTGTGAGTGTGAGGCCTGGAGTGCCCCCGGCTCCCGGCGCCTGGTCCCGGCCCTGCACCGCACCCTCCGCAGGGCCTGCATCGCTCCTCACTTCTCCGCATAGAAATGGAAAATCGGTCAGAAATCGCTACCCTTCTTTCCATATTTAAACTTTAGCTCCATTTCCACAATTTTCTATTTAATCAAACCCGTAAGTATTCCGAAATGGACATGAGGATAATTTACGTTCTCTTTCTATTTTCTCGTCCAATAATGATCGTGGATTACTATACCGAAGAACAATAACACTGTTTATGGAGTGCTTGTGTGTCTAAATGCTGCTCTAAATACGGCTCGCCTCAGTGGGCGGTGTAACCGCTCGTGACCAAGCCGGCAGCTGGGGACTCTGGTTTCCTGCAGCCGGGACGCCCTTCGCCAGAGGCTCTGGTCGGGTCTGGATCCAGCGGACTCAGCAGGCGGCGCAGCGCTGGCTCCTGGCACCGGGTAGCAGGAGTCCAGCGCCCAGAAGTCCGCTCCGCCGCCCTTTATGTTTGTGTAGGTCTGTGAAGGTGGGGTCGGTTGGTGTTTTGAAGCCTGCGTGCAGAGGCTGCTCAGTCTTGCTGGGCTGAGTTCATGAAGGGAGCTGTCCACGCTGCCCTGGAAGCAGCCGCCAGCCCCCCGCCCTCTGGAGAAGGGCGTGTGGTGATCGGTATCCCTACACCATGGTAATCCTGTCCGCGGTGCCAATTGCATTCTATTCCTAAGGTGCTCTTAGGCGCATCAGCATCTGTTTCGTATGCACAAACATCTGAAGATAACATGAGCTAGTGTCAGCGCCCGTAGGAGACACAGATTGCAGGGAGCTGCCTCAGATTGAGACGGTCCTGCTCACTTCCAGCCACAGAGAGATCTGCGGTTAAAGCTTCCTCATCTGCGCGGAGGTGACGGGGCCACTCTTTCAAGGGCGGTGACTGTGTGAGATAAGGAGGCTGCAGCCGCTTGACAAATGGGCTTGTAGCCAGGGCTGAAGTCACCTCATTCAGTGAGAGAAACACTGCGTTGGGAGGCAAAAGGGGAAAAGATACGTTTGAGTCACCTCTGAATTTCGCCCTTTATCCTGTGGTGTGTTGTTCGCGGTGTCAGTGGGGAATCTATACAATGCCTGTAAAAGATTGGACATTTCCGCCCCCACTTGCTGGGGAGGTAACAGAGGTACTAGAGAGGTGTGTGTTACTTTCTTTTCACTGGGGAAAAGGACAGAATAAAGCAAAGTACAGAAAAAATGAGCAATTTCTCTCAATTTAATTTTCACTAAAAAATTAACCCATGATTCTTTATCCTAAAGCAGCTATATTTTCTTTTTCCCCCTCTGTCCTACCTATAGACCGTAATCCTTATTAGAAGAAAGCATAGCGCACACCGGGCTTTCTGTGTCTTTATATCCAGCATATTAGGTAGTTGATAATATAAATAACACCTGTTATTCATGTGTGCCTCCCCGGTGCGTCTGTTTGCTGGCTCTCTTGTTCACATATTCTCATGTAATATTCACTACCGTCATAGAAATACATGCCATCTTCATCTTACAGAAGAGCAAGTGAAGCCGCAGGAAGATCCAGTCATGTCTTCAAAATAAACATGTATTTGGACTTTATCGGCATTCTTTTTCAAGCTGCACGTTTAATCCAGTTGCCCTTTATCATTTCATTTGCTAGCCGCCTGCAGGCAGTTTTCCTGTGTCAGAGTATGTTCTGTGGTCACTTCACACTGTGGCTGTGTGGGCACATGCCATGGACTGGACACAGAGGCTGCGTCTTTCCTGGGGGCACCTTTGAGCTCCGCCAGGTGCCTGGTTTCCGGGTGTTCCAGGGAGATTTCGTGCCCTGGCACTCACACCACTGCAGGCCTCCCAGCCTCAGACCCGTTGCTTTAACTTCTGCGGTCTCTGAGCCATACTTTTCTCCCTATTGTTTTTTTCCAGATAATTGGTCAGATTTATGACAGGGGTGATTTTCTTAAACTTAAGGTTGCTTAGTATTTTTTAACCATTAATGAGCAACATTGCTGGTTGTGATATGAAAACATAGTGGGCCAAAACCATCTTCTGGAAAGAAAGATTAACATTATTATTTTTATTATAGCATTTATACAGGAAATCTATATTGATCATTTGCTATGCTGTGTGTTCTCTGCTGACCACTAGGATTTAATTAAAGCTGACTTTTTCAAAACTGAAAATTTGGAGGCATTTTCATTAAAATTAAGAACAAAAAATTTCTAATATTACTGTGTGTTTAGGATTGTTCTGGAGGCCCTAGTCTATGTAAGACAGGAAACAGAAAGAGGAGCTATGATATTTTAAAAATCTTAATTATTATTACTTGTAGACAATATAATTCTAATTTTTGAAAACCCAGGAAAAATATTGAAAATGACTAGTTAATAAATAGAATTTATTATAAGTGCTAAAATAAATTATAAGTGGATATATGTAATATATGTGAAAATAACTCATAAATCACTGCTATATGGTTGTAGTAAATATGATTGTATAAGTTACTATAATTGTGACATTTGTATTTTGAAAATGGGCATCAGTGATCTAGTAATTGAAATGATTAGTGAGCATCCAGAAGAAAATGTTTCCTGACAAAGACATACTCTTAAAAAGTCTGTGTACCATGGAATGCTATGCAGCTGTAAAAAAGAAGGATCTCTTACCCTTTGAGACAGCATGGAGGGACCTGGAGAGTATTATGCTAAGCGAAATACGCCTGTCAGAGACAGACAAGTATCACATGATCTCACTCATATGTGGAGTCTAATGAACAGAATAAACTGATGAACAAAATAGATCCAGAGACAGAGAGACATGGGATAGACTGACAAGTCTCAGAAGGAAGGTGAGGGTAGAAGGTGGGGAAGGGGGAAGATTAACAAAAGAACTTATATGCATACATATATGCATAAGTCATGGACACAGAAAGTAGTGTGATGAGGGCTTGGGGAGAGGATGGAAGTGGGGAGGAGGGGGTCAATGGGAAAGAAAGAGGACTTATGTAATATTGTCAACAATAGAGATACATTAAAAAATAATAACTTAAAAAAGTCTGTGTATACATTAGAAATGTATTATACAAAGGAATTTATTAACTAACATTTTTTAAGTGGAAACTGTTATTTGCACACTAATATGAAAACAAAGATATGAAGGTTTAATTTATAGTTTCTTTTCTCTTTTCTTTCCTTATGACAGTTAATGTAGTTAGAATTTACAGGCTGTTACACTTTCTGAAAAGAAAGAAATCTAAATGATATTGAAAACATGAATCACTTTTTCCTACTCTCTTCCTCTTTATGGTCTGTAGCAAATAACTGTGTGTCATGTAAAGGAGAAACTTATTATTCTTAATTATCCTGCAGCTAATTGTAGGAACTGGAGTATCGGCACTGCTAGGAATATCACAGACACAGCCTTCAATTGTTTTAAAGTATTTTCTACGCACAGCATGTTTTCTACAAGTAAACTCTGTAAAAACCTAGATTATCACTCAGAAAGCAAAGAGCAGCCTTTCCCAGCCCTTCTTCCAGCCGCAGACCTGTGGGCACTTCACACCTGAGACTTCAGGGATTTGGGGGGCTCACAGTGAGACTCAAGGAGAGGAGCATTGCTGTAAGCACAGGGCTCAGTGAGGCACCCGTGGTCGAGACAGAGTCAAGGAGCATGCCACCTCCGGGTCGTTCAGCGATTCCTCCTTGGTGGCATCTCCTTTTTAAACCTTATGTCCATCTTTAATAATAATCCTAGCTAATAAAAGAGTGATATGCAAATTAACCACCACTCTGCTACACCCACAAGCCTCGCCCACCAGCCAATCAGGAGCAAGTATGCAAATTAACCCAACCAAGATGGCTGCGGCCACGGAGAGAGCAGGAGGCTAGGGTTGCCCCCGGTGATGGAGGAAGCCAAGATTTCCGCACACCCTGGCCAGCCCAGGCCTCCACTCAAGGGTACAAAGTTTCAATTATAGGAGATAAGTAAACCCCAACAAAAATGGCTGCGGCCACGGAGTGAGCAGGAGACTTGGCTCCACTCAAGGCTACAAAGTTTCAATTGTAGAAGATAAATAAACCCCAGATACCAGGGCCTCTGCTTGGGTTGCCAGGGGGCATGGCCGGCCTGCAAACCACCACAGGCCCCTTGCCCAGGCTGCCCCACACCCCAAGGGAACCCCCACCCTGATCCGGGATACCCTTCAGGGCAAACCAGCTGGCCCCCACCCATGCACCAGGCCTCTATCCTATCTAACAAAAGAGTAATATGCAAATTGACCATCCAACACACAAGATGGCTGCCCCCATGTGGTCAAAGATGGCTGCCCCAAGATGGCCAGCAGGGGAGGGCAGTTGGGAGGGACCAGGTCTGCAAGGGAGGGCAGTTGTGGGCGATCAGGCCAGTAGGGGAGGGCAGTTGGGAGGGACCAGGCCTGCAAGGAAGAGCAGTTGGGGGCAATCAAGCCTGTAGGGGAGGGCAGTTAGGGGTGACCAGGCCGGCAGAGGAGGGAAGTTGGGGGTGACCGGGGCTGCAGGGAAGGGCAGTTGTGGGGGACCCAGGCCTGCAGGGGAGAGCAGTTGGGGGGGACCAGGCTTGCAGGGGAGGGCAGTTGGGGGTGACCAGGCCTGCAGGGGAGGGCAGTTAGGCATCAATCAGGCTGGCAGGGGAGTGGTTAGGGGGTGATCAGGCTGGCACGCAGAAGCGGTTAGGGGCAATCAGGAAGGCAGGTGAGCAGTTGCGAGCCAGCAGTCCTTGATTGTGAGAGGGATGTCCAACTGCCCGTTTAGGCCCTATCACTGGGATCGGGCCTAAACGGGCAGCCGGACATCCCTCGAGGGGTCCCAGATTGGAGAGGGTGCAGGCTGGGCTGAGGGACACTCCCCACCCCCCGGGGCATGAATTTCGTGCACCGGCCCTCTAGTAATAATAATAATAGAACAGCCAAAACTTAAGGCAACTCTATGAATATTTGATATTCCATGCTAAAACATTTTATAAATGATGATTTCTATTCATTCATTTGTATACCCATTCACTAGTTCATCTACTCAGTAAGACTTACTGTCTGTCAAGCATTAGTTTAAGAAGTGGGAGTAAACCAGTGAATAAGTAAAAGCCTCCGTTTTGAAGGAGCTTCCCTTCTAATGAAGAAGAAAGGGAGTAAGCAAATATCTAATGTGTCTCGTACTTTTAAATGCTAAGAAGGAAATGAAGCAGGTGAGGGAGAGAGATAAGGGGGGGGATGCGCTTCAGGGGGGCAGTTATGCAGTGATAAGGTGACGCTGGAGAAATCTGAAGGAAGTGAGGGGTGAGCCTTATAGCCCACAGCTATCTGGAGACAGAACGTGGGGGCAGAGGAAGCAGAGCCGAGCCCCAGAGCCAGAAGTGTGTGTGTGTGATGAGTGCAGAGCACCTGAGGGCGCCGAGGCTGGGGACCAGTGAAGGTGCTGAGGTCTGGCAACAACAGATGGGTGGCTTGAGTTTGAGATAAACACACACATTTCTTTGTAAGCAGGTAACAAACGGTTGTAAAACTCGCAGTTAGACCACCAATTTAAATAATTTAAAGCTTGCCCTGGCCTGAGCAGTGGTTAGAGTATCCACCTGCACACCAAAGGGTTGCAGGATCGATCCCCAGCCCTGGTCAGGCCTTGGGTGGGAGGCAACCAATCAATGTGTCTCTCTCACATCAATGTTTCTCTCTCTCTCTCTTCTCCCACCCCTCCCTCCCACCCTTCCACTCCCTCTAAAAAAATCAATGGAAAAATATCCTCTGGATGAGGATTAACAACAACAACAAACATTCGAAGCGTGTTTAGCTTACTGAGTCCTCTCGATTCAGAACATCCGGACCTGCTCAAAATTATATTTTGGCCCTGCCTCTTGCTTGCCCCGTGCTGGGACAGACAAGCCTGTTTTCTCGTCTGTAAAGTGAGGTGAATAGTACTGTGCTGTTCTCCACACAGAACTCCTGCGAGGGTCCGCTGACTTGCCGGGTTATAAAGTTATTTCAAGAATAGTCAGATGCTCTGAGTGACTATTCCACGGGAGAGTGGCATGGGGCTGTGGGGCAGGCTCTGCAGGACCCGGCTGGCCCCCGGGAACAGCACTTCCCATAGCATCACCAGTGATTTCATAGCATTTACCAACTTCCGTGGAAGTGCAAAGTCCGTGGTACAACCTCTCAGATGGCTTCCTGGGGGCCAGAGCCAGAATGACCATTGAATTGAATCTTTTGGAAACACGCATTGATGAAGACAGTTTAGCAAATATGTAGGTAACCGTTCGTTCTCCTCTGTCAAGGTATCATGTGAGTCTTCGTTACCCAGTCCCAGACACCCTAGGTCAAGAGAGGCTAGGGAACGAGAGAACCAGCTTTGGGGCCTCTTACGTTGAAAGCGGCCTGCTGGTTGGGACTAGCAAACATTTTGTCCACGGAGCTGTGGGGGCTGCGATTTGTGTTAGGGCTGCCTCAGTGTGAGAGAAATGTCACCAGCTCTTCAATGAGAGGAACCACTCGCATTCTTTTTATGGCTGAGACTTGTTTTACGTTAGAAATGGAGATGGGAGTAAAGGGTATTTTACTTTATTTTGGTTTGTCGCAAAAACGTGACAAATGCACTTTAGTAAAATCTTTAATTTTAAATTAGGGACATTTTGGGGACAACATGAGCCCTTAGCAGTAATAATGCTGAAATGCAGAGTAGAAATGCATGAAGGATAATTTAAAGTAAAAACAACAGGCTGATTTTGAGTAAACTCGTAAAACAATTCAGTATTTTAACATAACAGATGAGATGCCGATAAGCCAGTCCTGTGGAAATCTCCTTGTTCGAATTGATCTTGGTAAAGAGCGTTCAAATCCACCCTGTGATTTGTTCTAAACAACTTTTGACGGAGAGGTTTGAGGTTGGAAAGGCACCGAGCTTTTGAAGGCTCTTGGTGGAGATGGGAGGTAGGATGTCGTTGAATTGTAAAAATTTTCAAAGGAGTGTTGAGTCAGAATCATCAGATTTGGATTCTCCTAGAAACCACTTCCTCAGCCTCTGCCACCAGTTTGAAGCGTGTATTTCGACCTCCAGGTGGCCGTGGCCGACGTCGACAGCGAGGAGAGCCGCAGCGCCCTGTTCGCGGAGCTCCTGGAGTGCAGCTGCGCCGAGGCCGAGTTCCAGCACCTGGCGCTGCTCTTGCAGGCCTGGCCGCCCCTGAGCCCAGAGAGCGCGTAAGTGGTCCCCACCCGAGGCTCCTCCGTCCCTTCGTCTTAAAGATCCAGCGCCTTCAAAGGAGCCTGTGAAAGACAGATAAGATCCATCTTGCCCCTAAACCCAAATATCTCACCCAAAAGTATCAGACAGCTCTTGACGATAGCATCTGGTTTACGATGTCAGCAGAGTCGTTTTGTTCCAGCTCCTCTCTTGTCACCAGGAAATCTTTGACTCTGTTGGCGTGGCTTCCGATGCTAATGAGAATTCCCGTGGAGTAAGCGGGTCATTCCCGTTCGCTGAGGTCACACAGGGCGATGTGCGGTTTGCACGTTCTCCGTCACACAGCCTGCACGCCAGGGTGACGGGCGCTCGTTTGGTAGATGCGGAAGGTGAAGCTCCGAAGTGAAGTTCTATAACGTCAGGCGTCCCGTGGTTGCTATGGGACAGGCACAGCTCTCCCAGCCACTGGCCACCTTCACAGCCCTTGGGTTTCCAGCGCGTCATGCTGGGCTGGCCGCCGCCCTCGTGGCTGCCTGGAGCAGCCACCCCGCCCTTGTGCCACAGCCACGGAATCCCGTGGAAGGCGTGGCCGGTTTCCTCTGCGCACATACGCTGTCTGTCATGACCGGCTGCTCCTCCTCGGCAAAACACAGAGCGCGTGGGCCTCTGTTCCCGCCGCCTGCCTGCCCGGGACTCGCCTGTGCTCCCACACGCACAGGTGCCAGGCCCAGGTGCCGCATCTGCCCCCGCAGCCGGGAAGCAGGTTTTCCTGAAAAGCCATTCTGTGCGCATGTAGGGCCCCGAAGAACATCTGGAAAAGGCTCACTAACCCAGGGGGGCTGTGAGAATTTCTGAAGGCGTGTTGTTTTGTTCTGTGGTTTTCAATTACACTTGACATTCAGTATTGTTCTGCATTAGTTCAGGTGTAGAGCACAGTGGTTAGACAGTCGTATACTTCACAAAGTGGTCTCCCCGATACTTCCAGCCCCACCCGGCCCCATCCGCCTTGCTGCAATATTACCGACTGTTCCCGGCTGTCCTTACGTCCCGTGGGAACGGCCTTTCTCTGTCTCTGCCGTGCGCCTTGGGACGGCATGCGGTGTGGAGCTTTCGAGCCCGGGTCGCACCTCGCTGTGTGAAGCCAGGCCGGGCTCTCATCAGAACACCTCTGTCTTCCTCCTGGCCGTGTCGGGACGGCGTTTCCATCTGGTTCCCAGCTGTCTGGGTGCAGCAGCCTTGGGTCCGGGTGCTTGTGGGAAACAGGCCGGACTGGGCTTGCCGAGTCCAGGTCTCTGCTGGGGCCGGGCGTCCGTTTCTGGCCAAGTCCCAGCTGGGGAGGATGGGAAGTGGACGTGGGACCACAAATCTGATTGTCAGCCAGCTTTTCTGTTTCAGAAAATCAGTGTTGAGTGTAGATTGTTTCAGCCCTTCAAAGGGCTCTCTCAGTCAGTCTTCTAAGCTCAGAGCATGACACCTCTGGTAGGTTAGTGACCCGTGTCACTGTTCCTCTCTCTTTAGAACGGGACCATTTCCAGCCCCTCGCTCACCCACAGACACAAAGCAGCGTCACTTAAAACATTGCGTGTAAAGCCATCTAATGTATTCGTAGACAAAACTATCTTAATTGTTAAAGGTGTATTTTTTGTAGTCGAACATGGAAGGAAGTGAGTACATTGCTGACCTGTGTTCTGCATCCTCCGTTATGCGACCCGTGGAGTCAGAACTCATTGCCCATCTGCTCACCCTCCGCCCAGCCACTGTCCTTTACAGACAGGCTCTCAAAGCGCTTTCTTCCAGGCCATCTGAGTATGACCTCAGCACTTCCACCGGAACCAGAACCAAGAGGGTGGGGGGAGAGGGAAGGCCGGGAGGGAGGGGTGTGACAGTGATTGATGTTGCCAGTCAACTCAATCGAATTAAAAACTCAGGAAAGTGCGCGATCCGATCCATCTGGCTGCTAATTCCGTGGTTCCACCTGCAGATGTGGGTGTGAGTCCCTGCAGGAGGCTGCCTGGGAAGCGTAAGAGATTTGTACTTGGGGACAATTCAGTGTCTCAGTGCAGCACGCTGGTGGAAGAGCGTCTTGGCCATTACTGCCAGGAAGCCGCGTTGCCCCACGGGGCGTGCCCTTCTGCAGCGGGCAGCCTGGCGGGCAAACCCAGGGCCCCGGTTCAGACTCAGAGAGGAAGCGGGGCTGGTCCGTGCGTGTGGGGAGTCTCCGTCAGCCACACACTCCAGGGCCTGTGTGTGCTTTGACACGAGCAGTGCTCCCTGAGACACAGAGCTGAGTTTGAGCTGAGACAGAGGCTGCGCGTGTGTACCTCCTTGTTGTCCTTGCACTTGAGGTTCTTCTCAGGGGCAAGGAGTAAAATCCTGTCAAGGCGAGGGCCCCCTTTAGGTGCTCCGTGTCTAGAATCCAGAGCTGTGCTGATGAGACCACGGACACTCCACAGAGAAGTTAATTCCCAGTGTTGTCCAGTGTTGTAAGTGAAGTCGGTGCCCTGCTCCCGGGCCAGGTCCCTCGACCTGTAAGTCGTGGTGTTTATGCAGCGCGGGGTGCGGCGGCCAGAGAAGGGGAACAAAGGGCAAACTTTGTGTGTGTTTCTGTCTAGAATAAGAGAACTATGTGGAGCTCCAAGCGGGGTCTCCCTCCGGCTTGTGGTGGCTTCCCCAGTCTGTGCCCCACGCTGATCTCTGCTGTGCCCTGCCCGCCTGGCATTCGTCCTGCCCGACCCCAGGGTCAGTCCTGATCATAGTCATGATCGCATGATTAAGAAGAGCCGGTTTGGGTAGTGAACAGTTCGACGGGCCTGCTATTATGAGCGACACTTCATGATTGCAAACGATCCTCCGTTAAGCGAAGCACTACGTCGGGGGCAGGCACTAACTTGGGAAACCCCAGGCCCAGAAAGGTCGGCGGCTTCCCCAGAACCGTCCACCCAGGCTCGGGGGTTAAAGTCACGTCTCCGAGTTCACCAGGCAGTAAGCCAGGGAGCCTGCCTGAGCCCAGCGGCCGGGACTTCGGGGCAGCCGGTGCCCTGGGGGCCGGCGATGCCACCGTGGGCGCCCCCTCCGTGAGATGTTCCCCTGAAGGACAGCCTGAAGGGCGTGTCCTCGGGGTCACGAGCGCCGTTCGTCACAAGCATTCCACTTGGCAAGTGGGATTTCTTTCGTGTTTGAAACCTGCTTCTCACCGTTGTCCAGCTGAATCATTTCCAGGCCCTTGCCTTTTCCTCCCCAGAGCCAGCGTCACGGATAACCCTTGGGTGCGGCTGGCTGCGGCGATGCTGACCAGGTGTACGTCGGGGAACAGGGAGGCCCTGGGCGAGGAAGTTCTGAAGATCTGCCGCTCCTTGTACAGCACCAGGCAGATGCTCCCTGCCCAGGTGAGTGGCTCTCCTGCGGGCACCTTCCTCTTCTCCGCACTCTGCTGTGGGCAGTGTCCGCTGCTGCTCGGGAGGGACAGGAGCTCAGGGTGTCGGAAGGCCAAGGGCCCCATTGGTAGCAGGTCACACGAGGGCACACGGTGCGGAAAGGACGCTGGAGGGCCTTCCTCCCTGCTCGGGCTCCGGCGCGGCCTTCCTTTCACAGTCCCAGGGCAGAGCCCGCTGCTAGTCCCTCTGGGGCCTGTGTGTCTCACTCACATGTACGTTCCAAGGCGTCATGGCAGCTCACACGGCGCTGGGCCGGGGCAGGCCGGCTGGAGCGCAGCGGGGAGCCTCGGCAGTCCTCCAGGTGGGGCAGGTCACCCGCCGCCCTGATTTGTCCATGTTTTTCACAGCAGTGTGATGAGATTGCAAACCTCCGTGTTTGTTCTCTGTAAACACGCAGCCGCCTCCATTTGACCTTGGTTCTCTGTCTGACCTCGTGGTATAGCTGTCACAGAGGTTTCTGTGTCCTATGTAGACGTATGTGTATCTGAACTTTCTAAAATAAGCACATATTAATTACAGCTCCCCGCAGTGGGTCCGACCTCGGCCATGTGCAGTCTGAGCAGGCTGCGTGTCTTCAGTAGCATCTGGACAATGGCACTAAATTGATGAATTGGTTTTTGAGTTGCTACCACATAGGAGATAAACTTGAAAATAAAATTGTAAGTAGAGTTGTCTGAATCTTCATTGTAATCACTCAAGGAAAAGATTCCCATTCTGAATGCACATTTAATGAATTGTTTACAGAATGAGGGACTGGCTAAGTGTTTTTTGATTGGATTTTAAAATATTTATTTAAAGAAGTCTGTCACCCACCAGAATGACAGAATTCTCCTGTGAAATATTTAAAGCACCAACACCAAAGGTGACTCCCAATGCTCCTGTGGTATGCGATGGGTGGTGTCGGCTACTTGCTTACCTGTGACGGCCCTGCTATAGTGAGCACCCAGAGGTGGGGACCACGGCTGTGTCACCTGTGTCACCCATGGCAGGAGTCCACACACGGCACAGAGTGGGGTCTCCACACAGTTTATTACCCTCCCCCGCCCAGGCCCCGGGCAGGTACGGTGTAAAAAACACGGGGTTCACCTTTGCCGTAACATGAGCTGAGGTCAGGTGTGGCTGGATCAGGACCAGATGCCCGCGTGCCTGGAGTCAGTGCTACTGGTTCGAGGTTGGGGAAACCTTGTTCGGGACCCTGTTTCTCAACTGTGAGGAGTGAGCAGAGGCTGCTATTCACTGCCTCACCCAGAGCACCTGCCCCCCCGCCTCCCCCAAATCCACAATCTCCTGGGGGGAGGAGAAAGGCACTGGATTGAACCCCTTTTGTAAGCAGGTCATTATCACCTCTCTCCTCCAATTTGATGGGATGAAAAGTAATTATTATCCTAGGAGTTCTGTTGCCGCTGTGACTTGCCTTCATTTTCCTATGCTGCCTCAGTTCCTGTCTTACAATGGGGTACAGTTACGGGTTTTTTCAGGATGCCAAGTTTAACGGAACTGTGCAGATGTTATGTGCTATTTTTATTGATCGCTAAATGTGCTCAGATGTGACTTACAACTGTTACAAAGGAAGGAGCATTATTATTGCAAATGGAAATGTCTTGGGAACTTGACCACGTGCAGCTGAAGTCAGGACGGGGCAGCCTGACGCAGCGGGGCGGGGCTTGCTGAGTCCTCTCCCCCGTGCTTTTGTGAGAGGAGGTGCATTGGTTGCCTGCATGAAAGCCTCTCTCCGAGGCAGGCCGGCCGGCCAGCGGGAGAAAGAGCTGAGGATACCCAGGTCCCTCTGCGGAGTCCCAAATGCCTTTTGAGTTTTCATGAAGATGCAACATCTTAAGTATCAGGTTTCCGGTTCACCTTGACATTAGGGTTTAAACAGGCGTTTAAACATCTAACTTGCTGATTTCCTTTGTTGCAGTGATGATACTAGATATTTGATAGTATTAACAATGGACAATACTTTTTATTGCTTGTTAAGCATGTAGTATATGCTGAGCATTGTATGTTATTATTAACACCCATTCTCTCTCTCTCACACACACACATAACACACACACTCTGCAAAGCAGACACATTACCTCCATTGTTCTTAGAGGAAACGAGGGCTCTGAGAATTCAGGAAAGTAAGTGACAGTCCCGCGTCCACCCGGTGGGACACTACGCAGCCATTGAAAGCGATGCCGTGGAGGGAGATCTGGGGGCTCAGACAGGTGTACAGCGTCCTGTGCAGTGGGCGAGGCACGGAGTCAGTGTGTCCCCTGTGCTTGCAGTGCGTGGAGGAGCTGAGCGCGCTGCTGCGGAGCCAGGCCCTGCTGCTGCCGTCCCTCAAGCTGCTCCTGGAGAGCCCCGACGCCCGCCTTCACACCGTGGCCCTGGAGCACGTGGCCGCCGTCGCCAAGGTACGCCCGCCGGCTTGACATTACTCTGCTTCCAGGACATGAGTCGGTGCGGCCAGCACTGACCAGGATTAGCCACGATTGCTCTGTCCATGGTATTCCCCGACCACAGCCGCTCTCTCTGTTTGTCTAGGAAGCAGGTATTCGTCTCCTAGTATTTTACAAACATGTACTGAACGCCTCCGGTTTACAGACATTTACAAACCAGCCCCTGTGTTTAGGTGCGGAGACTGTAAATCCAAATAGCGAAGCTGTTTCTCTTAAGAAGCCATATGTCGGCCCTTCAGGAAATGTCCTGGGCACGGGAAACTCGGGCTGGGGGCCCCTGGCCTCGGGTCGGTTTTCTGTCTGGGTGTGTGTGTCTCCGAATTAAGGTGGAGAGTGGCCACGGTCATGTTCACTGGCACCGTCTGACCCCCAGCCCTCTGTCCTCTGGCAGCCTGGCCATCTGGGCGGAGGAATGGTGGACTGCACCAGGGCCTGCGCCCTCTCCCTCGAGGCTGCTGTCTTGTTGTGATTAAGGAAGAAACTGTCACCTCCCTTTTTAAATTTTACCCTTTAGAACTAGGCAGCTCAGGGCTGCATTTTAACGAATCCACGTTGTGTGACTCCTTCTGAAACCCCTCTGTAGGGAGATCATTCCTTCAGGTGAAGTGATCAGTTTGAAGTATTGTGTGTGACTGTGTGTTATGTGTCTGGGTGAGTGAGTGTTATGTGTGATTCCATGCTTTTTCTAACAAAAGTGTCAGAGGGCAGAGAGGGGAGGAGAAGCCTGGAGCTAGGGTGCACACCCAGCCCCCCAAACTGTGGGTGAGTCAGTGGGCGAGTGGTGAGTGAGGGCAGAGGCCCAGGACACCATGTGCACGACGGTAGGCCTCGCAAACCCTGTCCGCCTAGGCCGCACTGTTTATAAGCAGCAGAGAGGAACGGGCACAGCCGCGAGACGCGGAAACGAGATGCGTGAGGCTGCTGCCCGCATAATGGGGCACACCGGTTTTTTTTTTGTTGTTTTTTTTTTTTTAAATATATTTTATTGATTTTTTACAGAGAGGAAGGGAGAGGGATAGAGAGTTAGAAACATCGATGAGAGAGAAACATCGATCAGCTGCCTCCTGCACACCCCCTACTGGGGATGTGCCTGCAACCAAGGTACATGCCCTTGACCGGAATCGAACCCGGGACCTTTCAGTCCGCAGGCCGACGCTCTATCCACTGAGCCAAACCGGTTTCGGCATGGGGCACACTGTTTACAGCAAACTTTTATTTCTAATAAGTAGAAAGTACACTCTACATTATAATAACGATGAAAAGTATATCATGAGACTGTGATTTTCAGCTTTTTCATCTCCTGGCACACAGAAACTAATTACTAAAATTCGGCAGCGCACGGGCTGAAAAAAGCACTGGTTTAGGAAATACATAAACCAGTAACATAGTCTTGTATTATTTATTATCGAGAATTGCCTGCTGTACGTAAATGTACCGGCATCCAGGGTGCGCGGCCCGGGACTGTGCCCAGGAGATGAACGGGTAGGGTGTTTGTAAAGGTGAAATGCAGTACCATTCCTGGGTGTCGGGGATTACCTCGGGGGAGGATTGACATAGGGCCTCAAGGGATTAGGCAAAGTAGGAAGGTGACAGGACAAAGTGTGGGCCCGGCCACACTCGGGCCCCGAAAGGGGAGATCTGGTTACAGCCACAGACTCCCTGTTGTTGGGCTGTAAGCCAGATGATTTGTCCCAGCTTGGGTTTCCGAAGAGGATGCTATTAAATCCCATGCCAGGAGTGGGACCGGCTGTCATCAAATAAATATAAATTACAAGAAACTACCCACAGGCATTTTTTTCATTCCAGCTATACACTTATGTTGCCCTTGTGTTTTTCTGCCTTTATTGTTGCTATATTTAATAACTTTATTAGTAATAGTAAATGTAACAAGACAAATATCCTTCCCTAAACAGTGAAATAAGTTTAAATAATCTCCTTGAAGTCATTGAAATGAGGTCCTGCATACATGATGCTACTGGAATCTGAGCTCACCTCATTACTGTAATTACTCTTAGCTTCTTATAGAGCCATAAAATCAAAGACTTTAATTCAGAGAAGGTTCATTGGCTATTGTTGAAACAGGAATTAAGCAGATACCATTTTAATGGCTTGGAAGACAGTAGTGCTTTGTGCTTTAATAGATTTCTTTCCTAAGATCTGCAAAGTTTCATTTATTCTCAAAAATGAATCACGACACACACACAAAATCACCGATGGAGACGGGTGGCAATCGTTTTGCTCACTTTGATATCTGTCAGCCCCTTCCTCTTCTCGAAAGTGCTGGTTGTTGGGTGGTTTGACTTTTAACTTGAGCCATTTATTGAGCTTGACCTCCGTAAGCCCTGGGCTGGGCACTTGGACAGCACAGGTGACTTCAGCCCCGTAGGCGGTCTGCATTTCAGATGTGGAAACTGGCGCCCAGCAAGGTTGTCCGTAGCAAGGTCACACAGCAGCAGCAAAGCAGCCGGGATCAGAAATGGGTCTCTAACCCTAAAGCCTATCTTCTTTTCACAAGACCACACGCCTCTCACTCTAATTCAGTTATTTGATCCGTGGCGCGCACTGCTGCTGAGACAGAGGACGATAAGATACAACCTCAGCCTGGCCAGGAGACAGACAGGTTTCCAGAACAGACACGAAGAGGCAGCTAGTCGGTGCCCTGGAGGATGGGGAAGGTGGGAGCAGCTTGGCCAGGGATTTAGAGGAAATGCCACCTCGGAGGGGTCCCTGGAGCTGACATTTGCGCTGAGTTTTGAGGGGTCACCAGGTGACTTAGAGGAAGATGGGCAGTGGCTTACTCTCAGAACTTCCTTTGTTCTAATTCTCACGGGCAGTAGGCACCGCTGACCTCTGCGTCTCAGGAGCCGTTCCTCTTGGTCCCAGAGCAAGCAGGACAGCCACACTGTGTGCAGGATTGTCCGGCGGCTCTACCATCACTTAATTGGCTTTGAAAGGCCACATTGTGTCCGAGGCTCCTATAACCAGAGTCACTGAAAGTGCACAGTGACATTCAGAAAGCCTGTCGTGGCTCTGTTATGACAACGTCAGGGAGTCTGAGTTTCAATATGCATTAGCATTGACTTGATTCCTTGCAATAGTATGGACAGCAATAGAAGACAGAAAAGTGTAAGCTAAGTGTCAAAGATTCCTGGACTAAGAAGATAGGTAGGACCAGGGGCCGTGCAGAGGGCCACAGCTGAAAGGCCCGTAGAGCACGTGAGGAAGGTGAGTGTGATGCTGAGCTCTCCGGCGCCTACGTGAGAACAAGATCGAAACACCTCCCGACATCGTCCTGTTGATGTCATGGGGCCGAGGGTGTATTTTCTCAGCGGAGGAGAAGGTTCCTTCTGGAAAGAACTTCCCTTGTGGGTCTGTTCAGGGGAGGAGACCCAGTCGTTGGGGTTAAAGAGCGGGGACCGGGGGAAGCGCCTCAGGGAACTGGGGAGTGTGGCTGCGGGACGCTGGCCCGGAGTCAGGACAACCTCAGCTCAGATCCTGGCTCCGTGGCTCGCTGACCCCGGCGTTGAGCAGAGTCCTTACCCTCCATCTCCCAGGCTGTGACACTGCCCTCCATGCGCCCTGGGGAGCAGGACTGTTCCCCAGGGGAGAAGGGTTCTAAGGACTCGAGGGTGGGGCTCCTGGGAGGGTGAGCCACGCCAGCCTCACGTCCTGCCTGTCTTATTCCTTGAAGGTGAATGACTCAAACTGTGACCAGGAACTTCTCTCCCTGCTCCTGGACGCCAAGCTGCTGGTGCCATGCCTCTCCACTCCCTTCTACCCGCGCATCGTCCAGCACCTCCTGGCCAGCCCTCAGCCAGGGCGCTGGGACGCCGAGGGGCTGGCCAGGGACCTGCGGGAGGCCGGCCACGAGGCCGAAGCGGGGTCGCTCCTTCTGGCCGCCAGGGACACGCATCGGGCCTTGAGGACTTTCAGCACAGCCCTGAGCGCCAGCCGGCACTGGGTGTGACGCGGCCCGGGCCCACGCACAGTCAGTCTCCCGTGTCCCCTCCCTGCCTACGGGAGCACCCAGAGCCGAGTGCTGGCCCCGGAGGCAGCACCTGTCCCTGCTGATGGTTCTCGGTGGTCCCGCAAGTGGGAAATAAAGATCCGTGCTGAGCAGCCTGCCAGTAAAATACAATAAAGTCTGTACTTTATTGTTGACCAAGAGAGACTCAAGCCTGCTCCCGTTGTTGGAACTGCCTTTCGGAACGGAATTCAGGTGAAGCCTCCAGGGCCGCGTCCCAACGGCTGCCTGTGGGCAGGTGGCGTGAGAAAGGGAGGGAGGGAGGAGGAGAGGGCGGTGGTGGAGCAGGTGCTGGGACGCAGGGAGTGGGCCTGATGCAGGTCTCGGCGTAGGGAGGCGACTCTGGGCCCTGTGCCCACCTCTCTGGACCTTCCTCTGTCCCGTATACAACGAGGGCCATGTTCTCTGTCTCCCGGGGTTGCCAAGGACGAGGGGAGGGGATGCCTGAGGCTCTGTCAGGTACATAGCAGGCACCCCTCCCCCACTAGAGTGACAGGTTGTGAGCTGTGATGTTCAGGCCACAGCTGGATGGTCAATACCAGCACTGAGGGCCGCCCACTCAGCAGCACGAGAAGGCTGACAAGCCCGTACGTGTGTAAAAGCTCGGCCGCCAGCGGGCGGGCGGGCTCACAGCCACGTGCACACTTACCACGGGCAGGGGAGGCATGTGGGGGCCCACTAATGACACATGGCAATCACAGCGAGCGTGTGAACAGCAAACACTGAGGGGTGTTCCCCGGGGGTGGGACCCCGATGCCCGGCTGCGGGAGCCTGTGCTGGAGGTGGAGGCTCAGCTGGAAGCGCTGGGCCCACTCCCCCCAGGGCCTCACATCAGATCCAAACCCGCAGCAGCCCGGGCAGCAGCCGGGAGGAGAGCAGGCGCAGTGACGATGGGCACCAGGCCCCTCGGAGGCTCCCTGTGAGACCCTCAGGTGAGCCACAGCCCCCCCGGCCCTGGTCCTCATGCGTAAGTGGGCAGCCCAGTTCGCTCTGTGCCCCGCTGGAACCCCACTCCG
The DNA here is from genome assembly GCF_963455305.1 of Plecotus auritus. Classification (NCBI taxonomy): domain Eukaryota; kingdom Metazoa; phylum Chordata; class Mammalia; order Chiroptera; family Vespertilionidae; genus Plecotus; species Plecotus auritus. The sequence continues at coordinate 171,149,339 of NC_137782.1, forward strand.
CCGAGGGAATGCGCTCTGTGGTTGGTCCCGGGCTTCAGCGAAAGAAAGTCGCCCCAAATACACACCCCAAGCTTTACACGCATTAACTCGTGCAATCCTGGTGACAACCTTAGAGGGACACAGGCGGGAGAGGTGAGTGAGTTGCAGGGACACAGCCAGCGGGCCGCGGATCCCCAGTGCGAGTCAGGCAGCCTGGCTCGGAGCCTCGCCGCTGGCCACATGCTCCACAGGTCCCTCTGCGAGAAACCCGGATGGACTTCCTGGAGGGCATCTGGACACTGTGCGGTATTTCCATCCCGCCCGTCCTCCCTGAACGGATAGCCTCATGGCAAAAGGGGGCGGCTCTGAAATACCCTTTGGCCCTTGCAGACTGTGGGCTCATCGATGCGCCAGCCTTCATAGCGGCGGGCACTGCCGTCTCCGTGTTCACGAGTCTCACGCTGACCTGTCCCAACTGCCCACACGCTGCAGGAAACCAGGCACCTTCGTTCGAGCTTCCCTGACACTCCAGATTCCCCCGAAGGTGCAAGGCACTTGGCCGCCATTAACATTCCCCGCAGACAGTCCCTGTTGTGACGTCGCCTGGCTTCCTAACACGAGGTCGTGTCAAGGATTTCGAACGTGTTCACGTCCCCGTTTGAAGGTCCTCGGGAGCAGTGGTTAACAATCGGGGCTGCGTGTGGAATCACCCAAGAATTTGTCATAACTGAAGCCAAGTCCCCACCCTAACCCTGGCCAATGGAGTCAGACTATCTGGGGGTGGGGCCCTCACAGCCAGTCAGGGGGGGACCGGATTTATGTCACTGACTCCTCACTTGTTGGCCATGTGTCTGTCCACTTCCCTTTCGTTCAGAAGCAGACGAGGCGAGTGAAGGGACCGACACCTGGCCCCTCCCATTCCGGCCCCATTCTGGGCAGGTCTAGGGAGAGTCATGCACCTCAATGCGGGCTCTCTCCCGGGTCCCGGGAGGGGCGCAGGGGCCGCTGTGAAAGGCAGGGAGCAATCAAAAGAGAAGTGAAAGGCCTGTGGCTTGCTGAACTTGCAGCTAAATTTAGAGCTGGGGTCAAGGTGGCTCCAGGCCTGAAAGGGCCCGCCTGCGGGATGTTACCTCCCCGCCTCACCTGGAAAACTGGGTCTCAGCTCTTTAGAAAGAACACCCCCTCTTCCTGATGCTTCGGGGCGCGTTCGCGAGCAGGGGGGCCCTGTTCTGTGGGAAGAGGCTGCGTTTCCCTCCAGCCAGCTCCAAGCGCAGCCGCTGGGGATTCACTGTCCCTTCCTAATAGTTACAAACGCATCCACGGAAGATGGCTCGTAAAACCAGAAACCAGGAGCACAGGCAGCTGGGTGCGGAGGGCACGAAAGGAAGAGTGAGGGCTCTTGATTGAGGGTCCGTGCGCCCAGCTGCCTCCACGGGCAGGCTTCCCACTGCCCCCAGGAGCCCGGGTGCTGGGACTGGGACTATCAGCGCAAGACGTGCGCGCTGTGGGGCCTGCTCACAGCTGTGAGCCTGCGATGACGTGCGTCAGACTCGCACTAGCAAAATGAAAAGCAACTCGGACATCCGTGCTGGTGTGGAACTCCTGGGGTCAGGGGTCCGAATGTCCCCTCCCCGGGGCTGGGAGGGGCCTCCCCGCATGAGAAGCAGATTCAGAGGCCAACACCCTCAACAGTGTTCGGGTGTGGGATCTCTTAGCCATAGGGCGTGGGATCCCGGTGGCCCTGGCGGGGTCCCACGTGGCGGGGCGGGGGGGGGGGGGGTCAGCCGGTGTGTGACCAGCCAGGAAGGCAGGTTGGGATCCTCACGCTGGCTGCCCAAGGTTACCCTCATGGAGATGCTGGAATTGTTGACCTGATCAGCGACACGGTTCAGAGAAAGCCCTGGACTGGATCAGGGATCTGGGGTTGAGAGCCGGTCTGGCTCTGGCAGTTTGACTCTGGGCACCTGCACTTGCTTGGCTTTCTCCGGACGTGCTTCCTGCACACCCCCATGGTGAGGCGCAGATTCGGGGGGCGGGGGGAGTACAGGGGGGGCCTCGGGGATGGGAGGGCGTGTCGGGATGCGGCCCTGGCGGGAGGAAATGGGGGAAGCCGTGGAGAAGGTAGAGCACTGAGGGGACCAGCTGCACAGGTGGGGCCGGGGTGTGGTCTCTCCGGTCCTCAGGTGGCTCCCCAGTCTCCCTCTGGAGGGCACTTAGGCAGCGCAGCAGGGAGGCCGGCTCTGTTACCAACAGAACAGGAGCGGAGCCGGGGGCGGGGGGGGGGGGGGTGGAGGGGGGTCTGGGCCTGGCAGCAGCCCCAATTTAGAGCTCCTTTGGTAGTGACAGGGAGCAGGTACCTGAGAGCCCAGGGTGAGTGGGAGCTCTGTGCAGGAGACAGTTTCCCCAAGTTCGATGTCTGCGCCGGGTGCAGCGGAAGGAGCGGACGGCCCCAGCCCCAGCCCCAGCCCCAGCCCCAGCTCCGCCACTTGCTAGCAGGAGCCGAGGTGCCTGCTGCTGGCACTGGGCTGCCTCGCTCGCCCTGCGACCTCTCTCCCGTTTAGACTCACTGAGAGGGGGAGAAAAGCAACCCCAGCCCGTGGCCTCGTGCTTCCTTTCAGGAGCACCTGCAGGAGTTGCCATGGCAACGGGATGCAGCCTGCTCCTCTGTGCCCCAGGCTTATCAGCTCCTCACTGTCAGTTAATCACGGTGCTGCCGGGCCCAGGGGGCGGAGAGTTTACCAGCAAAGGGTAATTGCTGGGCGAGTGCCGGACTCCTGGTCCCAGGGGACCCTCGAGGGATGGAGGTCACCAGGATCAGTGCTGTTGCTCAGGCCCTCAGCTTACGGGGTGACCTTGCTGGCAGGGGGGCGGGGGCAGCAGGTCCTGACAGTCTGCGGGCCTTCCTCGGGCAGGGTGCCCCCTCCCTGGAGGCCGAGTGGCTGAGCTTGTCACTGGCAGTGGATTGTTCATATTCCCCTGCCTTCCGGCACTTCCCAGCCTTGGGTTCCCGAAACAGTTGTGAAGTGGATACTGTTATCCTCGTTTTACAGCTGAAGAGACAGGTGAGGACGGGCTCAGTGACAAACCCAGGGTCACCCCCGTGGAGGCAGCAAAGGGGGGCCTGGGCCTGTTCCACCCGATCCCTTCCTTCCACTGCCCCTCTGTCCTGCCCCTCCCCGCGTGCTCATGGCTGTGCTCTGGCTCACCCGAGTGACACTTGCAGACCAAGCCTTACCTCCAGGGTCAAAAAAATGGGCTTGATGCAGCTCCCTACGAATAGTCAGATATTCCTCTCCTGATGGAGCAAAGGACACTTATGCTGCTGAGCCAGTTCAGCTGGGGGCCTGGTGCGTGTCAGGAGGCCCCTGGGAGGGAGAGCTGGGTGGTGCTGAGGTGGGTGGACGCGAAGCAGAGGCGGGGGAGGTGCGCGGAATGGGTGCTGAGTGCTGCGGAGGCCGGGAGCCAGGGAGCCCCGGGCCTGGACGGCGGGGGCCAGTCTGTCTGGTTCAGAGCGGGGAGACTGAGGCTTCTGCTTCCGGTGAATTTTCATCCTTCACCCTATGCCGTGGGTGGAATCTTCTCCAGGGAACAGGTTCAGCAAAGCCTCCTAGGGTCTGGGCCCAGCTGGTGGGACTTGAGATGGGTTTCTCGTGATCGCTGGGCCCCGGGCCGGGGCCGTGAGAGGGAAGGGGCTGACGTGAGGTGACTTTGCCCTCAGCTTCCACTCGGGAGGCAAAATGACGTGGGAAGTTGCTTCCGAGGAAGGGCACAAATTAGAGCCAGGGTCTTACCTCGGAGATCTGCTGGCCCCTCGGGTTGCGTGGATGGGCTTCAGGGCGTCCAGGAAATCCCTGAATTTACATGCACAGGTGTGCAGTGTAAATGGTGTATGAGTGTGTGTGTGTGTGTGAGTGTGTGTGAGTGTGTGTGTGTGTGAGTGTGAGTGTGTGAGTGTGTGTGTGAGTGTGTGTGTGTGAGTGTGAGTGTGTGAGTGTGTGTGTGTGTGTGTGAGTGTGTGAGTGTGTGTGTGTGGGTGTGTGTGGGTGTGTTAGTGTGTGTGTGTGTGTGAGTGTGTGTGTGTGAGTGTGTGTGTGTGTGTGAGTGTGTGTGTGTGTGTGTGTGAGTGTGTGTGTGTGAGAAAGCCAGAATGAGAGAAGAGGAGAATGCCCATGGCTTTCTCTGGGTTCTCAAGAATCCTAAAAGGTCAAGAGACACTGCATTTGGTTGCCACGAACAATGACATCCCTCTCAGGGTCGCTGCCCTTCCAGGGAGAACAGCCGCCTCTCGCTGGCTGGCTCAGCTCAGGAAACAAAGAGGACTCCGAGGCAGCCCTTTCTGGAGGGAGGCAGTGATGCTTTCTGCGTGTCAAGCGTCTAGAGCAGTGGTCGGCAAACTCATTAGTCAACAGAGGCAAATATCAACAGTACAACGATTGAAATTTCTTTTGAGAGCCAAATTTCGTAAACTTCAACTTCTTCTAACGCCACTTCTTCAAAATAGACTCGCCCAGGCCGTGGTATTTTGTGGAAGAGCACACTCAAGGGGCCAAAGAGCCGCCTGTGGCTCGCGAGCCGCAGTTTGCCGACCATGGTCTAGTGAGAGTCAGATGAAGACCCAGCAGCCACGGCTGTGAAAGGATAGGAAGAGGAAGGGGCTGCTGTGACCCTGGGTCCCGCCCTGCTTGAGACACGCACCTTCCCTGGTGGAACATAGACCTTCCGTGTGTCTTGGCGCCTGGTGATGAGTTGCTGTTGACTTCTTCACCCAGACCAGTGGTCGGCAAACCGCGGCTCGCGAGCCACATGCGGCTCTTTGGCCCCTTGAGTGTGGCTCTTCCACAAAATACCACGGCCTGGGCGAGTCTATGTTGAAGAAGTGGCGTTAGAAGAAGTTGAAGTTTAAAAACTGTGGCTCTCAAAAGAAATTTTAATCATTGTACTATTGATATTTGGCTCTGTTGACTAATGAGTTTGCCGACCACTGACCCAGACCATTGGGGCCCCTGGCCGGGGTCTGCGGGAAGGCACACGCTGTGGGAAGAGATCGCCGAGACTCCATCAGCTGGCGGGCTCGTGCCGTGTGGCGATCACTCCTGCAGGAGGAGGAGGAGGATTTACTGTGTTAGAAATGCAGATCCTTGTGGATTCCGTGTCCAGAAGATGCAGTGTCCGGCGCAGCCTGGCGTGGCCGAGGGGGGCTCTGCCTTCTGAAGCCCTGGCAGGACACTGCCTGCTCCCAGACGCAGAAGGGGGCCATTGGGGGGACCCCACCAGCTACGGGAATCGGACGGAGGGAGGAGAGGGGCATCCTCAGCTGCAAGCTTGGTGGTTGGGGAGACTGCCTCCCCCTGCAGGGGGGGTAGAGGGGAGCCAGGGTCTGTCACTGAAGTCTGTGCAGGTCGCCTCTTCCCAGCACGTGGTCTGCCAGGCCTGCTGACCAGGGAGTCCTTCCTCCTTCCTTTTTTTTTTCTTTTAATCTTCACCCAAGGATATTTTTCCTTTTTTTATTATTATTTTTTTTAGAGAGAATGGGAGAGAGAGGAAAAGACAGAGAGAAATATCGATGTGAGAGAAACACATCGATGGGTTGCCTCCTGCACAAGCCCTGACCAAGGCCCAGGCTGGGCAGAGGCCTGCAACCAAGGTACGTGCCCTTGACTGGAATCAAACCCAGGACCCTTCGGTCTGCAAGCCGATGCTCTATCCACTGAGCCAAACCGGCCAGGGCCAGTCTTTCCTTTCTGGAAGGAAAACAGAAGCTCTTGTTGAAGATGTAAGCCAGGGGTGGGGAACCTTTTTTCTGCCAACGGCTGTATAAAATGATCAACTTAGAAATAGCCTGCTATATTTGGTCAATGATTTAATTAGCTCACCCCTAATGCCTTGGCAGGGCCAGACCAAAGGCTTTCATGGGCATTATATGGCCCACGGGCCGGACGTTCCCCACCCCCGCCCCGACCAGGGCTGGCCCTGCCTGTTGAGGGGGTGGGGGCAGGGTGAATGCTTGAGCCCCTCCACCTCTCACCCTAAAGCCTATTAGAGAAACGGAGACACGGTCCTCCCGAGCCCCAGCGTCCTCTGCTCTCTCCTGTGTGCCAGGTGTAGGCGCAGAGCGTAGGACAAAGACGCTCTGATGCCACCCGAGAGCAGGCACTTATTTCAGCCCAGGAGTGCTCCTCACACTCCCGCCCTCACCCTCTTCACCCACGGATGGATGGAGTGGGAAGAGAAAGACAGGGAGCGTCTACAGCCGCGGCCTGGGGCTCGCCCCAGAGAACGAACGAGCAGCACAGATAAGTCCGCATTCAGAGTTCCCAGCGAGGCCCGCAGGACACCGAGCACAGCCGGGTGCGTCAGCGGAGCTGGCCAAGGTCTCTGCGAATGGCAGGCAGCAGCGAGGCATCCTCCACGCCGGCCTGCCAGCCTGCCAGCCTGCCAGCCTGCCAGCCGCGGAGGCCAGGCTTTGACTCTTCCATCCATTGTCCCTGCGGCAGGAGCAGCCACGCACGCCCACGTCCTGGGCAGGAGCCTGATTTGGTTTCAGTGGGGATGCATTTCTGGCTGAGCCGTGCACAGGCCGGTCCCCAGATGTGACATGCGTCCCGCTGTGTCCGGCCCATGCCCCCGTGCCTCTGGGGAAGCCAGCTGTTCCTTCCAGGAGCAGTTGGCAGGCAGCAGGGCTATGTCGCTCTGGTTTGTTCTGTCTCTGCTCCCTGCCACTGGGTGTTTGGGTCCCCTGATCCTCTGTGCGTGTCTGCAGGCTGGGTCCCCGGGGGTGGTCACCCCCCGCCCGGGCCTCCCAGCACCCCGAGTATTATCCTTGCAGAAGTGTGTGCGCCCCGGCACACGGCCGGAGATGGATGGGCGTTCCATATTCAGTGACTGCAGGTGAGGCCAGATTGATTCTCTGACATGGATTCAGTGATTGTAAATGTCACAGCCTCACACTGCTGTTAAATATGTTCACGACTTCGGAGTCAATGGGCATTTGAATTTCGAGAGCTGGTTATTTCTCTTTCCATGAAGAAGGGGAAAAAACCATACAGACGTAATAACATCTGGATTTTCGTGGTGCCTGCCTCAGCCACGTTGGCCGTGAACTCCTCTCTATCCCCCACGGCCCCTCTGGAGGAGGGGGGGGCCAGGGGAGGGTAGGACTTGGTAAAGGGAACCCTAGTTTTAAGTTCTTGACTCTGCTCTTGGCCTGAGTACACAAGGTCCCTATTATTAAAAACAAAACAAGTTTTGTTGACAATCGATAAGATGTTAACATTATATATAAAATATCTTGGTTCTGTATCAAAATAAGTCTAGTTTTCATAAAACCAACTTGCAAACACCCCTCCCCCTTTAGATTGAGGGGTTAATTGAAATTATTTAGAAGAGATTGACATCATCTCAAACCTCTACACCAGGCATCCTCAAACTACGGCCCGCGGGCCACATGCGGCCCGCCGAGGACATGTATCTAGCACGCCGGGTGCCGCTGCCTGTCCTGCTTAGCAGCCGACTCATCCCAGCCTGCAGTGCGCATAGGAATTGGTTCATAGTTTTTTTTTTAAACTATAGTCCGGCCCTCCAACGGTCTGAGGGACAGTGAACTGGCCCCCTGTTTAAAAAGTTTGAGGACCCCTGCTCTAGAATATGGACTTAAAAATAGAATGAAAAGGACCCTCTACCGGCTGGCGTGGAGTGGAGAAAGCAGGGCAGTCAGGAGGCTGGGCTCCCACCCAAGCTGTGTCACTCCGATGGGAGAGCCCGGAGGAGACCCTGGGTCTCTCTGAGCCTCACTCTTCTCATCTGTAAAATGGGAGCAACGATTGCCTCCTCATTAGTCACTAGGATTAATGTGAAAGTGCGGGGCTCAGAGAAGACACCCCACCAATGTGCGCTGCGTTTGAGGAGAGGAAAGCTCACAATACGGGTTGTACCAACTCAAAATCGTAGAGACTTGCAGAGGGAGAGGGAGAGGAAGAGAAATAGGTGGAGGGAGGATGGAGGAGGGAAAGGGGGAGAGAGAGAGAGAAAGAGAGAGAGAGAGCCTGCCACCCAAGAGAGAGATTTACTCCAAAAGAAAAATTTTGCACTGTTATTTAAGTCCACTTCGAATTGCACCAGAAATCATAGTTCACATGTGCTGAGCACTAGCTAAATGTCGGACCCAAAATGTCTCCTCTGGAGACGAGTCCCCCCGCCTCCTACCAGGGTGGGGGTAGGCCTGCTACAAGTGCAGACGCCAGGCTTCCCTGAGAAATGCACTTTCAGCCTCAGTGTGAATGCACAATAGCATTTAATGCTCAAAGCAGCCCTACTTAGCAGGACCGCACCATGAAACAGCATGCAGTTTTACTTTCTTTCTGGGTTCCTATGACTACCTTTGTAGGTCCCATTTAAAAGTAAAGGGACAGCGATATCTGCCACAAGGACCCGACCTCACATTGTGACCTGGGACCACATAGGATTCCTGCCAAATTTGCCACTGGCTAGTTGAAGACATTTCTGAAATTTAAAAATAATAACCCTTCCTGTTTGAATCGTGTTTCTTTATATTCATCAGATGCTTTTCCATACAAAGTTTTATATCACTCTGAACAAGACTTTGTGAGGTGGGTATGATTACCATTTGCAACTGAGGAACCTAAGCCCCTGGAGGTTAAATGACTTGTTCAAGGTTACCGATGGCAGCACTCTATAACCAGGGAACCTGGTGTAGGTCTGAGCTCCTGATGCAGATCTGGGTCCTGGGAGAGAAGTCTGGGCACTAGTGGGGAGTGGGGGGGGGGAGGTGTGGACCCTGGTGGCCTGTCTGGGTCAGGGGTAGGATCTCTGGATCATGTAATGGTTGTCGGGATACTGAGGATATCAGGACCCTGATAAAGGATTAGATACTTGGTTCGAGGTCTGTGCCCCGGCATGAAGATCTGGGACCCGGATGTAGGACTGAGCCCCGGATGGAGGTCTGGGTCCTGGGAGAAAGGTCTGGGCACTAGGGGGTGTTCTGGGCCCTGTGAGGAGGTCTGGGTCAGGGGTAAGACCTCTGGGTGATGGAATGTTGGTCTGGACTACTCTGTATGTCTGGACCCAGATAAAGGACTGGATACTGAGTTCGAGGTCTGGGTCCCGGCATGAAGGTCAGGGACTTGGATGTAGGTGTGAGCCCCGTTTGGAGGTCCTGGGAGGGCTGTTCGGGCCCAGGAAGGAGGTCTGACTCCTGGGCTGTATCTCTGGGTTATGGAATGGTGGCCTGGACTATGGATGGAGATCTGTTCCCTGATATGAGACAGGATTCTGTGTTTGAGGTCTGGGCCCCGGAATGGACTTCAGGGCCCTGGCATGAAGGTATGGGACCTCGATGTAGGTTGATTCCCAACTGGAGTTCTGTGTCCTGTGAGGGCAGTTTGGGCCCAGGAGGGAGGTCTGGTTCCTGGGTGGGAGATCTGGGCACTAGAGGGCTGTCTGTGCCCCGCGGGGAGATTAGATTATGTGCAGGACCTCTGGTTCATGGAATGGTCGTCTGGACTACTGTGGATATCTGGACTATGATAAAGGACTGGATTCTGCGTTCGATGATTGGGCCTTGGGTGGCCTTTTGGGCCCGGGCTTGAAGTTCTGGGACCCGGATGTAGGTCTGAGGCCCGGATGGAGGTATGGGTCTGAGAGGGAGGTTTGGGCCCCAGAGCGAGGTCTGGGCCTTTGTAAGAGGTTTGGCTCTTGGGCCCCGGCATGAAGGTCTGGGACGGATGTAGGGCTGAGCCCCCGATGGAGGTCTGGGTCCTGGGAGAAAGGTCTGGCACAAGAGATGGTGATCTGAACTAAGGATGGAAGTTGGGCCTCTACTCTGGACTGGATGCTTTGTTCGAGGTTGTGCCCGGGATGGCCTTCTGGGCCCTGGCATGAAGGTCTGGGACCGGATGTAGGTCTGAGCTCCTGATGCAGATCTGGGTTTTGGGAGAGAGGTCTGTGTACAAGGATTCGGTCTTGGCCCCGGGGGTCAATCTGGGTAGGGGGCAGGACCTCTGAATCATAGAATGGTCGTCGGGACTAATGTGGATATGTGGACCCTGATAAAGGTCTAGATACTGGGTTCTTGTTCATGGTCCCAGGATGAAATTCTGGGCCCCGGCATGAAGGTCAGGGACACCGATGTAGGTTTGAGCCCCTGATGGAGGTATGGGTCCTGGGAGGGAGGTCTGGGCACTGAAGTTTGTTCTGGACCCCGGGTTGAGGTCAAGACTACCATGAAGGATTGGACTCTGATAAAGTACTTGATACTGGGTATGAGGACTGGGTCCCGGGATGGCTTCTGTGTCCTGGCATGAAGGTCTGGGCCCCGGATGGAGGTCTGAGCCCCGGATGGAGTTATGGGTCCTGGAAGGGATGTTCTGTTCCCAGAGGGAGGTCTCGGCCCTGGGGTCAGGGCAGGCTCGTGGGCTGGTCCTCTGGGTCAAGGAATGGTGGTCTGGAGTACCAATGGAGTTCTGTGCCCCCACTACTGGACTGGATGCTTTGTTTGAGGTTTGGTCCCCAGAATGGCCTTTTAGGCCTTGGTATGAAGGTCTGGGATCTAGATGTGGGTCTGAGCCCTGGATGGTGTTATGAATCCTGGGATGGAGGTCTGGGCATTAGATGGTGGTCTGTGCCCCGGGTGAGGTCTGGGTCAGGGGTGGATCTCTGGGTCTAGGAATGGTGGTGTGGACTACTGTGGAGGTCTGGACCCCAATAAAGCACTGGATAGTGGGTTCGAGTTCTGTGCCCCAACATGTTTATCTGAGCCCGTGATGGAGGTTTGGGTCCTGGGAGGGAGGTCCGGGCCCTGGAAGTGGGCATGTAAATAGGGGAGCAGGCAGCTGATCAGTGGGAAGTATGCACAGCCAGAAGTGGGCATGTGAATAGGGAGGCGGGGCAGGTGATTAGCCTGAAGTAGGTATGTGAGCAGGTGTTTGAGCTTGTGATCAGCCTGAAGTGGGCAGGTGAACAGGGGGTAGGGGTGGGGGCAGGTGATTATGCAAGAGATGTCCTGCAAGGATGGAGGAGGGCCCACATGAACATTGAAGGGATGTGGCCAGACGCCCCCAGAAGCTGAAGAGGCAGGAAGCACCCTCCCCTGAAGCCCCTGGGGGGAGCCCAACCCCAGACACCCTGATTTCAGATGCTGGCCCCAGAGGGGAAGAGCATATGTTCCTGTTGTTTAAGGCCACTCTGTATCCATTGGAGCAGCAGCCTCAGGGAATATACCGCCTGTTGCCCCTCCTTTTGGGGCTTTGACCTTGTTCTGGGGACAGTAGAGGCTCACAGGGAGATTCATCCCTGTGTCTGTGTCCAGGCCCTATCTCCCGCCCCCACTACCCACAGGGGTCCTAGTCAGTGACTGCAGTGGGCACACCAGGGCAGGCTGCTTGGTGGGAATTGCAGGCGAGGTGGCTCAGGGACTCCTCTCCTTGCCGTGTCAGTGGAGAATGATGCTAGGGCAGCCTTGGGCAAACTACGGCCCGCGGGCCGGATCCGGCTGTTCTATCCGGTTCTCTTGCTCTCCCCTCCGCTCCTTTACTTTGAATTTATATGAGTTCACACAAACACTCCATCCATGCTTTTGTTCCGGCCCTCCGGTCCAGTTTAAGAACCCATTGTGGCCCTCGAGTCAAAAAGTTTGCCCACCCCTGTGCTAGGGCCTCAAAAAGCCACAGGTGCTGTAGAGAAGGGCTTGACTGGGGCAGGAAGAAGGGAGGGATTTGAGTGGCACAGAGTGGGCAGTGTGCTGGTGACTTGGCTGGGGAGCAATGGCTGGGGCACAGGCCTGGAGGGAACCTGGTGCCCGGCCAGCAGGGAGGGTGTGAGATGCTGGCACGGTTGTTGGCACTGGCCATGGACGCTGGTGGAGTTGGGGGACTCGGAAGCCTCCTTCCTAAGGACGACTACCTGATCCCCATCCTCCCCCCCCCCACCCCACCCCGTGAAGCCACCTGCACAGAAGGTGAGCTCGTGGCCTCGGAATCGGCTCCTGCAGAACTTCCTGAGCTGCCCAGGCCCGGCTCCCGGGGAGAGGCTGGTGGTTGAGTGATCAATAAGCCAAGCAAGGCCACGCGCCACCCGGGGAGTGGCAAGGAGGTAATTAAACAGCTTCTCATGCAAGTGCTCTTGCGGGATTAACTGAGATTTGAATAATGAGGCCTCACGGGGGAAGCTGGAGGAGAAATACAAATGGAGAAGCCCTTTGCTTTGCTGATGGCACCGAGGCCTCACCCGTGCAGCCGGAGACTCGGTGTGTGCACCCAGGGGGCATGCCCCCGCCCCCACCCCCCCGGCTCCTGCTCCTGCGTCCTGTGAAGTGGGTTCCCCATGTTTCCCTGGGCCCTTTCCTTCTATCTCCACATCTCCTTCCAATCCTCGCTCCTCCTGATTCCAACAGCCACTACATCATCATGGAGGCCCTGGATTTCTGCACGTGTCTCCTGGCCAGTCACCCACTCGGGCTCCTCCCAGCCTTGCCCGAAGGTCACTTCCAGACGGAGCCCAGTGACACCGAGAGCTCTGCCTCAGAGCGGCGCTCAAGGCCTCTCCCGTGACATGTCCTCATTGGTTTCCTGCTCTGCCCCTGGCTCCTGGAGCAGTGAGCCCCTACTGCTTCCTGCCCCAGTGCCTTTGCACAGCGGGGGACGACGGGTCCCTTTCTAGGCCCTCTTCTAGTTCAGTTCTATCTCCTCCACGACGCGCCCCCGCCAGACGTGATCGTGTAACGCGTTGTATGGTGAGTTTTATGTGTGTGTGCAGGAGGAGGTCACGGGGGTCGTGGGGAAGGGCATGTAAGAAGAACAGAACCACCGTTGTCTAAGAACGATCCACCTTCGTAACTATAGACAAGACGTTTTCTCGCAGACCCTGGGAAACTGGAGGATGCGCTTCCAGGAGAAAATACATTTTAAAAGTGGACCAAGGTCAGGATGCGCTTTGACTGACCCTGACCCTGACCCCCACGCCCTTTACGGGAGTTTGCAGTGGGAAGCTGACCATTCTCCAGTCGTGGGCACGGCCAAGCTGTTTGTAACATCATAGAAGATGCAGCTGGGGGTAGCTATCGCCTCCCTCGTGTATATAACAGCCGGCTGGCGAGGAGGGGAGAGCAGGTTTTTGGGGGTGACCTGCTGCTCTCCCGTGCTGCCGGCAGTACGGAATCAACGCTCCTATACGATTCAACCCCATCTCTGCTGAATTGGCTTACGTAGTGACAGGTGCCTGACCCCTTGGTTGTCCGGTTGCCATGGCAGGACGAAATGCCGGTTGGCCCTCAAGCTGGCCCTGGGCAATCGGAGGGTCCTCGCCCTCCCCATCCTGGAATGTGCGCTCTGCCCGTGGTTCCCACAGCAGAGCCGGCTCAGGACTCAGCCTTCAGAGAGGAAGGTGTTGCCGGGACCCCCTGACGGTGGATGTGCTGCGCCCGCCAAGGCCTCTCCATGAACGTGTGAGATTCTGGCAGGTGGCGCAGGATCGACGCATTTTGCCCACCACCAGCCTCAGGTGTAAGCCCTAGCGTATTGCACCTCCCCCTCCCAGTCGGGAGGGGCCTGCCTCTTCCTGCCAGCTCTCCTCGCCCTCGGGTACGGGGCCAGTGTTTCACGTCACCCAGGAGGCAACCTGGTGTAGGACCACGCGTTTCTCATCTCTTTGCAGACTCCCAGCTTCTCAGATGAGCCACCGTCTGACGTGATGCCTTGAACGTGAGTGTCCTGGGATTTCTGCGTTAAGGGCAGGGATTTTTCAATTCATTCTGTGGGCAAATGTGCTGTGGAATTTCAAATGTCCCGGGCTCCGGAACAGTATTATGGTGCGTGGGTTCTGTGGCAGGTCACGGACCTACAAACACATTCACATTTCTGCTGCGAGAGTGGAATATTCACATGAAAAGGGATCAAGGCAGTATTGAGCGTCAGTGAAGTTCAGGTCAAGTTTTGAGCAAATAAGCGGAGAAAAATTCCGTTTTGTGAACTTTTCTGATGTTGGGGCTGGGGCTGGGGTCTGTGCGCCTGTATGCCCTGGGGAGTCAGTCGCCGAAGGCATTTGGAAGGGTCGCTGCGGAGAGCGGGGAGCTCGCTCCCCCACCATCCCAGGCGGGCTGGAGACCCAGTCAGGAGTTATGTGACCTTCAGCGGGCTATGTTATGTCACATAGACCCATCCGTAAGGAGAGGATTTAGCCGAGTGGGAAACTGCAATTTTAGAGGTGCCTGAGAAACCTTGGTGGCCTCAGGAGAACCTCCTGGAATCACTGACCCTGGCTTGTGAGCACCTGTGGTGGGGGCTGGGGGGTGTGGCGGGGAGAGAGGCTCCAGGTGCCAAGAGCCTGCTGCAGCCCCAGCACGTGACTTGAACAAGGTAAACCCGGTCTTAGGGAACCACGTGGCCAGCTTGGGCGGGTCCCTTCAGCACTCCATGTGGTCACGTGGGTCCAAGCACCTGGCCCTTGCACTTTAAAGGGCAAGCCACCTGGGAAGGTGAGACGGAAAGGCAGGTGCAGGTGATTAAAGGGAAAAGACAAGTCCCGTGGGGGATGGTAGAGATGTCCGTGTGGGCCTTCCAGGGAGAACAGCCTTAATATCAAGGAATCCTTGCTGGGCCAGGTAACCTGGATACCACCTCTCGAGGAAAATACAGATCTGCTTTCCGGCGGGACCTGCAACATTAGGGAGGAAACCTATTATCTAAGTGGCAGGGATTTTTCAATTCATTCTGTGGAGTCCGGCAGGTTGTAAGTGGCTGAGTTGGAGATACCTTTTTGGGGGGAAGAAATTAGAGTTTAGGCGGGCAGGGCTCCATGTGAGGACCTGCTGTCTAATTTGTAAGCCAACGAGTAGTGAAAACGCAGGAGCCATGGTTCAGAAATTAGTCCGTTTCAGGATGGTGACAGTGCAGAGCTATTATGAGCAGGCTGTATAGCCCACAGCGAGTGGGGTCCTGGGTGGTGGGGGCTGGCTTCTTGGGTTCTTCAGGCCCGTTGGCATGACGTTCCGCTCTCCATGGACATGGACGGGATGCCCACCCAGCAAGGGCTCCAGGAAATCTGAGAGGTGGCAGTCAGCTCAGGTGCCATAACAAAATACCACCGACTCGGAGTTAAACAACAGAAATTCGTGTTTCACAGTTTGGGAGACCGGAACGTCCAAGGTCAAGGTGCTGACCCTTTCAGTTCCTGAAGTGACTTATCTTATTTCCACTGGTGTCCTCCACTACTCACTTCCTCTGTGGACTCATACTTTTAAAACTATCCCACTGTCATTTCCATGACCTTTCCATGACCTGTGCTCCATTTGCTGGAAATAATATTTTAACAATTAACATCAATGGAGAATCATTTACCATTGAAGCAACTTAAGTACTTAAAAAAATTCACATGAGCATGGGACACCATATTTCCAAAAAGCTCCCACCGAAGGAATCACTGAGCTTCTGGAAAACTCTCCTTGGGCACAGCTCCAAGATTCAGGAAGAGAGGCCACGGTCTTGGACAGAGTCCACAATCTGTGTTAATGGCTTTGGCTGAATTTGTGTTCAGTGCTTGGTTTAGAGGTTGCACTGCTAATATTTTGTACATTGGGCCAATTCTCGGGTGATTTCACTATTTAATTTATCAACTGATTTAACTTTTAATAGTATCCAAAGCCATCTCATTAGATTAGCACCGCTGTAATAGCTATCCCGTCGTTCGAGTGAATTCAATTTGAGCAGAGGTAGCCCAAGGCAAAAGGCAACTGCGGTCTTGGTAATATTTTTCCATCTTCTCCTCCAAACAAGGCTCTGCTTTTTCTGTGTGCATGACTTGGGCATGACAGACCAATCTCCAAAAGTCTGGGGGCACTGAAGGAGAAATGTGACCTGGACACGCTGTACATGTCCCAGCCGTACTTGGGGAATTTGGGAAGATTGTGGTTGTGCCTGATTAACCTCTGAATCCTAGGACCTTGTAAAGATTTTGGTACAAGGTAGAGAGTTATTAAATGTCTGTATTGAAGTGGACCGGAATGCTTGATTCCAGGCACCACAGGGCTCTATCCTTGGTCCTGAATCGTTTACTGGTTCTTAGACGATGTGTTTAATGGAGCCATAGAGGACATTCTCTAACCCTCTCTAATGGTAGTAAGCTGAGAGGGACTGAAAAAACACTGGGTGACTGAATGAATTCAGCATCAAAAGGATTTTACTGTGCATAGACATCTTCAGTAGAACAATGAATATAGCAGATACGTGACTCGGTAGCATTGTTTGCTCCTGGGAGGTGAAGACTGTCTTCTATCTCTGTGGCTCCTGAATGTAGAAGAGGGCTGAGTACAGGTCAGAAGGACAATACATGATTCTTGAATGAGATTAGAAGTCCTACATTCCGTCCAAAAGAGAGTGTTTCCCAAGTACACAGTGGGGGGAGATAGGACAGGCATGAGTTAGCTACTGAAAGACAGGAAACATAAGATCTTGAGTTGCTAATCAGTCTAATAATAACAGGTTTATGTGGTTCTCAAAGCAGCTCACTTTTCCCTTGGTTGAGTGATGTAAGTTATCCAACCATGGAGGTGACAGTTGAGCTCTGATCAGATCAGATCGGTGCCTCTTCCTTCAGGTTAGGGCCTGGTGCCAGGCTCCCTGGACTAAACTCTTGAAAGAAAACTCTCAGGTGAAAAAAGTACAGTATCTCTGGGAATCTAGAGACATCCGTTTGCTTATTCTTTTAATCTAAAAGCATTTATTGAATTGCTTCTCCATGCCAGGCATCTCAGAGGTACAGAGGAACATAAGAAATGGTCCTTTCCCCCAAGCAACTTACAGTATCATAGTGGGGTAAGATAAAGGACTGCTATACAAAGTGAACACATTTTAGGAAAAAACCTAGGACAGTCTTTGTGCCTGTTGTATGCCTTTTGAATGGACAGGATAAATTCTTAAACTTGAATGTATGTAAGAATCACCTGCCAGAGAATCAGAAGGTTTGGAAATCCAATTTTAAGGTGTTCTTCAGGTGATAATGATGTTGTTGAACTGGACTTTCAGGGTGAGGCATCAATAAACATTTTCAGAAAGAAGCTTGACATGTGTATTGGTCAGGGTTCTCCAGAGAAACATAACCAATGGACTATCTACCTATCTATATTGGTGATAGCTGAGAACCAGGGCACCCAGTGGTGTGAGCCCAAGTCAAAGGCAGGAGAAGACCCATGCCCCAGCTCAAGCAGACAGACAGGAACAGAGTGGACCCTCCCTTCTATTTGTGTGCTATTGGGACCCTCCGTGGATTGGATGGTGTCTGCCCACATTGAGGAGGATAGTCTACCTGACTGCATCCAATGAATCAAATACTAATCTCATCCAGAAACAACTGCCCAGACACACCCAGGAATAATGTTTAATCTGGGCACCCCGTGGCACAGTCAAGTTGACACAATAACCACAACAAGATGTGAGAGGGTGCAGGGAGAACATCCTAAACTCGGGGACATCAGGACTGAAGGTTCAGAGTGAGGTTTAAACGCATGTCTGTGCTGGGAACAGTCCCATGTGAGAGAGATTTGCTTCCTCCTCACCGATGGTCAGGATGATTCCACTTACTGGCTGGCTGGCCAGCCGGCCGGCCAAGCAAGCCATTCCTCACTCCCATCTTCTCCCCTTTCCTCCCTCTTCTCCCCTCTTTCCCATGCCCCTTCCTTCAGCCTCAGTGCTCCACATGCAACCCTCCAATAGTTATAAACCCTGACAAATAGATCCCTCCCCCAAATAGCCCGACTAACTTTTGGTTCAAGGCTTATGAATCACCTGGCAAAAGCAGAGGTCCAGATAAAGGTGGAAAGACACTTTGGGAGCTCATCACTTATTCTTGTGCTCTTCCCAAGTATTCCAAATTAGCCTGATGTGAAGATAGAAGTGAGTCATGCGGGTGGAGGGAGCAGAGCGCTATCCTTGGGAAGTTACAACCTCACATCAAACAAATTTTTTCTCAGATGTTGGGAAAAGATTGTGGTTGGAGCAATGGGAGATCATTTCAAGTCCCTTGGCTGTGTCATGGACTCCCAGATCCTCTCTCTGTCCATCAAACCTGTGAGAGCCTGTATTCTAGACTCCATGGAGTTGCAACTCTGAATATGTCTGCCCTACAGGAGCTCACCGTTGTGTAGGGGAATTCAGATAAGAGCAGAGATAACCCATTAGCAGGTAGAATGTGCCCGGCACAGCCCAGGACTCACACTTATTAAACACTGTTAACCGACTATGTGAGTATAGCTTGATTTCCCATCCCACAAGCCCTGAGTAATAGGATGGGAGGGTGTAACAGGATGGGAGAGCACAGGCCTGGCTGGAGGGTATTTCCAGCTCATGGATGCTGGATGCTGGCCCAAACCAGCTGGACCAGCTCCCCCGACCCCACACCTGCTTGTAGGAGTCCCAGCCACTCACATCCCCAAGCATTCTCCTGCCTCTTCCCACACTTGCTGCTCATTAATGCCTTCTTGGTTTCGAACTCAAGTCTTCTCATTCTGGGCATTTACTGCTTGTCACCCTAGGTCCCTCCTCCCTCAGAATTGCTCCATCTAGCCTGAAAGGCATACTTGTGTTGCTGACCAAGGCATTTGAAAGGAACCGGAACTCTCCTCCACCTCGGGGCTTAGAGAAAGGCTTGTGGAAGGGACACTGGAGCTGGGCCTCCAAGGGCAGACCACTTCCTCTTGTAGGAGCTTGAGACAGGGCTCTCAAAGCCATGCAGAGGCCTTTCCTGGGAGGGGTTGGCCATTCCCACCCTCAGAAACGGACTGTAGACTCAGCACCGCTCAGGTTAGTCACTGCGGAGTGAGGTTCACTGTTCTTGAACCTTCTTCCCTCCTCCATCCTCCGCAGGGAAATGAGTTTCTACAAGGGTTTTGCCTGCTGTAAAAAGAACAATATCCTCTCCTTTGCTCTAGGACAGCCGTGGGCAAACTACGGCCCGTGGGCCGGATCCGGCTGTTCTATCCGGTTCTCTTGCTCTCCCCTCCGCTCCTTTACTTTGAATTTATATTAGTTCACACAAACACTCCATCCATGCTTTTGTTCCGGCCCTCCGGTCCAGTTTAAGAACCCATTGTGGCCCTTGAGTCAAAAAGTTTGCCCACCCCTGCTCTAGGACCACCCCCACATGATTCTGAATTAATATTAAGATTGGATTAAAAAACATGTGTTTCTTCGTCCATGATTTAGTTGTAGTCATGACTTAGGTGCCACTCTGGCCTTAAGGCTCAGATGAAATGTCACGACTTGGTAAACCCTCACCTGCCCCTGCCCCTGCCCCACCCCAAATTCAGATGGGATGAATTTTCCACTGTATGCATAGTTATTTATAATTTACATATTTGTATGACTAATTTACATACACTTATAATTTATAGATGTATCCTATATAATAAAAGGCTAATATGCAATTTGTCCCCTCGGGAGTTCGACTAACTGGGAGTTTGACCACCCACTATGACGTGTGCTCACCACCAGGGGGCGGTGCAGAATGAAGGAAGTCCCCGGCTGGCAGCCGAGGGGGAGGAAGGCCCTGGCCGGCAGCCAGAAGGCCCTGATCAGCTCTGATCACTGGCCAGGCCTGGGGACCCTACCCATGCATGAATTTCATGCATCGGGCCTCTAGTTATTATATAAGTATAAATATGAAAATAATGTACAGTTGTATTATCCTATATAATAAAAGCCCAGGGACCAAATGGCAGAACGACTAGTCAACCAGTCACTATGATGTGCACTGACCACCAGGGGACAGACACTCAATGCAGGAGCTGCCCCCTGGTGGTCAGTGCATTCCCACAGGGGGAACTCTGCTCAGAGGGCGGGTCCACAGCTGCTAGGCTGACCAGGATGACCGGTGCTCCCACAGCAGGCCGATCCCCGCAGGCCACGCCCCCCACCAGTGCACGAATCCTGTGCATCGGGCCTCTAGTCTTATATAATAGCAACAAAAATAGACTATTTAATGGTTTGGATAAATATGTCATAGATGATATTCTAAATCATATTATGGAATCCTTTTTCTGTTGCCACTCTTTTCTGTTGCCACAAGAATCAGTAATAATGTTTTAAAGTGAATATTAAGATTAGATGTGCTTCATTATTTTTGAAATTTTAACCTTAGATGATAACGCAGGTTTTTGAAGTGCTCGGCTCAGTGTTTAAAAGCTGCTCCGTGTTTGCGGCTGTCAGGGCTGAAAGGCCTCCCTCCCGCCAGGAGGTGCGCTCCATCCGGAGAAGGGCCTGAGCGCCGTTCACGACATCAGGCCTCTCATTCTTCACTGCCAGCCACCAATTATGCGAGGCTCCCGCGGAAAGTGGGCTAGTAAATTTCCACTTTCCCGGTGTCAGGCAGTTCTTCTTGCAAACTAATTGGAAGATATTTCATTTTCACATTTTTAAACAAAGGGTCCAAAGCCCGTGGCAACTTCACTGGGAGGATTTTACTATTAAGCAGGCGAGAGGCGTCGGTTTAAGGG
This sequence comes from Plecotus auritus, assembly GCF_963455305.1. NCBI lineage: Eukaryota > Metazoa > Chordata > Mammalia > Chiroptera > Vespertilionidae > Plecotus > Plecotus auritus. The sequence goes on from NC_137782.1 coordinate 171,169,812, forward strand.
TGCCCATGTGAATGGCTGATACTCCATAACCACGCATATTGGCAAGGAAATCAGAGAGTGACGGAAATGTTTTCACAAGTGCTCTTCCGCACCCGAATTCCTTCAGAAGAGCAGTTACTTCACCACTCACCCTTTACGTGGAGGGGTCGGATGAAATCTGCGGGTATTTTTATTTTTTTTATTTTTTATTTTATTTTTGTTGTTATTTTTTTTAATTGTTTGAAGTATTACAAATAGTAGTACATATGTCTCCTTTTTTTTTCCCCATTGACCTCCCCCTGGCCTCCCCTTCCCCCCAGTACATGCCTTTACCTGCCCCCCACCCCAGTGTCTTTTATCCACTGGCTATGCTTACATGCATGAGTACAAGTCCTTCGGTTGATCTCTTACAGCCCCCCTCAACCTCCCCTGCCTTCCCGCTGTAGTTTGACAGTCTGTTCAATGCTTCTTTGCCTCTGTATATATTCCCGCCCCCCCCCCATTTCTTTCCTTTAAAAAGTCTTGCCTCTGCAGACTAGAAATAAACATATAACAAAAAATGTTTGAGTCCCAGTTTCAACGTCCAACAGTTCTGAGTCCCCGTTTCAATGTCAAACAGTTCCTTATGTGTACATGTCAGCAATGATATCTGGATGGTGGGCACTGGTGGCAATGCAGGTCCGACCCTCTTCTGCTGGTATCTTTAAAAGGCTGTCTACCTGTGGCACACTGCTGAGAGCCACTGGTTCTCACGGGGACGGTCACCAGCTCTGACACCGCCTCTTTATGAAGGAGAGATGCATGACCTACCTTCCGATCGGTAACTCTTCAAGTACGTTGTGTGCTCCTAAAGAAGGTCACGGTCGTGCCTTACGTTATTGTGAAGTTCAGTGGAAATTCTGTTTAGATACCCTTTTCCCTTCACAGGTTATCACACCAACGGATCCTGCGTCACTGTGTTCGCCTCTGGCTTGTGTTTCTTTGCTGTGTTACCCCCTCATAAACGACGCTGGGATGACTTTCATGGGGGGCCTGTCTCTGTCACCTCACTCTGGAATCCTTTTCAGTTCCGCTGGCCATGTTTCTGCAGTGTGGCTGTAACACACAGCTCCTGTCACAGAATTAATTATCGAGCCTGTAACTTCTCTAATGCAGCATTCCTTTCGTGGCTCATACAAAGCCATTCTTCACATGCGTCCCCCCAGTCGATACCTCAGGGCCCCCAGGACCCGCAGGACACAATATCAGAGCACACGTCACGCAGACTGCAGTGTGCACGCCTGTGCGGTGTGCAACCTGCACGGCTGTACCAGGCGTGGGGACAGAACACTTCAATCCAAACCCAGAAAGTGGGACCCGCTGGAAACATCTGGACTTTAACCCAGCTGGCTGCCAAAACAGGGGTGCCTTAATGTCTCCTGCTAGTCATTTCCCCACACAAGGATGTGTGTGTGTCTTCCAAATGTATTTCTGACAAAGGGTGCAATTTAATTTGTCAAGTATTTCCATGTTGTAGCTCCGGGTAGTTTTAGCCATGCTCCTGTGGCAGGGAGAACGAGGCATTTAACAAACCCATATTCTGCTTTTTTTTTTTTTGTACTTGGAAAGACAAACATGTGCACATTTAAGGTACGTAGATGTTTATAATAGTGGCATACACTTTAATTTCAAATAGAACACTTGTTCTTCAAATGGTGTTTTTTGTTGACTTCTCACGTGATTGGATTAGAATGATGTCACTGTGAGCACCCTCATACCGCCTGAAAGACCTCATCCTCAGAAGCACCAGTGTTTCCTTATCTTCTTTGCTTGTGTGTGTGTCAGTGTTGTCTTTTCCTGGATGTTTCTTTGCGGGATTTCTTTTAAACCCTTTGTCCATTAGTAAAATATCCACCAGCCTAGCCGGCGGGCATGATTCAGTGGTTGAGAGTTGACCTACGAAGCAGGAGGTCATGGGTTCGATTCCCAGTCAGGGCACAGGCCCGGGTTGCAGGCTTGATTCCCAGTTGGGAGCATATAGGAAGTGACAAATCAATGATTCTCTCTCATCATTGATGTTTATCTCTCTTTCCCTCCTCCTTCTTCTCTCTGAAATCAATAAAAATATATAAAAAACCATTTAAAAAACACCCACCAGATAATATAGTTGGCCACGTGCCTGGGTACCTGCATGGTACAGCAGATGGCAATATAATGTACAGAACAATGAAATTAGCAACAGAGCCCTGTCCGTCATCAAGCCTCCTGTCGGGAAACTCAGTGTGATCCCACGTGGCCAACGCATGGATTGAATAGGGTGCCAGGGTCATTCTGAGTATGGAGTTAGTTAGCGCAGTATGAATTCTTCCTTCTTTTTTAAGGTAAATAAATAAAAACAGAAGTTTTATATTTTCTTCTCTCAGCATCACAGGATGGCTATCCCCCATGTAGAGATCATGGAGGTTAAATAACTTCTTCCTCTCTGCTCCCACCTGTACCTACACTTGAAAAGAAAGTGAACCCGACCCGTGTGGCTCAGTGGTGGAATGTTGATCCATCCGTGCACCAAGAGGTCACTGGTTCAATTCCTGGTGAGGGCACGTGCCTGGGTTGCATGCAGGAGGCAACCGATCCATGTTTCTCTCTCATCAGTGTTTCTCCCTCTCTTTCCCTCTCTCTGTCCCTCTCTTTAGAAAATCAATAAAAGCTATTTTTTAAAAAAATAAAGTGAAACTTATTCTTTTTAGAAAAGCGGCATGTGCCCATGGCTATTTGGAAAGAGAGAAAAGCATGAAAATAAAAGTACTCGGTAATAATACCTCCTCAGAAATGACCACCTAACATGATGGTGTCTTTCCCTCCGAGCTATTTTAGGGCGTTTAACACACCCAGTTAGGACTGGACTGTGGGCACATGGTCCTGCACGTCAGTGAGTGCCCAGGAGACCAGAGCTGAGGGTGGAAAGGCCCTTTTCTTGGATCTATAGCTATTGCCCTGGAGGCCTAAGTGCACAGTAATGCATGTGAAATGCTCTTATTTTAATAACAAACAAGGGACCTCTGTGTGTGCTCGATGGGCATGGGGGGGAGCGGGGAAGCATACAAGTTGGGCTCTGTCCCCCCGGGGCACACATTTGCCTTTCTATATACATATATATGCACACACATAATATATTTTTATTGATTTCAGTGAGGAAGGGAAAGGGAAAGAATGATAGAAACATCAGTGATGAGAGTCATTGATCGGCTGCCTCTTGCACGGCCCACACTGGGGATCAAGCCCACAACTCGGGCATGTGCCCCGACTGGGAATCGAACTGTGACCTCCTGGTTCACAGATTGATGCTCAACCCCTGAGCCATGCCAGCGGGACCCTTTCTAAATTTTGAGAAGGAATTTAAAGAAAAGATAACATGGAAAGAAAATGATAATTTTCTCCTTAGAATTTGGCTGGATCCACCCTGGCCTCATTCTCCTCTTTCTGGAAGCTTCCTGGAGCCTGGAAGCCTATTGGCTCTCATGCCCCACATTATCTGTTTCGATTAGGGGTTAATTCTGGAGGAGAGCCAGGCCGTGGGGGCCCACAGGGTCCAGGGGACCAGGGGAGCCTTGGCCCCGCCTTTGGGCCCATCAGCCCTCACATTCTAAGTTCAAAAGCTCTCAGGTGAGTTGAGAGGCATGGCTTGGCTTCCTCTGCACGCATCGCGTCGCCAGGTCTTAATAAGAAAATTGATTCGACCCCAGGCCTTCATCTCTGAGGTGCAGAGTTTTTTCTCCAGGGCAGCGAGTCCGTGGCTCTGCAAGATCTGATTTAGATGTTTGGAAAATGGATTCTGTGACGAGGCTTAATGAAAGGGGATTGCCCCTCGACGGGAACGTTTTACAGTTTCCATAATAAACACGATTATTGCCAGGAGCAGGTAATTTTTTGTTCTCTGGATGTCTTTTATGGTGATGTCATAAAAGGAAGATTATGACTGCTCATCGGGAGGCAGGTGGAGGAGGAGAGGCACTGTGACTGCTGGAGAGAGGAGTGTGTGCTTTCCAGCAGTTACCTTCCCAGCCCTCCCCGGGAGCGGGACCGCACGGGAGATCCAGCCGAATGCCTCTCCGTGGGGCTTACCCTGGAGAGGCTTCCTTTGCACGTTTGAAACCGAGATCCCTGGAATGGGAGGCGGGCTTTGCAGTGTGTCCCCAAACAAAGGTTCCACAGATGGCCCGTCATTCTGACGCTGTTTCAAAAGGAGCAAAACTCACTTGCTGCATCTCTTTAGTAGCAAAAAATGGGCTTACTTTTGAAATCTGTTATAAATAAATAACCCTTTGCATTTAAAAAGTCCTGGGAGAATCATCCATTTTGTCTTTTTAAAGAAACAGTCTTTTTCTCTACTTAAAACAGGCGTGACCACCCCTTAGGATGAGCATTTCTCCCGTGTCGTTCATTATTGTTTAAACGCCTTTTTATTTTTACCTCTTCCAGCTTTATGAGGTACAACTGAAAAGTAACAAATTGTATGTATTTAAGGTTTCCCACACGATGTTTTGGTCTGTGTGTGCTGTAAAATGCTTACCTCCATGAAGCTATTAACGTTTTCATCACCGCACGTAGTTGTCATTTGTGTGTGTGTGTGGAGAAGGTTTAAGATCTATCCTTTTCACAGATTTCACTTTATTTTATCAATAAAGTACTGTCAACTGGCATTCCCATGGGGTCCATGAGGTCCCAGAGCTTATGCATAACTGGAACTTTCTACCCTTTGACCAACAGCTGCTAATCCCCTTCACCTGTAAGCCTGGTAAACACCATTTCCAAATGGCTCCCTAATATTTAACCTTTGATTGAAACACAATTTAACCAGTTCTCTAATGTTAGTCATTTTATTGTTTTCAAGCTTTTCACGGGTGTGACGAACACTGCGATAAACTTCCTTACAGAAAACCTTTGTCGGTTTTGCAGATGAATCTCTTGAGTCCCCCTGACAGTGAAATCCCTGGGCCAGAGTTTTCAAACATATTGCCAACGGGCTTTCCAGGAAGTCTGTGCTGAGGGATCCTTAGCCCAGGAACATACAAAGGACGTCGTGAACATGGGTGGCAATACTTGCGAGGCAGAGACCAATGGTACCTAGCTATTTAAGCTTCATTTCCTCGCTGACTGGCAGTAACTCAGGCTGTAGAGGAGGCTGGGCCAGCCAGGGAGGGCCTTGAATGCCAGCAATAAACACTCGGTTTCGCCGGGAACAATTCCGAATAAATCTGTTTAAATTCTGCACTTCGGGTGAAAATACAGCGCGATGCTTATGGAATTTGTCTTGCTTCTTTCTCTGCCATCACACTTAGGGGTGGTGACGCACCAGATCCCAAAGGTTAGACCTCCTCCGAATTCCATTTGACTTGAGAAATAATCATGCAAAGCTGTGAAGCCCGACGTAGACTGTTTCCCTTCTTTAAAGTCGACTTCATAGAGAGTCCATCACACTGAGCCGATTATGTTTTAGTTCAGACTAATTATCCCTGAGTTGGACGCACTGGGGCAAGCTCTGGCTGCGGGGGGGGGGGGGGGGGGGCGGGGCGGGGGGGCGTTGCGCCAGGGGAGGCAAGCACATTGCTCGGGAAGCAGGGAAACTTCAAAGTCGCAGCTGAAAGGCCAGGAGGAAAGCAGAGACTTGTAACATATTTGCAGAATGAGATGGGGCGGGGGGCACCCCGAAGCAGAAGCAATTAATTCCTTTCTTTGGGAGCTAATTTGTGAATCTGTACCCTGGTCTCTCCCTTTGTTTCCGGCCCAGGACTGGCTGTGTTCCGCACACCTAATTAATTAGAGCGTGCTGCTCTTCCTGTGCCAAGGGTGCACCATCTATCACGCCAGGCTCCTGAAACCTTCCTAGGTGAGTTTGTGGAAATGTATGCAAATTGCCTCGCCACCAGCTGTGCAAGTCAATGACGGAGTCCAGGAGTTCCTCAGGGAAGCGTGGAAAGTCTTTCTTTTTCTTTTTCCTTTACTTGGCCTTTTGTGTTTTTAAATCAGGGGTTGGTTGGGCGTTTTACTCAGAGGCAGTTGAAGCAGGAACTGGTGCATTAGAAGTGAGTGGGATCAAGTTCACATCTTGCTCCTGTGAGCAGGGCCTCCGTTGCCCCATTTGTAATGGAGGTGAAGGTCACTGAATCAGAGGGTCTCTAAGGGCCCTCTCATGGCAGGTGCCCAAGTCACAAGGTGGCCCGGGCTTAGTCTCCTGGCCGAGTCCCCATTTCTGCTTGGCTAACGCCCTCGCTGCAGACAGCCTGGACCCAGGCTTGGGACACCAGAAAGCAGGGCATGGAAAGAATGGATGAAGTTCTAGTTTCACGGACTTCTCCCGTGTTTCAATGATAGAAACCCAGGACGTTGTGGTGACTTAAGATTTGTTTGTGTGAGCATCTGGAGTGTGTTCCAGCGGGGATTTTGTCACTCAGACCGTCAATGTAAACAGGAATCTGATGTCAGGCCTCTTAGCTACTCAGGCCGGGGACTGGACAGCCTCAGGGGGCTCTCTCCAATGATGGGGAGGTCATGTTTGCCCGCTCTAATTTGGAGCATAATTTCAGAGATGTCTCATGAATTTTCAGAAGCGGGGCTTGTGGGTAAATGTGGAGGGGTGTTCTCTCCGTGTCTCTGGCCTTGGGAGCTGGCCCAGCCAGGTGAGTGTCCGCCACCGTCCGTGGGAAATGCCTGGCATGCACAGACACCAGGATGTCAATGCAGTGCCGCCATGCAGTCCGTATGTCCATGTGCAAACGTCTGTGTCCGGGTTTTCTAATACTTCACGCCAGTGGAAGCCAGAGCTGAGCTGGGGAAATCTTCATGGGGCCAACAGGATTCGCCCGCAGAGGTCCAAGTTACCTGTATCTGGGAGGCTTGGCTTCAAGGAAGAAAGCTCACATTAGGGTCTCCACCAGAGGCTGCAGGTGTTATGCCCAGATTTTGTGATCCCCAAAGACCACCAGGGAGCCAAGTCCGATGCCAAAGCAAAGAGCCTTTATTCGAGCTAGCTCGAGCTCAGTCCCACACACACACACACACACACACACCGGCGCAGCGGCGAGGTGGAGAGAGAGAGAGAGACAGCTTCAACAGGGACAAAGGTTTTATAGGGGTCTGGGGCAGGGGGAGGGTCCCCTGAGTTGGCTGACCCCGATTGGTCAGTCCCAGGTCCGCTGAAGGGACTAGCAAGGCTGTCCCCTACCCACACAGTTTTCCCATGCTTGTCTGGATGGCGGTTATCAGTAGAATGAGAGCAACCTTTCATAGCCTACCAAGAAGTCTGTAACTATTTACTGAGATTTGCTGTAGTGAGAATTTGTCCTTCTCCTCTGTCTCTCCCTTAGAGATTAAGAGGAACAAAGAATACATTCCTCTTGACAGACCTCCTATTCAGTGTTCTGTGCACAAAAGGCATTACGCAGTTAATAAAGCTGCTGCGGTCTCTCGACGATCTGTAGTCCTCCTGATCCCGCTCTCCTGTCTTTCTTTCTTTTCTCAATTCCCACCTCCCTACCTCAGCCCGGTTCAACCTGCCAGGCTGGCCCTGGCACCTGATGGGTGAAGGAGCATGCTATGGCATAGCCCAATTTGGGCCTAGCTGCTTTCTTGTAGTTTTTCTCGGAAGGGAGGTTATTCTGGGGACAGGAGGAAGGGCCTAGCACAGACATGGAGTCTCTGCCCTTTCACAGGGATGGGGCTGTGGGCAGGGGGACACCCTGCCCTGTGCCTGCCTGGCATTGGCCGTGGAAACCCGGAGAGCGCTATGCAGCCCCGTCCGTGTTCCAGGCTTACAACCTGTGTGTGCCCCGATGTCTAGCGAGGCGAGAGCTCACTGCTCCGACAGGATGGGAGAGACAGGTGGGTAGAAAGGCGACGAGGAGGGGCGGAGACGGGGCCGGTGTGCTGAGCCTCTTCCTCGGACCCCAGGTCACAGGTCGGAGGCCTGCCTGCCCACCCAGACCCACAGGCACCTGTTTTCGGCCTGAAAAATGTTTAAAAATCTTGACTCAGCTGATGACCTTTAAAAGGTAGTGATTTCACACAAAAATCTGATTTTCAGCCCCTTTTGAAAAGGACTTCCTGGCATCACTGAGCTTGAGTGTTCCCATGGCAACCGCTTCTGTAGCTGTGTGGGGACACTCTCGGTGGCCCCCCAGAACCCCTCCCACTCTGCACCACACCCCTCCCCTCCTGCACCCACCTTGGCTTACTCATGACCTGTCTGTCCTGGGGCCCCGAGCGGTGACCCTGGCCCTACACCAGGCTGGAAGCCCCAGTCTGGGCAAGTCTCGGGTCTTTTCTCCTCCCCATGCCTCAGTTTCCCCACATGCATTAGAGTGGGTCCCGCATCTCTCCCGACTCTCACACTTTTGAGATTCTGGGATGGCTTGGGATTTTAAAATAATTGCTTCAGGTACATATTAAAAGGCCTTGACGGATCCTAAAATTAATTAAGCGCACACAAAGCCATGTTAGACAGCCTGTTGGCAGCTGGGAACATTCAGGGAGGACGGAAGGGCTCTCCCACCCTTCAAACAGCCCGGAGGTCGCAGGGACGGGGCTGTGGGCACTTTCTATCATTTTTATTCTTACTGATTTCAGAGAGGAAGGGGGAGGGAGAGAGAGACACACCCTGCCTGTGCTCACCTGGCATTGGCCAGGGAAAGCCAGAGAGTGCCCTGCAGCCCTGTCTGTCTCCCAGGCCTGTGGACTGGCCTGAATCCGGGTGTCTTCGCCCCCATCCCAGTCAGGTTCCGGGGGGAGAAGCACACGGGGCCAGGCACTACCAGTCCAGGTTCCGGTCTTGGATCAGCTCGGTCCTTGGTCCTGCTCACGTCCATTCTCAGTTTCCATCTTTGTAAGATCAGAGTAAACTTCTTCAAGCTCCAACATGCTGTGGCCCTAAGATTTGCCCCATGGCCCTGATTCATTCTGTGGCTCTAAGATCCATCCGTGGCCCTAGGATTCGTCCTGTGGACCTAAGATTTGTCCTGTGGCCCTGAGATTTATTCTGTGGCTCTAAGATCCATCTGTGGCCCTAAGATTGATTGTGTGGCCCTAAGATTTGTCCTGTGGCCCTGAGATTTATTCTGTGGCTCTAAGATCCATCCGTGGCCCTAGGATTCATCCTGTGGCCCTGATTCATTCTGTGGCTCTGAGATCCACCCGTGGCCCCACAGGAAGCATGCCGGGAAGCTGCAGAAGCCCTCAGGTGCTCTGCACAGTGTGCCCAGGGCAGTGCGGACTCAGCAGGGGGCCCATCGTGAGCCCTGGCCGCTGCTCTCAGAAACCTTCCACCCACTGGCAAAGATCAAACGTGTGCTTAAGGCTCTACCCAGGAGAGGAAATAAGCATCTTTGCTGTCCTTTTTCTTCCCTTTTAAAGGTCTTGCATGTTCAACATCAGCATAGAAGCAGAAAGAAATAGTGTAAAAATCCAGAAAAATAGGAAATTGGGGTAAAATGTGTTCCCTGTCAGACTGATTTTTCTAAAACACAGCACCTATGACATATTCAAAAATTCTGTATCCAGTTCAGGTCATGTAGCCCTTTCCCCGTTGGCTCCGTGCAGGCAGCATGACTGGCTTTGCTCAGCGGTGACGGGGCCGTGGCTCTCGCCCAGGGCCCAGGATGAGCTTCCCTTCCCTGCGCCTGCCCACCGGCCTCTCCCTCTGCACGTTCTTTCTCCTCTCAGCTTCTTGGAGCTCCACTCACTCATAGTTCTTTTTTTAAGATACCCCTTTTTATAATTTTTATTCTTAATGATTTCAGAGAGGAAGGGAGAGGGAGAGAGAGATAGAAACATCCATGATGAGAGAGAATCACGGATGGGCTGCCTCCTGTACGCCCCACACTGGGGATGGAGCCCACAACCTGGGCATGTGCCCTGACCGGGAATCCAACCGTGATCTCCTGGTTCATAGGTTGACGCTCAACCACTGAGCCATGCCAGCCAGGCCACTTGGCACTATTTCTAACACTGATTTTGCTGAGAATAAGCCACTTAAATGATAGATAAATTGAATGACAAATGACAGCTGTAACTTATTACACATTGCCTCAGTGATAAAAATAAAAGCAGGCGTTGAGTGCTTACCATGTACTATCTGCTATGCCAGAGAGTTTATGTAAGTTTTCTTAGTCAATCTAACCAGCAGACGCACTTACTGTCTGCATTTCGTCCCCATTTTGCAGGTGTTAATACTGAGGCTCAGAGACATGAAGCCACTTGGTCCAGGTGGCAGAGCCAGTGAGCGCAGCCCACATGCTAATCATTTCTACCCCGAAGCCTGAACTTTCCTCCCTCCCTCCCTCCCTGTTCGCACCTTGGTGAGGGCAGGCTGGTCAGTCATCCCTGGAGGTCTCATAGGGCGCCGCTCCCCGCCCCGATGGAGCCACGCGGACTGGGAGCGCTGTGGCAGTGGATGGAAATGGTGTGATGATGCTGTGTGTTCCGTTGGTAAAAGCTGCCTCTACCTGCATCAGACATCTGTTCTTCCTTCATCACAGCATTATTCGGAAAAGAATAAAAAATGCAGATGAGGGCAATTTTAGCCCATGACAATTTTCAGTTTTAGAAAATTTTGCAAATGGTACCGCAGGAGGTACGTAGCCTGTGTGGAACAGGCTGAGACATTTTGTTCCTTCCAGACAAACCTGGAGGGGAAAAAAGAACAAAAACCCAGCTTTTAGTTTAAAAATGTTCAAGAGCTGCTGTCGCCTACTCAGTCATCAACTTTGGGTACCAACACTGAGCCACACAGGCTGCACACGGGAGGATGGAGGGGAGAAGGTGGCAGGCCCTGCCCTTGTGGGCGGTGAACTTAGTTAGAGAGCCCAGCAACAGGGGACAGAAACCCACTCAGATGCTCTAGGGCAGGGGTGGGGAGCGTCCAGCTGTCTAAGGCCCGAGAAATCATTTGGTGTGGCCCTGCCAAGGCATTAGGGGTGCGTTAATTGAAGGTGTGACCAAATAGAGCAGGCTAGTTTTTAAGTTGATCATTTTGTACGGCCCGAGAAGGATGTTGTAAATATCCCAATGGCCCTTGGCAGAAGAAAGGTTCCCCACTCCTACTGCACTCCTACTGCACTCCTACTGCAGGGTGATGGGGTGTTGGAGGGAAAACACCATGCGGCAGGGTCTCAAGGTAGTGGGGTGTGCACTGGGGAAGGTGCTGTTCCCTCCCCTCAAGTGGTCTCCACAATCCCGCTCTGCTCTGGCGCCTGCGCCTGCTACATTCCTCCCACATCTGTTTTCTTATTAATTAGTTGCCATGCCTACCACAGGGAGATGCATGTCAATCAAAATATTCCGAAGGATGGATAGCTGCCCAAGAGTGGAGCAAACGTTATCCGTTAACATTTTGTGCAGCTTTCATCAGTCGGTCCCTCACCTCCCGTCCGTACACACACTTGTTTGAATCCTGCCTCCACTGCTTATGAGCTGACGGGGGCACATTCTTGGGACCTGTGGGAGGGTCAGTGCCCTCGGTTTTAAAGTGGAGATGAAGGCTTCTGACACTTACTCTTGCTGGGAGGAGTGAATGGGGGGACTGTGTGCCACGTGCTTATGGGGAACCCAATAGGCAGCAGCTGCTGGGATTTTTTTAGAGTTCTCTCTAAGTTGGGGGAAGTGGGCTATGGGCTGGAGGTGCTGGCTGGGTGGGCTGAGGCAAACCCTAGTCCCCAAGGGCCTGGACTTGATTCAGTGGGGTCTCCACTCAGGGGAGCTGGTTGAGGAGGGAGCAGGAGAGGAAATCTAAGAAAATTATTTCAGTTGGTGCCATATGGCACAGGCCCAGTTGAGCCTTGCCCAAGTTCCACACCCATAAAATAGTGAGATATAGTAAAGTGGTTTTCTTTTTCTTTTTTTTTTTTAACCCACTGAGTTTTGGGATATCAGTAACAGATAACCAGAACTAACACCCTTTTAATCTCTTTCTTGACCAGATTGGGGATGGCTTCAAGTGTTGTTCACGAGGGCCATGTTTGTGGAAAGGAGCAGGGGGTGTGGCTGACACCCAAGAGTATCTGGGGATGGTGTTGCTCAGAAGTTGAATGTCGGTGGACTGAGGTCTTCATCAGCTCAGATCTCATCAGTTATCATTAGGTGTGCTGAGCCCTTTGGAGTTAAAAGGAAGAGATGGTGATGGCTCAGGGCTTTTGGAGAAGGAGGGGCCATCCTCTTCCAGCTAAGAGCCCACCTAGTCTATCAGCGCTAAAGGACAAGGCCTGTCCTCGGGGACCATGGCTGGGATGTCTGTGATGTGATGGCCTGGCTTGTGTGGCTCATGGGGTGAGGGTCTATTTTGTTCTCCTTGGTCCCCTCATATTCTATGTTCTTTCATTTGTGGGTTATTTCTTTGTCTCCTCTTTTTGGCTGCCTATTTGGGTTTGTGACTCTATAGTAGGTAGATCTGCTATGCCTCTCAATCTCTGGTGCAAGACAGTATCAAATGCTGTTTCTGACTAATTAGATCAGGCAGAGACTCAAATCCTCCAGAGACCGCCTCTGCCTACAGACAGATAGGGTTCCATCTTGAATTGCCCTCAGGTAATCGTCCACAGGTGTGGCAAGAGTTTTTTTTCCAATAGGGTGGGGCAATTGCTTCTGCCTGGAGGCTAATTGTTATTCTCAGTCTCTTATTGGGTTTCAGAAACTCCACACTGTGGGGCAAGGTGTTTTCCAATAGGGTGGATCAGCTGTCTTCTCCCCAGGCAAAGCTGCAAGGATAGCAAATGTCTGCATGAGAAAGATGACCTCTACAGCATGAGGGAATAACTCAGCACAGGAAACCGGAGGTGTCTGCTTTCTGAGCTCTAATCCCAGAGCCCCCATCCTAACTTCTGCTCACACAGCTCCAGTCCACTCTGTCCTCCCTCTGCCGGAGGCCAAGGTGAGTGGCTCCTCAGGGAATTTTGTGCATTGGCCCTTTAAGAGGGTGCCTGAATTTCCAGCCATCACTCCCTGGCAGATAGCAACCCTGCTGCTTTTCACAGCCAGATGTTATGTGGGTATCCCTCTCAGTCCTGGTGCTCTCTGCTGGGGGGCCCAGCTTCTCAGTGGCAACCCCCTACAGCTGATATATCTCTCTGGAACTTCAGCTGCCATCTGTGGGTGCCCGGCCAGCCCTTTTGTGCCTCCGCCCCTCCTCCCAGTCTCTATGCGGTCTCCACTTTCAGTCCTCGGTTACCAGGGTTCTCTCCAGCGAGTCTTCTGTTGATTATTCAGGGAGTTTTTCTGTATTTCAGTTGTCATTCCAGTTTGGTCCTGGGAATGTGTCCGTGCCGCATCCGCTTACTCCACCGCCATTTTTAACCATTTCTCGTTTCCCCCTCGTCTTCTATGAATCTCTAGGGTGGGATGCCATTCTTCTCTGCTTTACTCTAAGTCAAACAGCGGGAAGATCAGAGCTGCTGCTTCGTCAGTGTAGCAGCTGTAAAATCCATGCCATGTTCGTGGGAACTAGTGTAAATGCCACTCTCTCTGTATTTGTTGGCTGTGTCCTCTGTGCCCGGCCCATGGAGCTAAGGACTAGCTGTACAGAGATGATGAAGACCCCTTCCTGCCCTTGCCTTGCTCTCTACCTGTCAGAGGGGGAAGCCATGCAGAGAGGGGACTTGCAGCATAGGGAGGGAGTGTCGCCTGGGGGATCAAGGGTGGCAGAAGCCCAGGAGAGGTCGGCAACCTCTGCCAAGAACACCTTGGGAATGACATGGACACATCAGGCCAAAGAGGAGCCAGGATCCTTCTTAAGGGAAGGGGCTTCGGAAATTGAGCAGGTCATCCTTCAGGCTCTGCGTCAGCAGAGGTCACAGTAGGGGTGGTGGGGAGAGGTCTAGGTTTGTAGTGGACACCACAAAGGGTTTGTGTCCTTTGGAATGTGCGTGGAAGGGAGGCATGAAGGTGATCCTGACAGATCCCACCAGGGCCTCAGGAATGAGCGGTGGCTGCTGCGTGATTTCTTTCTTTAAAAAAATTTCTTTTTATTGATTTCAGAGACTGGAAGGGAGAGAGAGAGAAACATCAATGATGGGAGAGAGTCATTGATCGGCTCCTCCTGTGTACACCGTACTGGGGATCGATCCAGCAACCCAGGCATGTGCCCTGACTGAGAGTCTAATCGTGACCTCCTGGTTCATAGGTTCATAGATCAAGGCTCAACCACTGAGCCACACTGGCCAGGCTGGGTAATTTCTTAGGAACTTGAAAGTGACAGTGATGGTGGCAAGGATGAGTATCTTTATTGAGTACTTGTTCCATGCTCAATGATTATCTTTCAGTTTCCCAAACATTTATGAGGGAAGAAAATTTATCCCCACTTTACAGATGAGGAAACTGAGGTTTAGAGAAATTAAATGTATTGATGAAGGCTACACAACTACCTATGGCTGAACTAATTTCTCATTCTATTCTGGTCTAGAATTCACATTTCCTCTTTTCAGAATCAAGCTTAGTGAGGGTTAAAGCCTCAGATTAATCTGCTACTTTGTTATTTTACAGTTTCACAGTCAGATGGTCTATATTCAGAGGGCATTTCGAGGTCATCTGGTCTGCCCAGCTACAACTTAAAACCTCACTGGGCTGTTCCTGCTTGAGAGGAGATTCGGAAAACGACCTTGGCAGTGACCTTCACTTCCAGGCAGCTTTCTGTTTTGCAGAGCTTGACCTTCATAGCGCCTCGCAGTGCCTTTTGCTTTTTCGTTCCTTATATGATGTCCATTCTCCCACCCGCAGTGGAGTGGGCTTGTACCGGGATGCACAATCGTCTGCTCTCTTTGATCCTGATTTTGTTATGTGGCCAAGAAGATGAGAAGGAAAGACGTACAAATGCGAAAAGCCATCCTCTCTGGGGTACGGAATAACTACTCATTTTTAGGTCTGTGTTGATTATTTATTTATTTATTTAAAAATATATCTTTATTGATTTCAGAGAGGAAGGGAGAGGGAGAGATAGAAACATCCACGATGACAGAGAATCATGGATCGGCTGCCTACTGCATGCCCCACACTGGGGATGGAGCCCACAACCCAGGCATGTGCCCTGACTGGGAACTGAACCATGACCTCCTGGTGAATAGGTCGATGCTCAACCACTGAGCCACGCCAGCTGGGGAATTTATTTTTCTCTCTAAGGTTCAATTTTTTTTTTACAAGAAAAAACTTATTGTTTGGGAAAGTTTCAGTACAGCCTGGCAGTCTGCAACTCAGATCTAGAGTCTTCAAATCCTATCTCCACTCAGGAGGTTGGGATGGGGTCCCGGGAAGAGAGCGGTGAAATTGACAGAGATCAAAGTCCTCCTTGTGCCTAATTCACACACAGGAGGCTCTGCCGTCTTTGTGAGCCCGGAATGGAAGTGTTATTTTCCCCAACCTGTCTCTCAGGGATGTCGGAAAAGATTAAAGAGGCAAAGTCAACAAGTTTCTTTGAACATTCTAGCACAGACAGAACAGATGTAGGATGAAGCGGTTTTTATGCCTCGCAGGGAACGGACGTGTTCTTGAGGAGAATGTGTTATGCCGGCTCTATCGATATTCCCGTTTTTGCTCATGATGATAATACTGGGGACCCTCACCAGGCCACTTTCCATCACAGCCACCACAGGGAGGCTTCCCGTCTGACCTTGGTAGCCCCCCGTTTGAGTGTTTTTTTCAGGCCTCCCAATAGGATAAAACTCAGTTCTGTGTTAAGATATGCCGGTTACCTGCTGACACTCTATTCTGAGCATCGAGCTTCGGCAAGCCCAGCTGTATCTCAGGGTCTTCGCATGTGCTTGTTCTTATGTCCAAATGCCTTCTCTCGTTTTGTACTCCTTCAAAGCCTAGGATCCAGGCACCTCCTCTATGAAGCCCTCCTGGCATTCTCTTCCCCTCCAACTTGCATGTATTTGAGCTTTATTCTTGCCACAGGAGAGGCCGGGACGGACCCTATGTGCACAGAAAGAGCTGATCGAGGTCCAGTTAGGGGCGTCCGCAGCAGACACCCAAGAAAAGCTGTGCCTGTTGCCTGCTGGGGGCAGAGGTGGGACTAGAGACTCAGCATGCAGACATTGTCCCCGGCCCCTTGGTCTCCTAGAAAGGGCGATTTACAGAGTGGGAAATTTACTGCACTGCAGGTGGGTTCATGGGACAGTTGGGCTCCACTTTTTAAAAAATGAATGAATGAATATTTTTAAAAAAGATTTTTATTGATTTCAGAGAGGGAGAGAGAGTTAGGAACATCAAAGATGAGAATCATTGATCAGGATTGGCTGCCTCCTGCACACCCCACACTGGGGATCGAGCCCGCAACCTGGGCATGTGCCCCGACTGGGAATTGAACTGTGACCTCCTGTTTCATGGGTCAATGCTCAGCCACTCAGCAACACCGGCTAAGCTAAAAAATGAATTCATTTTTAAATCGGGGGCATTGCCAGGGGCCCCTACAGTGGCAACATCCTCTCAGTGGGGGTCTTGACAACATCCAGTCCACCTGGGCTGAGTGCTGTTTCTCACTGAGTCATGAAGGTTCCCAGGTAGCTCTGGGTCAAGGACCAGGGAGCTCACCTGCCTCACGGTCATAATGCTGACCCACCGCTAGGTTTTTTGTTTTTTTTTTTAATATATTTTATTGATATTTCACAGAGAGGAAGGGAGAGGGACAGAGAGCTAGAAACATCGATGAGAGAGAAACATCGATCAGCTGCCTCCTGCACACCCCCCACTGGGGATGTGCCCGCAATCAAGGCACGTGCCCCCGACCGGAATCGAACCCGGGACCTCTCAGTCCGCAGGCCGACGCGCTATCCACTGAGCAACACCGGTTTCGGCCCACTGCTAGTTTTTATAAACACTCACGCTGAGGCTGAGTGTTGCTCTGTCTTTGTGCTCTTTCGTCAGTGTTTTATGTTGATGCTATCACGGAGGAGAAATGTCCTTGAAAAGTTATCTTTTTCTCTTTCAATGTGACTGAAGGTTTTACAGAGATGTGAAAGTGAGAAAAATGTCCTGGGTCTTCCTCCCTTAAAGTTACAAAAAAAAAAAAAAAAAAAAGTATATTTTTATTGATTTCAGAGAGGAATGGAGAGGGAGAGAGAGAGAAACATAATGACCTCCTGGTTCATAGGTCAGCACTCAGCCACTGAGCCATGCGGGCCGGGCCCCACCCTTGATGTTGGAAGAGCCATTTGAGTAGTGTCGTTTGCCATCCTCGCCCGCTCTTTCCCCGGTTTGCTTTCTTGCTTTTCTGAGCCGGACTGAAACCACGGTCTGCAGCCCCGACGGCGTCTCAGCTCAGTGGCCGGAAAGATGGAGAGCTTTCGGAAGAAGGATTCATCAGCCTGACTTGGAAGGCTGGGAAGGCACTCTGTTCAGAGTGTGGAGCCCGGCCGGCGTGGCTCCATGGTTGAGCAGCACCAACCTATGAACCAGGAGGTCATGGTTTGATTCCCGGTCAAGGGCACATGCCCAGGTTGCAGGCTCGATCCCCAGGGTGGGGCATGCAGGAGGCGGCCGATCCATGATACTCTCTCATCATTGATGCTTCTATCTCTCCCTCTCCCTTCCTCTCTGACATCAATAAAATATATATATATATAAAGACGGAGTGTGGAGAACACACTGGGCCTTTGTCGTGACAGAAGGAATCTCTTCTCTGGGCAACCCCTCAATGCACCAAGCAGCCTCACTGCCGGGCTAGCTTAGGGAGCCCCGAGGACCCCGGACAAGAGTTTTGACAAGTTGGAGACAACGAGGCGAAATGTGTGTGTCCTCGCGTTCTTTCCGCATTTGGGTAGGTGAGCAGGTGTGTCTGGAGCCCTTTCCCGGGTGAGGTCCCCATGGGGCTGCCGGGGCAACTCAGCGCGTTGTTTAGAAAGGTCAGAATAGGAACGGCTCCTCTCCCTCCTCCGAACAACTACCGTCACATGCAGACAGTCCCGCAGAACGGCCATGTAATAGATGTGGGGGTTTGAAAGAGGAATATGACAGAAAGTAAGTAAAATAAAAGGAAAGAAGGAAAAAAATAAAATAAAAAATAAATTGAAAAAATAAAGTAAGGCGAGTATGACATCATCTCTGCCCAGGAAAAGAGACTCCCTTCAAGTGCGCACGGTGAGCCTTGGCCTGTTGACATGTGTTATTCCGACCCGAGTTGTAGCCGGTGAAGAAGACGGTGTTCAAGAGGCCACTGCAGGGGGTTTGGCACTGGGGGAGGGAGGTGGCTCCTCTGAATGTATCAAGGGGAAGTAAAGGTAGGTAGCCAAGGAGCAGGGAGGGGCCAGTGCCTGGGGATCACTGAGAGGGTAGGGGGATTCTTGCTAAACTGGCCTAATAGGATTCTGGCTGAAGGCAGGCCAGGTGATCAGATATCAGTCGGGGGATGATGTGAGGATGAGGAATTTGATCTGCTATTGAGGGGGATCGGCTATCGAGGATAGGAGATTCTCCCTGAATAATTGTGGCTGCCCTTTACTTCGGCATCTGTGCGTGTGCTGAATTTATCATGGTATGTTTTGCCCATATTAATTCTTCAGTGATCACAGCAGTCTAGGCTAGATGTTCCAAATCTGCAAAAGCACAAAAGAGAACTAAGGTTCAGAGAGTTTAAGCGACCTGCCCGAGGCCACACAACCAGCAAATGTGAGAGCTGCCGTTGAAATCCGGGTCTCTCTTCCTTCCGAAGACCGCCGACTTTGGAACATTCTGCCTCATTCGAAATCTCAGTCTACAGTTAGCATATTCATACTCTTGTACAACATTGTTTTACAATTACAGTTGACATGACATAGTCATATTCTTGATTCTACGAGGAATTCTAGAAGTTGTCAGTGTGCTTGTCTAGGTCGGGGGTTGGAGACTGAACCGGCCCCCCTTTGTCCACCTGTGTTCTCCCCTCCTCCGGCTCAGAGGAGACAGGACCAATAAGAGAGAGTTTTCTGTTCTGTACCTAATGTGTTAGCCGGCTAGGGCTGTCTTAGCAAAATACCACAGATTCGGTGGCTTTAACAACAGACATTTACTTTCTCACAGTTCTGGAGGCTGGAAGTCCCAGATCAAGCTTTTGGCAGAGTTGATTTCTTCTAAAGTCTCTCTCCTTGACCTGTACATGGTCCTGTGCTCACTATGTCCGCACATGGCTCGTTATCTGTGCACACTCCTTCCTGGTCTCCCTCCCTCTACTTATAGGGACACCAGTCATATTGGATTAGGGCTCATCCTTTTACCATAACTCATTACCTCCTGCAAACTTAACTACCTTTTTAAAGGCTCTGTCTCCAAGTACAGTCACATGGAGAGAGATAATGGGGGTTAGCACTTCCGATCTAAATTTTGGAGGAACACAGTTATGGATGATGTATTTAAACAAATCAGTTGTGAAAGATGCAAAAATGAGAAAGACATTTTTTGCGTCCTCCAGGAGCTTATAGGGAGCTCGTCTGGAGAAACAGGTTCTATGGAGAAACCTAAAGAAATACAGGGACCAGGAGCCATTTTGGAGCTGAGAGGAAGGTCGGGTAACCACGGGCTGCGGTTCAGGAAGGCTGCTGGGAGGAGGCAACATGCAGAAGGCCTTGAAGGATGCACGCCCATTGCTAGAACCCAAAGAGGAGACCCTGCCTAAGCACTGAGTAGATGTGAGAAGGCAGCTCTCAGCGTAACGGAGTTCCGTGTTTCCTGAGCACCTGCTCTCTGCTGAGCATCTGAGCTGAGGATGAGGCTACAACGAAAGGAATCTGACCGTAAGTGGCCCACACGCCAGGCGAAGGGTGACTTGAGAGCCTTTCGAGGGTTGATGATGCACTAGACAGACAGGGCAGCGTGCAGCCCAGCTCGGAGATTTGAACTTGGCCTGTGGGAAGAACTGTGTCTCCATCCGCCATGCAGAGACGTGTCGCTCAGGCACCCAGCGTGGGCATGGGGGCGCTGCTCGTGCTTCTAACCTTGGCTCCATTTGAGTCTTCCCACAGCGCTCCTCCTCGGCGAACCCCAGGTGCCTTCCCTACCTGCACTGCTTTGATCGAATACCTTGCCTCCGCCTGCTGTTTCGTTTCCATGTTGTTCAGACTCGGAGTTCCACGAGGCAGGACCTTGTCTTCTACTCTCTGCCGAAGCTCGCCGTGCATGTGGGATGCCCTCCGCACGCCGCGGATATTGGTCAGCGTGGGTTCCAGCCTCATCACATTTCGACCTGAGAATGTCTAAATCCTGGAGATGGTTGAAGCCAGAACACAAACGCATGGTCCTCACAACGTGTATCATTTCCATCAACTGCTCTGAGATGCCCGCTCCCCTTTGGGAAAGAGATCATTGCTCTGTCAATTGCAGCTTTCATCTGGAGGCCCCAGCATTTCTAAACACTGATGTGAATTGCATGGCGCGTGGGGGGTAAGTGCCTGTGGGAGGGTCGTGCTGGGTCACACACTGACATGGGGTCTTCACCTCTCCTCGCTCCGTGGAACTAGCCCAGCTGCCGGCTCTGGCCTCGTCGCTCTGTGCAGTTTGGCGGAGTCCATTTACAGTCCAGTGATAACACAGGACAATAGCTGATACGCGAGGGGCGGCCTTCAAGCTCAACGGCGAAGACATCCTTCCTGGTCCCACGTGTGGCGGGTGAGACGGGGAAGCCTGGGTCTTGGAGAAATGCTGAAGGAGGCCGGCAGCAGTAACACAGCTAGCTTCATTCTCCTGGATCGAATCCCAGAAGGGCTTGGTCTGCTGATACGGGTGACAGCGTGTTCGCTGTGGACGGCCCAACACTTGCAGCCGGCAGAGGCCTGCTGAGCCGCTCTCCTTTCAGAGGTCGGCCGGGTGCTTCCCGGGCTCTCCCTGTCCATTTTAGGGGCCGATGGTCACTGTCTTGCTCCAGTCTGGCCCCCCACCCCCTCCCCCTCTCCCCTGCCAGGCCCTCCTGACGCGTGTGTATTGTTGCAGGTTTAATCATGTAGCACTTCTCCTTGAGGATTCTCCAAGGTTTGCGTATCTTCCCCGGGGAAACCACAGATGGGGAACTACAAATGGCAGGTTTAGTGATGTACACAAGAAGGAGTTTTGCAAACAAACCGTTTCCATAAACAAACCCTGTAATTGCCTCCTCCCGGATGGTCACCACCCACATCACGAGCAGGTGAAGACAGCCTCCCACACTCCGATTGGGCTCCAGGCTGGAGCTGGGTGCCCCCACCTGGGAATTTCTCTTCCGGCGGCACGCACCATCCAACAGGTGGATCGAACCCGCAACCCGGGCATGTGCCCTGACCGGGAATGGAACTGTGACCTCCTGATTCATAGATCGATGCTCAACCACTGAGCCACACCGGCCGGGCATCATGCCTTACGTTCAGCAAGAAATCAGGAGGTGTATGGGAGGCAAGAGAAAGCGACACTCTCCCAAGAGCCACGGCAGAGCCCCGCCCAGCTGTGGTGCCGAAGGAGACCACCCGACGGGGGATTTTAAGTAACTGGGATTCAAGTGCTGAAGCCCAGGTGGTGAGAGACACCAGATCTTTAAGGAGGAAATAATATCGATTGACACAAACTCTTCCAGAAAATAGACAAGGGAACACTCCTAAATTCTCTGTATAAGGTTACCTCACCCTAATACTAATGCCACACAGAGACACCCCGGGAAAACAGAGCCACACGCTGACATTCTCCGTGAACACTGATGCAACAGGCCTCCAGAAAAGATCAGGGACCAGGGTCTTTGATATAGAAAAGGGTAACGCACCATGCAAAACGGGACTCATCTGAAGAGAGCATCGTGGGCGTAACATCTGGAATTCGATCCATGTAACGCACCTATTAAGAGCCCGAAGATGAAAAGCTATGATCACCTCAGTAGAGACATAAAAAGCCTTTGGAAAATTTAACACCTATTCAACTCTAAATACAGCAAAGGCAGCTGGGACTCGCAGCCAAGCAGCAGACAGAGGGGTCAGTGGACGGAAATTACTAAGAGGGGACAAGCGGGGAGGGGATTCATGCTAATCCCGGGAGGATGCTGTGGGGTCCCTCTGTGGCTGGGTTGATGGAACCCATGAGGATCCATTGAGACAGTGCAGAGGTGGATGGCAGTGCCCAGCGCCAAGGGCCCGCTCCAAACAGTCCTCGTCTCTTCCCAGCCCAGACTATGGGTGATTTGAACCCCCCCCTTTCCACCCCCTATGGGTCTCAGGCCCGGCATGTGAGGCTGGGAAGGCATTTTTGAGAGGGGGAGAGGGAGCATTTCTCCATGCCCTCAGGTAACACCCTGAGGGCACTCCAATGGGGAGTCCCTGTGCTTAGGGAGAAGACTGCCCACAAATTCGCGGACAATGAACGGCCTCCCTCTTGGCGCTTCCTCAGCACTTGGTTCAGGCTCAGTGCTAGCTCCGCTCACTGTCCCGACACCTGCTTTTCGACTGTGAGCTCGGGAGGCCTGGGACTGCATTCTCACTGGCCTGGCCCAGTGTGGGTAGTCAATGATCCCCCCCTCCCCCAACACACACACACCACCCCCCGTCAGTCTGTCTACTTGGAATGCTTCAGGAAATACATGATTGAGGTTTTGATATTTACTTGGGGAGGGGATCATATTTAGAAATTGATCCGTCTTTGCTAATTGGGCAGAATGGGCTCTTTCCTTTGAAATCTGATTCCGATACTTGATCCTTTAGGGAGCGCCTATTAGCAGGTGACATTTCCGTGCGAGGTGCCGCCTTTCCCCAGTTCTGTGTTGATGTTAGCAAATGGGTGTGTGTGTTGTTTCACACAGAAGGCTAAACGTGGGGAGCGAAACAGGCGTCAGATTTGTCTTACGTGATAGGAAGCATCCCGCTGCCCTCGTGTGAAAATAATGCAAGAGGGACCTGGCCGATCGGGTAACTGTCTTTATAGTGACCTGCAGCTTAGAAAAGGAACGCATCTCTTAAAACCTCACAGCCACTCGGGGAGGTAGGCAGCACAGATGTTCCCCCCACTGTGCAGACGGGGAAACTGAGTCTCGTGTAATTTGCCAGAGATCCGAGTCAGATTGGTGTTCCGATTCCCGGGTTAAATTTGTTTCTCCGTATTCTCCATGGCAACACTAGAAGCGAACCCTGCCTTTCTAGTTATTTTGTGAAATCTCAGTTCTATCCTCCGCTGAGCCCCTTGTCTGTTTTGCTGCAGACGGCATTTATTTTTCTATCTTATGAGAAACCACAATGATGGAGAGATTGGCCGTTCCTCCTTCTGCACGTGTCCCGTCCATGGGCTTGAGGATAGCAGAAATAATTGAACTGGGGGGGTTATTGCCAAGTCAGCTGTCGTCTGTTCTTCATCAATGTGGGGAGCTCAACCATGCAAGGCCTTCTCTTCCCTGTTCCGCATCATGCCGCGTCAGCACATTCACAGGTAGTCTTACGGAATGCTAATTTTGTCCTTTGGAATCCAAATAACTGGAAACGCAATGGGGGGTGGGGGGGGGCTGTCTGCACTTTATGTACTTGCAAAGGAAAGTTTTTCGTTTTTCTCTCTGTCCAGCCTGACCCTTTATTAGGAAAAGTCTGTGTGAGAATTTCTCAGTTTCCTCGTCTGTGGATTCACTTTCTGATTCATTCATTTATCCACCCACCTGTCCCCATGCCCCTACTGCCTGCTCGGCAGCAGGCCCTCAGCTATGGGCTGGGAACGGAAGGGGGACAGGAGGGTCTCTTCTTGCAGTCTCGTGTTCAGATAACGGACAGGGGAAGACGGCACAGGTGGGGGCTCTGCAGGGGTACGAGCAGGAGCCCTAGTGGCCAGCGTGGGTGGGGTCAGAGGTGTCCCCAGGAGGTGACATAGTAAGCTGAGTATGAAGGGCTGCCTAGCCAGCAGAGGGCCATCAGTCCACTACAGAGCTAGACTCAGAGCCCAGGTCTTCTAACTCTTAGGGAATTTTTAAATCCTTGGTACCACCATGGCCGCCCTAGCAAAGAAGTCCGGCTGTGGTGTGAGTAAGGGGCGGGTGGGGTGGGGCTTCCTGGCACAGGGAGCTCTATGCACACGGGCACAGAGGCCTGCATGGTGACTGTGGGCATGTCATGCTATTCGAGATTGCTGAGGTTTAGGGGGTCTCAGCACGGGATGAGGATGGAGAGCTGGGGGTGAGGATGGAGAGCTGGGGGTGAGGATGGAGAGCTGGGGGTGAGGGGAAAAGCTAAGGGTGAGGATGGAGAGCTGGGGGTGAGGGGAAAAGCTAAGGGTGAGGATGGAGGTGGGGTGAGGATGGAGAGCTAGGGGTGAGGATGGAGAGCTGGGGGTGAGGATGGAGAGCTGGGGGTGAGGGGAAAAGCTAAGGGTGAGGATGGAGGTGGGGTGAGGATGGAGAGCTGGGGGTGAGGATGGAGAGCTGGGGTGAGGATGGAGAGCTGGGGGTGAGGATGGAGAGCTGGGGTGAGGATGGAGAGCTGGGGGTGAGGGGAAAAGCTAAGGGTGAGGATGGAGGTGGGGTGAGGATGGAGAGCTGGGGGTGAGGATGGAGAGCTGGGGTGAGGATGGAGAGCTGGGGGTGAGGGGGAGAGCTGGGGGTGAGGATGGAGAGGTGGGGGTGAGGATGGAGAGCTGGGGGTGAGGATGGAGAGCTGGGGGTGAGGATGGAGAGCTGGGGGTGAGGATGGAGAGCTGGGGGTGAGGGGGAGAGCTGGGGGTGAGGATGGAGAGCTGGGGGTGAGGATGGAGAGCTGGGGGTGAGGATGGAGAGCTGGGGGTGAGGATGGAGAGCTGGGGGTGAGGGAAAGAGCGGGGGGTGAGGATGGAGAGCTGGGGGTGAGGGAAAGAGCGGGGGGTGAGGATGGAGAGCTGGGGTGAGGGGGAGAGCTGGGGGTGAGGATGGAGAGGTGGGGATGAGGGGAAAAGCTAAGGGTGAGGATGGAGAGCTGGGGGTGAGGGAAAGAGCTTGGGGTGAGGGGGAGAGCTAAGGGTGAGGATGGAGAACTAGGCAGAGGCCAGAGCCAGCAGAGCCTGTAGGTCCTGGGAAATATCGCAGGGCTTCCGGCAGGAGGATGACGTGCTGACATCTGACATTGAAAAAGCTTGCTCCAGCAGCTGTGCAGGGAGGTGGAGGGGGGAGGAGATGCTCTGAGCGACGGACACAGCCAGCCAGGACAGACTCAATGCTATGCAGATGCCTGCCCAGCCAGGGGTCCTTGGGACCGGACCAGAGGTGGGGTCCCAGGCACACAGGGAGTGACATTCAGCTTGCTGCCTACAGACTGTGTGACCTTGTGCGATGCCCATGTTTTCTGTGGGCCCGGACTCCTGGACCATCGGATCCGTCTATGTAGATCCCTACTGGGCCTCCTTAGAGACACAGAGATGGGCCCGTGAAGGAGTGAGCACGGGGCCGACTGGACGGCAAAGGGCTGTCAGGTGGAATAGGATTCGTGATTGTCCCTGAACCCGGCTGGCACACGGGCTGGCAGAGCCTGGCCATGGACCCATCTGGCTCCCAGCCGCTCTCGTAAACAAAGCGCCATCGGAGCACAGCTGCGCGCCGCGTGTGCGTTTGTCATCTTGGCCGCTTTCCCGCCGAGTTGAGTAGCTGAGACAGAAGCTGTGTGGCCAAACATCACTTCCAGTCCGGCCCTTTATTGAAAAGTTTGCTGGCTTCTGGGTCAGGCCGTGGGTGATGGCTTTGCCAAATACAATTACTCACCGACATGGGAAGATCCCAGAACTGCTCTCGCTCATGGATTCCTTGTCTTCGGGCACGAGGCCGGGGGCGGGGGGCCGGGGGAGGGGTTCCTTTGGGTGTCTGGTTCGGAAGGATCTCTCGGAAGGAAGGGGTGCAGTGGGCTGTGCCGCCTGCCCGCCCGCCCTGTCCTGCGGAAAACACACAGGGCTTTGGCCGGTGCCGTTCAGCTGGTTCCATTCTGGGTCCTCCCCTCGGGAGAGATGCGGAGCGGACCCCGTCACTGTAGGTCGTTGTACTTCCGGTGAATTCCTGCAGGAAACCGTTGCATGTCCTTCCTTTTCCGGTCTTTCCTTGTGGTTATTTCTGCCTGATGGCTATTCAGTTCACTTATTTCCCCATTTGTTGGAGTAGTTTTGTTTCCCTGCTTCCCTCTCCCAGTCACCTTCTGTTCATGGTGAGTAGAAACCAAAGAGCCTGGTGGTCATTGTTTTTTATTTATTTTTTTAAAATATATTTTATTGATTTTTTACAGAGAGGAAGGGAGAGGGACAGAGAGTTAGAAACATTGATGAGAGAGAAACATCGATCAGCTGCCTTCTGCACACCCCCTACTGGGGATGTGCCCACAACCAAGGTACATACCCTTGACCGGAATCGAACCTGGGACCCTTGAGTCCACAGGCCGACGCTCTATCCACTGAGCCAAACTGGTCAGGACTCATTCTTTTTTTTTTTTTTAATATATATTTTTTATTGATTTCAGAGAGGAAGGGAGAAGGAGAGAGAGAAACATCAATGATGACAGAGAATCATGGATCGGCTACCTTCTGCACGCCCCACACAGGGGATCGAGCCCACAACCTGGGCATGCGCCCTGACTGGGGATGGAACCCTGACCTCCTGGTTCACAGGTCGATGCTCAACCACGGAGCCCCGCCAGGCCAGGCTGGTGGTCATTCTGCCGCACTGCCCACCCAGCCAGCACATGCCATCGCCGCTTCCCTGCCTCAGCCCGTTTGTGACGCCCCCTTGCGTTGCTGGGCTCTGAGGATGGCAGTCACACGTTTACAGCCAGACGGGAACGGAGGGAAGAGGCACCGCCGTCCAGGAGTGCCGCCCTCCCTGTTAGGCCGTTGGGCGGTGTAAGGGTTAAAAGGCTAAAGCATTTGCCTGACACTGAGAGGCAGGCAGTGACTGCGGGCAGTGTGATCCTGCAGTGGGGAGAGACTCTCCCTGCCAGGCAGGCCTCCCCAGCTGTTAGAATCCTGCTCCCCGCAGATCCTCGAGGCTCCAGGGCGCCCCGCAAAGGCCTAGAGCTGGGTCGGCCTGCAGGCACACAGGTGGTGCTGTGGGCTGGCCAGTTAATCCCTCCCAACCGCACGTCCATCACTGTCTTCTCTCTCTGCCCACCCGCCTTCTCCCTGGAGACGGAGAAGACCGATCACCTTGAAGAGGCATCACTCACACCTCTCCCCACCTGACCTCTTACAAGATGTAGGCTGTCACTTAATTTGTTCCCTATCACGTGCAGATCGCATCTTCACCTCCTCACCTTTAGTGGAGCTTGGAGGATGGGCCGGGAAGGAAGTTACCAAGTCAGATGATCAGCTCCCAGGGCTGCAGGTTCTGAGTCCTGCCCCTCAGAGGCCGAGGGAGGAAGCGGTTTCCTGCAGCAGGGGCTGGGGGTTGCGGGTGGGGGAGCATCTGAGCTGGGCTGGGGTGAACGGCCATGGGGCTCAGGCAGAGGCCTGTTGGGTATACAGGCTGTGAGCAGAGCTCAGCTGCCTGCTTACGAGGATTTAAAGTCACAGCTTTCTGGAAACCCTTCACTTCTTGTGAAATGCTTATCTTAAACTTCGTGGCTTGTGCACAGAATACGGAGCCGTTCTGTAGCCCCCGTGGCTCCCCAGTGGGATTTGGGGTGATCAGCCTTTGAATTGCTAGGAGCCCTTTAATCTTCTTCCACCCACAGGGAAGCACAGATTAGCCTGTGAGAAATCATATGCAGCTATTTCTTTAAATCCTCCCTGGGGATTTTGAATCCTAGGATGTTTCTGAGCTGAAGGCACCTAAGAGGATGTTAGCACGGGAGCCTGAGACCTGCCCTGGGTCGTCCCTGTGTTCCTGTCTGTGCTGGGTGCCACCACAGTGACATGGATGCCATGCCAGCCGCGTGTGACTTCATTCTGTCATCTCACATAGTCCTCCGCCTGGTCTCCTGAGAACAGCATCATTGTTTCCATTTCAGAGACCAGGGCAGTGGTCGGCAAACTCATTCGTCAACAGAGCCAAACATCAACAGTACAACGATTGAAATTTCTTTTGAGAGCCAAATTTTTTAAACTTAAACTTCTTCTAACGCCACGTCTTCAAAACAGACTCGCCCAGGCCGTGGTATTTTGTGAAAGAGCCACACTCAAGGGGCCAAAGAGCCGCATGTGGCTCGCGAGCCGCGGTTTGCCGACCACTGGACTAGGAACCTATGTTTCAGTGAAGACAGGTAACCTGTTCCAAGACACCCGGCTGGTCAGAATCAGGGCTGCGTTCGGATTTAGGTCTTTGGCTCCCACTGGTTCTGTTTTCGCCAGAGGCCAGTCGCTGCCACAAATGTGTATCCGTGTGTCCCCTGAGAGCCGTGGGGGACTCATTCACCACCAGGCCAGCCAGATGCAGCGGCAGGGCCCTCAGCCACCTTTGCCCGATCAGGTCTTCCTGTGACATTTGCAGAAGTGAGATGCTGTATCGCTGATTGGTTCAGACCGCCATCTCCTTCCACTGTGGTGTCTGCTCCGTCACACGTCCCCTGGGGCCAGGCGCCTGGAGTGGCTGTGAGCCTTTCTGGGATTGGCCAAGGGACACTCGCCTGCGGGTGCATTTGCTTGGGCTCAGTAGGATATATTCTCAGGGTCCCAGTCACCCAAATGACTGCTGCCCACCCTGGGGGAGGAGGGCTACCAGGGATCCCCCCCTGTGTCACCGCTGACTTCCCTGGTGTCAGGACTCAAAGGTGCAGGGTCAGAGGTCATATTTCCATATGACACATCAAAGCATCAGATTGATTCTTTGTGTTCCTTCATCCCCTAAACCTGCCCATAGCCTGGGCTCCTGTTGAGTTCTGCCCTTCCAGAACCTTCCCTGTGGTCAGCCTGCAGGGACCTCCCTCAGCCACTCCCACTGTCTCTCCTACCCAGGCGCCCGGACACTTGGCATCTCCCAGCGCCCGCCAGCTGTGTGCTTTCGGGCAACGCCCACCTCTCTGAGCCTTGGGTTCCCATCTGCATGATGGGGATGGACAGTGTCCGCAGAGTCCCCGCGCTCTCTTCCCAAAGAGTCACGGTGCATACCACGCGAGCTGTGGGAGGAGGCCCGAGGGCCCGGAGTGATGAGCGGGGTGCTGATGACCTCCGGTGCTGATGTCACGTCTGCTGGTCATGCCTGGCGTGGGCACAGCGCTGATGACCTGAGACCCCCGCCGCTCCTTGCCCAGAGTAGGTGCTCAGCTCAGATTTGGGGGTGAGGCGGTGGAATGTGATTCAGTTTCTGGAGTCAGACCGGGGCTGGCATGTGTGGCGTCTTCTCGCTGTGACCTTGAGGAATTAGTCTTACAGGGCTCCCGTGTCCTCATGATAGAGTGGGACGGGGCAAGAATTACTTCAGAGGGCAGCTGAGGGAGTTCATGGGGAAAAGTCTACAAAGTGCCCGTGTATCAATCTAGAACAGCCGTGGGCAAACTACGGCCCGCGGGCCGGATCCGGCTGTTCTATCCGGTTCTCTTGCTCTCCCCTCCGCTCCTTTACTTTGAATTTATATTAGTTCACACAAACACTCCATCCATGCTTTTGTTCCGGCCCTCCGGTCCAGTTTAAGAACCCATTGTGGCCCTCGAGTCAAAAACTTTGCCCACCCCTGATCTAGAACATCACCTGGTAAACAGATTTTGCTCTTGCTGTTGTATTTGGAAAACTTATAAAAATACTCGTATTTATTTTATAACAGTGACCGTGCTAGGCACTAGGGGTGCACATATGGGTAGGACTCAAGGTCACTGGTAATCAAGGACATATAGATTAGAACAAAAATGAGGTATTATAAAAAATACAACATATTGGAAAAATCCATAATATTGATTCTATTACATACTAGAAAAGTTAAAGGAAAGCAACTTCTTTCATTTATGGTTGGTGGGAGTAATATAAATTGAATTTTTGGAGGGCAATTTTATGATTTCTACCTAGATTTAAAATATGTATATACTTTTAATCCAGTAGGCCAACCTTTCAATATTTACTCTAAGGAAACATTTCCATATGAATATAATGCTTTTTTAATTTTTTTATTAATTTCTTTACTGATTAAGGTATTACATATTTGTCCTCATCCTCCCATTCCCATCCCAAATCCCTCCCCAGGCATGACCCCACCCCCCTGTTGTCCATGACCACTGGTTAGACTTATATGCATGCATACAAGTCCTTTGGTTGATCTCTCCCCCTTACCCCCACCCTCCCCTACCTTCCCTCTGAGGTTTGACAGTCTGATCGATGCTTCCCTGTCTCCGGGTCTGTTTTTGTTCATCAGTTTATGTTGTTCATTATTTCCCCTAGATGAGTGAGATCATGTGATACTAGAAATACACTTATAAGAACCGAAAATGAGACAAGCAATAATTGTTATGCTGGGAGGCAAATGAATCAGTCTGTAGTGAGTTTCTTTCTGGGCCAACAGTTCTTTTGAGTCCCAATTTCAATGTCAAACAGTTCCTTATGTGCACATGTCAGCAATGATATTTCAGTTCTGGATGGTGGACAAATGGTGGTAATGCAGGTCCGACCCTCTCTGGTTTGGTCCTGGGCAACCTGCCGCGATGCACAGCTGCTGACTGCTAGTATGGCGAGGCGTCGTCAGCGTCTTCCATCTCTGGACTGTTTCTCTTCTGTCTTCATGGCTGGAGCAGTCCTGTCAATTCCTCTCTGTTGCAGGAATCCACATGGTCTTGGAGGTGTTTTCTGAAAATATACAAACATATTCTTGACCAACAGTTAATTAAGGAATCTTTTCTATAAATTTGACTTGGGATCCTTCTTTATTTTTTGCCCAAACTATTTTCCTTTGGCTTGTTTAGACACCATGTGTGTTTTTCAAGGGTGTCTTGTGCTGCCGAGCGGTACTCCTTTGTAGGTGGAGGTCCCAGGGTCCGCGGGTCTGCAGCTGGGGCAGCAGGATTTTGGCTGGAGTGGCTGCTGGCTTGCGGGGCAGTTCCAAGGCCTGTCTGGTTGGTGATGTTGATGAGTTCCTAAAAAAGGCCGTTCTCCCCTTCAAGATGGCGTGGGCTCCGTGCTGGAGTCCCGCCGTCCGGGGATGCCCGCAGCGGTGGTAGTCTCTCCTTGTCAAGGAGAGCCTGTCTGCCAGCCCCGGCTGCTCCTGCGAGATTTAACTTTCCCTCACTCACTCACACACACACACACCACGCACATCCACGCACTCTCCTTTCATACCTTCACTCACTCACTTCCTCTCCCTCACCTCCGTCCTGCCAGCTGACATCTTCCCCCCCCCCCATATGTATATTATGAAACAGTTATGAGAATTTGTACTGTAGCATTGTTTATGAGTGAAAAATTGGAAAAAAAAACAACCAAACAAACCTAGGTACTCATCAACAGGGGAATGCAGTCTATGGTACAATGATACCATGAAATACTACAAATCAATTCTAAAAAGAATTGAATTAAGCCCTGCTGGGCAGATATACCAAGGTTGCAGGTTCGATCTTGGATCAGGGCACAAACAAGAAGCAACCAATGAATCATAAAAGGTGCAATGACAAATTGATATCTCTCTCTCTCTTTCAAATTAATCAATTAAAAACAAGAATGAATTAGATCAATACATGCTGATGTGGACAGATCTTGGAGTAAGTTATGAAGTAAAACAGTGAAATGTAGAACAATGTGCATTCATGTTTTAAAAAATTAGAAAAAAGTCTTTTTGTTTCTGTGTCTATGTGAATCGACAGAATAAAAGCAGATGGAAATAACCTAAGTGGCGGTAGTGTCTCCCCTGAGGAAGGGCTGGTTTTACAGGGACCCACAGAATTTTGCTGAATCATCTCTGTCCACAACTTCAGCCAGTCAGTGTGCTCATGCATCGCTGTGCAGAGAAAAAAGGAAGGACAATGACCAGGCCTGTCTGTTGGCACTAAGGAGCCCAGAGTCTGAGGATCTGAGACGAGTTTGGATGAACTGCAAGGTGCCTGCTGTTTGAGCGTCAATGACGACCACTGCAGTGGGTTTTCCTTTGCTGGTCACTGAGGCTGGAGTCCGGGAGAAGAGGCTTGACCGGGCCCACGGAGCCAGTCTCACCACGGGACGTGCCAAGGGTGGTCCGGGGAGAAGCTGACTCCCTCCCCCGCCCTCCCAGACCCACACCAGGAAGCCACGCTGCCCTCTGCCCACCCCTCTGGCTGCTCCCTGAGCCTGGGCTGCAGCCCTGGCCGCACAGAGGGACACGTCTAGATTCTCTGCTGCAGGGTCTCGGCTCATCCTTGGCCCGTTTCCTCCCAGAGCGCCCCGTCGAGTCACAGCTTCTGCCGTGGGGATTTCTGCAGACACGGGCCGGCTCCCTGAGGTGTCGCCTGAGCAGCCAGGCAGCCACAGGCCCTTGCCTTTCGCATTTCTCAGGCCTGACTTGTCTCCCACCAACTGGGGACATGGGACAAACTTCCCAGTGGTCTTGAAGCCCCTCTCACAAGGCCAGTGGCGAGGCCAGGAGATAGGCCCACAAATCAGTGCCAGTCTCTCCCAGTCCTCTCTCCAGCCTCCCCCTCGCCTGTGTGCGGCCACAGGGACCGGCCAGCGGTGGGAAGCCAGCCGCGCCTTCCATCGCCATGCACGTGCATCCGGCAGTGGTTGGCCTTCGCTGTCCTGGGCCCTCGGCCTCAGCTAAGAGGGAAGGGGCTCCGTGCCAGATCCACTGAGCATATTGCACAGCTCCCATATGACTTGGGTCCTTTAGGATTACGGTCCTTAAATACTTTGCTTCAAACAGGAGAACATTGAGCTCCAGAGATGCTAACCGACTTGTCCGAGCTCCCACAGCAATTCAGTGACAGAGCTGCCGTGACTTATAGGGATCCTTGGTTGGTGATAAGCCTTGGAGCTCTCAATCCCTGTCAATTATTATAAATTCTAAACATGAACTTCATACCTTTTGATAGTCCGTGATAGGTATATTGATGTAGAATCTACAAATTACAGGAGAAGGCCTTGAGAATATACATTCTCTTCTTATATTTGTGATCAGATGATGGAGTGGCAGTGAAGGGGCTGATCTGAGACTCCAAACAGAGTCACTGAGGCCTCTCAGGGCCTCAGTGGCGAGACAGGCTGGAAGCCAGGTCTGCACTCTGACGGCTTCCTCTCCGTCCTTATCCCTTTGGTCTTGCTGGAGTCATCGATTCTCTCTGATCTTTAACCATCCAACATGCACAAAACTCAGGGCGGAGACAGATGGCCCCTCACTCCTTTCCCTCAGTGCGGCATCCATCCCTGGAGGCCTCTGTGAACACAAGGCCTGCCCCCTTTGTCCACTTTTCCTTCTTGTTTTTAAAAAGTAAAATCGTGCCGGGCCAGAGTGGCTCAGTGTATGAACGTTGACCTAGGAACCAGGCGGTCATGGTTCGAGTCCTGGTCAGGGCACATGCCGGGTTGTGGGCTCGATCCCCAGTGTGGGGCGTGCAGGAGTCAGTCGCTCGATGATTCTCATCATTTATGTTTCTATTTCTCTCTCCCTCTCTCTCTCTGAAATCAATAAAAATATATTAAACAATAAAATTGTATGGGTGTAAGGTGTGCAACATGATGCTTAAATATCCATATGCATAGTGAACTTATTACTACTTTCCCACTAATGAACACATCTCCTTTAATAGTTCCTTTTTATATTGGTGATGACAGCACCTGAAATCTCCTTTGGCAAACGTCCAGTATTTGGTACAGGATTATTCACTGTCGTCATCCCCTCCTTTCTCAGTGACTCGGCTCCCCCGCCCCCGCCCGCTCTGTGTGGTGGCACCTGAGGACCCTTAACCAGGACCCACAGGAAAGAAACACACACCACGCACAGTAGGCGACCAGGCTGATGGCATCTGGTCAGAAGACTCTGCTCTGTGCTACGCCGGCAGGTGTGTGCCTCTAAACCCAGGCACAGGCTTCCTCCAATTCCTTTACCTCTCCCAAGAGTTTGCTGAAATTACTCTACTTCAACTTCTGGATTTCACTTCATTTCCCCCCTTTTGAGTCCCAAGGTCTCTATTTTCTTTTGTTGCTAACAAGCTCCATCTGTAAAGTGAGGGATAATGATGGTGAACCAGCCCGGAGGCAGAGAGTCTGTACCAGACTACCGTTTGCAGCTCATTTTGGTGTGAGATTTATGATTCAATTACGCTTCCAAGGGTAGTCGCACATTCGGGAGAAGGCGCCTGGATGTGAATGTGTGGCTGGACCCTCCTGGTGGGCTCTTCCTCCTCAGGCCAGGCTCACCTCCTGTTTCTCGGAGAGTTTGCATTCTCGACAAGCTCTGAAAGCAGTATTTTAAAATCAACAGCCCTTCAGTATGAGTCTTTCCGGAGCCAAGTGAAAACCAAGCATTCATTTGGCTCATTTGGCAAGTTTTCCGAGCACATGCTCTGTAGCAGGCTCTGGGGCCACAGGTCTGAGCCAGGAAAAGGTGTGGCTTCCAGAAGCCTATAGACAAATAAGGGAATAAATCCATCCACTCGGTGTTTCAGGTGTTATTGTAGGTGTTGGGAATTCAGTGGTAAATAAGTCAGATGAGCTCCTTGCTGTTGTGGAGGTTACATTCTAGGGCAGCCTTGGGCAAACTACGGCCCGCGGGCCGGATCCGGCTGTTTTTTCCGGTTCTCTTGCTCTCCCCTCCGCTCCTTTACTTTGAATTTATATTAGTTCACACAAACACTCCATCCATGCTTTTGTTCCGGCCCTCCGGTCCAGTTTAAGAACCCATTGTGGCCCTCGAGTCAAAAAGTTTGCCCACCCCTGTGCTAGGGGAAAGAGAGAGAGAGAGAGAGAGAGAGAGAGAGATATTTAACAAATGGAAAACATCAGGACCTGCTTACTTCAGGACTGTAGTTAGGGAAAGACTTACTTGTCCTAGGCCAGTGGCCGGCAAACTGCGGCTCGCGAGCCACATGCGGCTCTTTGGCCCCTTGAGTGTGGCTCTTCCACAAAATACCACGGCCTGGGTGAGTCTATTTTGAAGAAGTGGCATTAGAAGAAGTTTAAGTTTAAAAAATTTGGCTCTCAAAAGAAATTTCAATCGTTGTGCTGTTGATATTTGGCTCTGTTGACTAAGGAGTTTGCCGACCACTGTCCTAGGCTGATGGTTGTCAAGAAGGAGGGAGCATGCCAACATGCCAACATCTGGAGAAAGCATATTCTAGATGGAGGAAGTTAAAGTGGGCCGAGCTTGCTGTGTGTGAGGATGGAAAAGCCGTGGCTTAAAGAGCAAGTGATGTCACAGGGATGTGGCGTGGCCAGCGGTGCCGGGCTTCCTGGGCTCAAGGATAGAATCTGGGTTTGATTCCAGTGCAATGGAAAACCGTTTAAAAGTTTTAAGCAGGGAATTGACACAATCTGATTTTTTGTTTTAAAAGCATAAAAATGCCCTAGCTTTATCTGATCTTGGTATTAACTTTTTGGGGAGTTGGCGGGGTGCTTTGTAAATGAATCGGAGCTTTCTAAACAGCTTAGAAGAGACGTTTTCCAATTCTGGTGTGTCAGCATCCCCCGGGAAGTCGCTAGAGAACAGAGACCTTGAAGGACCACAGGATCTGGGTCTCCGCTTTCTTTCACCAAGTTCTTAAGGTCATTCTTATTCATAACGAAGTTTGAAAATCACCAGATTAGAAAACAATGCAATTATCTGTTGTTTAAAGGATAGGTAAAATGCAGCTGTGAGCTCATAAGTTCCGGATGAGTTTTTTAATGGTAGTCCTTTAATCATCTTGCAGGTTTTTCTGCAGTAATTGGTCTACTCAACAGAACTATAAAACAACTGCACTCATGAATATAAATGCAAACATTCTAAATATTAGCCAATAGAACCCAGCAGTGTATCAAAAGAATACCATGTGCCGAAACCGGTTTGGCTCAGTGGATAGAGCGTCGGCCTGCGGACTGAAAGGTCCCGGGTTCGATTCCGGTCAAGGGCATGTACCTTGGTTGCGGGCACATCCTCAGTGGGGGGTGTGCAGGAGGCAGCTGATTGATGTTTCTCTCTCATCGATGTTTCTGGCTCTCTATCCCTCTCCCTTCCTCTCTGTGAAATATCAATAAAATATATTAAAAAAAAAAAAAAGAATACCAATGTGATATGAGGCAGAGTTGGTTTTTTTTTTCTTCTAGTAAACTAAAGTTTTATGTCAATGAAACATGTAAATATTATCCATTATATTAACAAACTGGGAGAGAGAACCTTCTGGTCATTATAATAAATTCTTAGAAGACACTTCATAAAATCCAGCAGCAATTCCTAATTAAACAATGAGAACCACATTAAAGTACTTAACTATGATAAAGATGAACCCCAACCACAATGGCAATATCAACAACTAGAGATTGCTGCTAAACATTATTTAAATGGAAAAATCATTTCAATTAAAATCAGGAACCATATAGCTTGCCTACTATCCCTTCATTCCTTAACATGGTCGGGGAGGTTTCGGTGAATGCAAAATCACAATAAAATAAAATAACTGCTACAAACACTTGAAAAGAAGAAGTAAAATTAAATCTTGGAGCTTATGCTATAGTTTGTGTTTGAAAACCCAAACAAGGGAGTTATAAAATTACTACAGCTATTAAGAAAATATGATATGGGACCTACCTACAAAAATGAATGATATTTTTCTCATCCAACATGAAAAATAATTCATTTACAATACTGAAAACTTAAAGTACTTAAGAGTAAATAAAGCAAGAAAGGTAGTAAATCTATATGAAGAAAACTATAGATTCCTTATTTAAAAATGGAAAATCGCTCTCAACCAAAAAGTAGGCTACTAGTATTCTTGGATAAGAAGACTTCCTGTCACAAACTGTTAATTACCTTAGAAGTATTAAATGTTTATGCCATTTCAATGAGAGTCTCTCATTTTGGGGGGTTGAGAAAATGGTCATAAGGTTTACATGTAAGAATAAGAGCCTGAGGGATATGCAGGAGAAGTACGAGAAAGAACAGGGAATGGAGATTGGCCTTGGAAGAGATCATTCTACCACAAAGCCACTGTAATCTAGCCAGTACGGGGTTAGTTTATGAACCAATAGATTGATGGGACACCCCATTCAGGTGATGTTCCCAAGCGCCGTCCCCGGGAAACCATCTGCTCACAATTCTCCATTTCGGAGTCTGTTTTCTGGGCAACTTGACCCTCAAGATGACTCAGCTGGTCCATGACTAACCTGGGACCAGTTATGCTGAATAAAAAGCGTCTCCTCTTTCTGCATGACCTCAGAGAGCACTGGGATGACCGACCTCTGTTAGAGTCAAGCCTTTGGCTCTTTGGGACTTGGTGCTTCCAACCTGCTGTTTGCTGTCCAGAGCCTTGCATCAGGTCCCAGGGGTCAGGAGCGGAGCCTGCATGTCTCTCTACCTGGTGAGCCAGATCTGCTTGTTCTAATCAGTCTTTCTGTATCTTCACTCAGGGCCAAGGAGGGTGAGTGCTCAAATTAGCTCTACGTTGGCCCCCAAAGACCCTCCAATCAGACTGACGTATGGTAGGCATCCTTCAAGGGCTAGGCCCCCTGTCATTTCCTTTTTAAATCCTCCCCTCAGGCAGAATTCATTTAGTCAACAACACACAACAGTGCAGATCCTGCTATGTGGGAGGCCCCGAGGTAATGGTCATGTAATGATATAGACTCCGCTGTGTTCATTCCTTTTGTGTTGCCTTTGTAAAGCACTCATTGCTGTAGTGACAATTATTTATCCCTTGGTCTCTCCCCCCGCACGCTGTTTCTCCAAAGACACTGTCCTACTTATCTCTGTATTGTGAAATTTTGTATAGCACTGGGTAAGTGGTGCTTGATTAAAAAATAGTTTTATTAATTTCAGAGAGGAAGAGAGAGTGAGAAAGAGATAGACGCATCAATGATGATAGAGAATCACTGATCAGCTGCCTTCTGCTTGCCGTCTACTGGGGATCGAGCCCGCAACCTGGGCATGTACCCTGACTGGGAATCAAATTGTGACCTCCTGGTTCATAGGTCAATGCTCAACCACTGCCTGTCTGGGCAGGTGGTGGTTGATTTTAATCTATTAATGACTTTTAAATCATCTCTCTGCTTCAGATTTCCATAGTTTCAGAATCTAATCCTAGCAGGATTATAATACTCTCTCCCTAACCCAGCCTTGGGCAAACTACGGCCCGAGGGCCGGATCTGGCTGTTCTATCCGGTTCTCTTGCTCTCCCCTCCGCTCCTTTACTTTGAATTTATATTAGTTCACACAAACACTCCATCCATGCTTTTGTTCCGGCCCTCCGG
This sequence comes from Plecotus auritus, assembly GCF_963455305.1. NCBI lineage: Eukaryota > Metazoa > Chordata > Mammalia > Chiroptera > Vespertilionidae > Plecotus > Plecotus auritus. The sequence goes on from NC_137782.1 coordinate 171,207,966, forward strand.
TCCAGTTTAAGAACCCATTGTGGCCCTCGAGTCAAAAAGTTTGCCCACCCCTGCTCCCCTGCCACCAAGTTTTGTTGTAGATGTCTCAAAATAAAGGAGATGCCATCTAGCAGTCATTTCAGCCCTAAAAGCCACTTCTCATATCTTAGCTCTGAGGGCTCTAAATCAAGAAGAACAAACTCTACTCCCTTCTTGTTTTCAGTCTTCCTCTTCACCCCGCTCTCAGGAACGGGGTGCTCTCTGTTTCCCCTCTGTGCTTTGATCCACTTTGTTCTTGTGCACAGCTCCACTTAACTTCAGGGCCAACCTCTCTGCCAGAGTCCCCGCCCTTCCCCTGGGCTCCCCTTACTTCTGTTCTTGCTTTTATCTCGGTCCCACGTCCCACTCTCATATTTCCATCCCGAAGCCAGCTTCTTTCATCTCTGCTCCCCCTCCGGCTCCTGGCGCACCTTTCATCCCCTGTCCTGAGAGAGTTGTGTTGGCTTCCATTTATGCCTCACACCACCCTTCGCAAAATGTTTTCCTCCTTCACAAGTCCATGGACCAGCTCCTGGAAATATTATTGAGAACTTCATCACTTCCAAGCGAAGTCCTGCCCTCAATATCTTCAGCCACATTGGGACATTTAAAACTGTTGGCCTTTTCTCCCTTCAGAAGCTCTTCCCTTAAAGACACCTCCGATGGTGTGGTAGCTCGAGGAAGAGTGTGGACTTGGGAGGTCAACAGAATAAGCTCACCTTCCGGTTTCTCGAGAGTAGCTGCTTGACCTTGGAAAGCTTCCTCAACCTCTCTAAGCCTTGATTTCCTTATCTGTAAAATGAAGAGATAATTGTAAAGACTACAGGATTGCCACGAGGTTAAAATAAGATGACACATTGGTGAAGTGCCTGGCAGAGAGGCCCATGGAGCAGGTCACAGACAGACAGACAGACAGACAGACAGGGGTGGGAATCACACGGTTTCCATGTGTCTGCACAACCTGGTTCTCTCTCTGTCTCTCCAAATGCAGCTCCTCTCCCTCTAGCCGCCCTCTCACAAAGCTCTCCCCAATGGACAATGAAAAAGGGATATGAACCAAAGAAAATGATGAACAAAAATAGACCCAGGGACACAGAAGCATGAACAGACTGTTGAACTTCAGAGGGAAGGCAGGGGAGGGTGGGTGGGAAGAGAGCAACCAATGAACTTGTATGCATATATGCATCACCCATGGACACAGACAATTGGGTGGTGAGAGTTGGTGGGAGGAGAGATGGGAGCAGGCCGGAAGAGGTTAATGGGGGAAAACAGGAGACCTATGTAATACTTTCAACAATAAAGATTAGAAAAAAAAGGGATACGAAGGAAGGACTTGTACCTTGCAACAAAGGTTAGATAGACAGTCATGAATACAAAACGTTGATGGAGTGAGTCTTTGAATTTTGGCTTAATTATTATCTCATTATAATTATAACCAGAAAGAAACCCAATTTCACTGCCATCTCAACATTATACCTCCATTCATTTTCCCTTATAATAATCTCTAATGATTTTGCAAACATGTCTCTATCAGGACTCTGATTGTGAGTACCCATTTAAGCTATTGTCGATTGGACTATTTACTTATTGTGTATTCTGAGTGAATGTAAATTGTCTTATGTTCCTTGAAAGGAATTAGACATGGCTTGATATATTAATGAAATCATTACCATTTCATTAAACCGTATGCTTTGAACCAGACTATTCTGTGGCTTATTGAGATGCAGAAAGTGCATTCTTTTATGTGCATAATCACAGTTGATGTGACAAATTCACAGGACTCAAAAGCTGCAGCTCTTTGCATGAAATACTTTCCTGTATATGCATGAAATTCTGTGTAAAATTACTAAAAATCAGGTGTATTGAAATAATAAGGAAAAGACTAGGCAAAACAACTTTTTCATTTCAAGAAAAGAGGAGAGATTTTTATCTGGTTCTCAGGAACTAAGGTTTGACTCATTGGATATGCGTATCAATTATTACATGTAGAAATAACTTCCAACCTTGCACTCTTAGGAGCAAAGTTTAGGAATACTCTTGCATCATAACTGGCATTATTAGTTACTTGATTAATTCCTTGATTAAGAAAGGAAGATGAAGTGTAACCCAATTCTCTTATGCCTGTGTCAAGGTGAAAAGGTTAAACATTCAAGCTCCACAATTACCAAAACTATTGTAGGATTTAAACAATTAAAACGATAGCAATAACACTAGTAAAATAAGCCAGTGCTTTGGAAAATAATCGTATTCACCATTTAATATTTCGAAGGATCCAGGAAGGAGCCAAATATTAGATTGTAAGATATGCCGGTTGTATTGGTCTATGCAGGTATGAGGAGGGGGTGCTGTATTCATGCCAGGTCACAGCATCTGAAGACAGGAAATGGGCTTTCATTCTGTTTCTGCCAGTCATCAACTTCTGCATTTACTTGTTGGTTATTTGCTCCGTGGAGCGACATTTTATTTCCATCTATAAAACAGGGAGTTAGAGAGCCTGCTCTACCATTTTTCACAGGAGTGTTTTGAGTATTAAGTAAGGTAGATTTGAACGTTTCTTGTAAAACTGCCATTTCCCATCAAACACAGGAGGTTAGCATTATTACTGGGGAATGAGGCTGAGCTGGACCCACGCTGAACGTGGGGTTCCAATCGGAGAGCCAGTGTGACTGAGTAGGCGGACCTGGTTGAATTTGCTCTCACGTTGGTTTACCTCACTCGGCGATGGGGCCAGGTAAAGGGCAGCCCTGAGATCTGCAGGGGGAAGTGGAGCAGGTGGTCCGCTACCCCCTTTCTGTCATGGAGGTGATGGCCCCAGAAGCTCCCACGGAGGGAGGACTCCTCTGTGTGAGAAGATCTCCAAACCAGGGTCTTTCACTCCTGTTTCTTCGCCTGGAGAGAGGCCTTCACGTTACTTCACAGCGCCTGGTCCAAACATATGCTTCCTGGGTTTGTAATTCCTTGCTCGGCTGATTAGAGTTGGAACACAGCCCCCTGCCCCCTGCCCGCCCCCCCCCCCCCCGCCAGGTTTCCTGGCGTTCCTGCATGTGTTGGGCCTTCAGAGCAACAGAAAGCCACCAACTAGACAGAGAGGGAACGCCTGCTCTCCTCCAGGCCATCTGCCCCCGTTCTAAGGGGAATGCCATCCAGAGACTGCGTTGCATTATCATCTCCTCAGAGACGTTTGCTGGTATTCCAGGTTAGAGGCCTTCCCTTCTTCTCCCACCACAGAATTTGTTTGCATTCAGAGCAAACTGTGTGATTCCCACCCCTGTCTGTCTGTCTGTCTGTCTGTCTCTCTCTCTTCAGAAGGGAGGATAGGAAGATGTGTCATAGCTTCCTGTGTTTCTATAGAAACTCGGAGTTTCAGGAGTTGGGGGTTCTTCTCCTGGCCCCCACAACAGGTGAGGTCACATCTCGCATCCTTCACAGTTTTGGCCTTGACAATGACTCCTTGCATCATTTATTGGTCCCGCTCAACGTAATAACCAATTGCATGGACCTTCAGCTTGGGCTCTGGTATGATTAGCATTTTTTGTAGGTCAAGGTTAGGGATCTCCGGCTGGGAGGTGGAAACTTCCCTTCTTTCTTCTTTCGGTGTTGTTGTTTTGGCAGCCTTTAAAAAGAAACGGGCAAATCTTTTTCTAGTGAGTGTGCACTATAGCTAGGTGATCACGTGACACTGATGAGACACTTCTTATTTGTTGGTCACTGTGCGCGAGTCCTACCTCTCCGTGTGGAATTTCTTTGCAGAGAGGCTGCCCTGTCTGTTTGGGATGGCTAGATGTTGGTTAAGAGAGTGGCTCTTCATAGTTTTTGGTCTGTGTTCACAACCCTTTGGGAAGCCAGGACACAATTTTTACTTGCTGGCATTGATGACACTTGACCACATTTTTTTCTTTTTCATTTTGCCACTTTTAAAGCATTGTTCTGTAAGTGTTGTGATGGCTCTGTAACTCAGGTATGATGACCTGCATCGGACAGGTTTAGGTAACTTGACGGAAGTCATGCTTCTGGCAAATCGTGGAGCCTGGATTTGAAGTGGACTGAATGCCAAGACCCACGCTGTTTTTTATTTTCAACACATTTTGCTACTTAGTGTTCTTCAGCCTTTATTATCTCCCCGGCGAGCGTGATGCTTGAGACGGGCGTTGAGTAGAGATCCCGTGTGTGGTCAATGCAGCTCCACCAAGGAGAAGACGCGAACTCCCACCAGGCAAGCTGATGCAACTGGAAGCTCAGGAAGGGGCCTTTTCTATTGGCTGATGCCGATTTGGGGCCAATTCTCCAGCTCACAAGGAAAAATAAAACTTTCCTAAGAAAAAGGACTTCAGTAAGAAGAAAAAACCCCTTACCTCCTTGAATAAACACTGTAAGTTTAAAAACCAGGAGGGCACCCGGCCAGGGTGCTCAGTGGTTGAGCATCAACCTATGAACCAGGAGGTCACGGTCGGTTCCATTCCCAGTCAGGGCATATCCAGTGGTTGCAGGCTCCATCCCCAATGTGGGGCGTGCAGGAGGAAGACGATCAATGATTATTTCTCATCATTGATATATCTCTCTCCCTCTCCCTTCCTCTCTGAAATAAAAAAAATATATATAAATATATTAAATAAATAAATAAATAAATAAATGAAAACCAGGAGGGCAAAAGACGGGAAATCATACCATGGACTTGGATTTAAAAATTATGAGTCAATGAGACCAATATTAACGGAGAAAAGTTAAAAGCATTGATGGAATGGCTTCCTACCTCTCACACAGCACGCGGCTGAGTGGATCTCAGCATCTACCGCGGAATCTAGTGGAATTGCCATTATGTGGGGAAAGGTCCTGGTGGCACTCGGTGGCTGGCCTCCGATAATTGGCTCACCCAGTGCCTCCTGATAGATCAGTTTTAAAATTAGTTCCATTTCTACAGAGTTGAAAATCAGCACACGCATTGCAAATGCCCTTAGGAGAAAGCAAAGTGCAATGATGAACAGCCCCGTGGCCTTTCTTGGCATTATGTCCCAGGTCCCCCTAGGGTGGTTGAGAATTCCTGACCGGCTTAATGTCTGCCTTAATGATGACAAAGAGAGACTGAATGGTGTTTAATGATGTTTTAAGTAGATCCTAAGTGGAGGCTCACGACCAACATCGAGGAGCAGAGGAAATACAAATGAACGTCAGAAACCGAGCAATAACCTCAAACCTGCTGCTGCTGCAGTCAGGATTCATAACACCCCATCTTCCAGTTAGATCTTCCTGGGCTGCAGTCCTCGGCCACCCCTGCCATGGCCGGGGCAGTGGCTTAATCTCCATGGCAACAGTGCCCACCCGTCAGGGTTGTTTGAGGATGGACTGAAATGATAGAAGTGCATCCCGCATTGTCAATAAATGAACAACTCTTCTAAATAAAGAAACCTACTCCTTTAAGGTATGAAGTCTATAAAATAGTCAAATCCATGGAAGTGAAGAATAGAATGGTGGTTGCCTGGGCCTGGAGGGAGGGAGAAAGGTTTGTAGGGTGTGCGGGTTCTAGAACTTCGCTCCATACCCTTTCGCCGATAGCTGACAACTGTGTTCTGTACAATGGAAAACAAGGTAGGGGGTGGATCACATGTTAACTGTTCGCAATAAAAGAAAATTAAAAAAAAAATTAGTTCTCAGGATGTTATTTTTATAAGCACAAGAAACTTAGACTTGCCAGGATTCATAGCACTGTATGTAGAGAGAGTGAGTAAAACAATGTTTAATTGTTGTCAGATTTGGTATCAAGGTCACTCCGTCACTGGCAGGCAGTTCTCCTAACTTCTCCAGGAGAATCCAGATCCCGACTGTCTTGTTAACTCCATTACATGGTTAAAAAGATAAACTTCATCCTACACTGAAGGCTGGTATTTGTCACTCACTGTTTGATCCCTAGAAACAATTTTTTTGTTTTTTATTTTTTATTTTTTAGTAAAAAAATTTTAAAGTAATAAAAATAACAGTGCCTCCTGACTCAGGTTAGCAAGTAACACATTACCAAATGCCAATTTTGGGGAAACTCTTACGGGTTCTTATTTCAAACGTTGAAATATTTTTTTGAAAAAAATCAGAAAAAAATCTAATGAAAAAAATTCTGCAAGATAATTTGTGAGCAAAACCCTTTTTAAAAAAATCTCTAAGTGAATATTATTTATAAAAGCAAATGACCAGACACTGTAAATTGTTTGTATATTCACAATTTTAGAAATCACTTATTTGGAACATTCGGCATCAAATCAGAAAACACAAATAAAAAGTGGTACAACAGCCAAGGCTGTGTCAGATGAACTGGGTTGAAAAGATACTCCTGCCCTAACCGGTTTGGCTCAGTGGATAGAGCGTCGGCCTGCGGACTCAAGGGTCCCAGGTTCGATTCCGGTCAAGGGCATGTACCTTGGTTGCGGGCACATACCCGGTGGGGAGTGTGCAGGAGGCAGCTGATCGATGTTTCTCTCTCATCGATGTTTCTAACTCTCTATCCCTCTCCCTTCCTCTCTGAAAAAAATCAATAAAATATATATATATTAAAAAAAGAAAAGAAAAGAAAAGACACTCCTTCTACTTTGAAGGAGACCTAATTGATTAGTGACTGGAGGCCAGCAGTCCAATCTGTGAAGAAGACGAGATTGTGTCTAGGAATCCTCGGCCCAGGAACACTCTCCTACATGCTAGGGTTCAGTGGCCTAAAAAGAATTTGAAGTATGCCCTAATTTTTTATGGCATTTAAGAAATAGGTGTCTGAAAATGGACATTTTCCACGTTGATGTCTCTTTCCCGGGTTGCAGGGCACAGCTGGCTTTCTGATACTGCGCCCACACTTCTCTTTCAGGAGTGTGGGGAGGCATCGTCATTAAAACCAATCCAGGGACACACTTGAAATCTCGGGTACTTGCAAGTGATCTGCTTCTTAACAGCCAGGACTATCTTGGTATAAGTATTTTGCTCCTGATTGGTTAGAACCTGGGTAAAAAAACAAACAGAACAAAAACAAGGTAGCAGTGACTTCTGGGAAGCTGGAGTCTTGGGTTCTGTTGGGAGAGCTTAGAGATCTCTCCGTAGGACTCAGGCCAGGAGTGGGGTCACTCTTCGCTCAGACTCAACAAACTGTGCTCCCCTGGCCGGTGTGGCTCAGTGGTTGAGCGTCGACCTCTGAACCAGGAGGTCACGGTTCAATTCCCAGTCAGGGCACATGCCTGGGTTTTGGGCTCCATCTCCAGTGTGGGGCATGCAGGAGACAGCCAGTCAAAGATTCTCTCTCATCGATGTTTCTATCTTTCTCTCCCTTTCCTTTACTCTCTGAAATCAACAACAACAACAACAAAAGAAATAACAACAATTAAAAGAAACTGTGCTCACCTCCAAAGAGAGAAAGACCATCCCCAGCCGGTCCGGGGATCGGCACATCTCACCTGGACCCTCATCCCTTTCCCTGCTGATTCCCTTCCTGGCATTGAGGAACTGGACGACCCAGAATGAGTGAATTTGAAATAGAAAGTAAGCCATGTGCATACAAGGCATTGTTGGCTCTGTTTGCTGCTGGATTCCGAGTACCTGGCTGTGTACTTGCGCACCATGAACACTCCTGAGGACTGGCTGCGAGAACCAGCACCACATTCCAAACCATCCTCACTCCTCCAGATGCCCTGGGATCATTCCCTCAAAAGGCACTGAGTACAGAAGCAGCTCCTCCCACCTCGTCTGCCATCCCGCCTTCCTTCGCCAGCGGCCCAACCTGAAAGTACAAGGGCTGCCCCCCCACGTGCCTCTCTTACCTCTGCTCAGGAGGTTACCTTCTCCCCGTGTTGAGCATTTTAAAATTCTCTCTACTAAGTGGGGTACATAATATATAGAACAACTGTCATTTGATTTAACATTGCATTATTATATTATACTAGAGGCCCGATGCACAAAATTCGTGCAAGAGTAGGCCTTCCTTCCCCCTGCTGCTGGCACCGGCTTCCCTCTGGCACCCGGGACCCGGGCTTCCCTCGCAGCCCCGGCTTTGTCCAGAAGATCGTCGGAAAGGACATCCGGTCTAATTAGCATATTGAGTTTTTATTATTATAGATGTTATATTATGTTACATTATATTATAACTAGAGGCCCAAAGCACAGATTCATGCATCGGTGGGGTCCCTCGGCCTGGCCTGTGGGGATCCGGCTGAAACCGGCTCTCTGACATCACCTAAGGGGTCCCAGATTGCGAGAGGGCACAGGCCAGGCCACGGGACCCCACCGGTGCACAAATCCATGCACTGGGCCTCTAGTATGCATATAAGATCTTTGGTTAATCTCTTCCCACTCTCCCCCTTCCCCCCTTCCCTCTAAGATTCATCAGTCTGTTCTATGTTTCTATGCCTGTGGTTTCTGCTCCTGTGTTGAGCTTCTGCCCCCTGGTGTTCGGTGCACGTCATAGCTACCGGTCGGGTGGTTGAACAATCAACCTGTCGCTTAGGCTTTTATATATATAGATATCATATAACTATGTAGATTTTCTCCTGTTAGACTCGGAACTCCAAGCTAAGGACTGAGTGGCAATCATCTCGTCAGTCTCCTATGGTGTCTAATATCGTGCATCAGATACAGCAGATACTCAGCGAGGGATTTTGGAGTAAGCAGCCAGTGTGGCAGTACATATGTGGGAATCTGGAGGAAGACAGCTCTGGATAGAGGACATTTCAACCTCAGAGATTCTTCACCCATTTTGTGTTCCTCACACAGATTTCCAGTCTCCCAGGAAATTAGCAACATGTTCTGTAGCCTGTTTTATGTGAGCAATTTTGAGACAATGGCCTCTACAAGGCTCTCTTCTCTCTAGTGGGAGGGGCGCTGTGCAGGCTGGGCTCAGGCATGCTGGTTCTAAGGTGGTCCATCCTTCTCCAGCTGCGTGATGCGGCCTTTACTCTCTGAGCCTCAGTGACTCTGTCTCTGAAGCAGGGACAGGAATTCTTACCTCACCAGGCCCTTCGGGGCGGGGGTGGGGGGGGTAAGGGACAAGATGACCTTCGGGTGCTCGAGTGTGCCGTGGGCCTGTCACCATCCTCATTAGAATTAAAGCCACTCTGAATGCCTTGCACACTTTGTCCACATAGAACATCTTCATGCGGAAGGAAATTGGAAAATGTGGTTTATTTGACATAGTCACCACTGTGCATTTAAAATTCGTCACCAGCTCCCTCACAGTTCTTTGTAACATTCATTATAGGCGTATTGCCTCAGAGCTGCCAAGCCCAAAGGAGGCAGGCAGGACATAAACCCTGAACAATAATCACATTTGGGTCATGTGGTAATGATTGCAATTGACAACCCTAGACTCTCAGGCTCTGTACTAGAGGTTCTGTGTGCATTCTCTCTCCATACAGAACCCATCTTTCTGCCCACTGGTAAATGGCACCCCATCTTCTTTAAGACATTGGCTCGCCCTAGCCGGTTTGGTTCAGTGGATAGAGCGTCAGCCTGCAGACCAAAGGGTCCTGGGTTTGATTCAGGTCAAGGGCACGTACCTCGGTTGCAGACTCCTCCCCAACCTGGGCCCTGGTGAGGGCATGTGCAGGAGGCAACCCATCAATGTGTTTCACATCACTATTTCTCTCTGTCTTTCCCTCTCTCTTCCACTCTCTCTAAAAATCAATGGAAAAATATCCTCGGGTGAAGACTAAAAAAAAAAAAAAAGACACTGGCTCATTTTTATGCCCATTTGCAGGGCTGGGCTATGTAGCAGACAGAGGGATTTTATGTTGGCCACTGACTCATCTGGAATTACCCAGGAGTCCATCCTGACATGGTCGCCTTCTGGTTCTCCCGTGAAGCCTGGCGCTTTACTGTTGGACTCGGACATTGCTGGGTCAGAGCCCACGGCTGTCCTGGGGGAGGCGGCCTGCTGGAACGAACTGGGAGCAGGTTCCATCCTAGCCCTGGACGCCGGCCTGTGCCTGTGCACACCCATCTCACTGCCATGTGGACGTGGCCCTGCTAGCAGTCACTCACTGTTCGATCCCTGAGAACGTTTTTGAGAGTTAGAGAGAGTATAAGAAGGTAAAAGAACTGCGGTTCCTCACTTCCAGTCTGGCCAGGAGGCTGTGCATGAGCGGATCTCACCGGCGATGGGAACTAGGATGGGACCGACTCACAGGCACACGTTGGAATTCACAAAGTTCTCCCATGTCTTACTTATTTACTTCTCATCGGGTTCACACCCTGTGCCTCATTAGCTCTGTTTTCTGCATGAGAAGTCTGTGGCTCCAGGGATTTAAGTCATTGGCTGGAACACACGGGCAGGCAGGGCTGGAAATGGGAGATGAACCTAGGTCAGTGGTCGGCAAACTCATTAGTCAACAGAGCCAAATATCAACAGTACAACGATTGAAATTTCTTTTGAGAGCCACATTTTTAAAACTTCTTCTAACGCCACTTCTTCAAAATAGACTTGCCCAGGCTGTGGTATTTTGTGGAAGAGCCACACTCAAGGGGCATGTGTGGCTCCTTGACCTAGGTCTTCTGGCGTCCCATAGAATGTTTGATGAATAGACAAAAGTGATTTTCAAATGCTCACCTCTGCGCATCAGCTGGACACCCTTACATCTGTTTGCTTAGCAATTACCAGGTGAGTTTGTAAATGGACTTCTCTGAGGGGCTTTGACAGAGTCAGCTGTCTTACATTCATGGCTCCTGGGAGATTGCATTTATTTTTTTGGTCTTTTTATTATTATTATTTTTATTATTATTATTATTTTTTTAAATAAAACTTTATTGTTCAGCTTATTACAATTGTTCCTCTTTTTTCCCCCCATAGCTCCCCTCCATCCGGTTCCCACCCCACCCTCTGCCCTTACCCGCCCCCACTGTCCTCATCCATAGGTGTACGATTTTTGTCCAGTCTCTTCCCAAACCCCCCACACCCCTTTCCCCCCGAGAATTGTCAGTCCACTCCCTTTCTATGCACCTGATTCTATTATATTCACCAGTTTATTCTGTTCATTAGATTTTTTATTCACTTGATTTTTAGATTCACTTGTTGATAGATATGTATTTGTTGTTCATAGTTTTTATCTTTACCTTTTTCTTCTTCTTCCTCTTCTTAAAGAATACCTTTCAGCATTTCCTATAATACTGGTTTGGTGGTGATGAACTCCTTTAGCTTTTTCTTATCTGTGAAGCTCTTTATTTGACCTTCAATTCTGAATGATTGCTTTGCTGGGTAGAGTAATCTTGGTTGTAGGTTCTTGCTATTCATCACTTTGAATATTTCTTGCCACTCCCGTCTGGCCTGCATAGTTTCTGTTGAGAAATCAGCTGACAATCGTATGGGTGCTCCCTTGTAGGTAACTAACTGTTTTTCTCTTGCTGCTTTTAATATTCTCTCTTTGTCTTTTGCTCTTGGCACTTTAATTATGATGTGTCTTGGTGTGGTCCTCTTTGGATTCCTTTTGTTTGGGGTTCTGTGCACTTCCTGGACTTGTAAGTCTATTTCTTTCACCAGGTGGGGGAAGTTTTCAGTCATTATTTCTTCTAAGAGGTTTTCAGTATCTTGCTCTCACTCTTCTTCTGGCACCCCCATAATTCGGATGTTGGTACAATTGAAGTTGTCCCAGAGGCTCCTTACACTATCTTCATATTTTTGGATTCTTTTTGCTTTTCCAGTTGGATGTTTTTTGATTCTTCATATTTCAAATCTTTGACTTGATTCTTGCGATCTTCTAGTCTGCTGTTGGATCTCTGTATATTATTTTTTATTTCAGTCAGTGTATGCTCAATTTCTAGTTGGTCCTTTTTCATATCCTTGAGGGTCTCCCTAACTTTATTGGTCTTTTCTAGGAAATTCTTGAAAAACCTTATAACTGTGGTTTTGAACTCTATATCCAGTTGTTTGCTTTCCTCCATTTCTTTCATTTGTGATCTGTTTCTTTGTCTCCACATTTTCGCTGCTTCCCTGAGTTGATAGAGTGGCCTTGTGTGCTAGGTGTCCTATGGGGCCCAGTGGCTCAGCCTCCCCAGTTACCTGAGGTGGACACTCTTGGTGCACCCCTCTGTGGGCTGTGTGCACAGTCTTGTTGTAGTTAAGCCTTGATTGTTGTTGGTATCACTGGGAGGAATTGACCTCCAGGCCAATTGGCTGTGAGGATCAGCTGTGTCTACGATGGGAGAACTGTGCTGGAGACACCCTTATAAGGCAAGACTTGCTTCAGTGGGGCTTTGGTGTTCACTGAGTCTGCCCCCTGAGTGTGTCCCTTATGGATTTGAGGAATTATAATCTGGATGGTCCCACTCTGGCCCCTGGGTACACTGGCTCTTGGATCTCCTAATTTAGCCTCTGCCTGAGGCCACCCAGCAGGAGCTACAGAGAGATCTGCAGATTCCTCTTCTTTGTTTGAGTTTTGGAGGTGCCCAGATGAAGCCTAGCTGTGAAACAATGCAAGCTGCTGTGGGGCCTTCTTTTGATGGCTCTGGGGCTCTTTGACCCAGCTGCAGTTTGTTAGGTAATTTTAGGTTGCAAAGGGCCAGGCCATTCATATGCAAAAGCCTCTGTGCACAGTTTGGATGGGGCGTGGTCTCAGGGCGGAGCAAACAGCAATGGCTGACTGTCAGCACTGCCCTAAGAGGCCCCCAGGTCTCAGTGTCCCTTGGTAATCGCTGCAAGCACCTCTGAGAGAAAGCCACCCTCAAGTTCCGCCCATTGCCAGACAGTCCAGTTTCTCCCTGTATGAGTCTGGGTCCCCAGAGTCTCGCCCGGAACTGGAGTTCAGAGCCGTCGGGAGCTTTTGTCTCCCTCCTGCTTGAAAAAGCCAGCCGCGTACTCAGTTGGCAGCCCTCTCCGCGTGCACCTCCGTACCCTGCCTTTACTTCCGCAGCTCCTCTGAGTCTCAGTGTGCTTTTCTCTTCCCTTCTAGTTGTAGAATTTCCACTTAGCCAGCCTTCCTGTGGTTCTGGATGATGTCCGTTTTGTCTTTTAGTTGTAGTTTTGAAGTTGTTGTGCGAGGCAGCAATTTCAGGTGTTTACCTATGCCGCCATCTTGGTTTCCCTGGGTGATTGCATTTACAAGACTTATTTGCAAGCCTCATTCTCCACTGGGAGCAGGAGAGCAAACTTCATGGAGCCCCTCTGAGAAGCAGCATGGAGGTGGAATCCCTGCAACCCCCAGTGAATGGGAATTCGCTACTTGCCACAGATGGCTGGTAGGGGCATGGGGAGGTTGTGTGACCACGGGGGTCACGGCATGAACTTGTGGCACTGTGGTTGCCTGAGCATGCTGTGTGCTCACCAAGCAGTAATTAGGACTTGTCTCATGATTGCCGGCCTGCTGAGATTCTCAGGAGACAGGATCCGATATGCAGAAGCTCAGCCTGCTCACTGGAAACGAACCCGTCAGTTACCTTCTCACCGTCCTCTTGTGAGTGAAAGTGGATTGCACTTCAAGAAGATGTGAGGCAGAAATGTTAATTGGATAAAAGATGGGAATTCTCAGGGATGGTTCCCATAGCAACCGGAGTGTGTGTGTGTGTGTGTGTGTGTGTGTGTGTGTGTGTATTTCATATATGCATTAGAAGAAGAAAAAGCAGCTTATCTTGGTGTGCAAGTCTGGACCGTGGAACTAGGAAGGGAAGTTGAGTCCCCAGAGTCAGTAGCCTGATGCTACATTTGCTGCTTTCCTTGACTGGGCAATTTTCTCTTCAACCTGCAGTCACCACTTGCTGTCTCCTTCCTCTCCTTGGCTTCACACAGGCAGAGGGCATCTTGCCCAAGGACACTCTGAGGACAAAGCTACTAGCTTAAGAGTCAGGGTCCTACACAGACAATAGCGAAGCCAAGGCGGGGGCAGGGTGGAGGGGGTCACTGGGGAGAAAAAGGGGCGGTCTGTAATACTTTCAACAATAAAGATACATCTTAAACAAAGAGCGAGGGTCCTGTAACAGGGCCCAGCATGCAGCATAGTTTCTGGAAATGGTTGTTTCACCCAGCCTGGGAGTGTGATGGGACCAGGGCTTTGCTATAGTGAGCCTGGGCTAAGGCTCCGCTTCCGCTCTGCCAACTCGGACATGCCCCTTAACTAATCAACTCCCCAGGGCAGCCTCATGTTAGAAGAAAGAAAATAAATACAATCAGCGCCTCCGAAGGGCATCCACCTGGTTGGGTTACACTGGTTACTTGGAAGTCACCACAACCTGGGAGGGTCTACGCTTGCTAATTGCAGGGAGCATGTAAAGAATAGTCAATCGACCCGGAGAGTATTATGCTAAGTGAAAAAAGCCAGTCAGAGAAAGACAAGTATCCCATGATCCCACTCATGTGGAGTCTAATGAACAAAATAGATCCAGAGACATAGAAGCAAAACATAGACTGTGGAATCGCTGAGGGAAGGTGGGGGAGGGTGAGCGTGTGGGAAGAGATCAACCAAAGACCTTGTATGCATATGTGCATAACCCAGGGACACAGACAATAGGGTGGTGAAGACTTGGAGCTGGGTGGGGGGGATGGGCTAGAAGGGGTCAATGGGGGGAAAAGGACGATATATGTAATGCTTTCAACAATAAAGATTTTAAAAAAAGCATAGTCTATAGGTTGAAGAGGAGCCTTTCTGAGTGGGAGGAATGAGGAGAGAGGAAGAGGGGAGCAAAGGAAGATGAATGGGGGTTGCTCCTCTGCTTAGCACACACGTGTGCCTCGGCTGGGCACGTCAGGTGAGGCCAGCAACTTCCGATTCATCTCACGGACCCGAGACCCAGCTCAGGGGCCGGTGCTTGGTCAGCTGGGCAAAGGTTGACCGGCCCTGACTCTTGACCTGGTTCACCTGGCAGTAGAGCAACTCCATGTCCCAGGTTAGAGAGCAGAGAAGCAACTTGTAATGTGTGTAAGTGTTTGGCATCACATTATTCTGATAAACAAAAGTGTGATGGGATTGTTATTTTTTCTGTTGTTTGGATAAGAATCTTTCTGAAAACTCGAATGTGTCTCCTCTGGGTCCCTTGGGGTGGAGGGAGGCATCTTCACTTTGCACAGCTTCGCTGGAGAGACAGCGAGCGCGTGGTGGCAGCTGTGTCTCTCCGGAGACCTTGAAACATTCTGTGCTTGGTTTATCTAAGGGGTGATTTTCTTATAATGTCAGCACCTGCTTCTCTGCCCTTTGGGAGGGAGAAGGGGCTCTGGGGTCCCCAGCAGACTGCTCCTTCCCACAATATTAGATCCTGCCAAGTCAAGGTTGCCACGCTGTTCTCAGCACCCGAGGGTGGCTGTCATCTTGAAGAAACAACAAAATCTTCTGACGGCCCAGAGCAATTATTTCGGAAGTTTTTCCCTGTGGGCTGTGACATGGGCAAGTGGACGACACAGAGCAGATGTCCCAGATTTGGAGATGGGATTTAACCTTGGAAGGCAGCCCTGCGGTGTGGGGACACATGCAGTTTGGCATTGAGATGTCCTTGTCTTGAATTCTGGATTCCACCACACATTTGCTCTGTGACCCTGGATAAGTTCCTTCACCCCTCTGGGCCTCCATTTCTTCACTTGTAAATAGGAATCACAATAGTACTTGGCTGCGAGAGTCATTAGGATTAAACAAGCTAAAACATAAAAGTCTTAAACCGGTGCCTGGCACATAGTATATTAACATACGTATTAGTGGCTGTTTTCATTCTTTTTAAAAATACATATATTTTTATTGATTTCAGAGAGGAAGGGAGAGGGAGAGAGAGAGATAGAAACATTAATGATGAGAGAGAATCATTGATTGGCTGTCTTTTGCATGCTCCATACTGGGGATCAAGCCTGTAACCCAGGCATGTGCCCTGACCAGGAATTGAACTGTGTCCTCCTGGTTGACAGGTCGACACTCAACCACTGAGCCATGCCAGCTGGGCTCTTACCATTCTTAGTGGCCCTATGATTCTAGGCATCACTGAGACACAGTCAAGGGGGGCGGGTAGCCTCTGCCTTATCTGGGTCCAGAAACCCATGACACTTACTGAAGCCCTACTGTGTGCCAAGCACTGTGACAGTGACCGACACATGCTGTCTTCAACCTCAGAAGAAGATGGCAGGGAATGGCACTGGCAGGTGAATCCGAGCTGACTTCCAGGGTCCTGGGGCGGTGGGGGGGCGACTTGAGAAAATGCTCTGTGTGTACCTGTGTGGTGGGCAGGTAGTGGGAGAGGGGGGTGTGATGTCATGGTGGTCAGGCAGTGGGAGAGGGGGTGTGATGTCATGGTGGGCAGGCAGTGGGAGAGGGGGTGTGATGTCATGGTGGGCAGGCAGTGGGAGAGGGGGTGTGATGTCATGGTGGGCAGGCAGTGGGAGAGGGGGTGTGATGTCATGGTGGGCAGGCAGTGGGAGAGGGGGTGTGATGTCATGGTGGGCAGGCAGTGGAGGTGAAGTTCCATGAGGGACAGGGCTGGGCCCTGAGCAGTTGAACAACGGAATGCTGGGAAATGATGCTCCACACTCACCTTGGGTCTGGCTGGGGCACAGATCCTGCATTTCCTGAGCAACGAAGCCTTAGGGCCAGGGAAGGTGGGGTGGGGCGGGTGGCTCTTCAGCATGAAGTTGTAGGATCCTGAGCTGTCACTAGGGCGGGCGTTCCTGATCCAGCCAAAGCGCCGGGAATAGATGCAGCAGCCACGGCAGGATCAGTGGTGCCCAGCTTCTCCGAATCTCCTGGGAGCTGGTCAATATGTAGCTTCCTCTACCCACTCCCACACCTCCCCCTCTCCCCCACACCTGCCCACTTCATGAGAGTCTCGGGGGCAGGAACTGAAACCACATGGTCTTGACAATCCCCCAGGTGCTGGTTGAGCCCCCAGGGGATGGGCTTTGGTTCTCACTGGGGTAGCCCATCCAGAAATGAACTTCGGCCAGAGCAGCTCCCTGTTGAGAGTTTGTCCCCAAAGATGATGCCAGGCGCCTAGGGCCTCAGCCTGTGCAGAGGGCAGGTTAAAAGAAGGAAGAAAGCCTTGTTCCTGGCAGAGCCCTGCATCCCAACGGGACCAGCCGCAGGGGGTGTGGCGATCCAGCTACTCGCAGTCAGGCTCCGGGAAGCTCGATAGGAGGGAGTTGAGGACCACTGGTACTGAAGATGCCCGAGAACTTCAGCAGGACAAACTCTGAAACACATACCACGCACTTCCCGTGTGTTACCTCTGCGTCCCCACCGTGGGGAGCAATCCTGTCACTGTCTCCAGTAGCTAAGACCTCCACCTTCCTTCAAGGCTCATTTCAATAGTGACCTCCCCTTGGCTGCCAGTTCTTTATGGCCATCAGTTTCAAGGTTAAACCAAGTTGCCTGAGTTAAACACATACCTATTGAGTACACATTATGCATGAGTTGCGGCATCTGGGGCTGGAACATGGAAAAGAAAAATTAGGACAAGCTCCCAGTCTTAGGGAACTCATTGTCGGTGAGCAAATGTCATTTGGTGTGCAAGGCACTATGGGAAGGGTGCATTCGCATTTCCAAAAGGGCCTCTATTATGGTTATTTCTGGGCATGTTGGTCTCCTCTCCCGAGCTGCTCTTGGTGGAGGGCTAGGGACGTGTCTCCTTCTTTTTTGTATTCCCACCCTCTGAAACAGTGGGTGGGGCCTGGTTGGTATTCAATAGATATTCCCTGATATTGGTTTGAATTGAATTCTACATATATATATATATATATATATATATATATATATATATATATATATTTGATAATCCTCACCCGAGGCTATTTTTCCATTGATTTTTTTAGAAATAGTGGAAGGGAGTGGGGGAGACACAGAAAGAACCATCAATGTGAGAGAGACTCATCCATTGGTTGCTTCCATAAGCATGGGGGATGGAGCCTGCAACTGAGGTACGTGCCCTTGACCAGATTGAACCTGGGACCCTTCAGTCCACGGACCAATGCTCTCTCCACTGAGCAAAACCAGCTAGAGTGATAACAGTATATATATATATTTTTAAAATATATTTTTCTTGATTTCAAAGAGGAAGAGAGAGGGAGAGAGAAATAGGAACATCAATGATGAGAGAGAATCATTGGCCGGCTGCCTCCTGCATGCCCCCTACTGGGGTTGAGCCCGCAACCCAGGCATGTGCTCTCGACCAGAATCAAATTTGGGACCCTTCAGTCCACAGGCCAATGCTCTATCCACTGAGCCAAACCAGGTAGGGTGATAACAATATATTTTTAATATATTGATGATGATCAATAAATATGATGATCTCAGTTGCATACAGGATGTTTGAGAGTAGATGTCAGGCTATTGGTGAGATGGTTTTAGGAGAGTTTGAGTTGGATTTCCTCTGAGTTCTGGCAGGGGCTGGGTTGTTAATAAACAGGGTGACAGCAGGGAGTAAAGATAACATAGTCTGGACATTTTAGACAACCCCGAGGGAGAAGAGCTTGCCAGCACTTCGAAAGGGCAAGTCATGGCACAGGATTATTTGGGAATTAGGGGACTGATGGAACCGAACGGCATGACTTTCCTTAGGGCCATGTCCTTCCAGAGAGAGGAAGGGGGGGGCACCGTCTCCAAATGCCAAGTGGGAGGAATGGCCAGCACTTGGCTTTAGAAAGAGCAGAGGGCCGGCAGAGCAGGACGGCCATGGAAACCAGCTGAAAGGTGAGCCATCAGACCCTGCTCTTCCGCCGCCTACTGATGCCTTAAACTTGAGGATGAGTCCTCGCTGTGGTGTGAATGAGCAGGCCCGGGACAGATCCACGTTAGCGTGTAGGTCTCCAGTACACTGAACTGTGACCTTGTGACCTTGGGCCGTGTAACCTTGCTCAGAATCCGTGGAGAGCATGGTCCGTCCTTGGCCGCGCGGCTCTGAGCGATGACCCCAAGTGCTCTGAGGATCCCTTGCACATGCTCTGTTCTCAGTGAGTGGCCACGCCCTTCACAGGTCCCCCTCTGAGACCTGGGGGCAGTTCAGAAATCAGGAACTGGTTTCCACAAACATTACAGCATTGTTCTCTCCGATGACTCCATGAGCGATGCACTGGTTCCCTCAGAAGCTGAGCTTGGAGGCATGACTGTGGGACTGGCCGTAAGCTGGGCGCTGGCAGCTGCGGTCTCTGCTGGAAGGGGACAGCGGAGCACTGAGATGCTGGGGTCACGCGAGGCTCTTCTGGGATGGTGGGCTATCATGGTTTGCATCTCTTCACCCTCAACTGCACCCCCACCCGTCACCCCAGCCCAGGGCCAAATCAATGATTGATGGGCTCCTTCGCCACCTGCCAAGTGCTCCCCTGAAAGTTTGGGAGGCCCCGACTCACGCCTGATGGATGCAGGACCCCAGGAGGGACATGCACTATGCCTGGCGCTTCTGGGGCTTCTTAGAGCAAAGCACCTGGATTCAGGGCTGACCCTGGCCAAGCCTGGCTACTGTCCCTGCTGGGGGCAGCCCTGGGCCGTGTCCTGAAACATGAAGAAGTTGCATTTATTTTTTTTTTAAGCACTATTGGGTCTAACACAGGATGGCCATATATGTTAATCATCCAAAGCAGGGCGCTTCTGAGAGTGCGTGGAGGCATCACAAAAACTGTGCTGGGGCGACAGGCTTAGCTAAGACTGTCCCGGGCAAAGCGGGATGTATGGTCACCCTGGTCAGATGGCCTGCGGGCGGACTGTGCCTCCCTGCACGGTACCCTTGTCATTGTACTTGCAAGGACTTCAGCACAGAGCTGAGTATCCATCTGGATTTGGTGGTTTCCTTTCGCTGTAGTTACCAGTTTAATTCCCTAAAGACTCTGCGATGAGGAAGACCACTAGGACTTGGAGCGGTAATATAAATTCTGCCATTTGCATAATGACTTACAGTTTACAGAGCATTTTCACACACATTATGTCACCAATCTGGACCTCCTCCCTTAACTTCACACCTCCAAACCGCAAGCCCGCTGCCTCGGCAGGGCAACGTGGCCCACACCGAACTCCATGCTGTCTGCCTGGTCCGTTACCACTTCTCCGCCTCCAGGAAGCCTGCCCTGATCTTGACTCACCATCCCCGCCCTCTGAGAGAAAGGTGTCTTTTCTCTGTGACCTGTTGCCTTGCCTGCCCTGCTTACCAGAGAGCCAGTCCTTGAAGGAGGGACGGGGGCTCATCCCCTCGGTGTCCTGAGGGCCAACTTGGAGTCGGGACTTGGAGACTGTTGCCGGAATGAATGAATCTGGGCAGAGCAGTGCTTCTCAAACTTTAATGTGCATCAAGCATGTCAAACTCAAAGGATGACACGGGCCAAATAAACAAGGTTTACGTGTATGCGGCCGCAAAAAAACAAAAGCTTCAATTTTCATAGAAACGTAGGCTTGTTTCAATAGAGACATGCAGAGTACAAAGGGCTGAGATAAATGAGTCATCATTAACATAAAATAATAGAACATTTTAATAAAAATTATTTTTTCTTGAACATTAACTTAACAGACACTGAATAACTGCACAAATGAATAAGCGTCACGCAAATAAACCTATTTTTCTTTGTTCTCCGAAAGTGAAATATTTCTTGTGCACACCAAACAAGTCAGTCCAAGACTAACGACGTGGCCATCGGCTGCTGAAATATTCGCTGCTGGTATTGGTGGGGAGAAATGGTGCCCCTGCGCTTAAGGCACGTAAGGGAAATGAATGCAACACGATTATACTAGTAATCCGTCATGTTGTAGTTCGTTATTAATAATTATGTATAACAGGATATTGTAAAAATTAAGTCACGCAATTTTTATTAAAATGTTTCTTACATCCCGTTATATTGGCTGGGCCGCAAAAATATTTATTGTGGGCCGCATGCGGCCCGGGGGCTGCGAGTTTGACATGCTTGATGTACACCAGTCACCCGGAGCGCTTGTTAAGAAGAGTCTCACGTGGCAGGTTTGGGAGGGGCCGGAGATTCTGCATCTCCACGGGGCACCTAAGCCACCCGGATGCAGCTGGTCCTTGGCCAGGCGCAAGCACTTGTACTTGAACTTGGCTGTGCACTGGAGTCACCTGGGAAGTCTTACCAGCTCAGGTCTGGACCGCGGCTATGCAACTTCCAAAAGGAAGGGTGTGGCCCCTATAAAGCAGGGCAGAAGAGCATTGAGGGGGCTACCCATCCCTAGAGTTCACGGAGGACACGGCCATCGAGCCGCTATTTCATTAGCTCTTTTTTTTTTTTTTAAAAAAAAAATATATTTTATTGATTTTTTATAGAGAGGAAGGGAGAGGGATAGAGAGTTAGAAACATCAATGAGAGAGAAACATCGATCAGCTGCCTCCTGCACACCTCCTACTGGGGATGTGCCCGCAGCCAAGGTACATGCCCATGACCGGAATCGAACCCGGGACCCTTCAGTCCGCAGGCCGACGCTCTATCCACTGAGCCAAACTGGTTTCGGCTGTTTCATTAGCTCTTTACAACCCGCGGGGAAGGCATCCCTCGTACGAGCAGCGGACGCTGCAAGGCAGTCCTTCTATCGCAGGGACATGAGCCAGACTTGTTCTTAAATTCCAAGTCTAATAGGTTTCTTAGGCTGATGGAGAAAGTCCAAGGTTGTTGGTCAAACCCCAGCCCTGACTCTTAAGCTGGGAATCACGCGTGACGTCTGACCTAGTTTCTTCTGTGTCTCCACTCCCTCCCCCATGCACATGGGGAGTCCGTCCTGCCCCCGCCTCTGTCACCAAGTCCATGGATGACATGCTGCTCGGCCCTCCTCCTCCCCAGCTGTCAGACTCCCGCTCCTGCTTCAAACCAGGCTCCCGGCCCCTGCTCCCCGGCAGGTATAGTCCCGCCCACGGCCCGCTCCGCTTGTCACCAGTGTTTGCTTCTCCTTTTGTTTCTTTAGCCTGTGAGCCCTTCCATGTCACCATCCACATCTTATTTTTGTGTGTTTCTTTCCCATATTACAGGGTCTAATCCAAGAGGTGCTCAGTAAATACGTTGAATAAATAAAAAGATGATAAAATGATTTAATCTACTTTAGAGATTTAAAACTGTCAGGACTGGGGAGATAAGAGATCATATTTTGCAGTGAAAAGCATGTTACTCGATGTAAGATGCTATTGTTCATGTTGATATTGTTATTTACTAATTTTATGTTAACCTTCCAAGATGCAATCCTGTTTGTGCATTTTGTGCCTGAAATTTTCAATCGAGTGACCAGTATTCTTGCTGTTTCAGTGATTTAAGAAATGCAATGAGAAAAAAGGGTCATTTAAAATTAACCAGAAGATAGGGAATAATAGAAAAAAAGACGAGAGAAAAAAGAAACTTTACCCATAATCTCATTACCCAAATATAAACTGGTAAATCTTTGATCTCCAGTCCGTTTTATGCACACAGAATTTTTTAATACAGAGTTGTAATGATGCTGTTGTGGGTGGTGGTTGTTTTTTTTGCCCATGTATGCCTTGCCTTTTTATTTAAAATTATAGCACACTCATTCTCTCTTACTACTACTTTTGCAAGCATCCTTTTTAATGACACTGTAATATTGTCACAAGTGTGTGCACCATAGCTTACATATACTGTATATTGCCTTGTGGTTGGACATTGGATTGTATTCGGTTTTGGTCCATGTTGGATGCTGAATTTAGGGTGATCTCTTTGGGGTCAATGTCCAGAGGAGTCACCCCTCAAATGTATGCTATTCATTCCACTACCAGCAAGTTATGAGCGTGACCACTCCGTGGTCCTGCTTTCATGACTGGGGATTATAAAAGTCTAAATTGGGGTTAATTCAATAGGTGAAAAATGGTCTTGGCATAAATTGGCGTCTCTTTGATTGTGAGGGAGTTTGAATAAGTATCGATATTTAATATGGGCTTGGAGATTCTTCTGAGCTTTAAAAGGACTTTCTCTGATATAAACGTTCCAGGCAACTATCACAAAAGCCCCTTCCTGCTTTTAAGATCCGTGGTTCTATAACGCATGAGCACCAATGTCCTGCTTCATAGACACATACGAGCAGCATCTCTGCTGAACCCATGTGAAAGGCAGTGTCTACTCTTCTCATAGACGCTTTTGCTGCCTTTGCTTTTGGTGTCAAATCCTTAAAAAGAAACCAAAACACATCAAGTAGCTTACTGCCTATGTTTTCTTCCAGGGAGTTTTATGGGTTTGGATCTTGAGTTCAAGTCTTTCATCCAGTTTGAGTTGATTTATGCGGTATAAAATAGTGATTCAGTGTCATTCTTTTGAATGTGGCTGCCCAGTTTCCCTGACACCATTTATTGAAGAGACTTTCTTCCCTGCTGCCTGCTATTTTTGTCATTTTCTTCTATTAACATTCGTAGTGGCCAGTGAGAATAATAAGGGAGGGATTCAATGTAATTAATTTTCCCGCAGATCCCACTTGAATTAAAAGGGAAGTGTCATCAACTCGTTTTAAAAAGCGTTTTAATTGAGATGAAGCTGTGCCCCATTTACAGTGTGTACTTGCCCTGGTACTTTCGGTAGACGGGTCCATTTTGATGTTATGTTTTACATTTTTCATTGGACTTTTATAGCTGAAAAGCTACCATCCCTCCAGTTAAGAGTCATCTTTTCTTACAAATGGACATACGCCTCAGTGATACCACCCCATTTAGGAAGATGCGGACAATATCAAGAAAAGAGTTGGTGAAAATTTGTTGTTTTTTCATGTCATTCTGGGAGGAAGGGGATGTATTTGGTCCCTTACCTATGTTTTCAGGGCGATGATGTGTGCCAACAACTCAGGCCTGAAACTTCCTGCAGCCCGGTGGTGGACAAGTAAGGACAAATACAAATATTTCCCCCGTGGGTTGAATAATTATATTCTAGCAGAAACTGAGAATAGGCTAGGAAACCAACCTCAGGATTCATCAACGTTTGAATGCTGGGGTGAGACATCAACTCAGTAATAAATGCATAGAAAACAGAGGAAAATTATACTAAAATGTATTTAAACATTTCCCCACTGTTGGGTATTTGGGTCAATTCTGTTTTTAGCTCTATGCATAAAGGAAATTCTTTGCGGTAAAATTATGGGTAGCATAGCCTTTTTCCTTTCATGCTTTCCAAGTTTTGATAATTAGCTTATCTTACTCTAATTATCAAGGAAAATTATGTTAAAGCTACTAGAACTAGTGTTTCCCTTTTTGCCCACTTGATGTTTTAACAAAGACTTTTTCCTAAAATAACTTATTTCTGTATCTTTATTTACCTGGATAGCAAAATTCCCAAACGATATGGATATAATGTCTAAGGTACCTTTTGATTCTAGTCTATGATCTTATGATATATGTACATATTTGTCAAAAAAAGAAAGTATGTCAGTATCAAGTCACGCTGTGTCTGTATAATGCAGCACTTAAATTTCAATCTAGCACAACAAAGTAAAAAAATTACTTTTAATTCAAAAAAGAAGACTGTCTACTATCTTGTGTCACTTGCTGAGAGAAATCGACAAGACTCTTGTGAACTGATATTGTTAGTTGGAATCAGCACTTTAAAAAGAATTATAGGCACTTATCAGGCAGTCACACAATTGATACATTTTGTTTTATTTAAAATACATGGGATCTTTTGAAGGATATGATGCTTCATGGGCCAGATTATTATTATTATTATTATTATTATTATTATTATTATTATTAACGGGAATTTGCTAGTATTAAAAAATAGTTGACTGATGATCTGAAATCATGTCACACCTAAGTTTAGAGCTCTTTCTAAACAGAGAATAATTGGGACATTGGCTTGCCAGGAGACAAGGAGATAAACTAACAGCCTTCTAAAAGTCTTTTCTGGGTTTATTTTAGGTTTTTCAGAATTTAGAATTACAAAAAAATTATCACTTAAAGCCTATGAAGTTTTATGCTGTGGAATCTGAGGGCTTCTGTAATGATTAAATGATGCTTTTCCTAAAACTCATTTGTGTGTGTGTGTGTACGAATGGAAGACATTTTATTAAGCAGATTTTATATTTGATTTTCATAATGCCAAACTAGCCACCTTTCCTACAGATTGCTCTAGAGGAAGAATTCTTCTTCTTTTTTTGTTGTTAATCCTCATCCAAGGATATTTTTCCATTGATTTCTTTTTTAAAAAAAATATATTTTATTGATATTTTACAGAGAGGAAGGGAGAGGGATAGAGAGCTAGAAACATCGATGAGAGAGAAACATCGATCAGCTGCCTCCTGCACACCTCCCACCGGGGATGTGCCCACAACCAAGGTACATGCCCTTGACTGGAATCGAACCCGTCCGCAGGCCGAAGCTCTATCCACTGAGCCAAACCGGTTTCGGCTCCATTGATTTCTTAGAGAGAGTGGAAGAGAGAGGGAAAGACAGAGAGAAATATCAGTGTGAGAGAAACACATTGATTGGTTGCCTCCTGCATGCACCCTGATCAGGGCCCTGGGTCGGGGAGGAGCCTGTAACCAAGGTACACGCCCTTGACCGAAATTGAACCTGGGACCCTTTGGTACGCAGGTCAACGCTCTATCCACTGAGCCAAACCTGCTAGGGCAAGGAAGAATTCTTGATTGTCTAAACACTGACGTTATTGCCAAGTTCAAGGAAATAAATTTGGAGAGGCAAGCGATGGTGTATTTTCTGCAAATGAAGCAGATTATAATCAATTTCTTCAAAAGTGCATGAAAACCATTACTGTGAAATATAAGAAAAGTCTTGATGCAAAATACTTCTGCTATGTTCCTTTTAAAAATCAGGAAATAATGGGGAATTGAAGAGACGAATGGAATGTGTTATGTAAGGAACACTCCTTTTTTCCCCATCAGTTGAAGGTATTACACTGCAAGCCAGAGTTTATCCAGCATGTTCTAGGAGGGGGTGGGGGGTCTGGCATGCCCTGGGCTGAGAGGAGAGGGCTGAATGCATTAAATTAATTTTTAAACATCGTTCTACTTGGTGGTGTTAAACACATTCTCTCTCTGAACTGTTGTGGATTTATTTTCTATATGCTGGCAGAAGATATTAGTGTGGGAATTATAATGAAACATTCCGATCCAGATCTTTTCAGTGAGAGAGTTGAAAATAGCTTATTTCGCCCCAATTGTGCTGCCCCATGGTACACCTGTGAGAAATGGAAGCCTCTGAACGTTGGCAGGGTTACCCGGCTCTGGGCTATTTGTAAGCTGACTCCTAGCTGAAATGCACACTCAGAGTCGTATCTTGTTGATACGGTGATTAACATCCACAACTTACATGGAAATCCAACCCAACTGTATGGAGTTTAAAGGATCTTTAATGATGTCAGTTACTCATGTTGCTGTGGCTATAGCTTCGGTTTACGCAGAGGGTCTGGTGGAAGATGGGGTGTCTCATGTCAGTTCTTCAGTGTGTGGAGGTCTCTAAGGATGCCAACCCACTAATTTCCACCCACTGTTTCAGAATAAGACAATTCTAACTGCGGTGGACTTTTTAAATTTATGTCAGCGGTTTCAAATTAGGGTGTAGAGCAGCGACTTTCAACCAGTGTGCAGCAAGAATTTTTGAAACATGCAATGCCTGACTCTTTCGTTAGGGGCCTCTTTTCCCTTAGATTGTCCAATGAAAAAATGACAACAGCCAATACAACAATAGCTACCCGGTGTGAATGAATCAAAATTATACTTTTTTTTTTTGTCATATCGGCAAAAAATACATTTTTTCGTGTGCCACCGAATTTTGGTACCTAGTTTATGTGCCATGAGATGAAAACGGTTCACATTCTCTGGTACAGAGGATTCAGACGTTCAGAAAGGCAGCCATCCACAGAGAAATGCTCACGGGTTACCTCCAGCATGCATCCGACCGGGGCTCGAACCCACGACCTGGGGATGAGACCCTTTGGTGCACAGGATGACACTCCCACCAGCTGAGCCACCCGGCCAGGGCTAGAGAGTGATGCTTAATAAATTGCAGCTGTTTTCACTCCTACTGAATTATTGCCCCAACTGCCAATAAATGGAGCTACTGACAGGTATTCTTTCTCGGTCCCAAACAGCAGCACACTGGCAAACAAGCAATGGCTGTTTAAAGAAACCCCTCATTTAAATACATGAGCAAAGCTCTCTCTCATCTTTCCCATCAGCCTCCTTTGCTTCTCCTACAGCAGAAATGCGTGCCAGGCCTGGAGATGGCAATACCAGGGCGATATTTTATCATGTTATTGCACTTTGTATCCAAACATGCCCCGGGGATTTTATAAGCAAAGATGAAATTTCTTCACATCCCTGTGGCAGAAGCATTTCATTACTAAATTTATGGACAGATAAACAGTGACTCACAAAAATGAACACGTCCTCCCCCAACCTCGGCTGTGACTCATGGAACTGGGCAGAAAATAGCTCTCCATGCACCTCCACGCACCTCGTCTTCAAGCTCCACAATCTGAATGCCCCCGTGCACCCTGAGGATGTGCAGACAGTGAGATTGAGAGGAGGCTTCTCATACAGATGCCAGGTGTTATATTGGGGCTGGAGCAGGGGGAGTGGGGGAGAGCATCCCTGAAGTGCAATGTCAAAAAGACTGTCTTTTACTGGAGTACTAGGCAAAGGTATACATGGGAGGGAGTGTATCTGATAGAAAGAGAGGGCTTCCAGAAATTGATTCTTCTGATTCCTAGCTGTGGTCCTGCCATTCAATTTAACACGTGTTACTTGTCTACCTACTATGTGCCAGGTGTACTCAAAGCCAGCACTGTACTATGGTTTTGCTTCTTCTTCTTCTTCTTCTTTTTTTTTACTTTCTACCCAGAAAAGCAATTCCAGTTCTTTTTAACCTTTCTTTAGAGTTCTAATATGTGGACAGAAAAATTATTTTGAGATTAGTCTCTACTAATGTAAAATTTGATTGAATTCAATAAATATTGATCCATCATTATACAAAGCTTCGCCGGGCAGGATCAGCGAGAGTTTCCCAGATGAATAAAGGCACAGTTCTTGCCCCTCCCCCGCAAAGCCCGCCCTCAGAGGAGGAGAAGGTCCAGTCCACCAGAATGAGCTTCCGTGCAAGGCATATGGTGCTGCACCCCCTGCACGAGGCTTCCGAAGTGCCGCAGGTTTGAGAGATGACAAAGGCCAAGGGAAGGATGAGTCATTCTGCTTTGGAAGGATGGGGAAGGTTTCACAGAGGAGATGATCTCCGGGCGGAGTGTGACGGGAACAGACGGAGTTTCAGTCCGAGGAGAAGAGAAGGAAAGGCGTTCCGATGGAGGCATCAGCACAAGCGAAGGCACAGAGGCACGGCAGCCTGTGGACGCTGGGGAAGCACTGAGGGGCGAGGGAGGCATCTAGAAGAACAGGAGACACCTGCAGAGAGCCACTTGTTCTTGGAGGGCTTTCCTCTCCCTGGGGTCATAGAAGCATTTCTACCCAGACCTCTTCAAACCCCGCAACTTCATGTTTTTGATAAACGAAAAGTAGGTCCCCATAAAAGGTACGCCTCCTGAAAAGCCGGAGGAGGGCCAGGCAGGTTCCCTGAGAGGAGATTAGCACCTAAGGGGACACAGCGGACCCCCGAATTGAGAGGAACGTGACCCTGTTCTCTTACTCTATTTGTAAAGCCAAGGGGAGGACACGAATGGTCCCAGCGTGGGCCAGATGCCACCGATCGTCATTCCAGGGACTGTGGCCTGGCATGTGGGATTGCTGAGAAGACGGCTGCTTCCATGGGAAACCTCGTCTCTGGTGGGGACAAGAGGCAAAGCCAGCATAAGGAAGTGGGAGAGAGGGGTGCGGTTCAGGTCAGGAAAAGCACAGTTTATCTATTATGACAACGTGCCCCCAATTCCCTGGCTGGTAGTTTGTGGAGCTGGAATTTGAATGCCAAGCTTTATGCTGTTGGCAGTGTGTCACGGGGCTTCTTAAATGAGCTCATGTATGTTAAATTCCAAGTTTACAAACTTCATTACAGACACTGTATTTTTTAGTTATAGGTTCCCCATTGGGTTCTCTGCCATTACTTTCTCTACTGAGATTATTTGTTCAATAACTGTGTGTATCTTTTCCTTTAATTCCCTAAACATATTGAAAATCGGTTTTGAAGTCTTGCCGCGAAGTCCAATATGTCTTTCATCTCTAGGTCTTTCTCTCACCCTCCCTCCCTCCCTCCCTCCCTCCCTCCCTCCCTTCCTTCTCTCTCTCTCTCCCCCATCTTCCTCCTCTTCCCCCTCCTCTTATTCATCCTCCTTCTGCTTGGTAATATTTTCTTGCTTCCTTGCATGTCTAAATTCCTTTGTATTGTATGCTGTGACCGAAAACAACAGAAATTTCTTCCCTTACTACACCGGAGGCCAGAAGCCTGTAATCAAGCCATTGCCAGGGCTGCGAATCCCTAGAAGGATCTAGAGCAGGGTCCTTCCTTGCCTCTTCCAGCTTCTGGTGGCTCCAGGCATCCTTGGCTTGTGGGTGTGTAACTCCAATCTCTGTCTTCATCTTCTCTTGGCCTTCTCTGTTGCTGTGTCTTCTCTTCTGTCTCATATAAGAACACTTGTCATTGAATGTAGGGCCCCAGATCTCCCAGGAAAACCTCAAGAACTTCAACTTAGTTATATCTGCAAACATTCTTTTTCCAAATAAGGTCTCATTCACAGGTTCTAACAGTTAGGACATAGACCGCCATCCAACTCACTATAGGTGGGTCTAGAATAGATCTAACTCTGGAGAGAGAGTTCTACTCCCAAGGTATGGACTCTCTGTCATCTCAACAGAATGCCTGGCATTTTCAGCAACTCTATATCTACTTCAGTCAGTAGGCATTCCTAGTTCTCTCAGAACTATTCTCAGGAAACCTAGAGTCTTGCCTTCCACATGCCCAGCTCAGTATTCAGCCAACCATGTAAGGCACCTCTAATGCAGATCGACGGAGCTTTTTCTCTGTGCTGCTTCCTCCTCAGCAGTTTCCTGGTCTGTGAATTCTGGCCAACCCATCAGTCCCAAACTCTGATCCCTCCATCCCCAGCTCAGCCAGACCACTGTGCTCCATCTTCCTGCACAGAAGTCTGGAAAGTGGTTCCCGGCAGAAAGCTAGTGCTTCCAGGGTGAGGTCAGGAGGCTCAACCGGTGTCCCAGGTACTAATAATTGCTTCAGGGTTCAAATCTGCCCCTTCATTACTAGGGCCCTTCCTGGTACACCTCCTGTTTTACCTTCTCTCAAGGGTCACAGTGAAATGGTATCTGTGGTTCAATGTCTTAAAAGAATTGCTGAATATAGTTTGTTTTCCAGTTTTATAGTTGCTTACAGTGGGAGGGCTGGTCCAGGAGCAGTTACTCCATCCTTGTCACAAGTTCCTTCATAAACTTCATAAACCAACTCAGACATTTAGGTGGCTGCCAGGTAGGAGCCTGAAATTGAAAACTCAGACTTCTTCAGAATCATTTTTCCCTACCAGTCATGATGGAACAGTGTCTGGCCCAGTCATGATGGAACAGTGTCTGGCCCGGTCATGATGGAATGGTGTCTGGCCCAGTCATGATGGAATGGTGTCTGGATGAAGGCAGTTTCTCTCTGGAAGCTAGAAGGTAATCCATCTTGCAATACCAATCGCCCATGTACATGGGACCCACGCTTCAAGCCACAGAGAGTTGGAGGTGCCGGCCTGAGCCACGCAGAGGGCGCAGAGCCAGCAAGCATTCTCCGTGAGGGCCTCCCTGTATTAGTCACCTGGATAGATGAGGCCACACTCATGGGGTGATGAATAGGATGGCACGTGTGCTCAAAGCCATGCATTATAAAGAACGCCGTAAGGGACTGAGGTTGTGACAGGGAAACCATCTTTCGTTTTTGAAGGACTGTCACGAGGAAGAAGGATTGCATTTGCTCTAAGGGATCCAGGTGACACAAGCAGGATCAATGTGTGTCACAGGAAGGAATCTTTTGTGGACTGAGAAAGAACTTTCTACTGACCTGAGCTCTCCCAAGATAGAAGAGGCTGCCACGGGAGAGAGTGACTTTGAATCCTTGGCGGTACATTCGTTTTCTATTGCTGTCAACCCCTTTTTTGAGTTTAAGGGGACATTGAGCAGTACATTAAGCAGTCACTCCCCCACTACACATTTAGCAGCTTAAAGAAATGCCTGTTTATGACCTCAGCTGTGCCGGTCAGAAGTCCAGGCAGGCTTCGCAGGTCACTCTGCTTAGCAGGTCTTATACGGCCAGAAATCAACATGTTGCCTGGCCTGGGCTCTTAGCTGGAGACTCTGGGGGAGAATCCGCTGCCAGGCTCATTTAGGGTGTTGGCAGAATTCAGTTTCCTGAGGTTGTGGGACTGAGGTCCTTGCTGGCTATCAGCTGGGGGTCCTTCTTAGTTTCCAAAGGCCACCTGCAGGCCTTGGCTTGTGGTTCCCGTCGTTTTCAAGGCCAGAAATGGGGGGTTGAGTCTTTTTCTGCTTGAAATCTCTGCGACTTCTCCCTCTGCCACCAGCTGGAGAACATTCTCTGCTTTTAAGGGCTTGTGTGATGACATTAGATGCAGTCCCTTTTATGGAAGGTCAGCTGTGCTATGTAACAGGCTGCAGCCCTGGTAGTAGTATTCCAGGGCTCAGAGGTGCAGGGCTGTGGCATCTGGGAGGTTATTCTTAGAATTCTGCCTCCCCCCAGAGACAGATGTCCCAGCAGAGAATGGATGACCATTTGGCAGGGACCTCGTTCAGGCTTCTCAAACACAGAATGGGCCCCCAACTAGATGAACTTTAAGATCCTCTTCAGTCCTGAGAGTTTATGAGTTTTTTGTTTAAACGGGATTCATAAAGCATTTCCTGAAAGCAAGGACAGTAAATAGGGACTTGTTGGGAGAAGCTGTTGACCCAGAAGAGTCAATTTAATTCACTGCTGGCCTAACATTGGCTAACCTCTCGCACTGTGGCCGGTGTTCTTGGGGAGAATGCTAGGTCCATGATATTTCTCTTGTTTCCCCCACCAGCAAAGTCATTATCTCTGGCTCCACTCATGACTGCTTCTTCCACTCCACTCTGCCGTACACTCATACCTTTCTCTGCATCAAGGATTCTTCTAGGCACTTAGCTTTCATTCACTCACTGGACTTTTTTGAGCCCCTTCTGTGGGACAAGTTCTTTCTTACATAATTCAAGGATTCCAGAAATATGGTGAAATCTTTGGGGTAATGTTTCTTGTTTTTTGTTTTGTTTTGTTTTGTTTTTTTTCACCTCATTCTGGGAGGCGGGAGATGTATTAGTTATTTCTTTACCAAGGTTTTCAGAGTAAGTGATGCACACGAACACCTCAGGCCTGAACCTTTCCCAGAGCGATGATGACCAAGTCCGGACAAACACAGATACGTTTCCCTGGGCGCTGACCAATCACATTCTCCCGGGCATGGAGAATGGGAGGGAGGCCAGGAGGAGGGACAAAATGTACAGTAGGGGAAATAAGATGGGCACACATCACGGTTAGTTAAGACCAACTTTTAACAGAAGGTGGTTGTGAGCGGGTATGGATAAAATGCTGTGGAAATTAAAAGGAGGGAGGAGATGATTCTTGGTCGTGGGAAATCTGAAAAAAATATTGGCGGGAGAGTTGGTACTGATGTGTGTCTTGCAGGATGGGAAGGAAGAATTTGGCGCGTGGAGATGGGGGAGTGGCATTTCTGCAGAGGGGGTTGTGGGAACAAAGCTGGAGAAATAGGCTCAAGCCATTGGCGGGGTGTCCAGAGGCCTAGGTCCTAGGGGATGAGCTTGATTCGGTAGCTCAATGCGTGTAATGGAGACAGTCACCTCCTCCCGGCAAACCTGACCGAGGCACAGCAGCTCCAGTGTTCCTGAGGAGCAGGTGTGCGGGATTACAGTGACACACCGCGACCTTAAGAACAAGTAATAAACTAAAAATATTCCGGGGGAATAAAGGACTCGCTGTATCCTGTTTGTTCACTCCCCGCCGCCTTTGATTCTCATTGTTCCTGTGCTGTGGTTTGAAGCCTCTTATTTTTGTGTGTGCCTGTCAATGAGGCCCACGATGCGTTGAATTTAAAGCCCCGGATACACTTTAAATTCTCCTTTTCTTTTCTCCTCAGCTGCTTTACCTACGTCTGTCAAGAAGCATATTTTAAACCAGACAAATGTGCATATTTAAAGCCCGTTTTAAAATTCCTTTTAAAAATAAAGTCAATGTTACTTTTCCAAGTATTCCCAGGCTGTCACTCCTTTGATTGGAGAGGCTTATTTTATGTAAGAGTTTTAGATGCCGTAATGCAAAAGCGGGCTTCAGGACTGTTGGATGCAACGCGGCTTTACTTTTGGGGACGAGGGGCCTGTCCCCAGGTGGCCACTCATGACCGCCAGGAAGCCTCCAGCCCAGCCCAGGCTTCAGGGGCGGAGCCAGGGTGAGGGATGCTGAGGAAACGCCGCCTCAGGGCTAGAGAGGCATTCCACGAAATCTTTTTTTTAAAAAATATATTTTATTGATATTTTACAGAGAGGAAGGGAGAGGGATAGAGAGCTAGAAACATCGATGAGAGAGAAACATCAATCAGCTGCCTCCTGCACACCTCCCACTGGGGATGTACCCGCAACCAAGGTACATGCCCTTGACCGGAATCGAACCCGGGACCCTTCAGTCCGCAGGCTGACGCTCTATCCACTGAGCCAAACCGGTTTCGGCTCCACGAAATCTTTATTTTCATATTCGCCCCCGACCCATACATCCGTGGGACCAGAACCCCTGAGGCGCTTGTAAGAACGTTTCACGAGTGCGCCCCGCACAGGGTGTGCGTGAAGGCCCTGATCAGGGAAAGGCTTCAAGGACACGCTGTCCTGTTCCCATTCCGGGTGCGATGCTCGTAGCCAAGTGTCACTGTCAGTTGTCATCATCAGCGATCACTCCTGTTTCCAGAACCTCTTGGTGCCTCAGCACATGCCGAGGCTTAGAGGGCAGAGTGGTCCTGTCTTGGGCCACTCATCAACTTGGGTTACTAGACAGAGAGCCCCCCACCCCTAACTTCCCGTTTCTCTCTTCCTTGAGGGTCCTTTCCGAATGGTTTCTCCGAGGTAACACTGCTTTTAGGATGATGGGTGTCAGGATTTGCATCTGGTTCCACAGCCGGTGCAACCGTAGGAAGTCACCTGGCTTCGTGGGGCCTGCAAGGGTCGGTGAGCTATTCCACGTGGGAAAGTTGGGTCCATGCTAGATGCGCAATGCCGTTTGGGTTCATTTCACTGTATGGTGATTGAATGTTGATTTTAGAAACCTGTTTCTTATCTGCCTTATTTTTTAAAAAATATGTTTTTATTGATTTTAGAGAGAGAGAAAGGGAGAGGGAGAGGGAGAGAAAAATATCGATGAGTCAGTAGCCTCCTGCACGCCCTCTCCTGGGGATCAAGCCCACAACCGGGTGTGTGCCCTGACCTGGAATGGAGCCGGTGACCTCTTGGGTACATGGATGACACTCAACCCCCTGAGCCACCTGGCCAGGCTCCAGCACCATTTTCTCCAGGACTAGCCTTTCTCCACTGTTTTTTTAACATCTTTATTTGAGTGAGATACTTTACATAGAGTTTACCCCTTTAAATTATACAGTTCAACGATTTCAGTATCTGCTTCATTATGCAGTTACCACTGCAAGTTCAGAATGTCTTTGTTAGCCCCCAGAGCAGCTCCATGTCCATGAAGCAGTCACCCCAGCCCTAAGCAAGCACCAACCTCCTTCCAGCTTCTATGTATTTGCCCATTCTGTGTTTTTCATATAAACTGAGTCATAGAATACACAATATTTTGTGACTGGTTTCTTCCGTTTAGCATAATGTAGTAGCTTGTATCAGTGCTTCATTATTATTATTATTTTTAAAAAATATATATTTTATTGATTTTTTTACAGAGAGGAAGGGAGAGGGATAGAGAGTTAGAAACATCGATGAGAGAGAAACATCGACCAGCTGCCTCCTGGCACACCTACTACTGGGGATGTGCCCGCAACCAAGGTACATGCCCTTGGCTGGAATTGAACCTGGGACCTTTCAGTCTGCAGGCTGACACTCTATCCATTGAGCCAAACCAGTCAGGGCAGTGCTTCATTATTTTTTATGGCCAAATGATATTCCACTATATGGGTATACGGCCTTTTATTTATCCACCCATCAATTGATGGGCAGCTGAGATGTGTCCGCCTTGTGGCTATTTTGGATAACGCCGCTATGAACATCTCTGTACAAGTTTTGGAGTGGATGTATGTTTTTATTTTTCTTGCATATACATCTAGGCGTGGAATTGCTGAGCTGAGATAACGCGTATGTTTAAACAACTTGAAGAACTGCCAATCTGTTTTCCAAAACAGCTGCACCATTTTGCATTCCCATCAACAACGTATGTGGGTTTCAATTTCTTC
Source organism: Plecotus auritus (assembly GCF_963455305.1). Lineage (NCBI taxonomy): Eukaryota > Metazoa > Chordata > Mammalia > Chiroptera > Vespertilionidae > Plecotus > Plecotus auritus. Next base: position 171,243,241 of record NC_137782.1, read on the forward strand.
TCATCCTTACCAAGACTCATTGTTTGCCTCTTTGATTATAGCCCATCTTAGGAGGAGCAAAGTGGTGCCTCACTGTGGTTTTGATTCACATTTCCCTAATGACTAAATATGTGAGCCTCTTGTTATATGCTTGCTTGCCATTTGTACATCTTCTTTGGAGAAATGTCTATTCAGATCTTTTTTTTTTTTTTTTTTTTTGCCAATTTTCAAATTGAGTTCTTTGTCTTTTTATTGTCCAGTTGTAAGATTTCTGTATATATTTTGTGCTGTGGTCATTCTATAGAAGTGGGATGCACCCACATCTAAAATTTAGTTTGGGTGTCTGCCGGGGCTGACTGGCAGACCCTGAGCGACGGATGAGTGATTACTCTGACACACGTTTCTGTGAAAGAGAAGCTAAGGGGCTAGTTGGCATAAGGAGCCAAAAAAGCCCCATTTGCCTGCCTCATTAGTCTTTTATTGTCACAACAGCTTGAACTAAAATTAACATCTGGATACAATCAGCAGGGCAAGTATCCTTGAGAAAGCACCTGCTTCTACAAGGTCATGTCTAAAGACCAAACAGAGACCCTAGCAAAAGACCCGGGGGCTCAGACTTGTTTGGAAAAGTCAAGGTAGGGACTGCCAGCTTTGGCAAGGTCCCCCAGGGGCCCGACCTTTCGGAGAATCCTCCTTACAGACATTCCAACCAAGTCCCGTGCTTGCCCACTGGTGTCAATCCTGGTAACACCACACAGGCATGGAAAGAATGTGAAAAGCTTTATTACTCACATAGCTGGGCTTTCTGAGGGAGCAGGGAAGCCCCCCAAATGAGTCCAGACATGGTTGGGACAGTAGGGAAAGAAGACAGACTTGTCCTTTTTTTGAGTTTAAGGGGACAGAGCTAGGGGGAAGGTTCTCATGAACCCTCAGGGCTTTTTCATCAGATGTTCAGCGGAGGGGAACGGGATGGTAGGGCTTGAGAGCTGTCACACATAAAAAATGGAGTCACTTCTTTTTTACCTTCTGGGTCCAAGTCCCTTCTCGGATAAATATTTAAAAATAAGTTCTCCCATTCTGTGGGTTGTCTCTTCACTTTCTCAATGGTATCATTTGTAGCATTTAGATCTACCTGACTTATTTCTTTCTCAGAACTGGTAAAGGCTAAAGAGCTTCATTACAATGGGACTCACAGATGGCCTGTTTATTTACCATGAGAGGCAGGGTAACAGAGTGGTGGAGGTATGGGCTCTCCAGCCAGAGTGTTGTGGTTCTAAATCTGGCTTCTACACACTGGACTCAGTTTTCTCATCTTTACAATGGAGATAACTATAATGCCTATCTCACAGGGTTATTGTATGAATTCAATGAGTTACTACACAGAAAGCTCTTAGCACAGTGCCTGGTGCATAGTAAGCACCCCACAAATGTTGATTATTATGATTCATTCAATGAACATTTCTAAACTGAGAGCTAATCATGTCTCACAAACTAGGCTGGGGGCTGGGGACTATGGAGATATGGCCATACTCCTAGGCCCTGCAGCAGTTAGGCCTTCTGTGGGAGGCCAGGAGGTGGAGAGCATGAGAAGGCCTGGGCACAGGCCGTGCAGAGCACCATGAGGGCAAGGAAGGGAATTCTCCCTCTTTTATCTTTTGCTTTTCCTTTCATCAGTTTTTTTTCGCTCTTGAAATGATCCTGTTTTCTTTCTTTCTTTTTAAAAATTTCTTTATTGATTAAGGTATTACATATCTGTCCTCAACCCCCAAACCCCCCTCAACTCCCCTCATCATGCCCTCACCCCCCTGTTGTCTGTGTCCATTGGTTAAGCTTATATGCATGCATATAAGTCCTTTGGTTTTTTTAAGATAATTTTTATTTTATTTTTTAAAATTACAGTTGACATTCAATATTATTTTATATTAGTTTCAGGTGTACAGCATAGTGGTTAGATAATCATAATCTTTACAGCACGTTCCCCATCCCCAATATTGCTGGTACATCTGGCACCGTACGTAGTTATTACAATATAATTAACTGTAATTGACTAATTGTACTTTACATCGCAGAAGGGAATTCTCGACGAGGCTCTTGAATTAACAAAGGCAGGCGATTCCCCTCTCACCCCAAATCTCTCACACTTACAGAAATGTCTCACAGAGCAGACGATGACCTAAAAGTCATATCCATTTCTTCCAAGGCCATGGAGCCCTAGCAAGTAGTGTAGATAGAAGAAACCATTATTTCTGGAACACTGACCTTGGCAATGTTCATACGGCACAATTTCAGGGCTAAAAGGAAAATGTAGAGAATCAAACTCAAAAAGCAGTTGATGGGGCATTTCTGCCTCCCCCCCCCCCCCAAGAGAAATGGTAAAAATTCCAGTGTGAACATGTAATCGTTTTGGTAAAAGTCAAAGGTAACCACAATATTAACTGCCTGGGGCTGTTAGATAAAGCTTCGCGGGAAGATTGAATTTGATGGAGGTCCTGAAGGGTGAGTTGGAGCATGTTGGATGGGAAAGGCCAGCCCAGGAAAGGGACAGGCCTGGAGTCATGGAGATCGGGGTGTCTGGGGGGAATTACAGACAGTGCAGCTTGGCTGCGCAGTGTTGGGCAATGGAGGGTTGAGACAGGCCATGAAAGATCTTGTATGCCATCTTAGGGAGCTTGTAATGTGATCCAGAATGATGGCAAGGGTCACAAGATAGGGAGGGACCTGATCACACGAGCAATTTGGCAAGATCGTCTGGTCAGTGATGGATTGACATTGCAAAATGGAAGGTCATTGCGATGGTCAGAGCGAGGACCAGGAGGTCTAGAGGAGGGCAGGCTGTGGAGGGTGGTAAACTGTCGGGCCTGATGCCACCAGCGTGGGAGTAGGATGCTGCTGCTGCCTGAGGAGCCGTGGATGGTGCAGGCAGCTCAGCTTGCTGGTGCATTGCAGACTCCACGGTGAAGCTCGGTGAGAGCAGATAGGTGTTACCTCTCATATTTTCAGATGAAGAAGCAATTTCTTGAGGTGAAGTGACTTGTTCAAGGTCACGGAGCCAACTGGTGGTGGTGGGGCAAGGTCAAGTGCAGGGATTTGGAGCCCCACCCAGTACCCCTTGCCATTTGTTCTGGAGGGTTCTTCACAGTTGCTTCCTTCGTCATCATTTTCCCACCTTCAGCATAAATTCGGACCACCCAAACTACTCCCCTCGCTCTGGTCCCAGTGGCCTCGCTGCCCCTATGCCTGCTCCCTCAGTGTTTTGCCCTCACTGCGGCCGTTCCAATTCGGTTGAATAAACATGCCCTGTCCCTCGCCCCAGTTTTGTCTACAGCTCCGGCTGCACAAACCAGGGCCAGCTGCTGTGGAGACAGGCTGTCTCTTGCCTCGGGCATTTGCTTGTGCTATTTCTTCTGCCCAGGACATTCTTCCCTGCTCATCCCTTCCCCTTCGGCCCCATTTTTTTTCTGGTGCACTGCTACCTCTCCATCCTGAGACAGCTTAAATATTGAATCTGGGCACCTGGCTGACACCCTCCAGCAAAGATGAGTGGCTTCTTCTAAGTGCACGATCCCGTGGCACTTAATCGCCCGTTGGCTGGAGTGTTTTGCTCCCAGCACAGGGCCAGCATTGCTCGTGTGGTGCGCAGGGCCTGGCGGAGTGTGTCATAGGAACTCCATCGGTGTCACTGGGACCGGTGGCCTCTCTGTCAAGTTCTCTGCTGTGCTCCGGGTATTTCTGACCTTGGAAATGCTCAGTGCTGGAAAGATTCTCCTAAAACGCACTGACCAGGTCATTTCTCTGCTTAAAAGCGGGCGTTACTGGCATTGTGGGGACAAGGGTGGCGTGTGCCTCACCCCCAGCCTGGGGGGCTGAGGGGACTGGCTCCTCCGCTGTGTGCCCTGAGCCCTTGCCCAGGCCTTCACCGCACCTCTCATGTCATTAGCCTTGGAATTCCGTTGTTTCTGTGACCAGACTCCATGTATCCCTGGGTTCCTCGTGCTTAGCACAGGCCTGGAACTAAGGGCACTAAGTAAACGTTTGCATGATTCAATGTCCCAAGAGCCGAAGGGGAAGGAAGTGGGAAAACATCTGTTCTCCTGTTGTGCATTAAATGTTTATCCCCCCAAATTCAGAGGTTGCAACCCTGTCCCCTACCATGTGATACATGGGAGTTTTGGAGGTGGGCTTTTGGGAGGTGATTAAGGTTAGATGAGGTCCGGGGGGTGGGGGGCATGAGGGATTAGTGCCCTTGCAATGCCACCCGCAGTCTGCCACTCAGAAGAGGTTCTCACCAGAATCTGCCCCTGCAGACACCCGATCTCAGCCTTCCAGCCTCCAGGCTGTGAGAATGAACTTCTGTTGTTCATGAGCCACCTCGTCTATGGCATTTTTGTTAAGCAGCCCTAGCTGACCAAGACCCCTTCCTCATGGGTTGTCTGAAAGATGAAAAACGAGGAAGATGGTAGCTCTGGGCTTTTGCAATTGTAGAATCTAGGTCTTACCGTTCATTATAGGGCTTGAGATTCCCAAGAAAAGGCTCGCATCTCTCACCTCACTTTCAGCATGAATGGAAATCATTTTCCCCTTTAGATCCAGACTCATGAGGTGAGCCCCTCCTGGGTGCTTGGGCCAGGCCTGACCAGGCTGTGTTGTCCCTTCCTTGCTCCGGTCCTCAGCTTCTCCATGTGGACGCCAGCTCAGAAATTCCACATTCCCCGGGGGAAGTGGGCTCAGGGTCCCTTGCAGGCAGCTGGCAGCTCCTGGGCACTGGGAAACACAGCCGAAGGGCAGCAGCAACATCATCTCGGCTTTTGGAAAAACCACCCCCACTTCCTGGGCCTCATTTCTACTCGGTGAAGTAGGGGGTTCGGAAGATACCTTCTTGGACCTCTATGTCCCGATCTGATAGTCAGTGGTTGGAGGTCTAGAGTATCTGAGAAGCTACTGGAAAGGTTCCCAGCCAGGCTGAGAGAAACAGCAAACCTGATGGGATAAAGAAGTAACTGCCTTTGCAACTCATCTGCAAACCAGTAGAAAATCTTCCCTCTCTGCTCCGTGGGTGTTATGTTTGCACATTGAAAAGTAAGTGGAGAAAGCAGAGACCAGAACAAGCATGGATGCAAAAGGGACTGGAGATGCTAACTCCACAGTCTGATGACAATCTGTGGCTGAAAATAGGAGACGGACTCCTCCAGCAAAATCAGCACAGAATCTCCACAATCAGAGAATTTGTCGCGGGGACAATTGGGTTTAGTCTCCTAATTGAGCACAGTCCTCCGTGGGGGCAGACGCCTCCCAGCAGCGGCACGAGCAGCAATCACCCTACTTTCTGTGCTCAGGAAGTATTCTGAGTCTGTCAGCAAACCATCCATCTGCTCGGCCCTCCTCCTTCCTGCAAAGAGCAGCTGCTGGAGAGCCCGGGGCTGGAGGCCAGGGGACATGTGCTCCAAGCTCCCAGCATCCTTTGCACCTCGATGAGGGTCAACGGCTTCTGAAAAGAGCTTCCTGCTCGTCCTAGGAGTGGCCGTGCAAGAAGGAGCGAATGCCTCTGGGACTTGGTTGGGGAGGGGGGTGGTCCCGCTGTGGATGTTCTGCTGGGATGAGCTGCTATGTAACGCCCTTCAAGGTCGGCATTATCTGGAGATCGTGGCTTGGGGAATTAGATGAGATGCATCTACACTAATCATTTGTATTTAATTTTTTTAAAAATATGTTTTTATTGATTTTTAGAGAGAAAGGAACAGAGAGGGATAGAGAGATAGAAACATAGATGAGACAGAAACATCACTGATTGGCTGTCTCCCACATGTCTCCTACTGGGGATTGAGCCTATAACCACCCAGGCATGTGCCCTGACCGGGAATCAAACCGGTGACTTCTCGGTTCCTGGGACAATGCTCAGCCACTGAGCCACACTGGCCGGGCTTCATTTGGACTTTCATGTTCTGACCAGGCTGAACTGGCTAGTATTTCACCCAGAAGAGAAATCTTCATACATAAGGATCCTGCTTGATGCCCTGCTCCGAAACTGGCACCCATGGCTGGGAAGAGAGAAGTCTAGCAACAGAGGCAAGGCATGTGGGCGTGATGCATAGCCTGGAGTGGACAGACCAGAAGGACCAGGGCCGGGCACATGGAGGGTCCGCTGCTGTGGAAGCTGAAAGAGCCCCGAGACACGTTTCTGGCAGCTAGGCGGGTGGGGCTAACCTGTTACAGGGGCATTTAAACATGGCACTGCTCAGGGGAGAGGTCATTGGCATAGCAGGCTTGCATCACTGCTGAGGAAAATGATAGCAGTGCCCACAATGAGTCCACACTACCCTTCATCCACAAGTCTAATTGGAAAACGAAGAATCGTGGGATCTGAGGCAAACCCAATAGCATGGAAAGGGACCAAGATGAGCAACAGAGCACATTCAAGGTGCACAAGACACTTATGAACAAACAAAACTAGTTATTCTCTTTAGATTTGAGAGAAGATTGTTTCCATATAGTACAAGAAGGTCAGCACGAAAAAGTGATCCGTCAGCAAATAAGAGCTAGACATGGGCAATCAAAAAATATGATGCGGACATCAAAATGTCCATGGATGGCCTAAGGAAGGACAGCAACACAACCAGCTGATGGCAAAGGTGAAGGCTAGGACGCAGGTAAAGAGACAGAGGTAGAAAACAGGAGAAGCAAATTAAGAAACATGAGGATGGATCCAGGGGTTCAGCAACTAACCGACTGCAGGAGAAAACAAACATTAGGCAGGAAAAAAAGCAATCCAAGAAAAAATGGAAGATCATTTTCTGAGCTGAGAAGGTGAATCCTCACCCGGAAAGGCTGAGCTGGATTAATCGAACAAGATATATCCTGGATTAATGAGAAATATAGATTTCAGAAAGCCTCGGATAGAAAGGAAATATCACGGCTCTCGGAGAGAAAAACACACGTTATCTACAAGGAAATAAGCGTGTGCACCGAGATTGTTTCCATCAGCAGCTTTGGGGGCGATGGCTCTAACGTATTGCTTTTAAATTCCACGAGAGGATGGTTTGAATCTAAATTCTGTGTCCAGACAAGCCATCAACCAAGTTAAAACCAAACTAAAACACTTCTGGACATACATGCGTTCAGAGTTTACCTCTCAGATCGCCTGTAAAAAAATTAGGAGATATATTAGCAGACTAAAAAGGGAACCACGGAAAAAGATGATACAGGGTATAAAAAAGAGGGCATTAGTGAATGTAGAAAGCTACAAGGAAATGCAGTGAGGGCGTGTTAGGAAATTCTCTTTTGTATAAGATAGGGCTTTTTTATTTTATAAAAAGGATAAAGTCAGCTCTAGCTGGTTTGGCTCAGTGGATAGAGCGTCGACCTCCAGACCGAAGGGTCCTGGGTTCAATTACAGTCAAGGGAACATACCTTGGTTATAGGCTTCTCCCAGGCTCAGGCCCTGGTCAGGGCTCATGCAGGAGGCAACCAATCGATGTATTTCTCTCTTTCCCTCTCTCTTCCGCTCTCCCTAAAAATCAATGGAAAAATGTCCTCGGTGAGAAAAAAATAAGGATAAAGTCAGATTACTTGATTCTTTGTATTTTGGAATTACCCTATAGACTCAGTACAGAAGACCTGTAGAAGTTACGGAAGAGGGTTTAAATGTTACGGAGCTTGGCAAAGTATGAATAATATTTGGTGCTAAGGTTTAAGGAGGCCAGTAGACTGGGGCGGCCCTGATGCCTTGGGAGCTTAGATAAGCAAACCAACACCCAAGCTAGAGTCTCTGCACTTGAATCTGAAGGTGAAACCTAAGGACAACCAATCACAGCCAGCTAGCCTTCCCCAAACGAGACCACTGGGAAAGCTCTAGCCAATCAGATCATTGCTGTGCTGTGCTCCCGCCCAGGTGGAGTGGTGGGGCTCTAACCACTTCTGATTGGGAGCTGCCCAATTCCAACAGACGTGTGCTCCAATACACGTTTAGAAACATTGAGGTGCCTCCGTTTACCTTTTCACACTATAGCGCAAAAGAGGAAGAGGAGGAAGGAGATGTGGAAGTCTGTATAAACGTGCAGATTTCTTCATGGTGTATATCCTGATGGTGGAGTGGAAACTGAAAAAGATTCAATCTGACATCGACCAGGCCAGCCAGGTTTAATTACAGTATTCAACCTCACATGAAGAATTTGAAAACAAGCTGTTGATAGTAGTTGCTATGGGCAGTGGGACAGGGCGTGGAGAAAATGGGGTCAGTTTTACCTTTTGTAATCTTCGGATAACATAAACATTATTTTTATATAAAACAATTGAGCCTTTCCTTTGGTAAAATCCCAGGCTGCCGAGGTCTGCTGTACCCTGGGGTTTAAATTTCCCCAGGGCACCTCGTTATTTCTAAGCAAAGTGCCTTGTATGTCTCCCCCATATTTGCACCTCTCAGAAGCCACCCTGTTTTTCCTTTTTTTTCCCAATGAAGAGGAAAAACCGCCAGTGAGATCTCACCTTGGCACGGTTCACCTTCCACACGGATACACGTGGATTGTATACAAACAAGGCTTTTCAGGATGGAATACGCTTATTTCTAGAAGCTAAAATTCAAGAGGAAAGGCCAGCGATAGGGTTTCTAATATTGGGATGAAGATAATCGCAAAGCAGCCTTGTGGACTTAGAGATTATCATCAGCCTTGCGGTGCCGGGCAAACCACTGTATCACAGTTCCATCTTTCTGAACGCCCATCGGATGCGCTGACCGTGGGCTGCCTGCAGGGCGTGGTGCTGACCCAGGCCTGCGGGGGCCTCCCACACAGGCAGGACCGCTCATTTTTCAGAAAAGAGGGTCATTTATTCAGGCTGCCAGGACAAGAGAGGACTCCGCAAACCAATGAGTTATCTGTGTACTTTGCATACAGACGGGAGGATTAATCTTTGTTAACTGCTTGTTTAATGTTACAGTTAATAATTGCGTACCTTGTCGCCCCGGACCATCCATCATTTCATTGAACGGTGGGGTTTCTGTTTGCGCTTTTTCTCCTCTTTAAAAGGTGGCTGCTTATCTTTGCTTAAGGTTGATTTTGGATCGAACGAAGCAGCCTAGATGGTTATTGAAAGAACTGCTGATGTTGCCCTGGCTTGTTTGGCTCAGCGGATAGAGTGTCGGCCTGTGGACCGAAGGGTCCCGGGTTCGATTCCGGTCAAGGGCTCGTACCTCGGTTGCAGGCTCCTCCTTGGCCTGGGCCCTGGTTAGGGCACATGCAGGAGGCAACCAATCGATGTGTTTCTCTCACATCCATGTTTCTCTCTGTCTTTCCCTCTCTCTTCCACTCTCTCTAAAATCAGGGGAAACATATCCTCAGGTGAGAATTTAAAAAAAAAAAAGGCCTGCTGAGGTTTGAGGCACACATTTCCACAGAAAGTACTTGTGTTCCTCCCGTTTCAAGGAAGGCACCTGGGGAGTGGGAGAAGACGGTGGAGAGGAAAGAAGGTTGGTCTGGAAACCAGGCGTGAGTCCCAGGCTTGCCAGGGAAGCTCTGTGCTCTCGAGCACGTGACAGAACTTCTTCGGGACTCAGTTTCCCCCTGGGTAAAATGAGGGCCCTGTGGTAAAAGGCCTTGGCACACCGCCCCAGCCTTCACACTGTCATTGTGTACAGTCCGCCGGGAATAAAGCCCTTTTCAGGAAAGCATCTTTCTTTGGACCACAAAGCAGCTCGCACGTAGCTGCCTGCCTGAACAATGGTCCACAGAATATGAGTTCCAGGGCTGCGGCATCTTCAAGCGCGATGAAACAAGGCTTTTCATCATGGGCGGTAACTATAGAAACCGCCCGGCCCGTGTCTATTGTGAGGAGCCTTTAGCCTCGTTAGGGCTTTAGGAGACACTAACGCAAAAGGGGTGGACGAGTAAACAGGCGGAGGGGGAACTGCCTCCCTGTTCGCACCCGGGCGGCTGCCTCTGCTTAATTGGAAGGACTCAGTGCCCCTGCAGTTCCTCCCGGTCGATGAGGGATTCGGTTCAGGGATTCGGTTCAGGGGAGAGCGTTAGGGGAACCAGCTGATGGCCTGGCCTCGTGGAGGCCTTGACCGCCTGCAGACCTGGGCAGGTCATCCACATGCTCTTCTCCGGTCTGGTCTTTGGAAGGAAAGGGGCTCCGAATGCTGGGTGCTCTGCCTGTCGGCCACCCGCCAGCCGTGTCTCCCCATGTCCTCAGCCTTGAAACAGGTTCGATGACAGCACGGCAATCATTTAAACTTTTTTTTTTTTTTTTTTTACCAAATCCCATTTAAAAAATATGTTTTTGTTAATTTAAGGGAGAGGGAGAGAGAGAAACATCAGTGTGAGAGAATCATTGATCGGCTGCCTCCTGCACACCCCACACTGGGGACCGAAGCCGCAACCCAGGCCTGTGCCCTGACCAGGAATGGAACTGTGACTTCATGGTTCCCGGGCCGTTGCTCAACCGCTGAGCCACACTGGCTGGGCCCAAACCCCATTTTTTGGAGCCGCAAGATATGGGACAGATGAAAGTGGAGGTGACATAGGTGGGTCATTAGGGGGGACCCTGGACTTCCGCGTCATTCTTGATCCTGCCTGTGCCCCTGCCTGTCACTCGAGACCCTTTGGAGATGCACACGTTGAGATCTGTCTCAAAGGCTCTTCCCCACCCGCCCCAGGTCATACACTGCTGGGAGGGGTAAAACAGTGAGGGTGAAGGGCCATGGTCCTGTGTCGCTTGACCCAGAAGGTCCTGAGATACATCGGGGTGGGCAGCAGGGACCCCAGTTCTTCAGATTCCCTCTGCTGGGCTCCTGACTGCTGCAGGGTGAAGCATGTAATCCTCAAGCGCCTCCCTTTCTACAAAACCAAGCACTGAACCCTGGCCAGGTCACTCAACCTTGTTACCATTCCGCTGGGGAGAAAGCCATCACCATCACAATAGCCAACGGATGCAAAACATTGGGGGGTGAGGGCAAGTATGGGAGTGGGGTGGGGGGGCAATGGTAAGATATGTACACATATAATACCTTAATAAAAAAAGTAATTAAAAAAAATAAAATAAAAAAAATAAAGTTATATTTTAAATTTTTAGTAATATATTTAGTATTATGGAATTGTTCACTTGAAATTATATAATCTTATTAACCAATGCCACCCCAATTAATTTAATATAATTACAAATAATAAAAATAAAAGTATTTTTGCTGTTAAAACAAACCAAAACAAAACAAAACAAAAAAATGGCCCAGAGGAAAGAACAGAACCATCTTACGTTTCTAACACAGAAGGGAATGCGGCCGTCAGTACAGGCTTCTGCTGGAAGGGGCGGAAGGAGGGGCTGGGCTGACAGAATCACACAGGGAACACTTCCCCAGCAGACCAGACGGAGGGGCCCCTCTGCAGCCGGGGAGACAGGCAGGCAGAGTCCCGGCTCTCCCCTGCCGGCTGACACAGGCTGGGGAGGGTGTTTTGTGTCAGCAGCTGTTTTTTGTAGCATAAGGTATTGCCATGCTGGGAAAAGCTGCTGTCAGTGGTGACCTCTGCACTATTTTGACCCCCTTCCCGATTGACCCATGGCACGTGAGCAAAACTGAGTCACACAATCCTACGTGCTGCGGCAGAAGCCCGGGTCCTGTGGCACACACCTGGCTGCTTTGGGCCCGCCCCCGTGCCGATGATAGACAAGAGGGCTGCCTGTCTCCTTCTGCTTCTTTGAGCCCAGCAACCCCACCCACACACACGCCCTGGTGATTTTTTGAAAAAGATCCTGCAAACTCCAAGAGGTTCTTAGATCATTGATGGCTCAAGCCCCCACTAGTGAGTGTTCTCCTGGCTCCCTCCGCGAGCAGGCATCTCCTTTCTCCTTCACTCCCATCTCTGGTTACCGTGGATTTATCGACTGTCTCAGTGTGGTGCGGGGAATCCTTGTTCCATAAATTCTTGTTAGTATTAATGAATTCATTCATTCATTCATTCATTCATTCATTCATTCATTCATTCTTCCTCTGGCCCATCAGCCTCAGTGCCACGAGCACCATGGCCCAGGACCAAGAGCTCCCCGCACCAGCACGGGGCTCACAGAACCTCCTTCCGGAGCCGAGTCAGCGATCTTGCTCCCCATCGGAAAGGGGTCAGGATTCCGTTAGCAATGGAGCTGGTGAGGCTCAGAGAGAAAATTATATACCTTTATCTCCCTGCCCCTCGGCCTGGTTTCTCCAGCTGCTATTTTGTGATAATAAAAGTAGAAATTGCCATGTTTACTGCAAAGGGCCGAGATTAAGAAAGCACTGTTTCTGCCGGCCATCGGTCAATAACGTGATCCGTCGCTCTTTGGAATCTATTTACGTCTTCGGTGTCCAAGCCTGGCCAGATGTCCTGTGCTGACAACGTGGAAAACATTCCGGCTTATTGTCCATTCAGGAGTCATTGGCAAGAATCGCACATGTGCCTTCGGTGACAACAGGGTTTTAACGGGGTTTATTGAACAGGTGAGACTCAAGGAGGGGCAAGCAGAAGACTTTTTTCTACTCTGCCCCTCAGCCCTGTTCCAGCACACATCGCTTTCTGGCCCTGGTTGATTTCGCGGGCAGAGGGCCTAGCTGTTTCAGTCCTGGTGTATGGGGGCCGTTTGATTTTCAGGTAGAAAGTCCAGTCCAACCTCAGTCAAAAGACGCATTGCTCATTCGCAGGGGTGGGCAAACTTTTTGACTCGAGGGCCACAATGGGTTCTTAAACTGGACCGGAGGGCCGGAACAAAAGCATGGATGGAGTGTTTGTGTGAACTAATATAAATTCAAAGTAAAGGAGCGGAGGGGAGAGCAAGAGAACCCTCTGCTCTTTTGGCTCCGCTGGCTGGATAGAACAGCCGAACGGGCCAAATCCGGCCCGCGGGCCGTAGGTTGCCCACGGCTGAATCTAGCCCGTGCTTCACTCTCTCGGCTCAGGCTCCCTACAAAATTTGACTGCAGGATGTGGGTGGGCAGAGCCCGGTCTGTTTTTTCACGCCTCCCCACTCCTGTGCCGCTTCTGTGCTTTCCAGGATTGGAGTGGAGAATGTGCATAGGAGGGAAGGGCCAAGTCCAGGCCTGGAGTTGGTGAAATCCAGAACCAGTGTCCTCTCTAAAGCAGGGTCCCGGATGCTGACTGTCTCCCGTGGGGATATACCCACCCATCATTCATTCCCGGACCCAGGCAGTGTGCTCCCACGCAGACTTCTTAGCCTTCCCCTAGACAGCCTTGGGCAAACTACGGCCCGCGGGCCGGATCCGGCTGTTCTATCCGGTTCTCTTGCTCTCCCCTCCGCTCCTTTACTTTGAATGTATATTAGTTCACACAAACACTCCATCCATGCTTTTGTTCCGGCCCTCCGGTCCAGTTTAAGAACCCATGGTGGCCCTCGAGTCAAAAAGTTTGCCCACCCCTGCCTAGCAGCTGCTTCAGTGGTTTGCCCCCCAAGCCTCTCTCTTCTGGGGGCTCCTGGCCCCTCCAGAAGTTCCCCTTGGCTGGGTCCTTTCAAGATGTGTGAATATTTTATATAAAACGTACATTTACTTTATCATGTTGTACAACCACATTTTCTATAAAACGTTTTTTCTTTTTTCTTCTTTTAACCCAACCCGCTCCCCAAGAGTGACATTAGCGTATAACAGATGACAGTAGGGTTCACTCGTGTACTTTGTCGCTTTCTGCTGTGAACAGCTTCCCGCAGGCCTCCTCTGGGCCAGGGGAAGCGACCTGCTGAGAAACAGAAGCTGCCACCTGGGATTCCAGCCGCGGTGTTCACGGGACTTGCATGTGGGGTCAAAGGCAGAGGGTCGCGCCCTTAGGTCTTCCTGAGAGGACCCCAGGGAGGAATCCAAACCAGAAGGAGAAAATGGAAGGGGTTCCTCTGAGAAAGAGCCACTCATTGGTGCGTTCCTTCCATGGCATAATGTGATTGGGAAGATGCGAGTCACCTGCAAAACCGGCCAGTAGCAAGCTCGCAAATCTTGAAAACCTCACAAGACTAAGGGAAAAACAAAGCGGAAACAATACGTATGAAAACATAAAGGAATAATTCTTCGACAAAATACCCTGCAGAATAAATCCACACTGTATCTGTGAATAACGAAGTTCCTTCTGCGACTTCTACAGCTCAGCAACAACAAAAAACCCATTTAAAAAGCAGGCAAAGAACTTGAATAGACATCTTTTTCTGGAGAAGATACACAAATGGCCAACGAGCACCTGAAAAAAATCCTCAACATTAGGGAAATGCTCAATCATTAGGGAAACACACACCCAAACCCCAATGTTAGAATACTGCCCAATCATTAGGATGGCTGGACTCCCGGTCAGGGTGCATACCTAGGTTGCGGGTTCAATTCACGGTGGGGCATGTATGGGAGGCAGCCGACTGAGGTTTCTCTCATTCATCAATGTTCCTGTCTCTCTCTCCCTTCCCCACTCTTTTTTAAAAAAAAAATTTTTTATTAAGGTATTATATGTGTACATATCTTACCATTGCCCCCCCACCCCACTCCCATACATGCCCTCACCCCCCAATGTTTTGCATCCGTTGGTTACTCTTATATGCATGCATACAAGTCCTTCAGTTGATCTCTTATTTCCCCCACCTCTCCCTAACCTTCCTGCTGTAATTTGACAGTCTGTTTGATGCTTTACTGCCTCTGTATCTATCTTTTTGTTCATCAGTTTATAATGTTTTTCATTATCCCCAAATGAGTGAGATCATGTGGTATTTTTCTTTCATTGGCTGGCTTATTTCACTTCCTTCCCCACTCTTTAAAATCAGTAAAACACATCTTGGGTGAGGATAATACATACATATGTATGAGTGACTATTGTCAATACCCAATCAGAGTGAACCATGATCGGCCACGGTGATCTGCATAACCCCATGCACCAGGCGCTGAGTTTGAAAATGGACCTTTGTGCCCTAACCGGTTTGGCTCAGTGGATAGAGCGTCAGCCTGCAGACTAAAGGGTCCCAGGTTCGATTCCGGTCAAGGGCATGTACCTTGGTTGCAGGCACATCCCCAGTAGGAGGTGTGCCAGGAGGCAACTGATTGATGTTTCTCTCTCATCGATGTTTCTAACTCTCTGTCCCTCTCCCTTCCTCTCTGTAAAAAATCAATAAAATATATTAAAAAAAGAAAAGAAAATGGACCTTTGTGAAAATTCTTTCGGGAACATGCCTTCCATTTCCCGTAGCCCTGGGAACGAGAAGCACTGTAGGAAGGTGCTTACCCTTATTTGAATCTCACACTGATCTTTCCGGGATAGACGGTCAGTCCTGAGCAGGCGGCTTTCAGCCAGATCACAGCTAACTCGGATCCAGGAGGGAGCAGCTTGTAGGTATAGCTCTGTGTCCGGGCGTCCCACGGGAGCTCAGCGGCCTTGCAGTGAAGACATAATGGAGTGGGGGCAGAATGCTTGCAGAAAAGTACCCCCGCTCCTCTCAACTACACACAAATGACAAGTGAGGGCTTGGGCGCCTTTCCCTGAAAGTCCCGTCACTGCTGCAGGGACCGTCTCTAGATAAGAAAAGGAAAACTGAGGTTCCCGAGCTCATGTGTCTGGTCACAAGGAAACTTCCAGGCACTGGCCTTTTCCGAGAACGAGGGGGATACTGTTATTTATGAAATAATGAGGAATCCGAGGGACGCCACTGTATCTCAGCTCTGCTGGTCCAGCGTTTTGGATTTCCCTTCAATTTGCCCTGTTTTCAGCGTCAGTGTCTGGTAAATTAATGCGCTAGGAAGCCTGTAGCATCTATCAGGGGAGGAGACTTCCTGGGCAGGCCCGTGGCTCCGCCCATTCAGCCGAGCGTTTGTAGTAGAAGGAACATAAAGCAACTTCTCTCTGGTGACTTACTCTGAAGCAGACCATGACATATTCCTGAATACATCTGGGGGGATGTTCAAATCTCTTACATCTTCTCCATGGCAGTAATCTGCACCTAGGGTTGTCGGAAAGTTCCAGGGAAGGAAGGCCCTTGGAAAAACGCTATTGGATTGAATTTAGTTTGTAGAATTCAACATCTCTTGCCCTTGCACTGCAGGCTGGTCCCACTGTCCACATTTTAGTGCGGAACCTGGGGCATCAGAGGGCAGGGCCTCCGCATGGCAGATGCTGGGCGTGAGGTCCTTTCCCGAGGGCTGTCAGCAGGTGGCCCTGGACATGACTGCGCATGCGAAGAAAAGGCCTGGGTGAGGGGGATGAGCAAACGGAAGAGACTGGTAGCATCGCTCTCCCTACAGCCCCCTTGTTAAATGACTGTGCGACTTCTCCCCCCACCCTGTCCTGGTTCCCTTCAAACTAGGCTGCACCCAGCTGCAGAAAGATGTTTCCTGATGGGTGCAGATCCCAGGAGATCAGCCCTGCCCCAGCTCAGGGAGCCCTGATGCCTTCTCCTCAGCGTGGGTGCTCCACAGCAGGGTGGGGCACGGCCTCCTCCCCGAACTCCCTCTCCTTTCCTTAGAAGGCATGCTGTGCTGGGGGAGGGGGAGCAGGTTGCTGGCAGGCTTCTAACCACCACCCCATCTCTTTCCTCCCCTGAGCCACGGCCCTTGTCATGTCCTCTATGCTGGAGAGTCTTGCTCTTGTTCAGCAGGTAAATGTCCACCCTTTCTTTCGGCTCCAATGTAAACTGTCCACGGGCAGAGTGGGGACCTTGTCTGTCCGCCTCAGCTGGGATGGCTGAGGGCTGGACTGGTACCCGCTCAGAGCAAACACTGGAGAGGCGTGTGCTGGATGGATGAAACGTCACCTCTCTGGTGGGCCCACCGGTCATTGCTGATCCTCTCGGTTTCCACCGCACTTTGTACAACCTCCATTCGCACCTACCACTCGGGTCTCCTATAGACCACAGCTCCCAACGGGCCAGTCACAGGTCCCTAGTTCCAGCCTGTAATGTTGGTGAGATGATCCCAGGTGCAGTGAGGCTGGCCATCTAAGACCCACCTTCCGGAAGGGGCAGCCTCTATTCTGTGCCTCCGTGGCCGGGCCCTGAGGCTGCGCACTGGGAGTGAGAGCAGGTTGGCAAAGACTCTGGCACCATCTCCCCTCCCAGAAGGAAAGGGGGGCTGAGGGTGGGGAGCTGTGGAAAAGGCTCACCTTGGCAGGCCTGGGCTGCAGTTGGCCCACAGATCTGATTTGCTTGGAAGATACTGTGTCTGATGGGTCACAGGGCAGGTGGGGGGTGGAGGTGGGAGGAAGAATTTGAGTGTCTCACTTGGAGCCTGAACTTGCTGGTTCGTCACAGGCCCCTCCTCTTCCTGCTGAAAGAGCTGCCCATCTCCCGGGGGCAGATGCATTTTTGACTGAGGGTGACCTAGTGCTTCTGTGTAATCTATGGCAAAAGGGCATTTCTTCCCCAGGGTGGCCACAGTGCTGCTTCTGGGCATGCGGCTGGGGGGAGCAGTGACCAGGCCCCCATCCCCACTGCCTAACCATGCACGGCACCCCGGTTTTGACATTTGTTGTGGCACGCCCACTCCCCGGGTACTCACACTTTCAGCAGTTCCCTCCCCGGGACTTGCTTCTCACCAGTGGATCATGACCAAGGCGATGAGCTTGCTCTTCTGGGATTAGGTTACAGAGAAGGGCCACTTCCATCCTGCTTGTAGACTCTGTCCCTTCTGGCCCAATGAAGCCAGCAGCCATGCCGGGGAGGCCCACTGGCCAAGGAGATGAGGGTGGCCTCTGGCCAACAGCCAGCAAGAAACGAAGGCCCTCCGTTCAAAACCTCTGGCAGAACTGAATCCTACTGACAACCTCACGAATAAGGTGGCAGCAGATTCCTCCCCAGTCCGGTCTTCAGAGAAGCCCCCAGCATGGCTGTCACTGTGACTGGGCCTCGGGACAGGGAGCGCAGCCGGGGAACCAGCTAAGTCGCACCCAGTTCCCAACCCACAGTGACTGTGACATAATGAACGGGTTGTTTGGAGCTGCTAAGTGTGAGGCAACTTGCTGTGCAGCCATAGATAACAAGCGTTTTCCTTTTCCTTTTTCTGACCCTTTCTACGGAGATCAAATCCATGGGCCTTCTTGCCCTTGGTCCAGCCAGCCCATGATGTTTCCAGTAGTAACGTGAACAAACACATGTGTTATTTCTGCTTTCTAATATTATTCATGGGTGACAGAGAAGGGGGGTGTGACAGTCTGGCCCATCTTATGCACAGGGAGTTGAGAGCAGAACCGTAAACATTGTGCATGCGTGTGACGCATTGTCTGCTTTGCTGAGACAACTGGCAAGAAAAGGACCCCAGACTCCAGGACTGTGGGCTTCACCAGATCTGCATACAGGAGGTATCTGCTGAGACAACACGGACGAGCCAATCAATTATCACACAAGACATAGCGGCTAGCCGTCACGCACTGGGCCATCTGCGAGGCAAGATAGCCGTGGCCACGTTACAGTAGTCACAGTGAGAAAAATCACTCCTCCAACCTGATACATGCCATCCTTTCTATATTTTTTACTGAGAGCAATCTGGGCTTGCTATTTAGCCGTGCTACAGAGCAGACTGTCAGCGGGATATAACTTAGAAGCGGTGTGCTTTACCTCGTGACTGACAACTAGCTCTCTGATATTTTTTTAAGGAAATGTAAAAAAAAAAAAAAAAAAAAACAAAACAAAACACACACACACACACACAATGAAAATGTCCTGCACAGCTGCAGTACACTTATTTAAATGCCTTTAAACATCCCCTGAATGTTTTTGCCTTGTAAGGATTGAATCCTAAAGAGTATTTGCCTACACTTTGCTTTCATAGACTGTGACAGGTAGGATGGGACAGAAATCCTCCAATGGAAACTTCACATATTCCAGATGGGGACCAAGGTCAGAGGGGCGGGGGGGCGGGCTGGCTTTCCTTTGTATCAGAAAGCCAGTTAATGCAGACAGGAGACAAATAACAAGCCAGCATACTATAAAGCTTCTTGATTTAATCCTTATGACAACCTAATAGGTACTAGAATTATCCTGTTATACAGATCTCAGGGAGGTTAAGTAACTTGTGCCAAGTCACACAGCTCACAAGAGAGGAGCAGAGCTTTTATTTAAATGCAACCCATCCTGACCTCAGAGCCTCAGATTTTAACCAATAAGCCATGCTATCTTTCATCACAGAGCTCCTACCTTTTATTAAATACTCCTTCCAAAACACCCAGTTGTTATAAAGATAATTATTTTTTCTAGCAAAAACCTTTGATAGTAAGCTGGGTATCTAGAAAAACAGGAAGGAAGGGCATTAAACTCATCACCTGTATGTGCTTTGTCTCATTGTTGCCCCTCCAGAGCCAGTCCAGTCATTCACTGGAAACTTTAGCTCTGATCTCACTTCCCAAGTTGCATGTGTCAGTTAGCTTTGGCTGCATAACAAATACTCCCAAACATAATGGCTTTAACCAAAAACTATTGAATGGGGATGTGTAAAGGGAAGGGATCCCAGAAGGTGGGGAGTGAATCTCCCTGGACCTTTCAGATATCTACACACAATTCTTTATGAGGAATCTCCACCTTGACCCACAGGCTCCTCCTACTCCATCTCTTCAGCTCACCGTGCCCAACATGGACACAGCATCATGTGTTCTTCAGAGAAGGCACCCCCTGCATCCTTCATCATCCATCACCTACTCATTCCCCAAAGTTAGAAATTGCAGAAACACCTGGACTCCTTTTTTCACATACATTTCTATATCTTTGCTGTAACAGGCTATGGGGCAAGACCTATAATTAAGACTCATTGTTGTGTGCCATCTTGACATCTGGTAAAAATCAAGAGGGCCTTGAATGATAGTCACAATTTCTCCTCCTGCCCCTGCTCCTGCAAATAAGGCTCCTTATCAAGGGACCAGGCACAGTTCCTGGGTATCTCCAAGTGGCAGGTTTCATCGCCTTGCCAGCCCATGGAATTATGCAAACAAGCCAGTCACATCCTCCCCGGGGAACCAGGGGCATCTCACCCTATTGGCACTATAAACACTGCCTCCCACAACCCTGCTGATGCAGTCTGTTCCCAAGGACAACCTCCACGTGGCCTGGTGAGGTGTGTGGTGGCCTCCCCCGTGGGTTGTGAACTTATATGACTAACAAACTTCTGTCCGTCTCGTCTATCCAGTATTTGGTTATCCCTATGACCCCACGGCAGAAATCCCTGCCTGACTGATGGATGAATAGGAGGTGGGAAAATACAGGTTTCATCGCCTTGCCAGCCCATGGAATTATGCAAACAAGCCAGTCACATCCTCCCCGGGGAACCAGGGGCATCTCACCCTATTGGCACTATAAACACTGCCTCCCACAACCCTGCTGATGCAGTCTGTTCCCAAGGACAACCTCCACGTGGCCTGGTGAGGTGTGTGGTGTCCTCCCCCGTGGGTTGTGAACTTATGTGACTAACAAACTTCTGTCCGTCTCGTCTATCCAGTATTTGGTTATCCCTATGACCCCACGGCAGAAATCCCTGCCTGACTGATGGATGAATAGGAGGTGGGAAAATACAGGTCTCTGGAGTCTTTCTTCTAAACATCCCTCACGTCTGCACCTTCCTCTCTATTCACCCGGTCACTGTCACTCCATGGCTTCCCAACTGGGCCCATTGCTCCTGCCTGATGCCCCCAACTCCACCGTACACAACACCTAAAACCAAACCTGAGCACATTATTCCTTTGCTTAACCCCCAGTGAAGTCTTCCTACAGCTCTCAGGGCAGAAGTGAAGTGACTTAGTTGGACTTCCATAGCGTTTTCAGGCTGTCTTGGCTTTCCTTTCTTGCCTCTTCTCCTAAGGCCTGGATACCTAGCCCTTGACCTGTGCTTTCTCTCCTGACCTCTGGGTCTCTTTGCTTTCAGGCATGAGGGCCTCTTTGTGGTCAAGGCCCTTTCCTTCTCTGCCTAACTCTGACTAGTCTAGTCCTTAATGACGCACATCTTGGGCTGCTCCTCCAGGAAGCTTGCCATACCCCTGGCTTACCTCTACCACAGCACATGCCTATATTCCACTTATCTCTTTACTGGTTCTTATTTCTGACAGACTATAAACTCCAATGCTCATGGGAGCCCTGCGATATAGAAGGAATTCAATACATATTTGTGAATTAATGAGTGAAGGACAGTTGAATATATTCCAGTGCCAATAAGTAGTTTATCTTTATTTTCATGACTGAGATGCAGCCTCTTATAAATGGGTTTTGTAAAAGCTTTAATGTTCTTTTTTTCCCCCCTAAGTTTCCCCCTCCCCACCATTTTATGCTCATATTAACCTGATTTCAGAAGAAACTGTTAGCACAATTCTATTTTAAGAACATACATTCGTAGGGGCAGGAAATGAGAAATTGCTCTTTGAAATGCTCTTGGGAAATTTCATTCCATACCTGGTGTTGTTTAAAATAAAATAGCTCCAGACCAGGATATAGAACAGGAGGCAAAATGAAACTTTGGTCTATAACATTACTTCCGATAAAAATCCCCTTGTAACAAAGGAACGCCGTAGGACCTCTAAATTGACTTGTTAAAGGGATTTCTTTTTTTAGACAAATACATGGTGAGAAGTTTCATAGGTTACCTGGAGAAACTCAGGCTGCCAGAGGATGGATTCCCAGCCTCTGCAGTGACTAAGCTCAGGAAGGGAGAGACCTAACCTAGAGAAGCAAGAAGAGGATTGTCTCCTCCATACATGCCCAACCTCCCCCGAGTCACCGGGCACAGTGCTGACTTGATGGGCTGCTTTCTTTTTGTGTCTGTTCTGTTTTGTGTATGTGTAGGTGGGTGGCATGTATTCCTGATTGGAACAGTTAGTTCTTTTTTTTTTTTTTTCTTCCAAATGTTTTTTATTGATTTTTAGAGAAGAAGGGAGAGAGATAGAAACATCAATGACACAGAAACATCGATTGGCTGCCTCCTGCATGCTCCTCCTGCTGGGGATGGAGCCAGAATCCTGGCCTGAGAATCAAACTGGTGACCTCTTGGTTAATGACCACTGGGTCACACTGGCTGGGCCAGTTAGTCCTTTTGAGGTGAGGTGATGAAGGATTAGAATTAAGTTAAATTTTTCTATGAATTCCATTTTCTAGCACAGCTTGAATAAGGAAGATATTTGAGTTAATTTTTGTTAAAATTATTTGATAAAGAGCACTTAATGATGGACAGGCCCCTTTCTAAACACCTTTCAAGTCATTTAATCCCTTGATAATCCTACATTCCTGTTTTACAGATGGGGCAGTTGAGACTCAGAGAAGTTAAGTAACTTGTCCAACGTCACACAGCTAAGAAGCTACATAGGATATTTACAGAGCCAGATAGCCCAGCTCTAGGATCTGTGTGCATAACCACAACACTAGGGAAGGAACTATTGAATTCTTATTCAATATTAGCTAGTTGGATTTAATTCATTTTGTTTAATCTTGACAACAAATGAGAGATACATTACTCTTGTTTTATAGAAGAAACTAGAGGCCCAGTGCACAAATTTGTGCACTAGTAGGGTCCCTCGGCCTGGCCTGTGGGATCGGGCCGAAACCGGCTCTCCAACATCCCCCAAAAGATCCCAGATTGTGAGAGGGTGAAGGCCAGGCTGAGGGACTCCACTGGTGCACAATCAGGGCTGGGGACGGATGCAGGAGGTTGGCCAGTTGGGAAGGAACTGCAGGAGGGCTCCAGGGCATGTCCAGCCTGTCTGGCTCAGTCCCGATCAGCCAGACCCCAGCAGGAAGCTCACCTACTGGTCAGAGCATCTGCACCCTGGTGGTCAGTGCACATCATAGTGACTGGTCAACTGGTAGACTGTCTGCCCCCTGGTTGTCAGTGAATGTCATAGCAAGTGGTTGAGTGGCCTTAGCATATCACTAGCATGTTATGCTTTGATTGATTGAATGGCTGACTGGTCGACTGGACACTTAGCATATTAGGCTTTTATTATATAGGGTAGGGCTGGAGGTCATAGGGGAGAGTTGTCAGTGGCAACGCTGGGCTATGATTCCATCTGGACCTCATTGTAAAACCTATGTGCTGTCCTGTCCTGCCACTGTCCATAACCCCAGGCACCTCTCTAGGCCAGAGCCCCATCCTTTCAGCCCTTGTGCCATAGGAAATACTAGAGCTTCAGATTTGTCCAGCATATATCCATCCAAGCCCAGGTGATCCTCATGGATTCCTGAGTCAGAAAGTGGAGAAGTCCCTCTCCTGTCTTACCGGTGAGAAAATCCTTGAATTAAAAGGGGGAAGGGATGCAGTGTTCAAGGTCAAACAGGCTGAAGATAAAAAACAATGCACATTTTCTAATTTCAAGACCAGGGCAATTTTTACTTTCTCACAGCTCCTTCAGAGTGGTTGAGTGACAGCTAAGTTGAGTGTTCTTGAAAAGCTGGTTGGTTGTTCGAAAATTTGCTTTCAACAATATCTTGAGAGCTAAATTTGAGGGAAAGGTTTAGAAAGGTAACATTGAGTGTCTTTGTTCAAAGGCAGGAAGAGAGAGAGACAAGTTTTCAAATGCTCAAGTGATTGACTTGGGGCAAAGAAGTAGATTTTGCTAAACTTTTTCTGAGTTGTAATCCAGTCCAATCATTCTCTAGAATGCACCAACTTGCCTCTGCTCACCCTGCTTCATGCTGTGTGGGTAAATGAGGAAGGAGGACTGCACTTCTTATCTTCTGATTCCTCACTATCCCCAATGCAATGTTGAAGGCTTTCATAGTTTTGATAGCTTGCCTTCTCAAATGACAATAAATAACCCCACTGAAGACAGTCCAACTGCATTGGCTCCAGACCTGTACATTAGAAACTGTGTGTGTATGGGGGAGGAATTGGATGTAAAATTTTGGGGCACATATCCTAGCCACAGTAAATGAGTTTCTTTGCTTCATTTTGGCATCCTAATAATCCTTTTCAAATGTCAGCCTCAAATATTTCCAACCATAATGTTAAAAATCGAATTAAAGATTCAGTGTAGTTGTTCAGTGGCATGGGCCAATGGCGCGCGCTCTCTCTCTCTCTCTCTCTCTCTCTCTCTCTCTCTCTCTCTCTCTCTCTCTCCTGTTATCTTTCAACTACACCTTCTCTCCTTGGCTAAGAGTCAGAAAACCCAGGCTTGGACCTGCTGAGGGGTCTTGGGGTCTTGGTTCTGAGATGGCAGAACAGGTTTAGGCGGAAGGGAAAACACTGTATTCTTCCACAATGGGATGGACCTGTGTTCTGGATGCACAGGCAACAAGGAAGCTGGATACAGTGCACATGCCTCATTTTATGGAAGTTTGAGGCTTAGAGCAGGAGAAGGCCGAGGGTAGAGTGTCAAGGCACAGGAGAGAGCTGGATTTGGGTTACGGCTCCTCCTGACCCAGTTTTCACATCTTTAAGATGGAAATGAAAGCACAGCTTTGAGGGGGATAGTGTACACTATTGTATCGGTTTTCTTTGTAAACTGTGCAAGGTCAGCCGGAGAGAGTGTGGCGGCCCTGAACTCAGGACCCCGAGCTCCTGGCTTTCCAGTGTATTCTCAGAGTATGTTCATTCTCTGCCACTCTTTGCCTTTGCAACAAGCTATTTAATCAAGCCATTTTCTCTCTTGGAGAACAGCTAAGCATGCATAACTTCCCCTTCTCTATGAACCTCAGGTAAAGCCCAAGTTCTCACATGGAAATGAACTAGAACTCTTCCTCCTAAGCTGATTGCTGACGGGGATGGTAGTCTCCAGGGCAACCGGGCCCCAAAGGTTCCCAGCACAAGTCTCAGGCAAAGGCACCTGTTTTCAATTAGCAGGAACAAAGACAGTCCTGGCAGCAACAGGCAAAGCCTGCTGGCGACATGGAGAATGGCTTAACCCTGTGGTCAGCAAACTGTGGCTCGCGAGCCACATGAAGCTCTTTGGCCCCTTGAGTGTGGCTCTTCCACAAAATACCACGGCCTGGGAGAGTCTATTTTGAAGAAATGGCATTAGAAGAAGTTTAAGTTAAAAACATTTGGCTCTCAAGAGAAATTTCAATCGTTGTCCTGTTGATATTTGGCTCTGTTGACTAATGAGTTTGCCGACCACTGGCTTAACCCTTTTCTCAGAAAGGCTGGGGAGGAAGCAAGCTCAATGGGGCAGCTTTGCTGGTGACCTCCGCTTACACCCCGACCTTCGCCCTACTCTGTGTGGGCCTCCCCAGCCTCCCTGGCACATGGTTTTATCCCCACCACCGGCGTGTCGTCATTTACAGAGCCCTGTTTATATCATTGTCTCCTTTCTCATCTCGACAGCGTGTGAGAGGATAAAGCCACCGTGGCTTTCACCGCCAGGGAAATCTAGCTTTCCAAGGGCAGGCATGCCGCTTGGTTGAGAGAGCCAGGAAACGGCAGCGCCAGGAGTTGAGCTGGCGAGTGCATTCTGATTTGGAGCCCCAGCACCATTCCCAGGCCTGTTCTCCTCATCCCCTGGGGCCACCTCTATCATTCTACAGCAGGGTCTGTGCTCAATGCGCAGAAGAATGGCCTGGTTTGGGAAACACTGCCCTAGGCTCAAGGGTTCTCAGTTCTAGCGATGTCTTGAACCACTTGGACAGCTTATAAAAGTAAACGGGTCAGACCCCAGCGGAGACCAATTCTGTGGGCTTCTCTGGGAGGGGGATTGCCCGTAGAGCCAGGGCTCGGATGAACTCTGAGGACCCTTCCAATCCTGAGAAACTGTAAGTCTTGAGGAGGGGAGCGGGGCTGGCACCAGGACCTTGGGAGGTACGGAGGTCTGGGACATTTCATCTTCAGGGCAGACGGTCTAGCAGCCCAGCCGTGGGCAAACTACGGCCCGCGGGCTGGATCCGGCTCGTTCAGCTGTTCTATCCGGCCCGCGGAGCCGAAAGAGCGGAGGGTTCTCTTGCTCTCCCCTCCGCTCCTTTACTTTGAATTTATATTAGTTCACACAAACACTCCATCCATGCTTTTGTTCCGGCCCTCCAGTCCAGTTTAAGAACCCATTGTGGCCCTCCAGTCAAAAAGTTTGCCCACCCCTGGGACTCTAGCCTCTGTTCCCTCTTGGACTTTATTCCGGCCTATTGCCCAGTCCCTTCACTGGTGTTCATCTAATCAGCCCGTGTGGAAATGGAGTGTGTTTATGTTAATGTCACATGTTCTTTTTCTTCCTGGTTAGATTCCTGACAGTTGATATCAAGAAGGAACTGCAGTTCCTCAAAGATCACAGCGAGGAATCGTAGAGAAAGCACCTGCCCTCTGAGGCCCAGGAGGCCAGGCTGCCTGCTCTGTTCTGCCCCAGATTCGCGAGTGACTTAGGTCAGGCCATGCCACCTCCAGGGCTTCGGGCCCATGGGAGCTTGTCTCTGAGGGCCTTCCCACTCCCAAACTCCACAGTCCTGGAGGGCGGAGCAGGGGCCAGTGTAGGAGCAATGGGGAGTGAAGGTGGGTCCGCAGGCACAGCCCGGCCTCTGGCTTGGCTAGCCTTGCAGGTGGCGGTGGCATTTCTGAGCCTTTGGTAGCAGAACCAGCAGAAATGCTCAGTGAAGAAGAGAACAGACTCTGTGTCAATGACGTGCGCTTCGAATCCTGACTCTGTGAGATCAGTTTACCGGGCCTCGCGTATCTTTTGTCTCCCCTGTAAGAGAAGAAGCCTGTGAAGTTGAGATAATAAGCACCGCCTGTTTAGAGCTGATGTTAGGATTCGATGAAACAGGTGGACACAAGCTGGGCCCAGTGCCCGTCAATGCCAAGCGTTCAGCTCAGGGCAGCGACTGCTCCCACCGCTGCTGGCAACACTGCTGCTACCCCCCTCACTACTCCTGTACCCCCACCACAGGCACCTACTGGGGTGTGGAAATCAAATCAGGGAGCGTAAGTAAGAGATGAGTTAGAAACACTCCCTGCTCTCCGAGCTCACGATCTGACAGCGTGGCACAAGCATGCACACCCATTGGTGGACAGCCGACGGGACAACGGCTCTCCAGCAGAAGCCCGGCAAGCGCATGGGGGTTTAGAGGCAGAAGCTGCTTCTGATGGGGCACCACACGAGCCTCCCTGGGGGAGTGGACTTTGGGCCCCGTGGGCTTTAGACTTGAGTGATAAAGGCATTCATTCTGTATGCTCAGCTGTCGCTGTCCACTCGTGCCATGCTGAACACACCTGAGTTATGCATTGTCTGCATTGCATTCATTAGGATGGATCTCATTTTAATCTTCCCAGCTTTTAAACATTTCAGCTGGGTTACTTCTCCCACTGGTATTCAGTTTAAGACACATAGAGGAGGGAGATACATAGGTTAGCAGCAGAACAGAGAGCTTGTTTATGTCTTTGCTGGCCAGGATATTTGGTTAGTTAATTACACCCAACGGAGGAGCCCGAGAGTAAGGCAGAGTCACCACAGACAGCGGGGTCCTTGTCCAGCTCTCCAGCAGCCTCTTGGCGAGATGGGGGCTTGCCGGGCATCATGGGAGCAACACGTGGCTTCCTGGTCACAGATTCTCAGTTCCGGTTTCATAGTTACATCTCCACGGTCTTGGACAATCTACTTTTGGAGTCTTCACTTAGTTCATCTATCCTTTTGTTCATTCAACAAACATTTATTGAGTCTGTCATCACACCATTGAATAGGATGCCGACCTCATCCTCATGGGGCTCTGGATCTAGAGGAAAAATAGAAAATTACAAATAATTATAAAACAGTGTGAAAGCCAATTGAGAAATGCCCATGTTTTTCTGAGTGTCCAGAAGGGGCGCCTCACCCAGCCTGAGGGGGCAGTGGTTGGGGGAGGCCCCGGGGAGGCTCAGAGGCTCTCTGGCAGGTGGCAACATCACCTGGATCTCCTTTTGTTCTCTCCCACTGCTTTTCTGTGCACCCTTCCGCCATGCTCCTGGCTTAGGCTATCTTATGTCTCACATCCCACCAGCTGTGACCATGTCTTCATGGGACAGCCATTCCTCTTCTCTGAACCCTGATTTTCTCCGTAGTAAAATGTCAATGGTTGAGTTCCAATGTTGACCCCTCCGCCCCGATTTCTTTGAAACCATGATGGTTTTTGTTCTAATGTGACATTTTTCGGCCTCAAAATATCTCTTTTCCATCCTTGTGAGATGCTGGCCTGAGGGCACTGACAATGACAGTTGGGTTATAAGACCCCTCCCCCCTCCCTCTTCCCTGATTGTTTTCTCTCCTGGATTTCATCTACCTGCCAATAATGTTCCTTCAGAGTGGCAAGTGCCACATTGGAGTCGCTTTTCCTAAAGTGGGAGCAGTCCATTTTCTCACCTAGTGCTTATCTTCCAAACACTGGGCTCTTACCAGCATCCTGGGAGGATCCTTTGTGTGTGTTTTTCATTTGGCTTTTCTTGAACAATTTTTGACTTTTCTTCACAATGTAGTTTTGTAAGACTCATTTCACAACTCAGAAAAAAAGTCTGGATGTACGATTTTGAGATTCTGCTATGGAGACATATTCAGAACGTGCCGATAGAATTGCTTATATCCTCACAGGGTGTGGTCATCCCTGCAAAAGGGCTCATAAAATATTGTGATTGGCCATTACCTCCTAGGGCACACAAGATACCAGCACCCTGTGTGAAGAAGGCCCTGGCTTGTTCTCTTCCTCATTTATTCATTCGTTGACTCATTCATTGAGAGCTTGTTGACATCAACTGTCTTCCATTGGGGTTGATGGTTGCCACTGGTTCAAACTATGGCTTCCTCGCCTTTCTCCTTGTGACCTAGCTTTTACCGCGGTGTCTTGACCATGTGGCTGCCCATCCCTTTGGTTCTCTGACATAACATTCTTACCTTCTGTCTTTTCCTTAGAACAGCTAATTTGCTCCAGTAGGAATTATGTTAGTGGATTTTTTTGTGGGGCCTCCTTCTTCCCCCCAGACTTTCTGGCTTCAAGATGATGATGGTTTTATTAATTACCCACCAATTCAACCTGGATTACCCTCATCCTAACCTCCAGGTGCTCTCTCTCCTAGTCCTTCCCATGCCTCAATTTTCCAGAACCATCCATTTCCAGTAAATTCAAGTCTTGCATTGCTGGTCATGCTTTAAATCAGTGCGTAGGGCTCAGTGTTGGATGAGACAAAGTTCTCAGGTTGACCGTTACGCCAGTTAGCAATGCTCGGAACACGGTCCAAAGTTCACATAGATGCGGTCCCACAAATAGGTCTAGGCAGACATAGGTTCTCTCTCCTGGCCCTTTGACTTCCTCCTGCCTCTTACAGAAAAGACAAGACTTAGAAAAGAAGTGAGGGTTAGAAAGGAAGAAGAAGTTGTTGCTGTCCTAATGAAGCACTCCCAGGGAGATTCAGGCATGCACACAGAAAAGGAAATTGTTTAAGTGGTAAAAGAGCTAGAGAGGATTTTAAGCACTTTGGGGGAGAAATAGATAAGTCACAGAGAAAAATGGATATTCTAATGAGTAGGAAAAGAGAATTAACAATAAATGAGAACAGCTGAAATATTGAAGAAAGAAGAAAACAGACTCAGGGGTTGGGCAAGTAGCCTCACAGCCCAGGATGTGAGTGATGATGAGAGCTCAGTGGCGATGGTACGGGAAGGGAGAGAATTATTGTGGAAACACAGCCAGCTCCCTCCTGCATTTCCCTGGATGTCACTGCTGTCCCCAGCACCCCCTTTCCTTGTCATTGACCCCCACATTTAGTCTTTCTTAAGGGTCCTCAGGGCTTATAACTAAAGCAGGAGAGAGCTAACTCTGATCTGATTTCCGGTGGAAACACACTTTGTAAAGGCTGCAAGCTGTCTATTTAAAAATGATGAATTAAACATAATGAGTATTTCCTCACTAGATTTCTATCCCTATTAAGTATTTTGTGAGATTTTTATTACTTGCTAAGAATCTAAGTTATTTCCTCTAATTTTTCTTGCAAAGGATGAATTCAGTATTTCCACTGTTCTCATTTATTGTTAATTCTCTGTTCCTACTCATTTATTAGAATACCCATTTTTTCTCTGTGGTTTATCTATTTTTTCCTCTGAAGTGCTTATAAAATCTTCTCTAGCTCTTTACCACTTAAATAATTTACTTATCTCTGTATGTTTTTCTATTGCCTGAATCTTTTTGGTTTGGCCTTTAGCTGAGGAATAATTAAATTCTCTCCTTTAAGATCTTATCTTTTGGGACAGCATGAATGGACCTGGAGAGTATCATGCTAAGTGACATAAGCCAGTCATAGAAAGACAAATACTATATGATTTCACTTATATGTGGAATCTAATTAACAAAATAACAAAGTGAACACAGATTTACATACATAGAACAGACTGACAGCTGTCAGAGGGGAGAGGGTTGGGAGCTGGTGAAAGGGGTGAATGGATGAAGCAAAGACGCAGACAATAGTTCCTCTGCTGGTGGGTGGGAGAGACCCTAGACCACATGGAGAGGGAGAGGGGCCAGGGGTCCCAGTTTCCCCATTAGCTGCCAGGTGACTAACACCATATGAGACCCTAAGCAAGACCCACAGAACTTCCTTCCCACTGGAGCTCAAACTTCAGAACCACGAGAGAAGTTGTGTGGCTGGCGTTTTAAACCGCCACGGTTTAGGGAGCTTGATGATGCAGCCTGAGGAAAGCAAAGCAGCTCCTCTGGTCTGCAACCCTTCTCCTCTGCTCTGTGCTGCTTCCCGGTTTTACCCGCGTAATTTCCCCATCCGGTCCATGTCCTAACGACCATCGTGGGAGTGGGATTTCTTAGCACCTCCTTAGTCTTACTGGGAAAATGACCTTGATCTTCCTTGGAAACACTAACTCGGTTTTTACCTTTTCTTCTCAAGGAATAAGGATACTTTCTATTTCTTTTTTAAAATATATTTTTATTGATTTCATAGAGGAAGGGAGAGGGAGAGAGAGAAAAAAACATCAGAGCCCACAGCCTTTGCATGTGCCCTGACTGGGGATCGAACCATGACCTCCTGGTACATAGGTTGATGCTCAGCCACTGAGCCGCCACGCCGGCCAGGCCAATCCTTCATATTTCTGAAGTATCTGCAGGCATATGTTGGCATTAAATGTGAATGATCTGTTTATATTTTCCCAACATCCGTAAAAAGGTAGTCTTTATCAACCATTTACAAAGGGGAGAACTGAACAAACATGAATTAAATTACCACTTGAGTCAGGATGCCATGGAATGGCCGTTGAGCCTGGGTTCTTCAGATTCTAATGTCATCAGATCAAAACTGATCTGAGACCTTGGAGCCGAGGGATGTGCTATGAGGAACACAGACCCCCAGCCTTTTCCAGAAGCTGAACTTGTACCCCTTAGACTGGAGCCTCCACGGATTCCTCCTTGATCCCCAGCTCACCTGCTTGCTAACCACTGTGGTTAATGAACCTTTCATCTCTTGGGAATTGAAAGATCCCTCTGAAGCCAGTCATTCAAATGTCTTGCTGCTGACGAGATGTGATGGCCCAACACGAAACATTCCCAAATGGGAGCTGATGAGCTGAAACGCTGGGGCACAGGCCCTGGTCAATGACATGTTTCATCTTGGAAACAGCCCAAGTGCCCAGCAGCAGATGAGTGGATAAAAAAGCTGCGGTACATCTACACAATGGAATAGTACACAATCGCTTCTCGGCCTTTTGGCTAAGATCAAGTGTGGAATAGTACACAGCTGTAAAAAAGAAAGAACTCTTACCATCTGCGACAGCATGGAGAGACCTGGAGAGTATTATGCTGAGCAAAATAAACCAGTCAGAGAAAGGCAAGTATCACATGATCTCACTCATATGTGGAATCTACTGAACAAAATACACTGATGAACAAAGTAGATCCAGAGACATAGAAGCATGGAACAGACGGTCTAACCTCAGAGGGAAGGCTGGGTGGGTGGGTGGGAAGAGATCAACTGAAGAACTTGTATGTATATGCATAACCCATGGGCACAGACAATTGGGTGGTGATGGCCTGGGGTGGAGGCGGGGGGGGGGAGCTCTAGAAGAGGTCAATGGGGGAAACAAGGGGACATAGGTAATACTTTCAACAATAAAGATTTTTAAAAAATGTAAAACCCAGTTTCTGAATTGGTGCCTCCTGAACAAAAATGATTCTGGTGATGCAGGTTCATTAGAACAGGAATAGGGAAGAGATGAGAGAGTGAGCAATTAATATTTCATTACAATATCTCCAGAGGTTTCCAGAGCAATGGATATGGGAGAAGGGAAGCTTTTAAGAAGAAAAATGGTGCATATAAATGGCTCAGTAAAATAAGTGTTTTCACATTTTACTTAGAGAAAAACATAGTGTACGTTTTAGCAGAGAAAAGTGGATATTTAAATAATTTATCAGACTTCTTTCCTTAGGGAAAATGCGGAGTAGTAACATCTCCGGAGCTCTCTAGAAAAGGGTACATTTTTAGTTTCTAAAAGTGGAAAAGCACCTAAAATAAGAAAGGCAGAATAAGACAGAGGCAGAAACACTGAAGCGGGAATCCGAGGCCCTGAGCTCGACGCCAGCTTCGTCACTGCTCATTGAGTGATCTGCAATCAGTGTCTGCCTCCTTCCTGCAGGCCCTCATTGTCCCTGCGTAAAGTGGCTGGTCACAGAGCACCGGGCAGGCTCTGGGGACCTTAGAAGTCACGTGGTCCCACAGCTCATCTACTCTGATGCCCGGTGTACATTTTCCTGCAACAACAAGGTCCTCAAAGTAGGACTCGGAATTCTGAATGGGTGGGCCTCCCTTTTCTATTATATTATGTGGTCACAGTGTATGTGAATTTTTACTGAACGATAGAATATTTATATTTAAAAAGATGATACATTATCAGCAGACTCATCTTGGTAAATGGACTGTAGTTGCCTACTGTGATCCATACCCCAGGTGTTTCAAACTATCAAATTCACCATCTGGAAGGTCTTCAGCATTCCATCTAAAGCAAGCATGTCGAACTCGCGGCCCATGGGCCGCATGCAGTCCACAACGAATATTTTTGTGGCCCAGCCAACATAACGGTATGTAAGAAACTTTTTAATAAAAATTGCGTAACTTAATTTTTGCAATATCCTATTGCACATAATTATTAATAGCAAACTACAATGTTCGCTAATGACTGATTACTATAATCGTGTTGCATTCATTTCCCTTACACGCCTTATGTGCAGGCGCACCATTTCTCTCCACTAATACCAGCAGCGAACATTTCAGCAGCCGATTGCCGCGTCATTAGTCTCGGACTGACTTATTTTCTGTGCACAGCAGGCAATATTTTGTTTTCGGAGAACAAGAAAAATAGGTTTATTTGTGTTACGCTTATTAATTTGTGCAGTTATTCAGTGTCTGGTAAGTTAATGTTCAAGAAAAAAATATTAACTTTTATTAAAATGTTCTATTATTTTATGTTAACGATGACTCATTTATTTCAGCCCTTTGTATTCAGCATGTCTCTATCGAAATAAACCTACGTTTCTATAAAAATTGAAGCTTTTGTTTTTTTGTGGCCCACACACACTTAAACCTTGTTTGTTTGGCCTGTGTCAGCCTTTGAGTTTGACATGCTTGATCTAAAGGGTCTCAGGTCTTGGAGCTCCCTATGTCTTTAACGAGGTCCCGTGACATCTAGGAAGAAGATTCAACAGCTGCAGTACTGATACACTGTCAGCGCTCCCTGTTCCGTGGAGCTGTTATTAAACAACAAAAATTAAGTCAAAGTAAACAGCAAGAGCTCTGCAATGCTGTTCTGGGCAGCTGATGGGTTTGTTGTGATTTATGCTGTGGTCCATCCCCCTTCACACTGAAGGAAGATTTGTTAAGTGCAAGAATGTAGGAGGCATAATGACTAAGGGAAAAATTAAGTTGCTGTGAAAAACAAGAACACTGCTTTTAAGTTTAAGCAGTAAATGATCAAATTTGAAAAATATTTAATAATGCACAGACTAGTTAGGTAGTTAGGATATAATATTTCATTACAATATCTCCAGAGGTTTCCAGAGCAATGGATATGGGAGAAGGGAAGCTTTTAAGAAGAAAAATGGTGCATATAAATGGCTCAGTAAAATAAGTGTTTTCACATTTTACTTAGAGAAAAACATAGTATATGGGTATCCTATATAGTAAAATGCTAATATGCAAATAGACCGAACAGTGGAACAACCGAACAACTGGTCGCTGTGACGCGCGCTAACCACCAGGGGGCGTGTGTGGAACATGGCAGGTGTTGGCCATGGTGGGACGGTGGAGCAGGTTAACGCGGGCGCCAGATCAAGGCAGGGTGCTGGTCACTGTCATTGGGATGGGCTTCTGGTGGTTACTGAAAATTATTTGCTCCCATGTGCTGTGGTCTGCCTAGCGCTCACACCTGCTGCCAGCACCAGCCCTGCTCGCACCCACTGGTGGCATCAGAGCCGCTGCTTGCACCCGCTGCCAGTGCCCAGAACTGGTCCCCATCGCTCAGTGCAGTCAGCGGGTGCGAGCACTGGCTGCTGGCCCCAATCGCTCCTGAGGGCTTCTCCACCTCCCCCTGTTCCCGCTGATGGCGCCAGCCCCAGTTGCTCCACTCTGTCAGCGGGTGTGAACAGGGCAGGTGCGGTCAGCACATGGGAGCAGAGGCGGGAATGGAGCTGCCAGCAGACGGGGCCAGGGGCAGCAGCGGGAGAGGCCAGGGAGGGCCACGGATGATGGGCCAAGACCTGCCCCTGTGCCCACCGCAGCCTCACGCCCCACAGTTCCTTTCAAGGTGCACAAATTTGTGCACTGGGCCCCTAGTTATAAATATAAACAGTGGCCCTAACTGGTGTGGCTCAGTGGATAGAGCGTCGGCCTGAGGACTGAAGGGTCCCAGGTTCGATTCTGGTCAAGGGCATGTACCTTGGTTGCGGGCACATTCCCGGTGGGGAGTGTGCAGGAGGCAGCTGGTTGATGTTTCTCTCTCATCGATGTTTCTAACTCTCTATCCCTCTCCCTTCCTCTCTGTAAAAAATTTATAAAATATATATTTAAAAAATATATATAAAAACAGTGTCTTGCCTGAGCTGAAGCAAGGTCTTTGATATTTTTGAGGAAGAGAGATAGGCTACATCCCTTTTCCACATGTCCTGAGGAGCCTCCTAGGAAACCCTGAGTCATTGTGTTGTTGAGATTTAGACATAGGAGTTGATCAAGGTAAGTCATACTATAGTGTTAATGGCTTCACTGTTTTTTAGAGTAATTTCATTGTTTTGTTCCAGATTTTCTGGATGAGGGAAACCTGAATGTTTTAGCTTATTTATTTTCCCATTTTAAACATTTAACTTCTTATCAAAGTAATATCTTTACACAGTTTAAATAGAATAAGTCAAATAGAATAAGAAGGCCTATCACAATAACAACACAATGCCATCCCCCTTCCCCTCTCATCTGCACTTGTGAATCTTGCTTCTCAGAATTAACCTCTTTCAACCTTGTGAGCTATTCTTGGTATTTACCCCCTGATTCCCATATAACATACTTACTAGGCCATTTCCGATTGATCCGTTTATGTATTGTGAATAGTCATTTTTATTGTGGAACTAAGGATTTAATGCCCTTATAATTTCTCTTCATGTCTATGCCTCCTGTTCTTCCTCCCGCCAAGCATGGCAATATTCCAATTTTTGGTTAAATCGCTATTCAAATGGTTATATTATTTTGGTCATATAAACATTGTTCACAGATGAACTATCTGTGATAGTGCCTTTCTTTTGTACAATGTGTCACTTTTTTTCTTCCATTTGCTTCTCTAGGTATCTCTCCCTGATTTTCCCCCAACTCTTTAAAAGACATTTAAATATTTTGTTAGGGTAGTCAAGCATATAAGATATAAATTCTAAATTTCAAGGAGTCACCTGGCAAGAAAGAAGGTGTTAGTTTTTATAGGAATGTGTCACTCTGAACCTTTCATCCTAAAAAGGATTTACTACTAATAATCTTTCATGTATGAACCGGCATTTTGGAAGCTGACGTCTAAGGCATTTCTCAAGTTGATTTTATTATTTATTTATTTATTTATTTATTTATTTTTTAAAATATATTTTATTGATTTTCCACAGAGAGGAAGGGAGAGGGATAGAGAGTCAGAAACATCGATGAGAGAGAAACATCGATCAGCTGCCTCCTGCACACTCCCCACTGGGGATGTGCCCGCAAGCAAGGCACATGCCCTTGACCAGAATCGAACCTGGGACCCTCGAGTCCGCAGGCCGACGCTCTATCCATTGATCCAAACCGGTCAGGGCTCCCAAGTTGATTTTAGTGCCTGTGTTTCTCAGAGAATATGATTACCAAGTACCTTTAATAAGCCTTAACTTCACGACTTTCAGCAAAATAACCTTCAGGTTCTTAGAGATAATACACAAGTAATACCCTTATCAGTAAAAAGTGCTTAGGATTGCTGGAAAAAAGTTAACACTGGTGAAACATGCCATATGCTAGGCAATGTGCTTTGCTGTTTGTTTCTGAGGCCATTTGCAGGCGTTGAGATAGGGTTTTTTGCTGTGTGCAGGATATGGAAATTTATATCTTACATCATGACACATTCCACTTCCTTGGCTGAAAATCTGTCATTATCTCTTTTGTAAAACGAATCTCTGGGCTCCAGAGAACAAAATCCTGAGCAACTATGAATAAAGGATAAAGTTTTCTTTTCATAGCACTGCCCCCCTCCCCGCAAAGGAGGGGAGATGATTCCAGAAAGACAGGTATCAGCATTTGCAAACAGTGTGTCTTCTAAGGAAAAACAGAAGTTTACAACTTCTTTGGAAGACTACATTTGGAGTTTTGTAAACTATTCCATTTCAGGAAAACTACTTAAGGGAGTTAATTACTTCAAAGCCCATATTCTGGAGTAGTTTTAGTTTATTTAGGGCCCATGTACTCACACCCAAGCTAAAGTACATAGAAATTGTTTTATTCTTTTGAGGCTTGATTTTCAGCTTTGCTGGCTAGGACCCGACCACCCTGCCGTCCAGGGCTGATGGGTCCAGCACTGAGGCCATGTCTTGCTCAGGATTCTGCTCGCTGCCACATGTTGGGGGGCCTCTCCTCTCCAGCTGCTGGGAACCAAACTGTCCTCTGACCTGGGAGTCCTGGGGCTTGTTCAGCTGCCCCTACTGGCAGCTTTTCCCTGGGCTCATTAGTTGCTTTTTAAAAAATATATATTTTTATGATTTCAGAGAGGAAGGGAGAGGGAGAAAGATAGAAAGACACAGAGAGAGAGAAACATCAATGATGAGAGAGAATCATTGATCGGCTGCCTCCTGCACACCCCCTTCTGGGGATCAAGTCTGCAACCTGGGCCCTTGACTGGGAATCGAACCGTGACCTCATGGTTCATAGGGCTACACTCAACCACTGAGCTATGTCGTCTGGGCTAGACCCTTATTTTCAAGTCATCATTAGTAATTAATAAGTAGGTCTTTCTGTGATTACTCTATTAAAATTCAAGATTGACATAACTACTTCAAATATTAAAAAGACAAAGTAAACACCCAATCAAGGTGCCCTGAAATACAAATGCCATCATGAAGCCAGACCCCTAACTCTCGGCCAGATGGGATGCACAGGGTGGAGACAGATGAAAAGCCTTGGAACCAGACCCATCGGATGTAGCTTCCAGCTTTGCTGTTTTTAAGCTACAACACGAGGCAAGTTGCTTAACCTCTCTGACCTCCAGTTTCCTTCACTGTAAAATACAGTTAGTAACTGAGATACGTTATGTAAAACACACAGCAATGCCTGGCACGTAGCAGGCACTCCACAAGGTACCTGTCCTCATGGTCTAGTAATGAGCAGAGTGAGGTGAGAAGTTGTGGGTTTGAAACCCAACTCACTGGTTTGCTTGTGGACATGCTTTTTTGTTTTCCTCTGCCTCTTCATGGCTATCATAACGATTAGGAAACATTTAGTAACGCCAGGACCATAGTAAGCAGAAAAATGTATAATTTCCTTTTTATTTAAAAAAATATGACAATTACATTTAAGAAAAGTGTGTAAACAGAAAAGGTACAACCAAGGTATAAGAACAAAACAGAAAACAAAACTCTCAGGAGACAGAGAGGCGTGACATCTTACTTATTTTTACAACCATCGTGAGCATGATCTCAAAAGTGTTCTAATGAATGAGGGCCACTCCTTATGCTCACCCGCTTTTCAGTGCACAAAGCTTTGGCCCGTGCTCACCAGTGCTCACGGTGCTTGCTGAACTGTTCCATGGAGAAGCCGTGGCAGCTAAAAACATCACATTTACCTGTCCGGCATGGCTCAGTGGTTGAGTGTCGACCTATGAACCAGGAGGTCATGGTTCAATTCCCAGTCAGGGCACATGCTCAGGTGGTGAGCTCAATATCCAGTAGGGGGCGTACAGGAAGCAGCCGAATGATGATTCTCTCTCATCATTGATTTTTCTCTCTCTCTCTCCCTCTCTCTTCCTCTCTGAAATCAATAAAAATATATACATTTAAAAAATAAATAAAAACATCACATTCAAGATACAGAAACTGCCTAAAAAGATGTTGGCCCTTGGCTGGGCCTTGAGGTAGACCATTCATATATTTATTCTTCTAGGCCAGTAGCTCCGGTCTTCCCTGAGAGACACCTGCCTCCGTGCCTCCCTGGACTTTTCACAGTGTTTGCAAACATAATAGAATTAATCTGTCAGTCTAACCGCTCAGCTCTCCTGAGCCACCAGGCAGAGACACAGCTGGCAGGACGTGCTCGGGACTGCTCTCCATTCAGGAAACGGCCGTGGCTCGATGCAGATCTTATTGGCTCCTGGAACGTGGCCAGCAAGGCTGGCTTCCTGACCTACACAGACAAGTCTGCAAACGCCACTTACTGATATAGCAGCTCGTTTCATTTACTCGATAGAAAGCTTCCTTTGCTCCTCCTAAGCTCTTGGCGATTACCCTGTTTGCTATTCATTTCTCTGCGTCACTTATAAACCATTCAAGGACCTTCTGGACACAGAATTCTATGATGTTTCTATGACTAAACCAGTCACGTGTGTATCGTGATGACCGTTGCGTGTAGTGTCACGGTTCTAGCTGCGACTTGTTGGTAGTCTCTTAGCGTCAGAGTTCTGCAAAACCATGTCTGAATTGTGTGGATGTTTTTGAAATGCTAAGCCAAGGCCCATCTCGGATAATCTTTTTGTTTGTTTGTTTCTTTGTGGTTCAAATGAATATTGACGAGTTGTTGTTTTCATTAATGTGCTTAGCAGTATTTTTCAGAAAGACCTTGACATCTCAAGAGGAAGTCCCATGGCCTCAGTGGTCAATTTTCAACCATATAACCTCACTTGACGGTTGTATTTCAAACAGTGCATGGTTATGTGGAGTGAGCGAGAAGAATGTTGGACTAGGTTCATGGAAACATGGATTCCACTTCTGCTCTCACCACTTCAGACATGAGAGCTCTATGGCAAGTCATCTAACATTTCTGCAATGGGGCTCCTACATTGAAAAACAAAGCCTGAGGGAAAATTCTGGATCAACACACACATGTACAATATTGTTATTGCTGTTGTAATATATTTTAGGCTTATTTGCATTAGCAACAGGTAACAAAGCAGTCACTAAGCATGTGCTGCCCGCTTCAGTAGGAGTCAATTGAGAGGCAGACAGAGGAGACTGACAGCCGGAATAAAACGACTGCTAGCATCACTGGGTTGGAGACCGTGGGTTGGTCTATATCCAGAGCCAACCTTCCCATTATCATCCACTTGGCTGGAGGCCAGAGCTGGCAGTCATCGTGCCAGGGCGGAGCCTGCATGGCTAAGCGGACCCATGGGCTCCTCGTGCCCTCCCGCTTCTTCCCCTCCAGACCCCCCATCACACTGGGTCTCCAACCTCCACGCTCCTGCCGCATAGAAACAAGTGAAAGGGGCATCGATAGGCAGAGTGTATAATGTTAGTGTGCTAGAGAGCGCGAGGGGACACGCAGAGTTATTGTGGTTCTCCACCCCAACCTCACCTCCCACCATTTGCAGATGGGGAAGCTGCAGTCCCCCGGGATGGGAGGGACCCACCTCAGATCTAGGTCAAGTAAGAAGCAGAGCAACAGAGGAGGTGGTTTCTCTTCCCTTTCAATGCAGAGAGCCGTGTTGGAGGAAGCCTACCAGTAAAGGATGAGGAATAATACAGACGCACCTGAGCTGCTCTGATGGAAGTGGGGTGAGAGACCAAGAGGTCCACTTGTTACGTGCTCTGATCCCGGGGGGGTCCTTGAGGAGGTCTCCTGAGCAGACGGGTCTCCTGAGCAGTGGTATTGCTGTCATGTGTAACAATGACACTAGATATACTATTCATAGTAAGAGCTAGTACTTTCTGAGTCCTTCATACTAGGCACTGTTCTAAGTGCTTTAAATATTATCTTACTTAATCCTCCAAACAACCCTAGGATATAGGTGCTAGTATCCTCCCCATTGTATAGGTGCTTTGATAATCAAGTCAAGGAGATGTTAAGTGGCTCACACAGACAGTAGAGAACAGCTCAAGCAGCCGAGCAGTCCAACTCCGTGGCTCTTGTTTTGTTTTTTTAAAAATATATTTTTATTGATTTCAGAGAGGTAGGGAAAGGGAGAGAGAGAGATAAAAAACATCAATGATGAGAGAGAATCATTGATTGGCTACCTCCTGCATGATCAGGGATCAAACCTGTAATCCAGGCATGTGCCCTGACCCGGAATTGAACCATGACCTCCTGGTTCATAGGTCAATGCTCAACCACTCTGAGTTACCGTAACCAGGCGTGGCTCTTGTCCTTCACAATGCTTTGGGTCTGTATCGTGCTGAGCGCTGCGTTTGCTGCTTCACATTATGTAATTTCATCTCCATCCTCCTCTCAACCTCCCCAGGAAAGGCTCTTCCAGTTAGCATAGGGATCTGAGTCTCAGAAGGATAAGAGCTGACTGTGATTCAAACATCGGTTCACAACAGGAGAACGGAGTTTGCATGTCGCTTGTTGCTCTACCCATGCTGTTTTCTACTCGTGTGTAGCTTTTGAACACTGTGGTATGGTATCCATAGTCTGAGGGTAAGGAGGCCTGGCTCAAGTCTTGGTTCTGTCATTCAGTAACTCGGTGTCTCAGTGAAGGCACCCCGTGGAAGTGGCAGCTTTCCCATTTTTGAACATTGGGCTGGGACCTCAGATGCCAGTCCTCACTGGGAGGAGTCTATAGTCTGGAGACCAAGGAGACCCAGGTGGAACCTCCAGTTTCCCACCCACTGACTGCCCTCAGGGGACCTCTAGGAGGGTAGAAACTTTTTAAATCTGTTTCCTTGTCTAAAAAAATAGGCATTATAAGTGGTGGGGATCAATTCTCCTTGAATCTCTCGGGTTTCTACGTATTTGGGTATGAGCAGGCAAATTGTTTCCAAATAGCTTTTTGAGAATCCTATATAATAAAAGCCTAATATGCTAAGTGTCCGGTCCTCTGGTAGGCCGTTCAACCAATCAAAGCGTAATAAGCTAATGATATGCTAAGGCTGCTAAACTGATCACTATGATGTGCACTGACCACCAGGGGGCAGACGCTCCTACTGGTAGATTAGCTTGTTGCTGAGGTCCAGCCAATGGAGACTGAGCGAGATGGGCCAGACACTCCCTGGAGCCCCCCCCCCGTGGTCCCTTCCCGGCTGGCCAACCACCCTCGTCCCTCTCTGGCCCCGGTCGTACACTGGTGGGGTCCCTCAGCCTGGCCTGTGCACTCTGGCAATCCGGGATGCCTTGGGGGATGTCGGAGAGCTAGTTTCGGACCCATCCTGCAATCCAAGCCAAGGGACCCCACTGGTGCATGAATTTGTGCACCGGCCCTTTAGTATTTACATAAACAAATGACCCTGAAAAGATGTAGTGACTCCTTCTTAAAAAAAAAAAAAAAGAATGACCACATTTGGGATGATAAAGTGAAGTATCTTTACATTTCAGGGTAATGAGAGTAGTGGGTTTCCTGAGAGGAAGATGGGCAGCTTTGCCAGAATCCTTGTGTAAGAATGGTTTCCTAACTCAGGGTTCCTGGAACATGCTCTGATGTGTCATGGATGGGTGCCTTCTTCAGTCTCCCTGTCCCTCATTGAGTGGAGGGGATACTGACAACCCAAGGGAGGGGGCTCCAGGAGACAAGCCCGAGTCCCTGCGTCACACTGTGGGAGCCACCTAGCGTCAAATGCTCACATTGGACTGTGATAGGAGTGAGCAACGGCTCTTTCCTGGGTTAAAATGAGGACTGTAATGCTGAGAATTCAAGGTGTACTTCCTATAGCTTCTAGCACTACCTTAATGAATACAAGCTGTAATGTGGAAACAGCGCTCACTGCCTTTTATATGCCCGCATCATGGAAGTTTCACCGGCACTATCTCATTAGCTGTGGATGCAACCATGAAATTTAGTTATTTTTAATTTTACAGATGAAGAACCTGAAACTTAGAAAGAGGACTTTCTTTTTTGTCATTGGTTTGTTTGCTTTCCTCACAAGATCACCCAGCGAGTAAGAAGCTGAGGTAGGATTGAAACCTGGTGGGTGGCTCGAACTCTAGAAATGATGCCGCCCCTCCCTCCCAAAGCAGTTACTTCATTAGATTCTTTAGATAAAGCTGGTTCACACTCAGAATGCCAGGGAAAGCCGAGAACAAAAGCCAGTGATGTCCAGCATTTGCTTGATTCCCTTGCTGAATTGTGTTTTGAACTACTGCTCCTTGTTTCATGCATTTAACCATTCTTGGTGCTAGATTCTGACCCTAATCCCTACCAGGGACAGGGTTGCATTCCTGGTGGGTTCGTCATGCTCTCCTAGGCCTGCTCTGTGGTCCTAGCCTCTGACTGTAGGCACGGAGAACAATGAATGTGAGAGGCCCCTATTCCACTCTGGGTATCTAGGACCTGTACTTGCCAAGACAACCCTACTTCACCTCCTTTCCCACTGGGGAATTTGAGTGATGCTGATGTGATGAAAGCATTTGCAAGGCATTTCACAAGGCCTGTTTTGCAGTGCACTGCCAGGCTCTTAAAGAATGCAATATAAATTTTTAAGCCCAGTAGTAAAGTATAAGTTACCACATAATAGAACCCTTAAATTATTGAGGGGATAGCATCATCCGGAGATTTCTCAAAGGAGTGCTTATGGAAGAGAGATGTCTGCTCAGTACAACCCTTGAAAGCAATAACATGATCCAGAGTCTGCGTTTTTCAAGAACTAGAAAGGAAAATGTTTGGTTTTTCTCAACTGCCATGTGCATTTCTGTCTCCTCTACCAGACTGGACCTCCTCCAGACTGATCACCAAGGCTTCCT
Organism: Plecotus auritus; assembly: GCF_963455305.1. NCBI lineage: Eukaryota > Metazoa > Chordata > Mammalia > Chiroptera > Vespertilionidae > Plecotus > Plecotus auritus. The sequence goes on from NC_137782.1 coordinate 171,286,412, forward strand.
CTTCTTCTGTCTCTCACCTCACACCCAGACTGCTGATGTACATGTACTGAAGTGCTCAGATATCCCGTGGCTCTTATTAGTCCTCAGAGAATAGGCTAACCTTTTCCATAGACATCAACGAGATAAATAAAGACCAGGATGACTCCCCAGTGAATAATGTAGTTATTTCAATTAGGTTCATTGTGCACCTGCAGTGCACAAGCTTCTAAGATGTGCATTGTAGGTGCAGGTGAGGAGAAGCAAAAATCCTGGCCTTCATGCACTGGCATAATGATATGATTCTGTATGTAGCAAATTTAAGAGGACATACAGATAAATTAGCAAAATTACAAGGGGAGTTTAGTGAGGTCATCAGATATAAGACCAATGAAGTAAAAAGCAATTGGTTTTTAGAAATGATTTTGTTGAATTAAAGAGAAAGAGGAAGGAAGAGGGTGAGGGAGGGAGAGAGAGAGAGAAACATCATGTGAGAGGTATTCAGATGCTTTCTCAGAATCTGGAAATGTTCAGTTTCTTGATCTTGGTGGTAGTCACATGGATGTTTAATTTATAATAATTAAGCTGTACATTTTATATGCATATTTAATTTAATAAGATTAAAAAGATCTACATCTTTAGCTCATATCATTTTCCTAAGCTTCTGGTTTTATATATTTAAACACCTAATGGACATCACCACTGCTGTGTTCTACTGGCACTTCAAACTCAGCACAACTCAGATTACTTTTGTCCTACCCCCCAAATCTGCCCTACCTTCTGAATTTCTCAAGTGGATGAATTTTTCAAGCCGGGAACCAGTATATCATCATTGCCCTGTCCTGTCCCCTAATCAACACTTTCAATAAAGTTCAGTTGAGTTTACCCTTTCATATTTTTGGACTCTTTTTTAATGCCAACTTCTGCCTTCATGTCGCCACCATGGTGTCTGATCTATATGCCGTTAGCAGCCTCCTAACAGTTCCCCTTTCCTGCTGCCTGGTCTGCTTTGCTCTGTGCTGTCTTCCATGCCATTGTCAGAGTTCTCTGGTGAAATACCAATCTGATCCTGTCCACCCCCTCATTAAACTTGCATTGGCTTATGTCAGCTTACACAAATCATCCTTAACCTTTCTCTGTGGGCTTATTAATTATGCTCTCTTACAGTCCATGCTTCTGAAACAGTGTCTTATTTACTAACGACACAGTGATTAAAGAACAAAGGCATCGACTCTCCCTCTCTCCTCCCTCCCACCCGTGTACCATGTTTTCCTCATGGGCCGCACCTTCATCTTTCAGTGTGTGAGGTGCTCTCCTGCACCTCGTATATACCTCCACGTTGTTTTCTAATTATCTCCTCTGCTCTGAGCTCCAGGGACTATGACAGAACAAGCACTCAATAAATGTATAATGAACATTTCTGATGAAATGAATTCAGAGGCAGGAAGTGTCACCTCTCTTGAGAAGATTCAAGAGACTTCATTGCCTATTTGTGCTTGAAAGCTGACTGAGCATTCAAAATAGAGAGAATGTCACAAATATGGAACAGAGACTGAAATCCGAGCGGTCACAGGAAAGACCGAGTTGTTCAGTATTTATAAGTTTACATCTTTTGTTGGGAGATTGATTTTCTAAAAAAAATCTGCTGTGTCTGCTGTTTGGCTATTCAACATTCAGTCCAACTGGTGCTTGATGGGAGACATTACTTTCCATTGATTATTTGTATCCAATACATGACAGAAAGACTACATTCCTGAACTGGCTGTGAAATCATAAATATTTAAATCCAAGTTATTTGCCATGCATAGAAATAATCGAGTCATGAAAGCTAACTTACATGTTTGGTGACCTGATTATTGTTTTTTGCAGCTCTAATTTACATCCCACAGCAAGTCACTGAAATGGCTTAGAGGAGCGTGTTGTTTTAATACTGCAGTAGATGGTCACCTTGCATACATAGGTTCAAAGAACAAGGCATTTGGAAGAGATCTGAGCTGTCATGCAGCTCAGTCTTCTACATATCAGACAACGAAATAGTCTCAGAGGGTCAAGTGCCATATTCACAGTCACACAGCTGATTAGGACCAGGATTAGAGTCCAAGTCTCTTGACTCCCAGTTCAAAACTTTCTACTACAAAAGGGACATGCCAACATTTACATAAACGCCATTTTAAGTAAGCATCTGAGGCAAAGGGAAACTTTTGTGACTACGTAATAGATTGCTTAAGGTTCCTTTATGTTATTAAGTGGTATCAGAGGTAGAGATTTTCTTAAATTTTGAGCTTTCAATTAAATTCATTTCCTTTGATGTTATTTATAAAAGTGGTTAATTCTCTAGCCTCTTTTTTGAAATTCAACTTTTTAAAAAATAAGATGTTCTTTTCCACTAACGAGTAATAATTTATAGTCATGATCATTGTGTTGCTTAAAATCTATGACGTTTCTGCTATTTTAATTCTATTTTGGTAGTTTCTCCCGCTGTGGGGCCACGTAGATGCAGGCAGGCCAGCGGGTTGCCTCCTTCACACAGGAGCGTCCATGGCCAAGGTGTGCAGACACTAGCTCACACCTCTTGGAAGAGCTGACAATACATACCTCTTCCCAACTCCACGTTCACTGATACTACATCTGTTGCTTAAAATTGACCACGGTGGCATATCTGCAGCACACAAATCTGCACGTCAGGGAGCCAGTGGTTAAACCTTTACCAACATGCCCCTGGGCACAGGGAGGGGGGAGGGGTTGGAGGACCAAAATGACCAAGTGAGCCAATGAATGAGTAACTGAGACAAGAGTGACTATTCCTTTCTGTGTTTTTTTCTTTTTCACTTTCTAAAATGTTAAGTCGGTGTTTCTTAAATCTGAAAAAATGCCCACAGACCCCCCCCACCTCAAGTGTTGACTTATACATGAACAAATGTGAAATGCATTTAAGTTTCTCATACTTATAATTTCTTGTGAATCTAAAATCAGAACATATTTACAAACTACATATAAAGCTACAAAACAAATAAAATTCCCCCTGAGTCTGCCAGTGTACTAAACAGTGTCCCTCCTCTTCTTTGAAAAAAACAACAAACACAAAAAAACAAATACAATTCCAGTGGACTATACTGATAACACAGTAGATGATATTGTGAAGAAACTAAATCACCACTCATAGATTGAATGAGATGCTGATTGCTATAATGCAGGCTTTTTCAGGTCAGAGGATGATCCTGTCCATTGTTCTTTGATGGTTCAGTTTTTTTCCCACGACTTTTCTCTCTTTGAGCTATTTTAAAGCCTTAATTTCTACATCATGCTGTGAGTTGTATTTATTTGCAATGAGTGTTATATGCTGGAAACACACTTACCTCGTGTTTTCTCATTAACCTTTCTCAATTAAGTCCTGCTGCTGGGTGCAATGTGATCTTTAACTGAAGGTAAATGAGGCCAGTGGAATCATGTCTCAGGCTTGTTCTTAAGTAGATGCTCATCCAGGTATTCCAGCACAGATTTACAGTGAGTTGGGACACATTGCTCCCTGGAATTCCAGAGAGATAGCTTCAGGAGAAACCGAGTCAGAGGCAGGGATGGGACCAGACGTCCTGGGGTCTGCAAGTGACATCAAAGGTCACATTTTAGGGTTTGGAGTGGGGTCAAATGGGGAACAGATGGGCTCTGAGAGAAGGTCGGCCAGATGGTGATGGGATGCCTTAGAGGGGAACCATGTAAGTTTTTCCTCCTGACTCTACCAGCCCTCCTGAAACACGAGAACATCATGCATTGTTTGGTGAAATTGGATTCCTTGAAGAAGCTGGTGAGGGGCAGACCTCTGCATGGAAGGCCCGCAAGAAAGGGATGAGAATTCCTCAGCCATAGGATAGGATGAGATACTGCTATTTGCAATAACATGGATGGACCTTGAGAACAGCATGCTAAGTGAAATAAGTGAGACAGAAAAAATTAAGAACCATATCATTTCACTCATATGTGGGATATAAAACTGAAAGCAACAAATGAACAAACAAGAAAAATAAAAACTCATAGACACGGACAACAGAATGGTGGTTACCAGGGGGAAGGGGATTGGGGGGAAAGTAAAGGGTAAAGAGGGTAAAATATATGGTGATAGAAGATGATTTAACTTTGGATGGTGGGCACACAATGAAATATATGGATCAAGTATCGTAGAAATGTACACTTGAAACTTACACAATCTTATTAACCAATGTCACCCCAATAAATTTAGTTACAAAAAGAAAGGGATAGAAAGATAGAGGCAAGAGGTAAGATTGCCTAGCATGACTCTGGATTCATCCACATTCAGGAAATGAAATATTTAAATTTCCAAATGGTGTCCTGTTGATAAATAGTAACAAACACACATCTCACTAGGCACAGCATCACACACATCATATATCATTAAACACAGGTCTCATGTATATGTGAGTGTGTGTGTTTGTCATTTACATATTTTTTTGCCATAAAAGTTTATGTTTGTTTAGAATGAATAAGCAAGTGCAAATGATTAAAAATTTAAAATTTGAGCAAATCTCTAAAACACCACAACATCCAATACCTTACATTTACATATTTACAAAATCTTGTGACCTTGTAAACACATTGCTAGGGAACTCCCCATTTCCCTCCCTCGCCTCCCCCAGTTCTTTGGAAGAGCTCAGTGTGTGAAGGGCCCTGAAAGTTGAGCTTCATTCCGTTCACAGTGTGCCCATTGTTTCTAGCTGGGTTAAAGATGATCTCTTCCCCCCGACCCCTCACCAAACTTAGCTGCTTGCAACAACAGCTATTTATTATCTCACGTACTTTCTGGGGATCTGCTGGTACTAAGTTGCAAAGCCAATGGAACCCTGAACTGCTTGATTCCAGCATCTACAGTCGTATCCATAACCTCATAGCCTTCAACACTCGCGCGGTCACACCTTCCTACTAGTAAATGCCCAGCAGACTTTTGGAAATTCCAGTGGTGTTTGTGGTTTGGTGCTTCATATAGACCATGCTTCTCAGACTTCCATGTGCATTCACATCACCTGGGGACTCGTTAGAACGCAGATTCTGATTCGTGGGTCTGAACGAGGGCCCAAGAGTCTGTATTTCCATTCTGAGGATGTTCCTGATTTGGTCCCTGGACCACGCTTTCAATCACATAGGTATAGACTACCGGGCCTTGAGTGTTTCCCTTCCTTCCCCACTTCCTTCCCCTTTTCTTTGTCTGTTTACTGGGCTCCTTCTCTATCTTATAACTAGTGTTATGTGCTGCCATTTAAGAGGTAAAAGTCGCCTCTTAATACCTTTATATTTTTGTCTTTATTTACCTATACATTTTGTACTTTCACATTAAAGTGCAAAATGAGAAGGAAAGCCAACCCCCCTCAAAGTTGGCTTGTCTGTCTCAACCAATTGTAAGGACCTCGAAGGCAGACCATTGTCTACACACTGAAATCAACAAATCTAAGATCAAATCCCAGCTCTACTTCTCATTCACTACAGGTGACACGTGGGCAAGTTCCTTAGCCTCTGAGCCTCTGTGGTCACCTGAGAAGCAGGCCGGAGTCGCCTGTGCATAGGACCAGGGGTGCTCGAGAAGTGTCCGGCACAGGGCTGGGCTCCTCTGGCTTTGAGACATGCCCATCCCATTCCCCACCTGCCTGCCACTAGGACGTCCAGGGTGTTCCAAGTTCTAGGTGGGCTGGGCAGAGTGTCGGGGAAGCAAAGCCAAGGGAGGTTGGCCTTCCTTCTCATTTTGAACTTCAGTTGAAAGCTTTCATGGTGTGGTAGAAAATATTTACATTTTTGTTATTTTAAAATTTCCCATAAGACAATGCTTTGAAATTCTCATTTTAAACTATAAGGAAAGATGGTTGATATGGTAACTAGGCTTTAAAAAAAACACCTATGCATTTCATCTATTATAAAAAAATAAGTAAAAGCTAGTATATTTTTATTGCTAGTGGATTTATCACTCAATTCAGCTGCAATTTCAACTCCTTAAAAAATTCCAATGTTACTAGGAGTTTGCTTTTCACTGGAAAAGAATGAAGTAATCACTGGGAAACAATTAAAACCTCGAACGGCTATAGTGGGACGTGGGATAGGACTCTGGCCAGCTATAGACGAGCAGAACTGTGCTCTAGTCCTGCTTTTCCAACAATGTGCTGTGAGATCCTCATGAAAACTGCTTTTGATGTATCCAGGCTCTTTCTTCTGAGTGGGTCAGACCAAACGATCTATAAGATCCTTTTTTGCTCTTCAGAAAAAAAAGAAGCCAACTATGATTCTTATTAATGTAGTTATGAGTATTGGGGAAATGAAAACTTCAGTCAAGTAAAACATCTTTATAAGTTTTACAAATGAATAGTGTAAACGAGAAATAGGGAGACGTGTTTAAAATGCTTGAGAGAACACTTTCAAGTAATGTGAAGCCCTTGAAGAGCATGGATTTAGATATAAAAACATTGATTGGCGAATTGCAAACCATTCTTAACGACTAATTAATGCATGCCAGGGAAACATGCTTTGCTTAAATTGAGTCCCTGTAGATTCTTGACAGGAATAAAACTATACTTGGTTAGAAAAGCATCCTATCTACAACTTATGTGTGTTTTGCTAATTTGGTTTGGACAGAGCTGTATCACACAGTGGTTCCTGGCACAGGCGCTGCTGTGAGATTTAGAGGTCAAACTCTGACTCTGTCACTGGCAGCCTATTTGACCTTGGACAAGTCATTGAACCCCCACTGTAGAAGCAGCTTCCTAAGTGTAGCAGAGTGGTGATGAGAATTAATGAGGTATTATATTTTGAATGTTGCTAGGGTATAGTAGATGTTCAGTAATTGCTTTATGTTATTATGATAGCTTCATTTTAGTGATTCACTTCACAATATGATCTAGAATCTTATATCAAACTACAGTCTTATATTCACCACGTAAATTTATTCTTAAAATGTCCATTGCCTATTCAAGTTGCTCACATGGTTACAAATTTCATTGGGAGGTCACACCGTGTGATGGAAGGAAAGCAGACAGGGAGACAAGCAAATGTCACTTTGGTGAGTCATCTCTCTCATGGATCTGGCTGTCTTCATCCATAACTAAGAAGGTGGGTTGGATTCAATGATTAGATTAGATCTGCTTCACTGGGGGTTCATGGTCTTTGGGGGGCTGATAAGTAGGCAAAAGTCGTGTGTAAAGTATCATGTGTAGGTGCAGTGTTCTAGGGTGAAGGTCTATACCACTCATCAGACTCTGAGACGGGTCCAAGAAGAATTAAGAGCCTCCCGTCTCAAGGATCCTTAGCTTCCCTTTTGACTCTAAAGTCCCCCAACTGTGGAACATTGGAATTTTGGTGAAATCACTCAGGGGAACAGCTGTTCTGGAGAAATTGATAACTAGAGCTATTTCTTGGTGAAATAGAAAACTGGTATTTTGACAGGTCCTTCTGGAAATAGTGGAAACACAGGAAAACAGAGAACAAATTTTCAACTGCCAGATGACCCAGCTCGTCCCTCTATTTTAATGAGACAAATGCTACCCACCTCATTCTTTGGGAGCATTTGCATGGCTGTGAGTGTTGTGATTCCAGATTTAGAGCTGTTTATTATCTACACAATGATGACATCAGTATTTTGGGGTGTAATTTTTTTTTATTTTTCTAACAAGACAGAAGAATATATCATTTTTGGTCAAGTCTCACCACTCGCTACTCTGTATTAATCAGGTCAAGTTTTCTTGATGGTCTGTGCTGTGAGGGGGTGCAGTCTTGTAGGACTGAGTCCCTGGCCTGTGGGATCGCACACTATCTCTAGGTAGCTAATGTCAGAATGGAGTTAATTGCTTGCTTGTAAGGGGAAAAAACACACCCAGCAGAGGAGCCCATAGCAGTGGCTCAGGGCCCCGCCTAGGCTGTTCAGGGAAAACTCTGTAGAGGAGTTAACTTCACCTTGGTTTTGAAGAATAAGTAGGAATTGTTCAGATAAAAAAGTGTAGGTAGGAAAGGGCAATTCAGGCAGAAGATATAGCTGTTCAAAGAGCTAAAAATAGGTAAGCATTATAAGTTAATAAAAATGCAAGATGTGCTTGAGTACCATGGAGCAGGGAGTCCTTCCTGCCGTCACCTCTGAGCATCCTCACCAGCTGGCCATGCTCCTTCAGGGCTCATTTCTCCCCACTGGCTGCTTTGGGAGTGGGGGGAGGTTTGGCAGTCAGACTGTCTGGTGCCACTCAGATAGGGCTTACCTTGACACTGTAATGACTGCCACAAACTGACCAAATCATTAAGAGCACTTGATACTCACTATATGTTAAGTTTTTTGGTTTTAGTTCTGTATATATAATTTCTGTTGTGAGAGACATGCTGGGAAGAGTGAAAATAACACAAAAATGGGACAATGGACCTGAGAACAAATTCTTACTCTACTGTAACCAACCCTGTTTTTCTGGGCAACCCATGTAAACACTGAGTCTCAGCTCTCTGCAAAATTATGATTAATAATATTAACTACATTATAGGGTTATTGAGAAGAGTAAATGAGATGATGGGTGCAGATAGAATTTTGAAAGATTAGGATTAATGATGAGTATTATTACATATCACACAATCACATAGAGAGTAGTTCAGGATAAATCTGAATGTATAGGAAAATATCTCAAGAAACTTTTTTTTAAAAGATATTTATTGTTGAAAGTATTACATAGGTCCTCCTTTTCCCCCCAATTAACCTCTTCCAGCCCGCTCCAGTCCTCCCCTGCCTCCTCCCTGCCCAGGCCTGCACCACCCCATTGTCTGAGTCCATGGGTTATGCTTATATGCATACAAGTTCATTGGTTGATCTCTTCCCACCCACTCTCCCCTGCCTTCCCTCTGAGAAAGGTAAGTATCACATAATCTCACTCATATGCGTAATCTAGTGAAACAAATAAACTGAAATAGAAGCATGAACAGACTGTTGAACCTCAAGGAACTTTTTGAAAGAGGTGAGAAGACAACTCATTGGACATGAAGTAGGAGGTGACCACAAGACAGTATCATGGAGCTGAGAGGAGATATCTGGGATTAAGATAAAGATTTGAGTGTTACATTAGAAGCACATTGGAAGTAGTTAGAAGTGGAGAGGGAAGGTGATTGAGCTTTCCAAGAACAAATGAACAGACAGAGAGGATGCTGAAGGTTGGATTAAGTGACTCTTTATTGGAAATTATAAATCGAAAACGTCAGATCTTATTCATTGTTGACAAAGCTTTGGGTATTTTTCCAATGTGCAGACTTTGGCTGACAACAAAGTGTAATTGCCAGGAGTTAGATTTATTCTGTAAAGAAATTCTTCCCAAAGTAAGAAATTTTGGCTCTCACTCTGGGACTGTGTGTGCTCAGCCTCAAAACAACTCTTGATAGTTGTCAGTTTGGATCACAATTGGGCCACTATTTTCACACTTGTGTTTTGAATGAAATAGTTTTGATTCCTGGATGTGGATGAGTTCTCGAAACCTCACAGTCACCTGTTTGATCTGAACCAGTTTGGACGTTTGATCTTCAGGTCTTCTTATGACACAAAGGAGGTTTTTATCTTTTTTTAAAAAAGGTGACCAAATAACTTGTTCTTTCTACCTCAGTGTAATAGACTTCTCTAGAGAAACAGATCAATAGGATATATGTGGAGAGGGGAAGATATATTTCAAAGGAATTTGTTCATACCATTATGGAAGCTGAGAAGTTCCACAAATTGCTCTCTGCATGTTGGAGACCCAGGACAGTTGGTGGTAGCATTCTGTCCAGGTTGAAGACCTGGGAACCAAGAGCCCCGAGGGTGGGAAAAGATTGATGTCCCAGCTCAATCAGGCAGGAAGGGCTGAGTTCTTCCCTCTACCATCTTTTGGTTTTATTAATACCCTCAAAGAATTGGAGGGTACCTACCCACATTGGGGAGAGCAAACCACTTTCTGAGCCCACTGATTCAAATACCAATTTCATCTGGAAACATTCTCATAGACACACCCAGAAATAATGTTTAGCCAAATATGTAGTCGCTCTATGATCCTTGACATGTAAAATTAGCCATCTCATGCAGAATAAAAGGCATGGGAATATTTGAAATGTCTAATCCAGGGGTGGGCAAACTTTTTGACTTGAGGGCCACAATGGGTTTTTAAACTGGACTGGAGGGCCGGAACAAAAGCATGGATGGAGTGTTTGTGTGAACTAATATAAATTCAAAGTAAAGGAGCGGAGGGGAGAGCAAGAGAACCCTCTGCTCTTTCGGCTCCGCGGGCCGGATAGAACAGCCGAACAGGCCGGATCTGGCCCGCGGGCTGTAGTTTGCCCACGGCTGGTCTAATCTGTCTTCCTTCCTCTTTCCCTTTCTCATTTCCTTCCTCCAACATTTTCTATGAATCAGTGAATGTCAATTTAACATCTATTTTGTTCCAGGTACTATGGTGGGGGATTTGATCAGTACAACATAGTCCTCACCCTTGAGGAGGGTGGTCTACCAGGGAAGGTGGTAATGTAAGTGAATGCTTGTTGGGCAATGTGAAGGGTGATGTGATGGAGATGAAAAGAAGATGTGCTGGGGGCTTACAGTACTGTTGCTTTGTTGTCTTCAATGAACTATCTCATCCAGCACTCCTTATCTGATCTCTCTCTCATTGACTCTGGGCTTGAGCATGTGATTAGCTTTGACCAATAGAACACTGACTAGTATGATGCGAGCAGAGGCTGCCTAAGCCCTTGCACATTGGGTCCTGTCTTCTTGGAATGCTCCTTTTTGCAACCTGGTCACTGTTCTGTGAGGAAGGTCAAATAGCCACATGGAGAGGACCTCTACCCTAGAGACACAGCCGAGCTGCCCCCTGGTGGCTGGTACCAACTGCTGCCATGTGAATGAGGACATTGGTGTTATCCAGCAGGGGTGGGCAAACTTTTTGACTCGAGGGCCACAATGGGTTCTTAAACTGGACCGGAGGGCCGGAACAAAAGCATGGATGGAGTGTTTGTGTGAACTAATATAAATTCAAAGTAAAGGAGCGGAGGGGAGAGCAAGAGAACCAGATAGAACAGCCGGATCCGGCCCGCGGGCCGTAGTTTGCCCACGGCTGACTAACCCATTGTCCTGGCCAGTGTCTTGGAGCAGAACAATCACTTGGCCAACAAGCAGAATCATGAGAAACGACAAGTTGATGTTGTTTTCAGCCACAAAGTTTTGAGTTGGTTTGTTGCTGTTATCTAACGGAAGCAGGGCTTGTAGTTTCTTAACAGTGGTTTCTCTGGTCACGTGACTGCTCTTCCTTCCTTATCAGCCCTTATGGGCTCAATTGTGCACCCCACCCTCCCGATTTATAGGGTTGAATCCCCAACCCCTGGTACTTCAGAACGTCACTGTGTATGGAGGTAGGGCTTTTAAAGTGATGACCAAATTATAATAAGGCCACAAGAGTAGGCCCTTATCTAATCTGAATAGCATTCTTATAAGAAGAGGACATTTAGCCTTGGCTGGTGTGGCTCAGTTGGTCAGAATGTCTTCCCAGGCACTGAAAGGTTGGGGGTTCTATTCAGAGTCAGGGCACATACCTAGATGGCAGGTTCAGTCCTCAATTGGGGCACATACGAGAGGCAACTAATCTCTCTCTCTCTCTCTCTCTCTCTCTCTCTCTCTCTCTCTCTCTCTCTCTCTTCCTCCCTCCCTCCCTCCCCCTCTCTCTCTCCCCCACCCCCCACGAAAACTTAGGGGCCATCTTCTGTTTTCATCCAAATAAATCTTACCACCAGCCCTTATCCTCCCTTGTAGGTTCCTGAAAATGCCTTTTTTTGTGACACCACAAGGACCCCACTTCTACTGACATCGAGAGGGGGTTGTGGGGGGAGAGAGAGAGAGAGAGAGAGAGAGAGAACATTGTTTTTCTGTGACATCTACTTTCTGCAAGTACTTGTATGAATGATCCCATTTAACTATCTCCAGAGTACTTGTTATCTTCTCGATTTAATTTCTAAGAAAACTGAGGCTCAAAGGGAAGTTGTAGCTTACCCAATGTCCTATAGCTAGTGAGTGACAGAGCTGTCATTCAAACTTGGGTCCATTTGGGTTTGAAATCCAGGTTCAGATGCGTGACTTTGCCTTTGTGTGACATTTTAAAGTTTCATGGCTGTATTATGTAATTCAAAATACACAAGTGTACAACGCTAAGTATGTAAAAATCAATCTATAGGTGTTCCTGTTCTTTCTTAAACGAAGCCCCTCAAGGATAATAAACGTAACAGCTTAGCACCCACATGGCAGAGCTGCCCCTGAGCCAAACAGGCCGAGAAGAGAGCAGATATAAGGATTAAAATGTTCACCATGTTTCTCTATCTGTCTGTCTGTCTGTCTGTCTGTCTCTCTCTCTCTCTCACACAAACCCTCAAATGTATGTGCTCACGCCCCAATCTGAAAAGTCTTCACCATAAAGCAAAGGGCTGTGGAAAATGACTTCGTGTTAGAAGTACCTGGAGAAAACATTGTGGACATTTATGGAAGCAACTCTACAAGAGAGCCCCTGGGGAAATTAGGCTCCATAAGAAACAGAAACGACCTTGAGATAATTGCTAACTTTGTAATCATTTCCAAGTTCAATGGAAACCTCGTAAATAAAAGAGAGGGCGTCATGATTGAGATATTGAAACCTCCTGTTTGAACCCACGCAGTAGCGAGCATGTCAGCAGCCGCCTCTACTTACATAGCTGGGCCCCAGGGACTCTCATTGGATCCGAGCAGAGAAAGGACCACGGAAATCACTTCCATCTGCTAGCGCAGGGTTGTCGTTATTGTTTTTCATAGAGAAACCGGAGCTATCAGGAGACTACAAAGAAAACAAAAGAAAATGTGATGCAGAATTTCACAAAATAAATGAACTGAGTAGAACATGGACCCCCGGGGAGGTCTGACAGCAAAGTGAAATGAAATAGGATGAAATAGGAGAGATTTTACAAAGGAAAACGGCCTTGGTAATGCAATGAGCAGCACTTCGTGCCTGGACAAAACATCGGAGGCCACTCTCGGCCAGTCAGAGGCTTTGCCCTCTTCTTCCCTGTGATCGTCAGCCTTTGCACCTTTTAGTCATCAGGACAATAGTTCAGATTTTAAAAACAAGCTGCCGCCTTGCATTGATTATTTTGGCTAAAAATGGGGCTTTTTTTGTTGTTGTGATTCATTTCAGTTGCCATGGAGAAGGGGGAGGAGAATAGTTCTAGGGCACCTCCTGCAGGCAGACCTCAGAGACAGTGAGGGTCCGGTTGCAAACCACTGCAGTAGAGCGAGCTTCACAGAAAGCAAGTCTTAATCTTTTTGCTGGTGGAGGGTCTTGTCTTCTGTTTGTAAAACCCAGGACATGTGTGAAGTGAGGTGAAGTGAGGTGTACCTGTGATGGGTGGGGACTCAGAGTGGTCTGGATGCTACAGCATAGGTGGGTGGGTGCGAGCAGGTAAATGGAAGAGACAGCGATTGGCAGAGTTGGGTAAAAATATACGACTCAACTCTATGTTGCTTAAAAGAAACTCACATCAAGTTCACTGACATAGGCAGACTAAAAGTAGAGGGACAGAAAACGATAAGCCATGCAAAGATTTTTTTAAAAAGCAGGAATGGCTATATTACTATCTGATAAAGTAGATGCCGGAGCAAAAGAATTACTAAAACAAAGAGAGACATTACATAATGTTGGAAGGATAAGTATACCAGGGAAATATGAAGGGCCCAAATGTGTACACACCAAACCACAGTGGCTCAACGTAAATGACAGGAAAGCTTGTCTTTTAATTAGTGTATTTGGACGTTTAAGATAATGATCAATATGCAAGCATGCAAGTCTGCCATTTTATTTTACTTTAAAAAAAATTTTGCCCTCTGATTAGGATTCTTAGGTTTCTCTCATTCTTAACGCCCTGTGAGAACGTTGAAAATTTTTAGGATGCAATTCTGATTTATTTATCACGTTGTTGAGTATATCTGTGTTTATAGATTTGATAGTGGTTGCTCTGCGTAGTTTAATATATGTATGTGACACATGACAGTCTACTGACATCCACACTTTACCACTTTGAGCAAAGGGTAAGAAACCATTCTTCCATTTGGGTCTCTACCTTCTACAATTTAAATGTTGCTTTGGGTGTCAGATGGTGTTGTTATTGTTCGAATCCTCAGATAAGATTTATAAAGCTCAGGAGAAAAAGGATATTCTAACGCACTTCCCCATATTAATGATCTTCCCGATGTTCCTTCTTCCTGACTTACCATGATTCTTTCATTGATCATTTCCTTTCTGTTTGAAGAACTTCCTCTTACCCAGTCTGTAAGAGCGGGTTTGCTAATGACAAATTCTTTTAGTTTTTCACATCTGAGAGGGTTGATATTTCTCCTTCATTCCTGAGGGATGACTTCTGAAGATTTAGAATTCATGTTTGACAGTTCTTTTCTCTCAACCCTTGAAAAATATTGTGCCACTTCCTTCCGTCCCTCCATGGTTTCTGATGAGAAATCCGCTGTCATTTGAATTGGTGTTCAATCAGAATTGTGTCATTTATCTGCTTTCAAGACTTGTCCTTTATCTTCAGTTTTTAAAGCTGTAATTATGATGTGTCCTGGCATGGATATCTTTGACTTCATCCTTTTCAGTGTTTGCCCAGTCTCTTGAATGTGGAGGAGTGTATCTTTAGCAAATCTGGGATATTTCCAACCATTGTTTCTTCTGATACCCTTTCTACTTCCCACTTTTTTTTCAATCCTTCTGGAACTCGGATGAAACTTTGGATTATTTTTTAATCCCACCGGTCCTCAAGACATTTCTTTCAGTCTAGTTCTTCTCTGCTCCTGCCCATCTCCTTCTAACTCTCTCGGTACTTTAAATATAAGCCTCATTTCCCACACTGGCAACACAGAAGTTTGGGACCAGTTTTTCGCTATTATCTCATTCAGTTCTGATGTTCTATAATCCTATCAACCAAATATAAGGAATGTGTGCTTTTAAGCCAGCCACGGTGACAAGGGATAGAACAGTTACCTGTTTATGGATCCCTCTCATGTCAACAAAGTACCCAGTTTTGCAATGGAAAAGCTTGGAACTTCCTTCTGAAATCCTCTAGATTTCCTGTACAAAAACCAAGGAGAGGAGGCAATGCTTTTTCTTGCTTGTCTCTCAAGTGGACTCTGTGTGACAGAAACAAAAACATCTCAACAGAATAGCGTGCTATCTCCAAGCCATTCCCCTACTTCTGTGAAGGTAGACACTTCCCATGGGAAGAATCCATGCCCTGTATATAACCATATATGAGAGGCATATCTCTGGTTTACAGGGATCTATACAAACCCATGAGAGTGGAATAAAATCAGACCATCTTGACCAACACCTTGATGAGTAATACAAGTAAAGTAACAATTGAGCATCTACTATATGCAAAACATTGCACTGAGTGCTAAAACGTAGGCAAGGGGAAGAGAAAATAAAAAGGATATGAATGGGGTAGGTGGAAGAACTGGAAGCAACCTGGTGGAGGCCACCTCTCTGTTCTCTTGGGTCCAAGACTCTCCTTCACTACCCAGAGACACTGGCAAAGCCTGGAGGAAGGAGGGCTGGCAGGGCCGCAGCAGGGGGAGCAGACCCCATCCCCTCCCAGTGCAGAGATACCTGCTGGCCTGGAGTGGGAAAATCACTTCCGCCCCTTGGGCAGATCCAGGAGGGACCACGGGAGCCCAAGTGTTACTGGTTTGCCTGAGCCAATCAAAACAACACTTCCTGGCTGCCTGATTTTGGACAAGTTCTTTATCTCATCCAATTTTATTTCTTCAGTGGTATGGTGAGGATTCAGTAAGATAACCCATGTTCAGTGCCAGGAAAACAGTAAGAGCTGAATACATATAATTCCAGCCATCACAGAGACCTCAGCTTTAGCCCGGAGAGGCCCCTGCTCCACTGGGGCAAACCAATTATACTTTTCCCAGGAGGTCTATGTACTTTCCTGTTTCACTCCTCTGTTCCTAAGCCTTTGCTGAGCACCTGCTGTGTACACCAGCCCTGGAGATACAGAGAGGAATTAAAACACCCTGTTGCCTTCCTGGGGCTTTCTCTCTCATGGGGAGATGGCCCCATAAACAAAGGGATCAGCATAGAGGAGTGCACAGGGCACAGCGGCGGGGGGATGGGAGGGTGCCCCTTCTATCATGGGGAATTACTTTTAGGATTCTTTTATTGTCATCTGTGTGCTGAAAGATGGCCGAGCCTAAGGTATTGGCTGTAAGGAGCAAATGGCTGCAAGGCAATTGGCCCAATCGTTTTCGGAAATGAGGATTTCTAATGTTAGAAACGTTCCTATCTGTATGTACCTTGGATACGCAGGGGATCATGGCTCTAGCAGAGGGAGGAACTAGTTCTGAGTCATCAGTCGTCTGCTGAGGAGGCTGAAGTCTGGTAGAGTCACCCTTTACAGTACGTGAGTCACAGCCAGAGTCCAGGAGTTCATTCGGACTAGTTTGCTGTTTAATTAGCAGACCAAATGTGGAAGACCCAGATGTAAGGACAAGTTCTAACAGGAGCCAGAAGCACGTGTCGCAGAGACATGCGGAGAAATGCTACAGGAGATGCAGAACTTAATTTCACTTATTAGCCCAGGACCATGAAACACTTTTGACCTATCATTGAAAGGCGGAAATGGGGGGTGGTCTTTATGATAGACAAAGACATGCTGATCAAAGGCTGGGGCTTTGTAAGTGGAAGGTGGGCACTGGGGACGCGAGCTTGAGGAGGAGTGGACTGACTGGCTTGGGGGTGCACTCTTAAGGTCATGAATGTCATACTGAGGAGGATGGACTCTGGGCCTCATGCTGTAGGGCACAGAGAGGTAATGGGTGGTAAGAGTGGGAACTGCAAGAGCGAGCTTGTGATTATTGTCAACAAACGCGCTGCTTTTTGCATCTCTACATTTTAAAGAACATGGGTATTCAACATACCCAAACCATGGCAGATTTCTCTTGCCACGATGGCCATTAGACATGTCTACTCAAAATGAGAGAGCTACTTTATAAAATGGACAGATCACAAGGGGCCCCAGCCTGATGATGGCGCTGAGCAGTGCCACCTAGAGCATTTTGCTACTACCCCGGTTGATGGATAACCACGCTGACCTGGTGGCCATGGCCTTGCCTTCTGGTTGAATAATGATGTCCTCTGCCACTTTCAGGAAAAGAAATGAGCAGGACCTGCCAAGGCTGCTTTAGATTTCCTTCTGCAGCAGCCCAGGTGGGAAGTGAGGAGTCTCTGTCTAGCTTAGGCTTGAGTCTGGGCATGAAATAGTCACCACAAGATAAAAACAGAGTCATCGCTTTTCGGGATTAACTGGTTCTGGGCTCTATTTGCGTAAGCAAATTAATGAGCTGGAAAGTCTCATTCTTACAAGTGCTACACTGTAAGGACACTACAGGGACAGGCACTTCAGTGTTATTGATGTCTGTTCCAGGGAGAGAAGTCTCCTCACTTAAAATACGTCTGCTTTTAGAGCATCGCTTCAATCCCAGCAGAGCCGGGGGAAGGGGATGCATGGCAAAGAATAGTTTCCTTTCCTCTGTTGCAGATTTTCTAAAATGCATGTATAATTTATGGGAATATCTTGTGAAATTTTCATTTCTCAGATGACTAAATTAAAATTGTAAAGTAGACTTCTCCTCCTCTAGCCTTCCTTTTTGTTTTTGCTCCCTCCCACCCTCCTGCCCTACTTTCCTCCCTCTCCTCCCCTTGTTCTCCCTTCCCCTTTCCTTCCACAAACATTTCTTCAGCACCTGTAATATGTCAGTGACAACTCTGGACAAAATTTCCAAAGATGGACTTTCCTATTTGTAAGGAATGTGTGGTCTGTTGAGGGAAACAGATGCCTACAACACATAAGCAGATAATCACAATGCAACATGAGAACTGACTTGGTTCCAGTTATTTTCAACCCAAAGGAGTCTCCCTGAATTACCTGGGGATGGGGGATCCGACCTAACCAGCCCTCTGAAGATGTCTAGGAGCCGAAAATAGAGCAGCTCTCCTCCCGTAAATGCCTGAAGAAGGTCCAAATTACCATTCTTCCCAGAGCATGGCCAGCTTGGTAATTCGGGAGAGCAGTGGTGAGCGGATCTTCCTCTCTGACTTTGTAATGGACCTCTTCTGCTTATGTTTGCATGTGGCAGTGCCAACTTAGAAATCCCTAGCTCTTCAAATCAAATGAAGGCCTGATTTAGGGGAGTCTGGGCAAGGTCTCCTCTCACAGAATGTTATTTCCTAGTTTTTATTTCATTTCACTCATGTGTTTTAGGCAGAACATCAGCTTCCAGACCGCATCCAAAATCTTGGCTAAATTTGGCTGCATGTACAGCAATTGCATCATTAAGAGTTTTGGCTTCAAAGACATTAGTGTGTTTGTTTAATTTGAAGTGCAGGCCCCCAAAGGTTATACTAATTTTACATATCATTTTTCTTATCACACCTAAGCATGGAACCATTCATTCTCAAGCCCACGAAGAAGCTACTCTGACCCTCATTTTGCTGATAGGGTCACTGAGTTTTGGGGAGGTTAAATGCTTACGTTAACCCCACTGGCAGGAAACTAAGTCTGAGTATGAAGAAAATGCAAGTCTTCTTCTTCCACCTCTGATGGCACCTGAAGGCCTGAAGTGGGTGAAGTCTAGGGGTCACAGTGAATAGACTCTGGCAGGTGATTAAGTGCCTGCTAGTGACATAATGACACAGAAATGAGCTCTTCTGGCTGCCCCAGGGTTATACTGATCAGATGTTAAAACAAATAAGTAACAAGACTTAATGCTGTAGAATCCACCTGCCTAGTCATCCAACAAGGATTTCTTGAGTTTTTATTATATGCAAGAAACTCTTCAAGGCTCTGGGCATATAGCGGGGAACAACCAAAATAAGTCTGCTTTCCTTCAGGGAATATTCTAGAATTGGGTGTCAGACAACAGCAGAGTATAATGTATAATATGTAAGACAGAAATAAGGTTAGTGAAGAAAGTTAAAGCTGATAAGCGTGGCAGGAGGGCTGTTATTTTGCAGAGAACAGCCAGGGAAGGGCTGATAAGGTGAGAACTCAAGGGTACTAAGAAGTGAACCTCTCCCTAACCGGTTTGGCTCAGTGGATAGAGCGATGGGTCAGGGGACTGAAGGGTCCTGAGTTCAGTTACAGTCAAGGGCATGTACCTTGATTGTGGGCTTGATCCCCAGTAGGGGGCATGCAGGAGGAAGCTAATCAGTGTTTCTCTCTCATCGATGTTTCTAACTCTCTATCCCTCTCCCTTCCTCTCTGTAAAAAAATAAATATTTTTTTAAGAAAGAAAAGAAGTGTATCTCCCAATCGTCCAGAGAAAACTGCTCTGGGCAGGGGGGCATCTGGAGCAAAACCCTGAGGTGGATTTGAGTCACAGCAAGAGGCCAGTTTGCAGGGTAGAGAGCACGGTGGGGAGTTGAGGAGATGAGGTTGGGGAGGTCACAGGGCAGATTACATGCTGACCTTGCACCTCACTCAGAGGGAAAGTGGTGGAGCTTTGGAGCAGGGGACTGATGGGAATTAAAATACTGAGCAGGCTTGTTTTGACTGTTGCACTGAGAGTGGACTGGGAGGGACCCTGGGTGGAAGCAGGGAGGCTTGTTAGGAGGCCACTGTAGAGTCTGGGGGACAGGGTGGGGGGACATGATTCAATGGACCAAAATGTTAATCCTCAAGACAAGATCCTGTGTGGACGTCACTCCTCTGGGCCGAAGATGCCCAGTGCCTCTTGTTCCATCTTCAGTCTCTGCTATTGCTGTTCTGCTGTTACTCATTTCACAATATTGATTACTTGAGCTCTCAACAGATCCAATAGCCTTGGGCAAGTCACTTGAACTCTCTAGGCTCCTGGGTGTCCATTTTAGAAGGATGAGAGTGCCATCTAATTTGTTCATTTTTTAGAAACATTCCAAGGGATGTATAGGAAAAACACTTATTAATAGAAAACCGCTACATAAATTAGGGGGTCTCATATGCTTCTCAACATTTCTGTTATTTTGCTGATGTTTTTACAGTGACCCTCATTCCATGAGCATCAGTGTAATATGTCTACAACTGCTGCTTTTCCTCTGTCCCCCAATCCCTACAGCTTCCTGATTTTATCCAAGCTTTTCTCTCACGATGTCTTTTCCATTTGTCCTTCTGTTTTAGCCCCTGGAGACCAGGTCCTTGGAGGGTGATATCAAGGCCATTGGAATAACCTTCTGGGGGAGCTTCCCTGCATCTTCTCTTAACTTTGTAGGTCATGGTCTACACTCTTCCCCTACACCACCAGCTCTTGTCTGGACTTCACCCTCTTCTTCATCTCATGTCCTCTGGTTCTGTTCTATGAACCTGGTGGTTCCAGAATTTCCTTATGACCCCCCACCAAGTCTCACTATTCTAATTTCGTTGATTGGATTAACCACTTCTATGTGAAATAATCTCTCTTTCCTCCTATCCCAAACTCTCCAGTCTTTACTAACACCGTTCCTGCTATTCTGACCTACCCTAATTCCTCACTCACCAAGCAACTAAGTATTTATGCTATGTGGTGTTGCTCACTTCCATATACTTCCACTCATGTCTCACTTCCTAATCAGACCACCTTTAGGTGTTCCTCGGTCCCTAGCACAGCACAAGACTTATAGTTTGCTGTAAGTATCTGCAAGGTCAGCATGGCTTCTAAGGAGACCTGGAGCTAAACAGGCCAGGCTGTGAATCCCAGATCCTCTGAGCATTTGCTGTGTGATCTTGGATGAATTATTTAACATTTCTGAGCCTCATTTTCTCAGCTTTAAAATGGTTGTAATAGTAGCTATCATGTGGAATTGCTCTGAGGATTAGAAACACTTGTGTAAAGTGCCTACTGAGATTGACCCTAGAAGTAAATGCTCAGTGTATTACAGCCATTATTGTAAGCATTACCGGTATTATCATAAAGTGATTGTCATCTCATCCGTGTGAACTTCAAGCCTCGCTCTGCTGGACTCAGCTGGTGGTTGAGGGAGTTGAACTAGACCAGCGTTTTTCAAATGCTTCAAAACTGTGTCATTGCTGCATCTTCTATACAATTTCACTTTTTTCTTTAGTGTCATTTAAAATGAAAAAGAATTCAATATTGTGCTTAAAAAGAGATCCTGTCACTGGGGCAAAATGATTCTCTCTTTTCAAACCACATCCCGACGATGGAACTCAGAGAACTAGGTGTCCTCTCCTGTCTCCTCCAGATCTAATATGTGGCCCAATTCTGTGACTGTTGAGGGGGAGAGACCCTCACCTCTGTCTACTTTTCCTGTCAAGAAATTATACTAGACTTTGGCTGATGGACCTCTTTTTGCCTCTCAAAAATCTGTGTGCATAGAAATCATATTTTCATCATGTAAACACACATGGGGCTCCATGTTGTATGCTTCTTCCTTCCTGTTATTTGCTGGACTGGGTCAGCCCTTACACTAAAAAGAATCAGCAAACGTTTACTAGTAGATAGACAGACATCACCTCTTGTAGTGTGTGCTATGGATGGCACTGCTCCTTAAGTTCAAAGCTACAGCAACCGTTGGCTCTAGAGGATAGGAAAATTTACACATGGCAAATGCTATTGATTTCCCTTGTGCAGAGATTAATTTAGAAAAAAGAATCTGTTACTAGTATGACGGTGATGTGCGATGATGGAGAAAGGAAGGGGGAGGAATCAATACCCGAGAGCCACCATTAATGTACTGCCGTTGCTATCATTTTGACAGGTTTACAATCAAACGCCATTGATTTTTCATCAGCTTTTCCAGCTGGCTTCAGAAGGCGAGGTGTCTGGGTTTTGAAAAATTAAGCGTTTTTTAACAGACAGCTTTGTTCTAGCTTTTGCACCCAGGAGAGAGCACTTGGGATTTGCTGAGTCAGCCTTCAATTTCTGTGACATTAATGCGTGTTGCACCTTTGGCTGGCTTGGGAGGAATTAATACAGAGAGAGGCATCTGTGAGGTTCTGAGGTAGACATCTTTGATGGAAGGAGGGATGTTGCTTGGAAAATAGGACATCGCGAAGCAGCAGTGCACAAGCTGGGGAGAGGACTGGATGCTTAAGATGCACACGAGGACTTCAAGCAGGGGTGGCAAGATGCACGGTGATAGTGCTGAAGCTTGGCAAGTGCTGAAGCTTTCCATGTGCTGTCTCATTTAACTCCTGTAATTTCCAAATTACAAAGGATTGAAACCCACAGAGTTCAAATCACTTGCCTAGGTTCACACAACTGGGAAATGCAGCTGGGATTTGACCCCAGTGTTGTTTGAAATCCTATCTATTTCCCTTTAGATGTTTCAGTTCATGCATGTTTGTTCTCAGTGATTGGAAGCTGGAATGCCAGGTACTCCAGTTTAAAGGCTTAGATGAGTCAGAAAAGCCTTGGACGTGGCCTTCATCCTGAAGTGGGCCCTCACTCTTCCTCCTTACTCCTGGCTCTACCCATTTATACTTGTAGTTCCTGCTGCAGGTGGTGGGTACCTTTCTGGGGTAAGTGCGTCACCTTACCAGTTGGTAATGATGGTTCTTGATCTTGACCCCACATTTACACATAAAACCAATAACGACAGCAAAATCAAGGATTTATTTGGTGTTTGTTTCTTCCAGGGACTAATAATTTTCTGACATTTGGACATCTTTTTCCCTTATGAACCTAAGTGTGAAATTTGAAAGAAATTATTCTATTTAACCACCTTTTCCTCCTGGTGGCTTTTTTAAAAATTCATAACTAAGTAGATTTTTAGTGCTCAAAAGTAATGAAGAGAACCCAGTTCTGGGCTCTTAGCATTAATAAAGCATTTCTGTGTCATCAGAGGGAAGAATGGACTTAGAGTCAGGAGAAGGAATTTGCTGAGGTCTACTCTTGCCTCTGATGCTAAAATACTGTGTGACTTAGAATAAGTCTTTTCTTCCTAAGCATCATGTTTCTCATCTATAAATGAAGGGTGGGAGCACAGCATTGTTCTCAAAGTTGTTTAGAGGGCAGAGCAACGGAAGTTTGGGTTCTCCATTCCCACATGCAGTGAAGTTATTGTAATTTCTCCATACCAACCAGAAAGATTTTTCTAGAAGAACCTATTTTATATTTCTTTATTCTTCCAAATCTCAAGTGGGAATATCAGGTAAAATGTTTTTAAGAAGCCATATGAGCAGGATAAAAACAATCTAGGTCTACCTACCACATACCTGAGCAAAGACACCTGATATCAGGTGTGATATTTACCAACTAATTTTTTAAAATTGCCTACTGGCAGAAAAGCAATGCAAGGAGCTAAAAGTTCATGAAAATTCATGCAAGGAATGGTTATAATTAGAAATTGTACTCGGTAGCATTTCTTTTTTCCATGAGGACTGGGGAAAGACCTCACGGTTTGGTTTATAGAATATAATGTGATAATGTGGGTAGAGTATCTAATTATTGCTTAACATGTAATGGAAGATCCTTGAGAGTTATCCCATCTGATTTTAAAGGCAGGCCATCTCTTTTTAGCTCTGCATTCCTCAGAGAGAGAGAGTTTGAGAACCAAAAGATTAGCTGTGGCTTACAGTCCTTTTCAGAATTGGCACTCCCTGATTGAAAGACTGCTTCCCTCTAGGCCAAGAAACCAAGACTCTTGGGGGCTGGCATAGGGCTAGGAGGGAGGGTAGATTTGAAGATGGGGATGGGCTGTGCCAGTTAGGCAACTGTCACAGGGTTACCCACGAAAGCCTTGACTCAGTCCATTGATTATGGGAAGGCAGTTCTCCCTGACATTCCAAATTCTGTGCTGTCTGGTGGTTATAGATGATGCCATCTGTCAGCTCTGTATCTGGGCCCTAATCTATGTGAAATGAGGAAAAAAATAAAACAAGAACTTTGCATTGAAATAAACGTAGACAGATGTTGTTGGACAGGCATCTCGCTGGCACTGGAATGATAAAAAGTTGAAGATTTGCAGACTTCTCACCCTCAAGGAGATAGAATCTAGTGGCTGATGCTCTGGTGCAGTGGTCACCAACTGGTGGTCCACAGACCACTGGTGGTTCATGAGGTCTGAAAGCTTGGCGACCGCTGCTCTGGTGGATACACACATATACACCTAAGGCTGAACGGTGTAACTACTGTGATGCAGGCACAACACACCAGGGCAGGACATGTTCACGTTGCTACAGGAGGAGCAGAATTGTCTTTCCCAGGTTGAAGCTGTTAACTGCTTCCTTTTATTTCTGACTCCATCTTTTCTGTCCCTACATGGAGACATGGACAGATTTGTTGAGATGGAGATGCAGGGGATTGGGGTGCCTGTGTACAATGAGCAGATTCTCCTACTGGCCCATGATAGACATGTGGCATCAGTGAGAAATAAATGTGTTACATTAAACCACTCACACTTTGGGGCTGCTTGTTACACAATGTACCCTAGAGTATGCTAACTGATACAGGCAGAAAGCAATTGTTCTCTTCAATTGTTCTCAACCTTCTGTAACCTAGATCATACTCTTTTCATTCCTTTGAAATGTCTCACAGAAATGATACCTACAATCTCCTATTTTCCAGATCCTGGAGAGTTTTTCCAGGTTGATCCTACTTGAACACTCTATGGTATTTGATTCTGTAAACCATGGAATTATTATTTTTCCCTTGGCCTCTATGATACCACACTTTAAACATATTTTGAATAAAAGAGTAGGGAATAATCCTGAGATATTTCTCTTTTAATATGAAAATTATTTACAACAGCCTATAACATTTTCTGAAACCAATAAATAGTTGTTACATAGCTATGTTGACTGAGTCAAATGGTTAGGGCTCAACCATTTGGTAATGGATAGTAAGTCCTTTCAAAAGTCTCTTGAGAGGTTAAGAAAAAAAGTCTTAAACTAAGCCACATTGATAAAAATGCTCATCTTTATTTCTTAAAAATATTAAATTCAGATAAGTATTTTATTTGCTAAACAGATAATAATGAATACAGACCATTTAAAGGTAATACAACAATTTATTTAATCACTATCATATGTATAACATCATTGATCATATTTATAACCTCAGTAGAATCACCAGTATTTTCACTCTACAAAAAAAAAGCATGAGTCAGAGAAATAAAGAATAATTTTATCATTGTGAAAACTCCCCAAATATTGAGAAGCTGGGCAGAAACAATTAGGCCATACCTATAAAAGTGTCTCAGGTAAAATATTGCTGTTCCCTCAAATAGAACAAACACTGAATAAAGGACACAGGGATATAATGTATTCAGTTTTGTATTTTGCAAGAGAATGCCCCGATTTTGTCATTTGTTCTTCCCTTTCAGAAACCACATCCTTTCTATTTCTGGTTGATTGTTCTGGTTTAACACTTATCAAGATCTTCTAGTGCACAAGTATGTACAGACACTGGCCCGTGCAAACCCTAACCCAGCCTTGGGCAAACTACGGCCCGAGGGCCGGATCCGGCTGTTCTATCCGGTTCTCTTGCTCTCCCCTCCGCTCCTTTACTTTGAATTTATATTAGTTCACACAAATACTCCATCCATGCTTTTGTTCTGGCCCTCCAGTCCAGTTTAAGAACCCATTGTGGCCCTCGAGTCAAAAAGTTTGCCCATTCCTGCCCTAACCCTAAAGAAAAACAGTATTTCAGACAAACACCCAACCAGTCTGCTAGCTGTTCAATATCTGCACAAAAGAGACAGGAAGCCTGTTGATGACACAGTATATTTTAATTTATTTCTAATGTTTATTTTTAATTTGTGTTTTTGTGTACATTTTTCAATTGCCATTTACTTTTTATTTTTATTTAGTGCTGGGTCTGCTCATTGAAGTTCCCAAGGACCTGTCCCTACCTTGGAAAGACACAGCAGGTTTTGAGCATAAGGAACACCCCTGTTGCCTTCTCTACATTTACCAACTTGATTCCGAGCCTTCATATTTGACTCGTTCCATATTTTAATCCTGCCTCCATTCCATCACCTCCATTGACAATTGATCTTATTGTTCATGCACTATTTCTATCTCCCTTTCACTCTTCCATAGGAGTCTTTACCTGCCTTTATCTGTGTCTTCCCTCTTGCAATTCCATCTTCTTTTGGTTCTGGTGGTGCCTTAACGGCCCTCTGAGCCAGGCACCTGTGTGTACCCCAACAGCTGGCCAGGTGATGGGCAGCATGGAACAGAGGGAAAGCAGCAGGCAGAGCAAGTAACGGATGTCTCACAGGGACTGGAACCAACCTAGCAATCTTTAGCGTAAGGCCAGGTTTTGAAAAATGGTTCCTGACTATTCAGGGGTAAAAGTCCCCTAAGGATGAAGCTCTATTTGTAAAGGGGCAACTCGGGCCATTGCTTTGCCAGGATTCCTGCAGTCAGAGCAGAGAACTGGAGGGAGGCAGCATTGAGGAAATCATGAGGTTTTGCCTCTGCCTGGGCTAACATCTGGGGTCTTGTATCATCAACCCTGCAGCTAGTGTCTGAACTTGCAAGTACACGGAGTGTGTCTTTCTGTGTATTCCATCTTATATATATAAAAGCCTAATATGCAAAGTGTTCACTTGGGAGTTTGACCAACGGGGAGTTGATCGCTCACTATGACATGTGCTGACCAACAAAGGGCGGCACACAAGCCACTAGGGACCCTACCCATGCACAAATTTTGTGCACTGGGCCTCTAGTATGTATATATGTGAACATTAGGTGCCTATGTGTACATGTGTGTATGCGTGAATAGAGACATACATACTTCTACATGGGTGGGTACGGGTATATGCATGCTTGAGTGTGCAGATATGAGGATAGAGTACACACTTTTGGGAAAGTGTTGTGTATGCCAGGAGTCAGCACACAGTAAATATTTGTACAGTGAATGAATTATTCCATTTGTTCAATTCCATAAATATTTATGGAACTGTTTAATGATAATTAGAACCATAATAAGTAGTAATCATGTAAACAAGGGGAAACTTCCACTAGAATATTTGTGGAAAGAGGGGATTTCCCAGTATCTGTTCAGGAATTGTCCGTGTGGCAGCTGCTACTTTGTGGACAGATAAATCCATCTCGCTCTTGTCACTTTGAACCCGTGCTCACTCTCAGCTGCTCAGGGACTGGAACTCTGGGGCATTGTTGTCTTTCCATGGTTGGTGTTGTTATCACACTAGCCTCATGTTGTGTAGGCCACCCCTACTGCCTGGGCTCATAATTTTATATAACTCTACTAATATAATTCGGTTGCATTGTCAAAGAATTTTTACTAAGGTTTGAGGGTAATGAAAGGGAATTACAGCATTGAGAGTAAGACTCTTAATATTAGATGCTAAAAAGATTGTTTTCAGCAACCAAGGGACAGAAGTAAACCGTGTCACTTACAGGGGTCCTGACATGGCTGGGTATCTGAGAGCCATAGGCACTTCCTTAATCCTTCAGAGTGTGGGTTTTAGTCTCCTGCTAAGAAAACCCGCATCTACCTTCAGGGATTGGTCTCACTCTAGATCCAGCCTCTTCCCCCACCTCCGCAAACAGCAGCTACAGTTATGCACAACAGTATCCATTCCCTAAAGACCCAATTGTTCTTGCAAGACCAATGTGTATGGGGCATCTTAGAACAGTTCAGGTAGGTGATGTCCTCCCAAGGTGACTCACATTTCACATGTCCCTGCCAGAAGGAAAAACTAGCCCTGCCCTCATTCTTCCTGGGTCTTGGCTCCCATGTGGATAACCCTTGGGCTAAACCCCTCCCCACCAGGCCCCTCCACCCATACATGTGCCTATGTTGCCTCCAGGGCAGATAAGCAGATAATAAATCTCCAAGACAATACAGACTAAATCAATAACAGGAGAACAGTGTATGCAGGCTGCCGGGATTCCTCCTGGGCCCAAGGGGGATGGCGTTTTACATTGGGAAACAGTGTTCCTTCCCCTTCTCAATTTCTCCCTTTCCCATCATGCATTGTTCCATGGCAAGTGACCCACTCAGACATGTGATAGGGGGTTCATAACTATGTCATTCCAGAGGGCTCTCATTGATCTCGGCACCTCCAGTTAGCTATGCAAAGACGAGGAGGCTGCTTTCTATTTATAGTTTCATCTTTTCCTTGGGCCAGACCAAGTTCTTAGTGTGGGCCTCCTCTCTGAGGGGCGGGAGAGGTCTGATGACATATTTCCCCACCTTCAGAATTCCTTGGGGTGCAGTGGGGAGCAGAGACACTCTTCTCATTATGACAACAACTTCATCTTGGTTCCTCTAATCGTGTATCATTTACAAAGAACATTAACCACCCTCTGCACCCGAGGTTTAAAAAAGAACATCTTAAAATAACCAAGTGGTCTCCCACACATTATCTCACTGAATGGACCCCCTGGGACTCCAGGGCACTAGAAACTCTCCCTCCAGAAGGGCATCAGAGGTTCATCTCAGGTGTCTGGAGTGGGTCTTGGTGGAGAGATGTTTGTGGGGTCACTCTCAGCTGCTCAGGGACTGGAACTCTGGGGCATTGTTGTCTTTCCATGGTTGGTGTTATTATCACACTAGCCTCGTGTTTGTGTAGGCCACCCCTACTGCCTTTACGAGCCACTTCTGAGGACAGGAGGACAGGCTCATGCATTCTCGCCGCGCCGTCTGTCCCTTCAGGGGCAGTTTGACTTGACCTTCCAGCTGTGCATCTCCATCACCTCTAAGCCGTACTCTGTCAAGATGCTACGGGGAGAAGAACGTCTTTAGCTGAAGAACAGCCCCCTTTTCCTTCTGCGCGCAGGGCTGGCTGGCTCTCCTTGGGCGCCACATGGGCCCGGAGAGGGAGCTGACAGCCTTGGTTTCCTGCTTAGATAGTGGCCAGTTAGGTACCTAAGAGGATGCACTTCCACTTCCCAAAGAGGCTTTAAAGACATTTGAGTCACCCTGTCGCCTTGGGTGGGCTCCGCCGTGTGAGCCAGCATCTGGATGGGAGCAGGAGGAGGGCAGTGGCGGGTCAGACACACAGCCAGCTGACCTGGGAAGGCTTTTATGAGCCGTATAAATCCTGCACCTTTCTGTAGTTAATAAAAAACAGCTCGTGTCTAAATTACGAGAATGTTCTCGAGAAGGAGGCCTGGGTTTCGGGAGCCTTTCGTATCTGAGGGTGTGTTAACTGGCAAAGTAGTAAAAATGACAAGGGGCATTCCAAGACGCTGTCATTGTAGCCATTCATCACCCGAAACTTTAAGACCGCCGGGATTTCCTGAAAGAATAACACCCGCCTGAGTATTAAAGGCCGGGGCCATAGCCGTGAGCGTTCTTGGAACTAGCGATCCGGTTGCATATGCTCCTCCAGAAATTCAGCGCCGGGGGAGCGGTGATTCCAGACCATTCCCTGTTGCAAGCCATGCCTCCGGCATTCCCCTTCTCTTTCTTCCCGCACAGCCAGGGCTGGGTTATAAATCTGAATCGTGGCTACGGGGGAGTGCCCAGGTGGAGGAAAACTCCAATTGAGTGGCCCGGGAGGAAAGCATCAGAGGCCTTTCTGCGGGGGGGTTGGGTGTGGGTGGGTGTTGTGGGGGGGGGGGGGGAGTGGGTATCTGAACACCACTGCCATGCCAGCCTAGCAAAGGAATTAGTCCGGGCCAGAAGGGGGGCGGGGGGAGGCCAACAGGGCGGGCCCAGGGTAGGGTCTGCCCTCTACCCTGCTGGAGATGGGATTTGTCAGAAGTGGTTAAGTGGGGTGGCGACAGCTTTGGATGTTAATATTAGAGAAACCCGAGGACTGTGCGGGGTAAGACCTCCCATTGGGTCGGCTGCCTCTTTGTTTCGCTGGCAGTTTCTTTGGCTGTGCAGAAGCCTTTTCGTTGGATATAGTCCCACTCATGTATTTTTGCCTTTACGCCCCTTGCCTTTGGGGTCAAGTTCATAACATGTTCTCTACGGCCTCTTGTAGCATAGAAACCCACACTGGAAGCTATATGACATTAGCCAATGTCACCCCAATACATTTAATATAAAAATAAATAAATTAAAAAGGGGGAAGACCTAATGTAGAGGGTGGTTGAAACACTGGAGGGTGGATGGAGGTGTGGCTAAGCACTGGCAATCTCCTTGACGTTGAGGTAACGAGAGGAGCGGGTGTAAATTTCAAACAGGAGTCCCAGAGGGGTGACAAACTAGTAAGGTGACCAACCGGGTAAAGCCGGAAGTGAGAGGAACTTCATTTTTTGACCATCAGAGGTTCATTTCCGTTTGGAATCAACTATGACGTTATCTTCCTATCAGAAAGAGTGTGATTTACCACTGTGCTCTCCATGCACGCGCACGCACGTGCGCGCGCGCGCGCGCACACACACACACACACACACACACACACACACACACACACACACAAGGCAGAACACCTTCAGGGCCTCTCTGAAATAAGTAACAGTGCCTAGCATTTCAAAGATCATTTTTAAATAAATGTCCTTGATGACAACTCTCCATTAAGTAAGAACCTGAAACAATTACAGCTAGACACAAAATTATTTCTCTTGTGATTCACTGCCTTTTAAAGGAAAATGACATTTCCAGTGTAGGTTGTGCGGGACCGGAATGGTGTGGAGCACCCAGATTGCCCGCAGGATCGAACAATGAAAGGGGAGAACTTTTTTCTTCTCTTCTAGTTAAGAGTTTTCAATGTAATTTAGGAGTATTGTTCCTATTAGGATCACAAGGTAATATCAGTCAGCTGGAGGCCTCCACACCAGACCCATGAGACAATGGAATTGAGTTCATTAATGAACAGTCTTTTGAAAAATAACACCACTGTTACAATAAAATGTCTATAATGCTTAAAAATAACCTAAATGCTTATAATGCTAATCTCAGGATATAGCTCTGGGCGATGTCACTGACAATCAGCCCCAGGGAACTTGACCTTGACCGAATAGTTTACTAGTTACCTTGGCATGACCAGTGGCCCAATTCCAGTTCTACGGCAGCCGATGATCAGTGGAACCAGTTGCTGAAGGACCTATTACCCCAACACGTAGTTAACCATCCCCTCCAAAAAACCCCAAACTTTTTATTCACTTAGAAAGTTTATGGCAAGTATATGCGTTTCACTGAGGCTGGCCCAACATTCTGTGCATTTTTGGTATTATGTTTTGTCAATTTTGAATTTCAGAGTAATGTACAACATGAATGTCAAGGGTTATGATGAATGTGTGGACTCTGTACATTTATTTATTTTTTTTTTAAAATATATTTTATTGATTTTTTACAGAGAGGAAGGGAGAGGGATAGAGAGTTAGAAACATCGATGAGAGAGAAACATCGATCAGCTGCCTCCTGCACACCCCCCACTGGGGATGTGCCCGCAACCAAGGTACATGCCCTTGACCGGAATCGAACCTGGGACCCTTCAGTCCGCAGGCTGACGCTCTATCCACTGAGCCAAACCGGTCAGGGCTGGACTCTGTACATTTAAAATCCAGTCTTCTGCCTTTCCTACTTTCCTCAGTCCATGGAGTTACTCTCTTGAGTAGGAGAAAAAGGGTGGATTTGCACGGAGTGCACCAGGATTTTGTACTGGGGAAGGATTTTGCACAAGTGCCTTTGCACACTCACCTTGCGATGCATGTAGCACTCAGACACACATACATCCATGCCCATAAGACACAGAGGCCCTTCTTTATTCTTAGAGAGTTTAGGCAAGGTATTCATTGTATAGCATATTGCAACTCTGTGTTTCTCATCTCAAATGATGCCCACTTACCAAGATAGGACACTACCATGTGGTGTCTCCATCACCGTTTCCAATGGTACTGTGTGATTTCTGTATCATCTTTTTATGCAGGTCTACAGTGTTATCATATACATTTGCCAACCTGACTAAGCAAGTCAGGTCTGTGTGGATATCGCCTTGAGTGTGTATGAGGTATGTGAGTGTACGGATTTGCTGGATGTGTGATAGGTGTAGATAAACGAGTGAAATATTCCACATCTTGGTGCACTACCCAAGTACCATCCCTTTTCTCTCAATCATAAAAACAAGCCAGTGAATCAACAAAATAGAAATGGCAGTAATCTGGATTGAAAATACACTGAGTGAAAGAAACCCATCCTTTGTGTATATTCAACATCTGTGGCCTGCCAGACAGGCGAAATTCAAAATATAAAAAATTGCAAAGCACAAGTATTCTTAACAGTAGCTATTGTTAAAGGAAACAGAATGGGTATACATTTTATAGTCATTGGGAAATAGAAACCTTTTTCTTTAGTGAATCAATAATAATTCAACAAACTTGTCCTTAGATGAATCAGTGAGATAATGATTATTGGTGAATTAGCTGGCTTGGAGATTTTGCTGGGTGATCACTATAAGCAGTGTCACAGTGATCTTGCTGGTAACAATTTAGTTGTATGTTTACTAGTTGTTTATATGCACTAGTAAGTAATACTACTTGAAAGCACTTGTGGATAGCATGGATTGGAAATTTACAAATATGCTTTGTACAGGAAGAAGGAGTAAAAAGCTAAAAGGAGAAAGAGGTCCCATCTACACTGGGAAAGCAAAACTTTCCCAGAATATTTCCAGTGACTTTGGCTGATGTCTCATTGTCCAGAATTGTGTCTCGTGGTCAATCTTAGCTGCAAGAGAGTCTGGGAAATGTAATTTTTACCTTAACCCATTGCTCCCTCAGACATAATTGGAGTTCTGATCAGAAGGAAGAAAGAGAACTTAGATATTGGAAAAGTAACTAGCAGTACCTATTTGCCAGAATCAAAGTTTTTCGTTCTCACTGTCTTTTCTGCTTACATTTTAATTCATTGATTTGCTGGATTTATTTTTCCAGTTCCTATCCCCTCACACCCCCCAGTTATGTTTTAATTAGAACTGTAGCTTTTCTGAGTAGGAGGGCTCGCGGTCATCTAATTCCACCTCTTTATTTCATTGCTGAGAGAACTGAGGCTCAAAACTTCGGTCACTTGCTCAAGGTCACACAATGAGTCACAGAGGCCCCAGTAGAGCTCAGTCCAGTGGTTCCCCTCAAGGCCATGCTGCCTCTGAGATGAGAAAACACAGTCCAAGGGACACGTTTTCCCTTTTATTTTTCCTAAGTGAAAACCCCAGTCACCCACGTCTTTAAATTTTAAATGATTTGCATTTGCAGAATTCAATTTCTAGCCAGCCAAGCATAATTGCAACACATTGCCAGTTTTTCCTATTAAGCTTTCGACACACTTTGTTATAGGATCTTGCAGCTGACAGAATGGGAAGGGGAGTTCAGGGGTCTTTTCTTCACTCACTAATCAAGAAGATCATAGGTTAGTACAGGCATATGAGAATAAACTCCCAGAATAGCACCCAAAACCATTCCCAGAAAAATACCCCAGACACTATTTGCAGCTTCCTGCCATTGTTTTTGAAGAACTTTCCAAGATCCCCACACGAGAGGCTGGGACCCCATGGGAAGGCTCTTGTGAAATGAGTGATCTGGCGCAGGTCACTTGCTCGCTCTGGGTCCCCTTTTCCTGCAGTCAGGAGCGGTGGCTTGAGAATTAGCATCTCAGCTCTGGTTGCACATTAGAATCACCGAAGGGCGTTTCAAATGATCAATGTCTATGCTCCTCAACTGTTTGTTATTCTTAAAATTTATTTTAATAATTCTTTATTATTGAAAGTATTACATGTCCCCCTTTCCCCCTCTTTGGCCCCCTCCAGCCTGCCCCCGCTCCCCACCCGAGGCCCTCACCACCCCACTGTCTGTGTCCATGGGCCATGCATACATGCATACAAGAGCCTTGGCTGATTACCTCCCAGCTACCCACCCTCCCCCACCTCCCCTTTGAGATTCTGCACTCTGTTCCATCCCAAACTACTTGGATTTGAATAATTTTCAGTGCAGGGCACAGGTACTGGCAGTTTTGAGAAGCTCTCTAGGCGATGCTGTTATTTAGCCAGAGTTGCAGCCCACCACCTTGCAGCATCACACAATCTGGGACCTGAGGAGAAAGGTGAATTTCAGGTCCCACTCCACACCTGCTGGCTCAGAGCCTGCAAGAATCCACATGGTTGACTCGTGTACCAGAGAGTGTGAGGTGCCCCTCCGAGATTCCTTTCAGCTCTCCCTTCTTGATTCTGTAGTATCAGGTTGCTTCCTCACTCAAAACCTTCCATTGGTCCCAATGAAATCTAAAACCCGGTGAACAAGGTTCGGCGTCTAAGCCACTCTTCTCTCCAGCCATTCCCTCCTTTATGTGTTCTAACCTTCATTGCCGCCAAGCAGTGCTTGGTTGGTTCTGCCTGCCTGGCAAGGCTCCCAGGTCTTGCCCAGCTGTACACACTTCCAAGTCGGGACAGACGTGCCCAGCCCGCCATGCTTCAATAGCACTTAACCTTTGCCGCCTTGACTTGTGAGTTGCCTAAGGTACCTGGGGTTGTTAATATTGCATTTATTTTTCTTACCTCCCTACTTAGACGGTAAGGCCCTTTAAGACAAGGACTGTGTCCTAGTCATCCTTGAACCCCAAGTGCAGACTGAAAATAGGATGGACATGCAATAAATGTTTCCTATCAGGGCTGGCGGGAGTGAGAAGACCAGAGATGTGGGAGGCAAATGAGGTGGATGTCGTAACCCCCGAGGACGTGACCTTTTTTGGGTCTCGGGTTTCTTGTAGATGAAGGACTTCAGGTGTCTTCCAGGTCTGAGAGTCTGAGTCTAGGGCTTTGTTGGGACCCAGTTGTAATCCGAATCGTTGCCTCTGAAGACGGAGTCTTCAGATCTGGTGTTTCACGAGCAGCAGTCTGCATACGTGAGGCATGTTTATTTCTACATCTTTCATGTGGACTTTAAATACACATCTTCTCTTGTCCTTGAAAATACGCATTGCCCCATAGACCTGCAGCTGAAAGAAATAGGGTGAATTCGACAAGAATCAGGCAGGTGAATGACTGAGGAACCAAACAAACTGTCTTTCTGTGACCCTGTTTGATTTTCAAGGGAATTGTGCTCCTTCTGTCCCTGGAGGGTATGATTGGGGTTCCATTGAAAACCTGTGGTCTTTGCCCTGCAGATCTTTCTGCTCTGGGTTACACAGCCATCTGGTTGACCATAATAAGCATCCTTATAGCCTTTTGAAATTTACACATTACCACTCTCACTGGGACCCCACAACAACCCCTTAAGAAAGACTTACAGGGACCAGGGTGGCCCCAGTTTGGAGCTGATGGGGCAGGCTCAGAGGTGAAGTGATTTGCCAGTAATTTGGAGTGTTTTTCAAAGGACTGCTTTCTGTCCCATCTGCACCTCAGAAGCACTTGGGGGCACTTACCAGCCTTGAGGGATCCTTGCCCCCCAACTTCCCCAGCCAGAACCTCTGGGGAGTGGGGTCCAGGAGCCCATCTGGTTGCTAATCCCCTGGGAAATTCTTAAGCACAGGAAGCATGAGAACCATCATTGCTGGGAAATGTCCTCTGTCACCCTGGAGAATGAATCTAAGTCTCAGGATGACTGCTTTGTGACCCTTTCCGAGGCAAAGGCCCAGAAACTGGGTGTGGTGCACAGTCACCGGAGCAGCTTATAAGGAAGGGCACACCCCTAAGTGCCACGCTAGGCCAGGAGGCAGATTCTCTGGGGAGCGGTCTGGCAATCTTTATTTTTAAATAGCTGTGTCGATGCCCTGGATACCCAGCGAGGCTTGGGGACTATTGTCCTAGGGCTCCATTGAAACCAGACTGGAATAATTTTGCAGGGCTACAGATGGCAGAGAGAACGTTTGTAATGGGGTAATCTGATGCATTGGAAATGGGGTCTCTCACAGGGCTATCTGTCTGCCTCCCCGCTTGTCCTCAAAGGCTTGAGTCATCAATGATGTGTAGCAAACGTTTTTTGACATCAACCCATGGTAAGAAATGATTGTTCAATGTGTGAGTCTGCACACGCACACTCGTCCACACACATCCACACAAAGGCAACAGTTTTTAAAACGAATACTCTCCCTCCACATATCAATGTTCTCCTTTATTCTAAAACACCAGTCACAATTCATTAAATTCATTTCCTTACCCACCTCAAAGCCACGACCTGCAGTTTGGGAAACACCCGTCAGTCAGATGCTCAAGCATTTGCCTGTGGTACTTAACTCACATCTTTTCTACCAGGTCCACACCTCAACGGAGAGATGAAAACAAATTTCTTGGTGGTCAGCCTTGGACCGGAGCAGCTTGGACACCTCTGTCTGGTCCCTCCCTGGTTTCTGCTGGCCCCTCGGGCTCTGGACTGCCCTCCTGGCCACAGTGTGGGGTTCTCGAGGCTGTGGGTGGTGGTGGGGGGGAACCAGCAACCAGGGGCCCCTGGGTAAGGAGGACACTCCCCCCAGCCTCCCCTTTCCTCATGACTGTGAGCAGTAA
Source organism: Plecotus auritus (assembly GCF_963455305.1). Lineage (NCBI taxonomy): Eukaryota > Metazoa > Chordata > Mammalia > Chiroptera > Vespertilionidae > Plecotus > Plecotus auritus. Next base: position 171,322,765 of record NC_137782.1, read on the forward strand.
TGAAAACGTGGGCAAGCAGGGGCAGTTCCGTGTGCTTATTGCTGCTGTTGAGAAAATACTGTGGTACTAAACAGGGCCGGTAATGGAAATTGCTCCTGAGAATAAAAGTACATTCCTCTGAGTTCCATGCAGCCATCGGAAAGTGTTTCGTCTCCCCACGTGGGCACTGCCTGGCTGGCTGGCACAGTGCCCGCCGGGCTTCCTCCCGGAGCCCCACTCCTCGCTCCGCGCCAATGTGAACCGTTAGCCTCTGACTTCTTGGCACCGCTGATCTTTGGGAAGGGGAGGCTCGGGTGCAGTGCACGCTAATCGGTGCATTGGATCCTCTGGCCCGTGTGCCCGTGCCCGTGCCCGTGAGGTCTGCATGAGGAAACCCCTCTTTAGTGCAGGACGAGGGACTGACCTGAGCACAGTTGGGACCATCTGTGTGGAGGAGACTGGCCTGTGAGACCAGCTGCCAGCCGCTCCTGTCATCAGCACAGGCCGAGGGGGACTGGGGGGTGCAGCGCTCAGTCCTGGATGCATTAGGAAGATGACAGGACAGTGGGCAGGCTGCAGGAGCTGAGCTGGCTTTAATGACACCCAGACGTCCACAGGCTAAGAGCAAAACGCCCTTTAATCCTTTTCACTCTGGCTTTGTGCATGACTCTGCCTTAGTCCCTGCCTTTTCACCAGCTGGTCTCACATTTCTCTTTCCGCTGGGAGTCATTCATCTTCCAGCTTCATCTGCCAACCTCGTACACATCCCCCGGTGTCCCTCCCAACCAACAGGAAGGCACACCAAGCCCCACGGAGCTCTCCCTTCCTTATGTAATTCCCAGAGACTGCTGGCCCCTCTGTTACAGAACCTGTCCGGCCTCCTGAGGATTGTTTAGTCTTCTGTGACCAGCGTTGGTATAATCTGAGAGACTGGTCTTCGTAAGGGCCCTGATTCCACAGCCTCCCTCCTGACCCCGGTCCTCTGTTGATGGACTGTGGTTGCCACTGGCTTGTCCCCATGCTCACTCATCCTCAGCGCCCTGCATGGCCCTCCATCCATCCCTTCCACTGGATACTGCAGAGCTTCCTTCAGTTCCTCTGCCTTCCGGGTCCCTCCACCCTTGGCTCCAGTCCTCCATTCTACATGTCCTGGTGGGTCAAGAAGCTGCTCTGGGTCCCTTCTGCCCAGCCACCCTGTTCTCCCCGTCTTCCTCACCCCATGGCAGGTGAAGGGCAAGGTCCCAGAGAGGACAAAAGAGGAGATCACTAGGACATTTGCACATGTCACAAAGATTTCCTCGTTAAGTTGTGATGGCAGGTCAGAACATTTAACTAGAAGTTTAAATCAAATCCTTCTGAAGATTAGAATGCTTACGCCATGATAACAGGTTGGAATATTTGGTGGAGGTCTCTCTTTAAGGTGCAAGTGAATTCATCCAATCATCCGTTCACTCATTTGTTTGTTCATTTCACCAGCGTAAGGGTCTGGTCTAGATACATCAGGAAATGAGGCCGAGAAGGTCCCTGTCTTCATCCTTCTTACGTTCTACAGAGAGGAGGCAGCGTGAGCCAGGACGCAGCCCTTGCACGAGAGCATGGTGAGTGGTATACGTGCTGTGAGGAAAATGAACAGGGTAGGAAAGTGAAGGGCTGATTGTGACAGGAAGGTCCTCAGAGGCGATGCCATCCATGCTGAGACCTGAGATGCAGCTGCCAAGGACGTCACCAGGCTGAGCAAGGGGTTCTGTGCAGGCTGGTCACATGACACTCCTCCCGCCCCCCCCAGAAATGGCACAAGTACACACCACACAAACAGCACACCCTACACAAGTACACACAAACACACACCTTACAAAACTCCACACCAGCAGACACTACACAAAAACACATACACCAGACAACATACCAGACAAAACACAGAGATCTGTGCCACACAGAATGCTTTTTGTTTGGACCATATATGGATGGTGCTGTCAATAGTGATAGTTGCAAATGATCTTCTCCTCCTTCCTTGTCACCGAGTTCCTGACATCCCCACGCAGTTCACGCACACCATCTGTGCTGGCATTCTGCCAGTGCCCTTTCCCGAGAAAACTGAACGGAAGGCGAGTGGCTGAAAGGAGCAGAGATCCTTCCTTTGAATTTGTCACAGAGAGGATCCTGCTACTTACTGATGTCCAGTTCTCTTTGGTGCTTGGAAGAGCAGGCATCTTTAGGGACAAGAGCACATGTTCACAGACTTCAAACATCATCGAATAGGAGTCACTCTCTTGGTAAAACTCATCTCTGGCTCCTCCTGTGGTCACCAGTGGGGAGGGGGTGGCAAAGATGGTCCCTGAGGCCCAGTTGAGTGTGGCCCCCTTTTGTCAGAACCTTCCATAGACCTAAGCTACCACCCTCTAAACCAGAGATAGGGAACCTTTTTTCTGCCAAGGGCCATTTGGATATTTGTAACATCATTTCTGGGCCATACAAAATTCTCAACTTAAAAATTAGCCTACCCTATTTGGTCAAACATTTAATTAATTCACCCCTAATGCCTTGGCAGGGCCAGACCAAATGATTTCTCGGGCCTTATGTGGCCCACAGATGAGATGTTCCCCACCCCTGCTCTAAACCAATTATTTCTCCTTTGGTCTGAGAGAGTACGTTCAGGGAAACAAAGATGAGGTATTAGGGGAGTAGGAAGGGAATTTAGGGGGAAGGAGGCATTTGTATTGTTTATTTCTTCCAACGAAGGGCATGGGTGTATCCAAGGTTACTGCCTCCACTCTAAGCCAGTGTTTCTCTAACCAGGCTAATAAGCTCGCCTGGGTCACTGGTTATAAGAACAGTCCCGCCTGCTATGAGCTGGATGGTGTCGCCCCTAGTCTTCATACCTAGTACCTCCCAGGTGACCTTTTTTGGAAAGAAGTTACCGCAGACATAATTGGTTAAGCCAGGGTAGGGTCATGCGGGTCTAGGCTGGGCCTCTACTCCAATATGACTCATGTGCTTATGAAAAGGGGGACATTTGGACACACGGAGGGAGAACAGCCTGTGAAGATGAAGGCAGAGATCAGGGTGATGCAGCAGAAGCCGAGGAACCCAAAGGTCACCAGCAACCCTCCCACCAGCTGGGAGAGAGGCCTGGAGCGGATTCTCCCCCACGGCCTCAGAAGGAACCAGCCCTGCCGACACCTTGGCTTTGGACTTCCAGCCTCTACAGCTGTGAGATGGTGAGTTTCTGTTGTTGAAGCCACACAGCGTGTGGCACTTTGTGGCAGCTGCCCTAGGAAAAGAATACACAGCCCCACCCCACGCAGCTCCTGGTGAATGGGAACTCAGGGGGAGGGGCAGGGGCCGGACTCTGCAGGAGCCTCAGGGCCCGGAGGAGGGGTGGCTCTGCTGTGCAGTTCCCTCCCCTGGCTGTCCCTGGCATCCGAGCTCCTGCCACCCTCACTGATGCGCTCAGCGCTTTTCAGGGCTCTCGTGGGAGGTGTGGACGTGTTGCAGTCACCAATGAGTCAGTCAAGATGGGACTCTTCACTTCTTGAAACAGACAGTGGTTGACATTCTTCTGGTTAAAAAAATGCTGGTAAAGTGCAGCGAGTGTGGCTCAGTGGTTGAGCGTTGACCTATGAACCAGGAGGTCACAGTTCGATTTCCAGTCAGGGCACATGCCTGGGTTGCAGGCTCGATCTCCAGTGTGGGGGGTGCAGGAGGTAGCCGATCAATGATTCTCTCTCATCATTGATGTTTCTCTCTCTCTCTCTCTCTCTCCCTCTCCCTTCCTCTCTGAAATCAATAAGAAAACATATTTTTTTTTTAAAAATGCTGCTAAATCCTTGTACATAACACCACACATGAAAAAAAGCCAAACTTACCACTGTATTCTCAGCAGCCAGCCTTGCCCTGGTGACACACTAATACAAAGGTCCGTACAGAGGACAGCGTTTCTCATTGCAAAGTGTTTGAATAATGCACTTTAAACCGTGGTTCCTGGGCTGTTTGCTCACTAGAAAAAGGCTGCTCTTCCTTTGAAAATGTCCATTGGCTACAGCGTTCTCTCTGACAAACCGCAGACTTCTTCCCGGACGAGCCCAGTGAGCAGCGTCTACATAGAAACCAGGGGCTGGAGGGAGCTTTTGCTTCCGGCCACTCGGACCTCCACAACCAGCTGCCTGCCTGGCGGCCCGGTTGCCCTGGCCGCCCTGTAGGCAGCATCGCAGTGATCCCACCAGCCGAGTTCATCACACGTCTGTGTCTCGGAAACCCGCGGCCTCCTTCCACTCACCCTTTGGGTTGGAACTTATGAGCCTTATTCTGGGCTCCAAGGTGTTTTTCCCCTCCTGGAAGTTCGGTAAATTTGTGCTCAGCCACTTTTATACTGTGGAAGTGTGAAACATAGCTATCATGCTCTGAAATTGTTTAGATGCTTTCCACCCACCTCCAGCCAAATTCTTACTCTTTTTTTTTTTTTTTTTTTTTAAATAAGAATTTTCCAGGGCCTCTTTGGAGTGTAGGAACAGATTCTTTGTCACAGCGGGAGGTTTTCTCCTTCGCCTGAAGCCATGTGGGAGAAGGAATGTGGGCTGGAAAAGGACTTGCGTTGGAATCATACGTTCCCCACCACTGTTTGTGTGATCTTGGGCAAGGTACATGCCCTTTGCCCTGGCCTTGTGTCCCCCACCTATGAAATGGGACCTTTCAAGTTCACGGGAAGGACAGGGGTTCACATGTAAAACAGAATAGCATGGTACAGGCTGGTGCTTCTCAAACCTGGGTGCCTCTTGGAACCACCTGGGAGCTTTGAAAACAAAAGTGGCCCTCACCCCGGACAAAAGGGGTTGGATTCTCTGGTGGGTGAGACCACACGCTGGAGTACTTTGTAAATGCTCCGGGAGACTGGGAAACCCTTGAGGGTTAAGAACTAGTGGGTCTGCCAAAACCGGTTTGGCTCAGTGGATAGAGCGTCGGCCTGCGGACTGAAGGGTCCCGGGTTCGATTCCGGTCAAGGGCATGTACCTTGGTTGTGGGCACATCCCCAGTGGGAGGTGTGCAGGAGGCAGCTGATCGATGTTTCTCTCTCATCGATGTTTCTAGCTCTCTATCCCTCTCCCTTCCTCTCTGTAAAATATCAATAAAATATGTTTAAAAAAAAAAAAAGAACTAGTGGGTCTAACAGAGATGGATTTCAGGAGCATCTTGCTTAGTGAAAGGAGCCAACACAAGAGACCACACACAGTCTGACTCCATTTATGTGCTATCCCAGACATGGCAAACTGCGGTGACAGGAATCAGCTCGGTGATTGCCAAGGCCAGCGAGTTGGGGAAGGAAATGACTGCAAATGGACACAGAGCAATGTCTGGGGGTGGGCGTGTTTGATATATTGAGTCATCACTACTCTCTCACCTCTATGCTTCAAAAAGTCAATGTCATTGTCTGTCAAGTACACCTCAGTGGGTAGAATAATAGGTCCTCTGTAGCCGCTGTTTTGATGATGATGATGATGATGTAGCAGGAGGAAGGTGGCAGCAGTCAGAAGCAGTTTCCAGAGGTTGCATTTTTAGATGAGCACCAGCTTGAGGCATTGCAAGACCGAGAGCCATAAAGCTGTCATTTGAAATGTGCGCATTAGAGTGAATGCATTTGACACGCTTTTAGTTCCAGATGTCCAGGTAAGCATGCCGAATGGGGCTTGCTGACTCTCATTCCTAATGAGGAGTAACTAGCAGCCGACTGGGAAGCGTGTTCATGTGGGGAGTGAACATTGGGAGCGTGTCCCGGCCAAGTTACCCAAACTCTCTGAGGCTTTCAAGCAAGCGATCGCAGAGAAGCGGAGCCTCTTGGGAAAATTCTTCCCAAGGCCCTTCCTGCCGGAAGAATCGTGCTTTTTTAAACTCAGATTTGCAGAAAGAAGCTTTGAGAACATGAAGGGTCTGAGGAGCAAAAGTGTGGGACATGGAGGTTTCAGTGTGAGATGGCCCGGCTCTTACTCGAGGGTTTTCATGGAAACACATGGTCCTGGCCGCTGGTAACTGGCACTCGAGTGCCCGGCTTGGCCTGGGTGTCTGGAACGGTGAACCTCTAGCTCAGAGCAGATCAAAATGTTCCTCCCCTTGCCTTAACCAGCTTTGCTCAGTGGTTAGGGCCCAAGGACTGAAATAGCGAGTTCGATTGACAGCTCCAGGGATCAGCCGAGGGAGCAACTGTGGGCTCTGGGAAGAGGCCAGGGGGCCTCTGGCGTCAGCACGCCTTGCTGTGTGATTCTGGGTCCACCACCCTCCTTTCCAGGGCTCTGCTTCCTCATTTGTAAAGTGGTGATGGTGACCCTTGCCTAGTCCTTAGGTTTACAATGTCAGGAACACTGGGACAATGCTTCTGGAAGGTCTTGGGTTCTAAATTGTGATATGGGGAGAGGTTAGTGGCCCTCCAAAAGGGTCCTCATTTCCCTAATGTCCCCCTCCCTCAAGTTCCTTATAGTCTGGAATGTCCCTCACATGCACCTCAGCCTTCTCCTCCCCAGGGAGGAATCAGATGCCTGCCTCGCTGCCCCACACTGCACGTGGGGTTGGGGTCCCTGGAGGATGTGATTCTTGACCTGGGAGTCAAGGCAGCTGGGGTGGCCTGGGGCAGAGGAGCAAAGCTGGTTTCCTTGTACTGAATTGGAACATTCATTTTTTTTTAAATTTAATAAATCTTTATTGTTCAGATTATTACAATTGTTCCTTTTTTTTCCCTCCACCCGGTTCCCACCCCACCCTCTGCCCTTACTCCCCCTCCCCATCCTCATTCATAGGTGTACGATTTTTGTCCAGTCTCTTCCTGCACCCCCACACCCCTTTCCCCCCAAGAATTGTCAGTCCACTCCATTTCTATGCCTCTGATTCTATTATATTCACCAGTTTATTCTGTCCATCAGATTTTTTTATTCACTTGATTTTTAGATTCACTTATTGATAGATATGTATTTGTTGTTCATAATTTTTACCTTTACCTTTTTCTTCTTCTTCCTCTTCTTAAAGAATACCTTTCAGCATTTCATATAATACTGGTTTGGTGGTGATGAACTCCTTTAGCTTTTTCTTATCTGTGAAGCTCTTTATCTGACCTTCAATTCTGAATGATAGTTTTGCTGGGTAGATTAATCTTGGTTGTAGGTTCTTGCTATTCATCACTTTGAATATTTCTTGCCACTCCCGTCTGGCTTGCATAGTTTCTGTTGAGAAATCAGCTGACAATCATATGGGTGCTCCCTTGTAGGTAACTAACTGTTTTTCTCTTGCTGCTTTTAAGATTCTCTCTTTGTCTTTTGCTCTTGGCATTTTAATTATGATGTGTCTTGGTGTGGTCCTCTTTGGATTCCTTTTGTTTGGGGTTCTGTGCACTTCCTGGACTCATAAGTGTATTTCTTTCACCAGGTGGGGGAAGTTTTCAGTCATTATTTCTTCAAATAGGTTTTTAATATCTTGCTCTCTCCCTTCTTCTGGCACCCCCATAATTCTGATGTTGGTACACTTGAAGTTGTCCCAGAGGCTCCTTACACTATCTTCATATTTTTGGATTCCCCCTTTTTTTTTTTTTTGCTTTTTCAGTTGAGTGTTTTTTGCTTCTTTGTATTTCAAATCTTTGACTTGGTTCTTGGGATCCTCTAGTCTGCATTGGATCTCTGTATATTATTTTTTTATTTCAGTTAGTGTATGCTTAATTTTTAGTTGGTCCTTTTTCATATCCTCGAGGGTCTCGCTAAATTTATCAGCCTTTTCTTGAAAATTCTTGAAAAACCTTATAACCGTGGTTTTGAACTCTATATCAGTCATTTGCTTTCCTCTATTTCTTTCATTTGTGATCTGTTTCTTTGTCTCCACATTTTCACTGCTTCCCTGAGTTGATAGAGTGGTTTTGTGTGCTAGGTGTCCTATAGGGCCCAGTGGCTCAGCCTCCCTAGTTACCTGAGGTGGACACTCTTGGTGCACCCCTCTGTGGGCTGTGTGCACAGTCTTGTTGTAGTTAAGCCTTGATTGTTGTTGGTATCACTGGGAGGAATTGACCTCCAGGCCAACTGGCTGTGAGGATCAGCTGTGTCTATGCTGGGAGAACTTCTGTGCTGGAGACACCCTTATGAGACAAGACTTGCAAAAGCCTCTGTGCTCAGCTTGGATGGGCGGAATCTCAGGGCAGAGTAGACAGCATTGGTTTCCCGTCAGCCATGCCCTAATAGGCCCCTGTGTCTCAGTGTCCTGTGGTAATTGCTGCAAGCACCTCTGAGAGAAAGCCGCCCTCGAGTTCCGCCCACTGCCAGACAGTCCAGTTTCTCCCCGAATGAGTCTGGGTCCTCAGAGTCTCACCTGGAACTGGAGTTCAGCGCAGTTGGGAGCTTTTGTCTCCCTCCCGCTTGAGAAAGCCAGCCGAGCACTCAGTTGCCAATCCTCTCTGTGCGTACGTCTCAGTACCTCTGCCTCCTGCAGCTCCTCTGAATCTCAGTGTGCTTTTCTCTTTCCTTCTAGTTGTAGAATTTCCACTCAGCCAGCTTTCCTGTGTTTCTGGATGATGTCCATTTTGTCTTTTAGTTGTAGTTTTGAAGTTGTTGTGTGAGGCAGCAGTTTAGGTGTTTATCTATGCCGCCATCTTGGTTTCTCCTCCGGAACATTCTTAAGAGAAAACCATTTATCAGTATGTAACCTGGAGAATGTGTCTGTTTCTTTTTATTAGAATTGAACACCCAGAGGATTCAAATGGCTGTCTCATCCATTCCCATCTCCTTAGTACCCTGCACAGAGTAGGGGATTTATGAGACTCCACTGAACTGAATGAGATTGAATTGAATCACTGAAACAGCAAGGCAGCTGCTGGCCCGGGCATTAGTAGGATCCCTAACAAGCCCTGGTGGAGGTCATTCTCAAAAGCTAGTGCGAGTGAGGTAGGAGGTGCAGGCCGGCTTATTCTCTCCCACAAATAAGATGTAGACTGTTTTCCTATCCCCTGGGGGTTTAATCTTTCCTTTTGAATCTTGAAAGCCCACAGCGTTGAGTGCTGAAACCCATTACAGAGCAATTGTCCTTGGAGCTCAAGTTCCCTTACAATTCTTTTCATGGGAGGCTCAGATGACGGGCTCTGACATGACCCCATGAATCATAGACGCTGCTGCTTCGGGCTCTTAGAAATGCTTTTACCTGCCTGGGTCCAGCAAGAAATAGAACTCAATCCTGCTTTCCTCACTCTGAATGCCTTCGTCTTTAAGGAAGGCGCTTTCTCTGAAGCCTTCCCCCAGCCCCCGTCTTAGAGGAATGTGGACTCAAGGCCAGAGAAGGCCAAAGCCATGAGTTAGAGACACTGCAGGACTGATCCTAAGTCTCAGAATCACAGGTTCAAGGCATATGAGGTCAGGAGGCACCGGGGACAGGAGTCCCGAGTTGTAACCCCTGTGACCATCCTGGCTTCAGCCCTCATAATGAGAAAAAGCTGCTTTCTAAGGGAGTCTTTCCTTTAACCCTGACATGAAAATAAGTCAACGAGTGTGGCTGGTCCCGAGGTTGTCTCCTTGCCCTATGAAAAACTGTATGACCCAGACTAAAAATGAAGTCTCCAAAGAAGGCAAGGTGGACAATGTTTGTTTCCATCATCAGAGGCCCATCTACCAGCAAACAAATAGAACAGCTTATGAGGAATTCAGTTATGCTCCTGGTCTCCCTATAACATCTCATGGAACAAATATCCCAGGCCTTTGAAAGCAGAGTTGTGCAATGGTAAGGAGTATCCTGAGGGGAGGTCTGGTATCCTGAGACCTTCTGGTCAAGGGCTGGAGCCTGGATCTTGGGCAAACTTTGCATCCAGAGATAGCAGGCATTTGCCACTCACATCAAGGTCTGAGCCATAGTGAGTGGTCCCATTCCCATGCTGTGCTCATGTCATGCACCAATGATCATGACATCCATTCTGCTCTCATCCCTGGATAGGGCAGCCAGGAAATGTCAAGGAATGCCTCCATCTTCAGCTCAAGGAATAGGCTCCGTTTTTCCTAATTAATCAGAGAAATCTTATTGCTTTGCCACAGTAATTAGTGTGGGCTACACAGGCCTAAACTGATCAATACCTGCTGTCTTCTGGCCTTGGGGATTGATTCCATAATGGCCTCATGGTCCGTTTCAGGTCAATGAGATGTGAGAGGAATTGTGTTGGAAAATGTGGGGAGTAGCTTCCCACTCCCTCAGGATCCTCTGAAAAGCAGCACAGACATTTCCCCTCTATGAGCATTGAAATGAACTCAATACATAGAGGAGAACACAGCTGAGTGACTAGCACAGAAGCAGCCCGAGGAACGGGATTCAGGCAACCTGGAGACCTGCTCTAGCTCCAGACTTCCGATTATGTGAACCAAGTAACTTATTCATTACTTAAATTAGCTACATTGGTTTTTCTATTATTTACAGCATAAAACAAACTAACTGGTACCAGGAGGGGGTTCTACACCTGGCGGGAGAATGGGTAAAACGCAAGTCTTCCCGGGGTGAGGCTGCCTGAGGACTGGAAGGAGTTCCCAGCAGAGAGCAAAGCATGAGGAAGGCCAGGAGGGGTAACGGGCCTAGTGTGGTTGGTGTGCTCTGGGGAATTGCCCATGGTCTATAGGTCTGGGTGGCTCCAGTCCCTCCAGGAGGAGTGATCTGTACTCTGGATATTGAGCTCCTTGAAGACTCCATGTCTTCCTCATGTGTGAGTCCTAGAGTCCAGCACAGTGCCTGGTACCTACTTTGTTGGATGAATGAATCCATGAAGGAATGAGTCAATGTAGGAATGGGTCTCTTATTGCTCCAGGCCATGCAGACCAGCTGGTCTAGGAAGGGCTGAGAAAAGGTAGCAGTGAGAGATGTTGGAGCAACCAGTTGCCAATTTCAAGATAGTAGTAGCCAGAGTGAGATGTCTCAGGTCCCCTTTGGTGACAGAGTGACCTGGGGAGATGCTGAAAAAGTTGGGATCTCATGGGACCTGCATTCAGAAGAGCAACCTTGGGATTCATATTTGTAGAGGGAGTACCTACTAATCAAACCCTTTGAAAAATGCTGCATTAAGAGACTTGCTGGCAGGAGGGTTTGTCGATCTGCCTGGTGGGTGCATTTTCCTGGAGGTGGTGTGATGCTCAAGCCCTGTGAAGAGTGACAGTCCTGTGAGATGACCCGGACGTCTGTTCCAGGGGCTCTGGTGCATGGTCTCCCAGAGTAATTATAGCATTCATTGCATTATCAGTGCAGCCAGGCCTCCTGAGAAGCCTGCAATCAATCTCTATCATTTTGCTTTTATTTCATCACCAACTGCAATACAGAAATCAACTGGGGATAGCCTAGAATTTAACATGTGCTTATCTCTTCCTGGGCATCATTGAAATCAGAGAGCTCAATTAAGTCATCCAGTTGCCAATGTACAATTCACTGGTTCCTGGAGAGAGGATTTGACATCCTACGCTTCCCTTCCACAACCTCTGGCATCTCACTCCATTAATCATCCACTTTCTCTCTCTCCTGGTTCAGAGCCTTGTGTTCTGCGCTGGTGCTTTGCTCTCAGCATATAAACACACTCACATTTCCATTTTAGCAAACACAAAGCCCGCTTCTCCTTCAGCCACATCCCGCTCTAGTTTGGGCCTCATTGTCCTCTTTTTGTCTCTAGGATAAGCACCTCCAATTCTGCATCTTCACTCAGACTGTCTGCCCTTGTTCTGTCCCGACCACCCTCCAGAACAGCTCTCAGCAGGGCAACCATGACCTCCTGGTTGCCAGATTCACTGGCATTACAATGCTGAAGATGTTTGGATGACAATGCAGTTATGGTCAAATTGGGACACTTCACAGAGCCTCTTTCAGAACAAATGGGAGTGGGCTTTGAAACAACACACGAATGTGACTCTCGCATAAGAACTGGGAGAGGGGTGCTCTACCAACAAAACAGTTCGGCAGATGATTATCCACTCACAGTGAACATGTGGCCTGGAGAGACCAAAGCAACCTTCTCTGGGTCGTACAGCGCAGGAAGACCTGAACCCAGGTCTTAGGACTTCAAGCATTCATTTAGGACTCACTGTTCTAAGAATTCTACAGCTGTAATAGTCATAACTCTATGAAGTAGACACTATGACTCTCGTTCTCATTTTACAAATAATAAAATGGAGGTGCAGAGCAGTAAGTAACTTGTCCAAGGCCACAGAGCTAGAAATGGCAGAGATTAGATAGGAACCCAGAACCCACTGCTTAACTACTGTGCCATTCTGCATGTCCACTGTCTTACCTTTTACTGTTTATCCCAGACCTTCCAAAGCAGGGTGTGTGGTGTGCGCCAGGTGGTTAGAAGTGGTCCAATACATTAATCTCCTCAGTCCTGGGACAGCTGGGTGGGACTTGGGGTAGCCAGAACTCTGGACTGGTCCCTTTCTCTGGGGGCTGCCTTGACATTTGACTCCAGTGGGTCACACACTTGTGATTTTTCATGTTCAACATGACATGTAGTGATTCAGTTAAGAATTGTCCATGGGATGGCCATATGAAGAGAAACAAACACTCTGCCAATATATATATTGATTTATTCAAACAGTGTCTTAATATGTTGCTGTGTGTAAAACTCTCAGAAAACGTATAAACTTTGAAGTCACAATAAACTTCGCAGATACAGTGGGATGGGGTGGGGGTAGGGATAAAGGTGAGGGATGGGTGGAAGGGAGAGGTTCTGGAAGGGTGTTTGTTACAAAAAAAATTAGAGTTCAGTTAATTTCTATGTAAGTACCTTCTCCTGAATTCCCTGCAAGACTAACCCTACCCTTACTTAATATTCTAAAATGTTCCCTCAGAGTCAGTCACAATTAATTATGTAGAATCTCAGTATCAAGTGCAATAGACTTGCTTCTAAAACAAGGCTTGGGTACAGAACAAAGGGCATGCCGGGCAGTTGTGGGATAACCTCATGTTAGCTGTTTGCCCCCAAGACAGAGATTTTAATAATTAAGGGTATTACTAAAAGCATAACTTGTTGCTAATTAATTAATGCATGATCCTCTTAATTCCCCCACATTCTATGCTACTATTGTAATAAAAACACCACTAAGTAGTACTTAAGCCTTCACCATTAGTGGCAGCACCTACATTTGCATGGCAAATTGGAGAATGGTTCCCTATCTAACATCTGAGATGAGGGTTTGACATTCATGGGAATTCCCTCAAGTATGCTCCCAAGTTTTCAATAAACTAGACCTCTCTATGAGCCTTTCCTTGAAATGGGAGTCCCCAGGTATGGAGCTCAAACTTATCCCCACAGACACTCCCACTGCTGACATTCCCAGAAATTTTGCCTCCTGCTCCGAGGAGATAACTCCAACTAGTTATCCAGAGAAGGGGCAGAGGAGAGCTCCAGGAAGTCGGCAGGGAGAAAGGGGCTCTAGAGTCCAGGGGGAGAGGAATAAGGTCACGTGCTCATTCTCCTGAGTCCAAGCTGCTGCCCCTCAAGGGCTCACCCCATTAAGAACTCCATTCCTCTTAGAAGGCCTGCTGATAGCTTACTTGAGAGGATAACTTTCTGGTGAATATTATTGGATATGCTGAGGGAGCATAGCCCTGGGGTTGGGTTGGCTGGGAAGTAGCTCAGTCTGGTAATTAATGGATGTATTTGTTTCCTATGGCAACACAAAATTATTTTATGGTTCTGGAAGTCAGAAGTCCATGTGGGTCTCGCCGGACTCAGATCAAGGTGTCGGTAGGACTGAATTCCCTTGTAGAGGCTCTAGGGCAGCCGTGGGCAAACTACGGCCCGCGGGCCGGATCCAGCTGTTCTATCCGGTTCTCTTGCTCTCCCCTCCGCTCCTTTACTTTGAATTTATATTAGTTCACACAAACACTCCATCCATGCTTTTGTTCCGGCCCTCCGGTCCAGTTTAAGAACCCACTGTGGCCCTCGAGTCAAAAAGTTTGCCCACCCCTGCTCTAGGGGATAAACAACCCCTTGCCTTTTCCTGCTTCTCAAGGCTGCCTGCTTTCCTTGGCTAATGGCCCTTCCCATCTGTAGAGCCAGCAGTTGCTGATCAAGCCTTTGTCATATTGCATCATTCTGACATTGGCTTTTATGTCTCTCTCTTCCATATTAAAGGACCCTCATGATTACATTGGGCCCACCTGGATCATTCAGGACACTCTCCCTCTGTTGAGGTCAGATGATCATCAACCTTAATTCCATGTACTACCTCAATTCCCCTTTGCCATGTGACATAACCTATGCAAGAGTTCCTGGAATGAGGACATGGACATCTTTAGGAGGCCCTTATTCTGCCAGCACAGTGGATGATGGGTCGGGCTGCTGCAGTGCGACTTTTGGACAACATGGCCCTGATCCCATTCAGTGTTTCACTTGGGAAAACAGGCACAGTTGGGAGAGTGATTGGCTGGCTTGTTGATCAGTTGACTGACATTCTTGATATGTCCAGAGGATTCAGCAGAATAACTTGAATGCCTAGTCCAATTTGTTACTCTACTGCATTATTTTCAACTGGCCATGCTTCACTGGTGTTCTGAAATAACTTAGAGACTACTATAGCTGTTACTATTACTTCTACTGCTCCTCCTCCTACTACTAGTTGGTTCTTCTCCTCCATTACCTCCTCTTTCTTCTAATACCTAACTTTTATCAAACACGTACTGTATGTCAGGAATGTCTGGGAGCAACTCCTGTCACCCAACCTGCCAAGAAAACAAACAGTATTTGAGATGCTCACTGTGGCCTCATCCCTTCCACTTCAATATTTGGTGAGCAAACTAATCCTGTATCAAGTCAGATCACCCAAAGCTACAGGTCTCACTGCCATTACTCTCACACCTGTAAGCATGTCTCCAGAGAATGGCTATTGAAGAGGCTGTCTTTTTCTTTTATCAAGGGGCCATATAAGAAATGACTGAAGAAAGCATGGTTCTGTATTTTCTATAAAAATGCTCCCGAAGAGCGCATCCCTTGCAGGGTCCTGTGTTCCTTCCATCGGCCTCTCTGTAATGATGGCTTCTTAAATGTCGCTGGTAGAGGAAGGTTTGTCCTTCCTGTCACCCTGTTTATCTTCTTAGCAGGGAATGATGGCACTGACAATATGCAGTTTTTATGGTTATTTTATTTTTGCCTTCGTTGTCAGAAAACCACAGGGGTGTAAGTTTCTATTTTCTACCAGATGTGATGCTAGTTGCTATAGTATTGTAACCTACCTGTCAGAATAAAAGCATCATCTTATAAGAGGGCTAGGTTGAGGCCAACCTATGATATTGCACCCCACCCTCCAGGTACCAGAACTTGACCTTGATAGCCAAGGGGCTACTGAGTCCAGGCACCTCAATAGAATAATACCCAGATTGGTCCTTCAGCCTTCTGACTATGACAGTAGAATTGGTTGAAAATGGCCAAACCCACATTGTGGAATGAGAAGAGTATATTACTTTGGCACATATTTAATTACATAAATTATAAAGGATTTTCAGAAAAGTGTATAAATAATTAACATATGAATACATAGACCAGGAAGATTTTGGCTAGATGCCCTTGTGACAGCAGGTACCACATGACCAGTCTTTTGTTATTTCTCCCCATATGTAATTCTTCCATGCAGTCCAGACATCCCCTGCCAGGTAATGTTTCCCATTGTTCTCTAACTGTTGTCTCCACACCGCCTGGTGTATCTACATTTCAGAACAGCCTTCAGGATTATAAATTCTGTGTAAAGGAGCCCTCAGAGAGATGCCCAGAGGCAGCAGAAAGACAGCCCGGTCCCTGAGGCAGGACACAGACCTGGTATCAGCACCCACCCGCGTTATCAATGATAGAGGAAGTCTGTATGTGCGTGTGTGTGCATGTGTGTGTGTGTGCCTGCTCAGGTGCCATTCTATTCCCTTTAAGAAAGCATCTTCAGAGCTTCCTGTATGCAAATTCCTTACGTCCACCTCCGCTCACACATTCCATAGTATATAAACAAATTTTATTCTGTCCAGAACATGAATGAATCTGTACCTAGGTCCTCTGGCTTTGAAAGCATGCATTTTGAAAAGAGGAGAATATCAGTGGAAAGCTTGAAGAAGGAATGCTAAAGAAAAGAAAAAGGTCAGATTCTTTAGAATAGAAGCATGCAAGACGAGATAGAGCATATTCATTCATTCATTCATTCATTCATTCATTCATCTCTCAATCATAATTCTATTGATCATGTACTGGGCACCTAGCACTGTGTTAATGATGAGAGTATAATAGTGAGCATAGACATTTAATGAAGCTAACATAATTTAATCAATACAATATGATTAATTAATCACACAAACATAAAATTGCAACTGTGACTAGTGCCATAAAGAAGAGTGGTGCTCACAGGAGCCACTAAGGGGAGAACTGACCTACAAAGTAAGTTAAAAGCTAGTGGGGATGCAGTTCATTCACAGGAGTTTTGGAAGCATTTAGGAGTGAGCCAGTGCATGGGCAGACAGAGTGTGACACAGTCTCAGAGGATGCCAGTGACAGAGGGAGCCTGGGGCAAGCCCTCCCTTTCATAGATGTGGGGGCCGATGTCCCAAAGGCCACCAACATGGGCGGTGTCATCCAACACTTGTTATGTCCCCTCCTGATGGTATTTTTCTCTATAGTGTTACCACCCCTTCTAATATGTGTGCCTATGGGTGTGTGTGTGAGAGTATACACACATCTATGTACATGAACATACAACTTATTTGGTTATTTATTGTTTGGTTTGGTTTCCCTACCCTAACTAGAATCTGAACCCCATGAAGACAAAGGTTTTTGTTTGTTTATATGTTGCCCATGACAACCTTGACTACAGGAATGCTTGGCACATAATTGGCGCAGTATGACAACACTGAACCCAGCGTGTAGTAGGTGTTTACTGGTATGTCCTTACCCTTTGTCATACCTTTGCTGAGATGTCAAGATGATGTCTTGTGTTCTATTTTTGGTGTGTGGTTATCCCAGGACTAGGAGGGTTGATACTCACCCTGATGAATCACCTGGGCAATGCTGTCTCCTCCACCTTTGAGTCTGGAAAGCAGCAGAACCAGCCAGGCTTTGAGGCTGGGAATGTGGAGTCTCACCCAGTGTTGAGTCAATAGATACAAAACAGCTTCTGAGTGAGGCGTGTTCTTAACCAAACAGCAAAACTTCAGGGAAAGAATGGTCAGAACCCCGAGGCAGCTCTCACAGGGAGCCCGGTTCTGGAAATGGAGATGCAGGCTGTCCCTAGCTAAGCACGCGAAACCATCAGCATTTCAGCTACATTTTGACATGCATTGGGCTGCAAGGGACAACATCAAAGAAAACACTGCAGTTTCCAAACAAAATATACAATACAAACCAGACCTACATAGCTTTTGACAGCCAAAGACCAAAGCAGATGTTGAGCAGTATCTATGAAACGAATCATACAGAGACAACAAAAGCAGCAACAACCGAACAAATGCCTGTTTCCGTCTTGCTGGGATACCATTTATTCTAACTGCCAGAAGTCCAGGAATCACCTTACACAGACATTAAGGACAATAGGAAGAAAGCTTCTAGGAAGGGGCTGTGACTCTTTCTATTTGGGGTAAAACATCCCTGTTGTGCACAGCCTGCCCTTTCAGAGAGCAACGCTGGAAATGCAAACATTTCTAATGTCCCACAAAGTTTGGATGCTTCCTTTGGTGGCACCTTCAGTCGTCAGGGCTTACATGAGGTCCTTCCTCCCAGGTGAAGGTTCATCCAACACCTTTAAACATCTAAGTGCCTACACCCCCTCTTTCTCTAGGAGCCTGAGCGCCTCAGTCCCCAGCTTTGAACCAAATGTGGGTTTGGATGAAGACTAGGTTCTACCCTGTTGTGAGCAGACACGGACAAGGACCCACATGCCCCCCCGCCTCCATTCTCTGTCTTTCGACCTTTTCTCTGTATTACCCCAACTCAGTGGGAACCCTGCGCCACAGTGGTCGCTGCCACTGCTTCCCTCTCAAAGACGTCAGCTTCCCTGAGTCTTGTTCTTCTATTTGTCTCAGCCGAAGAGTCACTCCCAGCAGGTCCTGGACCCAGGTTGTTGCTACTGACAAGCAAATCTGCCACTTGTGCCTCTCAACTTTGTCTTTCTTCAGCTTTCAAATGGCCCACATTTGAGAACCTCTGTTCTTCACGTAAATCTTACTCTCACCCTCCTGAGACAAAAGTCTCTGCTCAGGAGATTAACCAAACTTGTATGCATATAAGCTTCACCCAAGGACACAGACAATCATGCAGTGAAGGCCGGGGAGGGGGTTGCTATGGGGTGGGTGTCAATGGGGGAGAAAAGGGGAACATCCATAATGCCTTCAACAAAAAATATAATAATAATAAAATTCAAAACAGACCTACTCTTCCTTCAGTCAAAAATCTAACTTAGGACCAATCTCTCTCTCTTTCTCCCTCCCCCCACCCAAATTAAAGCTATGTGCTTCAAACCAGAGCCCCTAGCAATAATGCCAACAATTTTTAATCCTGAACTGGTACACGTTTCAGTTTCTCAGTTGGGTTTGAACTTAGAAAAGGGAGAGGGGTTATACATTTACCTCTTCATCTCCAACCAGCCTGTCCTCTGCGAGGTCTCTAGATCTGGGCTCCCGCATTCATGGATTGAATGCCTGGAATGCCTCCTTTCCCAGCTTTTCTTCTCTTTATGTCCATTCAGCCTGGCCTCCACGATCACAGCCTTTCTCCTGAGGAAAGCCCTTCCTTCCTCCAGCTCAGTCGAGATGCATTCTCAATTTTTCATTCACTCGCCCCCCGAAATTCTTCCGAAGGAAAGATTCAAACCCTGTTTCCTTTGTGAGTCATTCCTTTTTGAGTCCCTTATTAGATCTGATTTCTAGAAGCTGAAAATTTCAAATGTTTACTTGCATTGAGTTGTTCTAGATCTTAGCCCAATATGAGGGGTTTTGTTCTCTTCTATGATAAAGTCCCTTATAACATTTAGAAGGCTCTTGGGTCAGAGCAATGCCAAGTCCCACTTTAGTGGGAGGACATAAGTTTCTTGCTTCACTTACCTGGATGTCCAGAGGAAAGCTAGGCCTCAGAATGAGCACAGCCAGGGATCCGGCTCCATTCTTTCTCTCTTAGCTCCTCCTTTCTTTTTGGGTTGCTTTTATTCTCAGCCTGTTTGCAGCAGTTTACAGAAATGTCTAGAAAAGGACCAGATGGTCACTTCTGGTCATTTTCCAGAACAAGGAGGAACTTTTCTGGAGAGCCCACTAGAAACTTTTCCTCAGATAAAATTGCCCTCTATCAAGTCTCATGTCCATTCCTGAAGCAATTATGACAAGAACCACCCCTGGGGCTGGGCTGGGCTTTGCTTCTTCTGGGGCACAGGAGGTCAGGGGGGAGGGGTGGGTAACTGAACTAGAGAGAGGAACTGGATGTAGGGAGACAACCAAAAATTCCTGCCTCAGCCCCATTCCACTCAAACAAGTCATTGATAAAACCTGTGCCTCTGTGGCTGAACCCACAGCCTGGATCTCTGAAATCCATGACCCGGGTCAGGGATTATGTCCAGGGATGACCAGGCACCAGGCAGAGACCAGCTGCTTTTAAGAGGCTATGGATAAACTCTATTCATACAAGAAGCCCCAATACCCTTCTTCCCTTTGGAAGGAGTTCAACAAAAGAAAAAGAAGAATCCACTTGAAGTTGCTGACCTGGAGCCACTGACTTCCTTCTAGCACTAATGTTTTCAAGGCAAAAGCTTCATGCTAATAATCAGCTAGTCATTAATCTAGATATTCATGGTTTACAGTCCTGGCTGGAAATGCAATCCATTCATCAGCAAATGAAACAAAAAAATCTCTGCTTGAAAAATGGTTTAATTACCAAGAAGGTAATTTGAAATTTGCATGTACAATAGTTGCTTGTGTAATACATACCCATTCCCGCCCAGGACTTGGGTCCTGCCATAGGAATGCCTACCTGTATGTGAAGGAAGAAAGAGAATGTTGATGTCTGGGGCGGGCAAGTCGCCTGATAGACCATGTTTGGGTAGTAAACTTGATCCCAATCTTGCCATTCAGAGAAAAAGGAATCATTCTCTTTTATGTTAGTCTGTGAGAAGCAGACACCAAGCTATGATTAAATACACAAAGATTTTGTTGTGGGGGATGCATGCATAACAGTGGGTAGAGCCAGGGCAGGCCAAGCGAGCAGTCAGCCCTCTCTGCAAGTTGGTTCCAGAATGAAGTAGACAAGAGACTGTGGGTGGGAATGTCTGAGACTGTGAGCTCTCGAAGGAAGTTTCAGTAGAGCTGGAAGAGAGGCCTTGAGCCAAAGTCAGCTGCCAAAGGTGTCCTGTGTCTCCCAGGAACTGTGTGCAGTAGCATCCCTGCTGCGCTGTCACTGGGGCACAGCCTTGCTGAGCTATGTGTGAGCCTGAGGCAAAAGGAACAGATTTCTGACTTTATTTAATGTATTGATACTTTGTTTATCTTGGATTTGTTTGCATTAATTTTATTTACAAATATTTCATCAAATATCACTTATTGTCATTAGCAAGTTCCTCTGTGCCTGTTAAACTTGGCACCCAAAGCAAACACCTCACTTGCCTCCAAGCTGGTCCTTAGGGTGCAGGAAGCATTGGTGACATTTCCCTGGATGAGCTGAGGTGGAAATGCAGGGAGAGGCAGAGAAGAGGGCAGGTGGGAGGTGCCTCAGAGAGCTTTGGAAGAATCCCAGAATGAGGAATGCGAGAAATGAGATGCGTGAAATGTTTCCTATAGACTTGACTTTGGGATGAATAGGTAGTGAGCTATGAGTAAACACGGTGCTTATGTAAATAAAACCCATAGTCAAGGATTAATCTCGCTTTGCAGGAAGTTAGATGTGTTTGAGAATGGATCATTGGCCCTTCCCCATAGGCAGTAGATGCCCCTGAAGATGATATTTTTACTCTGAAACTCTAAAATTGACTCAGTAGTTCTAATTCGAGTTCGGGGGTAATATGTGTTTTGAGAACACAGCAGATTCGGCATGTGTGGGACTGCACACAAGAGAGCAGTCTCCCTCCTGGGACCCCAGGGAGGACACAGCCCTTCCTTCAGGGAACCTCATTCCCTCCTTCACCTGCTTCAGTGTATGAACAGTTTCTTGTTCCTGATTAATATCTGTGTTCTCCGTGCCCAGAACAGCAGAGAGCAGCATGCATTAGGCAATCAATAAACATTTGCTGAATGAATATGTGATTGAGTGGACGTTTGAAATGGATTTTAAATGGGTAGAGTCTGGACTGAAGCTCCCAGCTGACACAGCATTATGAGCAAAGGCATGGAAGCACGAGAACATCTACCTGTGTGGTGAACAGTGACTAATTTGGGGCAGAAGCAAAGAGAAGGGCAGGGAAGGCTGGGCCAGATCCTGAGGCCTCCAATGCCAGGTTTTGGAGTATAGACTTCGTCCCGCAGAGAATCGGGCAGGAGGACCTTGGTTGATCTGTGCCACATTCATTCTCAGTGGCGGCTTTTCATTGTTGACAATCTGTCTTGTCACGTGCCGCTAAGTAGGAATCCAGGGTGGCTGTAAGGGGGTCAAGGCGCTCTTCTCTTCCTAGATCTACAGGAAGAGACACTCGTCAGCTGTGATGCCTCTTCCTTCTTGCAGCTCGGATTTCAGCTCCTTATGCACCTTGGTCCTCAGCCTGTAGGCGTCTCTACTGAGGGGCAGTTGGCTGCATTTGAGCATTTGGATTCAAATTCTAGAGCAGAATTTGAACCAGGAGCAGGTGATGTGTTGTAGTGCTGAACGATCTAGTCAAGGTTGGGCACGCACCTAGTGATGTCTTTACCCATCAAGAGAAGGAAGAAAAGACTGGCACATTTATGACTCATGGGAATACATGTAATTTCACTTGTTTTGAACTTGGAAACATAAGGAACAAAGCAATGATTTCCATTCTACTTGAGAAACTGAAGATTGAAAGGAAGCCAGTAGCAAGTCAACCTTTTTGGTCCATGTCACGTCCGGATCCTTGCTGCTCCCTTCGCACCCCCTTGGAGGCTGCAGGTGCCTGAAGTAAAGCCCCCGAAGCTTTTCTGTCTCAGCTTCTGGCTCTTGTTTAAGCCTCAGTTCAGACACTTCTGGGTTTGGTCCCTCTGCTTTCCATGCAGCTGGTAACTGACACACGAGACTGGCGATCTGTGTGGCGGGTGTGCTTGGCGTTTTTCTCTGGCTTCTGTGCGTGATCTTTTCAGATCACTCCTCTGGCTTTGCATACACACAGGCAATGTGTGACCACCGTGCTTTTAAGCATCTGGGACGTGACAAGCTAGTTTGGTCCTCAGGATCCCCAGACTTTTCTCATGTGGGAAGAAGATTGTAAAAAATAAAGGATTCTCAGTGATGCAAACTCTAATTTCCAGATGAATAAAACATTTAAACCCTGTCTTTGTACATGATACAGAGTGCATCAGGTAGTATAGACAACCTTCCTGATGACCCCATTGATGGCTAGAATAGCTATGATTGGTGGACAATATCAGACAATGGCCAACAGGGCATATATTGATTGTAATCCTCTCAAGCCATTGAGTACAGGTATTATTGCCTCCAGTTCATGAATATGAATATGAAAACTGAGGTTCAGGGAAGACTTGTAACTTGCCTCAGGTCACACAGCTGGTAAACAGTGGTTCTAGAATCCTAAGTCAAGTGTGTTTGACTCTGTGTCTGGGTCTTTGCTATTCTATCTGGGTCTTTCCCACTGATTGACCATGTGGGGCTTATTTCTAGGGAAATCATTGTAATATATCGACTTAGGCACAACTGTCTTTTGACTTGATTATTCGCTAGACATTGAGAGCAGTGCCTGCCCCTGCCAGAACGTGGTCCCACTCTGACAGGGTAGTATTTGCTCTAATGTTATTGACCAGACCACTCAATCAGAGTTTATAATTAGCTCTCATTAGTACTCCTGCAGCTGCTAATTCTTCTGTTTCCTATTTTAAACCTGGAGCTGAATTGGTATCTAAAAAGATGCAAAGGTTTCCTGTACTATAAAAGAATAAAAAAAATTTCCAACTTGATCGTTGCTATTAAAAACCTACTAAAGATGCAAAGCAGGAAAGTAACCCTGGGGATCACATGGGAAATTTATGTTTGCATGACATGAACTGAGTCTGCACAGCTTCTTGTGGCAAGGGATGGTAGTTCACCTTGAATGAAAGCTATGTCACTCTGGGGCCTTTCAGAATGAACTTATTTTTCGACTTCCGATACCACTCTCACCATCATTCCAGGTACAGGAGCTGATCTCTTTCCTTGGGCTTCATGTAATCAGTGGGTAGAGTCATTTATATGAGCTGATCACTGCAGAATATCTAGTGCTATAAAAACTATATGCTCTTAAATATTTATAATAAGAAAAGTAATATTCAGCATCTTACATGCATTATTAACAGCCTCTAAATACATCTTCTAAATCAATTACAGTGTGTATTGTACCCCTGCCATTGAATTTACCTTCCTATTTCAGTTTGTGGCCAAGGAATGATGGGTCCCCAAGGAGTGCTGTGACCCAGATTCAGTTTCCATATGTTCACTGCTTCCCAGGGTTTTCATATCTGTTCACTTGCTGACTACTCATGTGTGTCTTCATATTCATATAAAATTAAAAGGTCTTATTATTGAGATTTCAGGAGCATATTAAAAGGAAGAGTATTTGACTAGACTTGGGATGGCCTGAGGTCTAATCCTGGCTTTGCTGCTGACTTGCTGTGTGCCTTGGGCAAGCCCTTCTAGTTTCATTTTTCAGCTCTGTGAAAGGAGAACTTTGGAATAGATGGCCTGTTTCCTGCAGAGTATAGAAGGCTCAGGCCACACGCCTCTCAGGCTGCAGGAAATAGAGCTGCAGGAATTTGACAGAGTTCGGCTGGTGAGACATGCTGCTGGAACTGAGCAATCCAAACATTAGAAAATATCCCACGAACAAGAGTGGGGTGAGAATGGTGGTCAGATTGCACCTTTGGAGAAGGACATAGGTCACCCCACTGCCACTCATCCTGGAGCAAGAAATTCTATGGTCTTGGAAGTACATTTTCATTCTTGTTAGTGTGGACTACATGTGTGTATTCCCCAACCCCAATTTATACAATGAAGTCCTAGACCTCATTGTGATGGTATTAAAAGGTGCAACTATGAAGGTGATTAGGTGATGAGGGTGGAGCCCTCATGAATGGGATTTATGAGGACACAGCCTTCTATGAACCAGGATGCAGGTCCTCCCCAGATACTGACTCTGTCCATTCATTGATCTTAGACTTCCCAGCCTTCAGAACCAGGAGAAATCAATGTCTGTTGTTTGTCAGCCAGCAGCCTGAACAGACTAAGACATTTGTCTACTTGAGATCTAAACTCATAGGAATGGAGATGTCTAGAAAGTGTATTGGGAAAAGGTAGAGTTGCTCTGGGAGTTCTGAGTTGGGTTTGTGTCATCGGGCCTTTGAGTTAGCACTTCTAGGAGCTGCTAAATTATTTTCTCTGTTTGCTCAGATCCTTGGGTCTTCAGTATGTCTTCTTGACATAACTTGGGTCTGCGTTCTGCTATGGGAAATTAATGAGAACGGTGTCTCTCCCTGTGATACAAACTGGGGTGGCAGGAAGGCAGAAGTCAGCAGCTACAGAGGAAGAAGCATGGAAACTAGCCTGGAGGCCAGGTGGAAGGTTTGGAGGAATTTGTTTGAGGTTGTGCAAGGCAGCCCTCTGGGAAGCTCGTAGAAATCACAGGTGAGAGCATATATCCCAGTCATGATGTCTAGAGAAGTAAGATCATCTGATCTGCAAGGCTCACGATCTTAGCTCTCATTTAGGAAATGGGAAGCAGTTAAAGTCTTTTGAGCAAGGTGGCCATGCATTTTGTTTATATTTAATAAATGAAACTCTGGAGGCAGTGTGGGAATGTAATGGGGAGGAGAGATGGTAAGTAGTCCAGGCTTACTCTTAGCAGGCTTTGTCAGGCTTCATCAATGCCTCAGTTTGGGGCTTCAGATGTGGCGCAGTTGCTTTGTGTGTCTCAAGCTCTCATTTGTGTGTCTAGGTTGTCCAAAGCCCCTATTCCCTCTAAACCTTTTCATAGAACAGAGAACAGTTAACTCCTGGTTTTAGATTTTCATTTAACATATGGGTAACCATCACTATTTGAAACCTTCTAAGAGATAAGGAGGGAACATACAATTAAGTGTTGTGTGTGTCCACATGCATGCATGGGTGCACATGTGCCTGCCCTGCATGTGCATGCTCATGCATGTGCACACTGGTTGCACATCCCAAGTGCATGATGAAAGCACCAGCCAGAAGTGAGCATACCCATGGTCTTATTCTTGCTCCTAAGAAATTAGCTGTTTAACTCTGGGTAGATCACAGCCTACCTAGGACTGTTTTCTTCTGTGTCAGATGGAGTTAGAAAGTGAACTAGGCTTCTGAGAACCTTATCAGACACAATGTGTGTATTTTATAAGTAATCCCTTCTATCATATTTTAGAGCTGGTGCACATGTTAGCCATATTGTGGATTATTTACATTCTGTTGCATGCCAGATATTTTATGTAGAAAAAATCCTATATAATAAAAGCCTAATATGCAGATTGACCAAATGGCAGAACAACTGGTGGAACGACCAGTCGCTATGACATGCACTGACCACCAGGGGGCAGGTGCTCAACGCAGGAGCTGCCCCAGCCCTCAGGCCCCAGGCCAGCCAAGGTGGGTGCCAGCAGGGGCTCCCTGATCACCCTGCTGGTCACCCCACACATTGGCCCTGATCGCTGGCCAGGCCTAGGGACCCTATCTGTGCACAAATTTTGTGCACAGGGCCTCTAGTAAATAAATAAGAGAAAAAGAGGTAAGAATGTGTTAGATTTGACCTTGGAAGTTTCATTTTAAAAGCTGTTTTCAAAATGGCATGAACAAGCAAAAAATAAGTTAAGCAAACAATAGATCGACCTTTTACCATGGAAACCATGAGGCAATAGACGTTGTGCTGTGGAAATGAGTAAAGCCAGCAGTATGAACATGTAACACGCTGTGGGGAAATTTCTGCCTTGCAGAAGTCTTAGAAAAATAAGATCTTTTGGTACTTGCACATCAATAAGAATGAAGGTCTGAGTTAAGAAATATGATGCTATTACATTCACTTATATTAAAATAAGACAAATTTTGATAAATGCTGGAGCGGGATTTTTCAGCAGCGGCACTGTTGAGGTTTTGGCCTAGATAATTCTTCATTGTGTGGGGCTGGCGTATGCAGTGGAGCAAGCTGAGCACCAACCCTGGCCTCGGCCCCTGGATGCCGTTAGCATGGCCTCCCTTCGCCCACTGGGAAGTTAAAAATATCTCCAGACATTGGTGAATGGCCCCTGGAGGACAGGCAACATGACCTCCATTGGAGAACCACTGGGCTGGAGTGAAGATGGCTAATGGGAATGAGCACAGGCTTTGCAGCCAGACAGACCTGGGGCTGGGTCTCGGCTCTGCTGTTGACCGCTGTTTGATGGCAGACAAGCTACCTGTCCTTTGTAAGCCTTGGAGCTAACATTGAGAATCACAGTGTACTGCCTGGGTCAGATCAACTAAGATAAGCATGCAGGGACTGGACTATAGGTGCCCAGTGTGGAGGGCCATGCTGGTGGCGCATCAAAAAGAGGGTGTGCCAGCACTCCTCAGGGTAGGAAGAGGCACAAATCATGAAGAGCTGTTTGCATTCATATACGGGTAAGGGAAACACCCAGCGATGTCTGTTGCACCTTGAATCACAGAGTCAAGAAAGAGCACAGATCAATAAGAAAGAAGGTCTGCGTTCAGAAGTATGAAGCCAGTACACTCACGGATGTTAAAATAAGACAGATTTTGATAAATGCTGGAGCAGGCTTTTTCCACAGCAGCGCTGTTGTGGTTGGGGTCAGGATAATTCTTTGTTGTGTGCCTACTAAGCGTCAGACACGCCGCCCCTCCTTTCCTCTCTGAGAGCCCATTTGGGTACCCGTTTCTGACCCGTTTTCAGGTGGGATCACTGAGGTTCAGGGAGAGAAAGTGTCCCATCTAGCGCCAGATGGTCAGGCCAGGCTTGCTCAGTTCGGAGCCTGTGATGTACACTTCCCCAAGGAGGAGCTCTGTGGCCAGGGCACCAGGATGCAAACCACTGCGCTCCAATTCGAGGAGGATGCGCTTGGGTTTGAAAGGGAATGGCTTCGCCAGCAGCACATCTTGCTTGAACACAATTGCAGCGAAGTGACTCAGTTTCAAGACACAGAGTTCCAGGGTCTGTTATGAGCGTTCAGAGAGGCATGTGACTCGGTCTGCAGAATTCAGAGCGGGTTTTCCAGCGGCACTCACCGCGCAAGCCAAGCTAGTGCCATGCATTTAATTTATCCTAATGTACAATTAAAAATCCAGTCACCTGCATTCTCCTTTGTCAGCTTTCTTCTGCAAAAGCCGTGCCTAAGAGAAATCTTCCTTCCAGTCCTCCCTGGCCCCAATCTTTCATGCTGCTAGAGAGGAAGCCCTGGTTCCTGGGTCAGAGAATTGGGTTGTATTGCTTTTGAAATATTGGTGCATGGCGGGAATGGTTTCCAATTACAGCCGGCTGAGTGTACCAGGCCCGCACTGTTCTATTTAAATAACTGCTGAGTCGCCAGGGCTGTTCCCCTGTTTCCAGCTCCCTGAACAAGTAAATAATGGAGAGAGAGAAATCAGCATTTGTAATCAATAACCATACAACAGGTATTGAGATCCCCACCCTCCCCACCACGCTTTTCTCATAGCAACTCTGAAATAAAAGTTCCCTTTTACACATAAGACGTAGAACCCAAACTCTGTTGCCTCATTTAGGGATGTTGGTGGCAGCGTGCTGCGATGGGAAATAGTTCCTACTTATGGGCCAGACAGGCCGAGGGTTGAATCCCAGCTCAATTAGCAGCCGGCATTGCTGGTGGAAACATCACCCCCTTTTTGGAGTTTGAATTGCAGCGGATTGGTAGTCGGAGAAGTTCACCTCGGTGAGCATCAGTCAAACCTGTAATAGGACGTCCAGGGTGAGAATCAGGGTGATGGGCCAGAATCGGGAACTGGCACGGTTCCTGTTGTTATAGCAGGCTTCTGCTGAAAGGACAACTGTCATTGCATCATTAATGTCGATTTCCTCTTTAGACATAGATGTAGATTATCATTCAATTTCTGTTGTGAAATTTTCAGAGCTGGTAAAATGCAGGTTACGTTGGAGGCATAGACACAGGTTAGTTTTAAAAAGCAGGAGATTTCCGTGTGAACCAGAGCTTGGCAGTATTTGATGGAGCTTGTGAGCTGTATTATTACCCGTGGGTGATGGGGCTTGTTGGTCCCCTTCATCCAACACTTAATTACTTGGGGGAAAGATAGGAAGTGTGTGTGTGTGTGTGTGTGTGTGTGTGTGTGTGTGAGAGAGAGAGAGAGAGAGAGAGAGAGAGAGAGAGAGAGAGAGGCGGGGGGAGGGAGGGAGAGGAGGAAGGGTTGAGAGAAACAGACAGAGACAGAGAATGTGCACATGGGACATTCTTGCTGCCCCCTGCCCTGTGTCACCAAGGTAAGCAGAGTGCTTTCTGATGGCACCTGCTCTGACTGCCAGGCCTAGGAGGCAGAGGCAGGCATGCTCATCAGGAAACAGGATTTAACAAAAGGACCCAGAAGTGCACTAGACAACGGATTTCAGAGGAGTCATTCGGTCCAGGCCCAGCTGATGCTAGAATCCCCGCTGTAGCCGGCCAGCAGGACGCCCTCCATCACTGCCTGGACCCTTGGCGGTGGCGGGCTCAGCACTTCTGATCAGCTGTGAACTTCAGAGCAGAAGAGGATAGACAAGAGAGTTCTTCTCCAGGTGGAACATGGCCTTCTCCACCCCCGCTCATTCCTGGTTCCTTGCTCTGAACTCTGGGTGACACAGAGTAAGTCCACTTCCTCTTCCTGTGAGGCCTTCCAGATCGTGAGCGCATCTGTCACTTTCCCCGGATCTCAGCATCCCCAGGTCCCCATGGTGCTTGTCGGGGTCTGCATGCGTGTGAAACCAACACTCAGAGTGACAATGAAAGAGTTAGAGGTGCTGTAGCATTGGGTGGGATTGCATGTCCCTGGACACGGGGGGTCTTTGTGCTCCCACATGCACCCACGCACACAGAGGCGTTTCATGGTTCGCAGACAGAGCCTGGGCTGTGGACCTGCGTGACCCCGCATTCACTGCTTTACCCGCCTATGTGTCACTTCCTGTGAAATGGGGAGAAGGCTATTCCCTAAATTTGGGAGGCTCACGTGAAAAAGTGCGTGTGAAATACTCTAAATTGTCAAGCCTTGTACACACAATAGCTTTCCTAATGCCAATGGCTGAGAACACCCCATGGTTCTCTCTTTGAATCAGTCCCAGGACATGACCAAGAGGCGCTGGCCCGAAGAGTCTCCTCCAGCTGCTTTTGCTCCGACATGTTTGTAAGGTCGTCATTCTGGGTACTTGTTGCCACCGGACACAAAGCTGCGCAGACATGTGGATTCATTGTTGTCCAGTCAAATCCAGCACGAAATCCCCCAAGCTGCCATTCAGGTCCATCTCCTTTCCTAACGAGGAAAACAAAGCCCACAGATTTGCTATTTGGAATAAAAAAAGGGGGTGTGTTCCCTTCCTGTCATTGACATAGGCTCATTTTTGCTAAATATTGTTGCTAATTCACGCACCACAGCTTTGGGGCCAACCTGGAAGTGGGCTGTAGCCAAGCATGAGCCAAGTACCAGCTTGTCAGCACTTGGTCACCGGGGACTCCTTGGCCACTGAGGACGGAACATTCTGCTCCATCTCTCGTCTTATGCTGGGGGCCTGGGAGTAGGGAGCAAACTCCAGGAGTTCCCATATCTCTGAGCGAGGGCTTCAGACACATATACAGTTACAGCAGCCAGCTAGGTGCCAACAGACGCTGGCACGGTGCGGTGGGCAAGGAGGACACCTCCCATGGCCAGGCCAGGCAGAGTTGTCTGCTATCCCAGGACTCTCCGTCTGCTTCTCTCCTCTAAGGGGCATTCACCTTGAGGCATTTATGAGATGACCATGTACTCCTGCCTCCCATAGGCTGAGCACCCTCCGTCTTCTTACTAACAAGCATGGTTTCTGACACAAGTAGGTAGTCAATACATGGTTAGTATGACTGAGTGGTGCGTGGGCGAATGGCCGTTCAAATTGAGGAAATATTTCTTGGAGAAACAGGGTTTCTACAAGCTAAAAAGGACAATGATAACTTTCAGTTGTGGACACTTTGAGCGAAGACTGAGAGCCTGGCTTCCTTGGGAAAGGAATGAGGCAGAGGCGCTGGCCCAAGGGTTGATTGGCATCCTTGAATGTCTCCATGGCGCATCAGCCGTCATTCAGAACTCACTGGTCATCATGAAAGTCTTAGAGAGTACGCATTCTATTATGCCCATTTTGAAGATGAGCTTACTGAGGCTAAAGAGAACACATGCATTGCTAAAGTTCACGAAGCAAATTCGTGGCTGAGCTGGGATTTGAGCCCGGATCTGCCTGACTCCGAAGGCCCATGGGTCGCAGGGTCACTGACAAGGCATCTGAGCTGTATTCGTTGGAAGGTCACAGCCAGCCCCACCTGCAGACACTTCGGAACCCTGTCTCCCTGAACACCCACCTGCTGTACCACGCCGGGTGCCCTTCTGAGGGAGTCCGCCTCTGAACGCTATTCTCCTCTTCAGTCCCATCGCAACGCAGCACATTTTAGTCAGAGGCTGACCAGACACTGGGGGTTAGATGGCATTGACTCTCGCTTTCTGTTTATGGCCAAGGAAATGGGTGCAGAGTGCAGAGTGCCCAGCCGAGCCCCCCTGAGAGCTGGGACCCGGTGATAGGATTCACGTTCTCCTAAAGTGTGTAATTCCAATCGCCTCTCTATAGCAAAGGACTCCAGAGAATGTGCAGTCTCACTCCAAAGCTGCTGCAGAGAGAGTTTAACATATGGCAGGTATTTTTCATTGTGGAAATTAAGGGCACTATCCTCAGATGGGGAAGCTCACTTTGGAAAAGTGATTTCCATGTTGACAAAATATCTAACTCCACCCATCTGTTACTCCAGTTATTTACAAAACACCCAGGCCTGGCTTTCCTCAAGCTCCTGCAGAGGCATGCGGGCTACCGGTCCTGTTCCAACAGGTCCCAGCCCACCCATGCGGAGCAACCAATGGAATGAATAATTTTTGAGCACCTCTCTGGGGGTGGGGGTGGAATGGGCGGGGGGGGGGGTGCGGGGAGGCAGGAGCTCAAGGGCTGCAGAGGCTGCATAATTCACCTAGCACCTCTTCTCTCCTCCAGGGCCATGTTGTGTGCATTTAGCATCTTCCGTAGGCCGGATGCGTGATGGACCTTGTCATATTTGTCATCCAATTTCACTGTCTGAGTGAACCCGTGAGGTAGTCATCAGTTCTATTTGCAGATGAGCACAATGGCATTAAGGGAAACGAAGAGATGTACCCAAAGTGAAACATTTAGCATCTGGTACCTTTTAGCAGTTGGAAGCAGGGTGAACAGAAGGTGAAAGCATTAAGATAGAACAGACAGTGTGAAAAAGAGTAGGCAGGGGGTAAATTCAACTGTAGTTGGAAATAGGGTATCAGGCCCCGTCTTACTGCTGCTTGCTTCCTACAGAGTCACCAACAGGGTTGTTGCTGTTACACTGCAATTGTTGATGAAGTGTGCCAGAGGGGAGGTGGTCCTCCGTGTGGTAGAGGGGATGCTAGGAAGAGAGGGCAGGCCGCCTAACCGGGGCATGACCTCAATGGCTTTGACATTGCAAGGTTCTCGTGTCCAGGCTTTGAAAGCAAGAACCTGGACTTTCTTAATGCATCCACAGTTAGCTAACACCTGAGACCAACACTCACCGATGTCTTAAAAAAGTAGCATACAGCCGAAACCAGTTTGGCTCAGTGGATAGAGCGTCGGCCTGCAGACTGAAGGGTCCCGGGTTCGATTCCGGTCAAGGGCATGTACCTTGGTTGCGGGCACATCCCCAGTGGGAGGTGTGCAGGAGGCAGCTGATCCATGTTTCTCTCTCATCGATGTTTCTAGCTCTCTATCCCTCTCCCTTCCTCTCTGTAAAATATCAATAAAATATATTTTAAAAAAAAGTAGCATACAAAATAGATGCCGATTTTAACTGACAGTCTGAGATGTCCTTTCCCAAGTGAGACGATGACTGTGTCCTCGATCCAGGAGATGCCTTCCCCTAGATGTCAAGGTCATCTGGGGAATGTGATTGGCAACACAGGAGAGCTTGATGAGCTTGGGATCCAAACAAAGAAGGGATCCGTATAGTCTAGTGGTTAAAAAGTTATGACTCTCAGGCTACATATGGCCTGCCACCTCTTTTTGTAAATAAAGTTTTATTGGAACAGAGCCATGCTCATTTATTTACATGTGTTCCTGGATGCATTCCCATTGTAGTTTCACCTCTCCACAAGGAAGAATCTTCTAGTCATCACTCCCCTTCCCTGGGCTTACGGAGGTTTTCTTTTCCCAATCCCTCTTCCTGTGCTCAGCATTCATTTAAAAGCACATGTTCTTTGCATGTGGCAACATCATGGCGTAAATCTGGTCAAGTAGCAGATAGAGTGGACCTGGTCTATTCTCTACCTCCTCGTTCTTGGAGCTGAGCTTGCCCTTCTTCATCCACAAGTGCCGTGCATATTCCAAACTTGACTGGGAAATAGTTTATTCTGATTTAGTTTTAGAAAATAAACACACACACAATAATTTAACACACATACATATCAGTATTACATACACAAATAATTATATAATGTGTATACGCACATTATATACTATACAGACCTCAGTCATCTTCAAAAATTACTCAGATCCAAGTTGGGTTTTTGCAGAAGAATCTTCGGAGTAAAGACCTAATAGACTCCAGAGCTTTGGGAGCCCCCATTATGGAGCTGTGCCTTCTGCCTGCTTACACACGATACATTTAAAGAGTTGAAGACCATCAGACTTGGAGTCACAGGTATGGTCTTTGCCTCTAGTGTTTGGGGTGGACCTTAGAAAGAAGACACCTACTAAAAAGGGTTCCCAGTGGCTAACGGGGCACAAATTCAACAACAACAACAACAACAACAACAACAAACAGAGCCTAGGAGCCCTTTCTACACAGGGGCCTCTCCCGCAAACTGCCCTTCACAGAGAAGCGTGCCCTGAACAGCCTGCCTGCACTGTGTTCCTGCCATCTGAGGCATCTCTTGCAAAGGAGTTCCTGGAATCCTATGTCACCAACAGGACAGAGGCTTTCCCCATCCAACTGGAGATGTGCAGCTATATTCCCATCAACTTCTTCATTGACCCATCAGAGCAGCTCCATTTTGACCAACCAGGACAGTAGTATCATTTGGATCAATCCACCTGGGAGCATGTGGAGCCCTCCTTTGCATAGGAACAGACCAATCAGGGACCAGGGGCGGGGACTTCTCTCTATGTAAGTCAGCTCCCCTCTGGCGCTGAGAGTACACGTTCCCTCCCCACCGAAGGCTGAAGACTACTTTTCCCCTGCCAAGATGCCTGATGTCCCACCAGAGCAGAGCCGACCAGCTCAGCGCAGGGCAGAGCAAGTGGGCACAGAGCAGGTGCCTGCTGCAGCAGGGCCTGGCCCCGGGGCTGCCTAGACCCCAGGGCCACCTCATGCCCATGTGTGTTCACAGCCCTGTGACATCACCATGGAGCTGTTTTGCACTGAATAAAGTTTCCTTCTTCACCACACCCCAAATTGGGGATTCCCGTTGGTGCTGAATTGGTGCCAACAACCATCCATTGACAATAGTGACCAGCCTTTATTTCCACATTTATATAATCCTCACCACACATAGATTAGTGACCCGATTTAAAAGAGAATGTATAGGGAAGTGTTATTACAAATATAAAAATCTAAGCATTCAAGCATGTAATCTTTTAGTGTGATCTTCCTGGGAAAAATATTTCATACGCTCCCTGCCACAAATTGATATTTCCTGCCCTAGCCGGTTTGGTTCAGTGGATAGAGTGTCAGCCTGTGGACTGAAGGGTCCCGGGTTAGATTCCGGTCAAGAGCACATGCCCGGGTTGCAGACTCGATCCCCAGTAGGGGGGCGTGCAGGAGGCAGCGATCAATGATTCTCTCTCTCCCTTCCTCTCTGAAATCAATAAAAACATATTTTTTAAAAATGGATATTTCTGATGTGGCGCGTCCCAGGCCCCAGGCAGCGTCGTTACGCAGCACAATGACAGCTTTAGTGGTGCTCAGCCACCGCCAGCAGAGTACTCTGGCAGGTTCATATAGAAGCCAAACAGGAGCCAGCAGATGTGTCCGCCTCTGCCAGGTCCCTTCCGTGGGGCGGTGCAGTTGCTGCGCCGCCTTCTCTCGGGTAGCTTGGCTTTGAAATGTGGCTGTGCGTTTGTGAGATTCCCCTGTGGAAGTTGCATCATCTTTACTTTTCCTAAGGAAGGCCATTGTCCCTGATCACGCCATGCTGATGGGCAGTAAGAGACTTTCTGCAGAGGATTACAGGTGCTGAACCACGGGTGGGCGTGGGGGTGCAGGTTTCAGAGGCATGCGGGCAGCTCAGCGGGAGGGAGCTGGGGACAAGACATGACACGCCTCATCAGATGGGTTGGGCAGCCCCGCAGCGAGTTTGCTGAAGCCATCTCCCCACCTCAGCTTGGAAGGGAACCAATTTAAGGGGCAGTTTGGAAGAAGAGAGCTGGAGGGAGGTGGAGAGGGAGGAAGTGAAAACTTACAAGATGTTTCTGGGTCTCGACATTCATTCTTTCTCCTTGATCATATCAGCGTTTATAAATAACTCCTGATCTGCCTTCAGTTTTATGTAGCATCTCCAAAGCAACTATACACACAGGGTGAGACGTGGAGCTCTTTGCAAGGCATTCTGGGAAAAGCCTGTGCTCTGCCCCCTGCAAATGAGAGGTTTTCCAGCGACTATTTCACATTCTGAGCTCTGAAAGCGCTAGGCAGTGGACCAGATACACACATACGGTTGATGCCCTGTAAATATTAAAAATACATTAGCCAGTTTAAGTTTTTCTTTTGTATTTTCCAAGACCTGTCTATCACAAACGAATTGCTCCTATTTGTAGAGCAAGAACAGATTTAAAGTGACAAAACCAGAGCAGTTCTGAGTCCCGGGCAGCACTGGCGCTGTAGAATAACCAATGCCAGCAGCATTTCAGTGGAGCCGCTCGGTGTCTGTCAGATTTGGAGAGGTGCTGCTCTCTCCGAGTCTGTGCATCTGGGATGGAGTGATTTCTGCAGACAAACAATCATGGTTACAGTCAGGAGAGCTTACTTGGCAAGAGAATTGTGATTGAACTGATGTTATTGTGACATAACGTGGGAGTTTATAATTGCAATTAGTTATGAAACAGTTGGATTGAATCCCAAGGATGGCTATTTGAACGCTCCCTGGAGAAACTGGAGAGAACGACCTTGACAAGGACGGATGTGGTGACGGAGTGAGACTGGCCATCAGGAGGCCTTGCTGCTGGGTATTTACCTTGGCGAAGCCACAGAAGTCCCAGGCTGGCCCTCAGTCTCACGGGTCTAGAAAGCCAGTCTTAGCCCTGTCCCAGCGTTGGTCATAGTTGGGAAGGCCGATTCCGACTGAGTTAACTCGGGCATATAAACCAGCAACAGTGTTGTTTGTTTACCAGGAGACATGGGACTGTCAGACAGGCAGCCCTTCTTTTTGGCTTCATCCATACGGACCCAGTAGGCAGACTACACAGGAAGTCAGGCTGGCTGGGAAGCTTGGCATCAGGGAAAGGCAGATGGTTTCATAAACCGCGTGCGGGCTCCCGCACCCACCTTCACTAATCGCAGCTCACAGGGGCATGATGGGATGCCTTAAGCAGGGCCTTAGGTGGCCACTCCAGTGTCTTCTGCGGCTCTTTCTTCAGGGCCTTCCATTGTTGATGTTCTTTCCAAGGCAAGCTCTGCATCTTTCTTTACTTGTGATAATGCTTCCAATTACATTAAAATTGGGGCCAGGCCAATCAGTTGGCTTCTCTTCAAAATAATATGTTCCTTACATATTTGCTCAGCGCTTCTTCGGAGAGGGGGAGCTCTGCAAAGGGGGGACGCTTGAAAGCAGGAGCCGGGGTGATGCTCTACCTCTCTCTGGTCCAGGCGGTTCTTCTCTGGCCCAACCTTGCATTTCCCACTCAGCAAAACAAGGCTCTGCGAGAACCGGATCTACTTCCCAACAAGGCAGCTCAAAGCCCATCTAGCTGACCTGCCAGAGCACAACTGTCCTTCGAGCCACACAGTCCTCCAGGAAACAGGTTCTTGTAGATTAATTTCATCTTCTTCTAATACGCGCACTCTTCGTTTTAATCCAAGTGCTAACTGCAGCTACCTGCTGCCTTGTTGCTCAGTCCAGCTAAATTCAGAAAGAAACCTTTGCCTGGTTTGGGAACCTTATGCTCAATTTACAATTTAGAGTAAATAGACTCTCCGTATCTCTCAAGCCTGCCCATTCATTTTGATTTAAAAAAATCATCCCGCCACTCATGTATCCATCTACGCAGCGAATGGTCACTGATCACCGTCCAGGTTGCACCCTGCACAAGTTAAATATGTAAAGAAGAATAACACATAGCCTGTTCCCCAAGATCCACATTGATGGGGGAGGCAGGCAGGCGAGCAGATGGTCGTAACTCAGTGTGGTGAGTGCATCAGTGGCGAAAGCTTGGGAATGCAGAGAATGGGGACTAACCAGAGAACCAGTTGGGGCTTCAGAGGCCTCCTGGGAGGGGCTGCTCCAGAAATGAACAGCCTCCTGTGGGTGGGGGAGGGCACGCAAGCCAGAACAGAACACGATCTTGTCCATCCGGAGTTGAATCTATGGTTTCATCCCACAGACAGGATAAGCTTACTTTCCCCAGTGCTTACCCTGGGGGTTATCTCACTCTTGCCCAAGCTCTTCGGCCATGAAAGAGTGAGGACGACAGTGGGTGTCAGAATTCCAGGATCTAATAATAACCACTAACATCCAGTGCTTTACTGTTGATTAAGCAAACCCAGTGTTGATGATCTCACTTGATTTTCTAAATAAGCCTTATGGCGTGAGGCTCAACTCGGGTGATTGCACTCACAGGCGACATTGGGCAATGTCTGGAGACTTTTTGGATGGTCATATGGGTGCTGGGAGGTTGTTACTAGCATCTATTGGGAAGAGAGAAGCTAACCATCCTCCAATGCACAGGACAAACCCCCACAGCAAGAAATTATCTGACCCAAATGCCACTAGTGCCCAGGTTGATAAGCCCTCTCTTGAGATGATCTCCATATTTAAAAAGGGAAACCGAGTTCCTGAATCTAGTTCTATCTAAACTATTTAATCTTGCCCTAACCGGTTTGGCTCAGTGGATAGAGCATCAGCCTGTGGACTGAAAGGTCCCAGGTTCGATTCTGGTCAAAGGCATGTACCTTGGTTGCGGGCACATCCCCAGTGGGAGGTGTGCAGGAGGCAGCTGATCGATGTTTCTCTCTCATCGATGTTTCTAACTCTCTATCCTTCTCCCTTCCTCTCTGTGAAAAATCAATAAAATATATTTAAAAAGAATAAACTATTTAATCTTGAGCTCTCATTCTCCTATTTATAAAACAATTATTTATTTTTTAGGTTAAATTCTCTGTAAAATCTTCCAAGCCTAAGAGACTGTGAGTCCATGGATTCAAATGTAGATTTCAACCGACCACTGAGTCAACAGAATTTTCCTGCATAGAAGCTGCTGCTGTGATATGTAGATTTTCTGGGCAGTGTTTTATTTGGATAATAAATAAAGGATCCACTCAGCTAGACACTGGAAGGTGCCTGAGATGCATGTGGCTAGGGTGACTTTGGAGAAGGTCCTGCTCTCTGCCTCCAGTCCCCTTTCTCCTCTCCAGCAGCAGAAGCTGTGAGTCCTAGGGACCCTCAGGACCGTCTGGAAATTTAATTAGGACAGAATAATTCACATGGTGACAATGTGGTTTCCAGAACTTGGTGAGATCATTACAGATCACCTGTGTCCCATAGCCCCTCCTCTGCCCACATAAACTCTCCAAACCCCCTATTGCCTGACCAGCCCTACATCCTGCCCTCGGAGACAGGTGACGGTGCCATGGAGTTCGAGAGTGTGGAGAGTAGCCCCTCGGAAGGGTAAGCCAGTTGCTAAAATACAGTGAAGATATAACCTCAATTCAATGAGCTCTTATTGTATGCTTTCCACACGACAACCCTGAAAAATGAATATTATTGTTTTTACTTGACAGATGAAGAAACTGAGTCTTGGAGGGTGTAAATACTTGCTTTAAATAGAGATTAATGCCTGCCTGGAAATTGACAGTTACTAGAAAGTTATCATAACACGCCTTTCCAGCTTAAAATTCTCCTCCAGTCTTCATTTGACTGTTGCTTTGTTTTGTTTTTCAATTGACCTTTGTTCTGAATTGAACTGAGCAAAAATAATGGAATTTGATGATAACAATAAGATATTGGTTCAGTTACCAAGAGAATTGAATTCATAGTGTGAAGAGGCCCAGTCGGTCTTGGTCTTGCTGGATGTGTTCCAACTTATAACTAATGTTTTAAAAGAGTGGAGATGTTGTAAAGGAGGTTCTTAAGGTTTAAAGCTCATCTAGCCTAAAGACAACCAAGGAAATGGCCCAACCAGCCAGTGCTTATCAGAACCACTGTCCTAGTGCGGGACCTTTAAATCTTTGTCCTATTTTTTAAAATATATATTTTTTTGGTTTTACACAGGGAAGGAAGGAGAGAGGGGTAGAAACATCAACAATGAGAGAGAATCATTGATTGACTGCATCCTGCATGCCCCCTACTGGGGATCAAGCCCACAACCCAGGCATGTGCCCTGACAGGGAATTGAGCTGCGACATCCTGGTTCATAGGTCGACTATGGAGCCATGCCGACTGGGCTAAATCTTTGTCCCTTTTGACTCAATGGGAGACACAACAGAAAACGAAGTCATTTAAAACTCAATAATTTGGACCAATAGAACATATATGCCACTTTAGAAAGTGTGAAAGGGTACTCTGTTGGGAAATTGATAACCAGGAAGAATGTGGCATAGTTTGGGGGTCAGCATTGAACAAAAGGGTGAAAGCTACAGGGATTAGGTCATTTGAATCCATGAAATTGTCTTTAGACTTTCTGTGAGGCCAGGTGGACCTGAGCAGAGATAAGGAATAAAGGGAGAGATGGGGAGCAAAGATGAGAAGGGTCTGGCCTGCAAACATCCCATGTTTCCCCCACAGGAGTAGCTCATCTTGCACAGTCTTGCCACCTGCTGTTGCATCACCTCGGACTGGAAATACATGGTGAGCACCCAGAAAGCATCTTCATGCTCGCTCTTTCCTTTGATCCTCACACACACTCATGCACACACACAGAACTGTAGGCAAGTGTCCCATACTCCTATTTCTCCTGAGACTCAGAGAGGTTAAAGAAATTTTCTTAAGTCACACAGTTGGTGAATAAATAGCAGAGATTCAACTATTGATCTGCTTCCAAATGCCAGCTTTTTTTTTTTTTTTTTTTTTCAAATCTACTCTGCTGTCTTCCTGGAAAATTCTGGAAAGCTACCTCTTTTGACAACTCTGAAAGGCTGATCAATCCAAATTCTAATGTCTGAGCTAGTCATTAATGAGGATATTGCACTAGGAAATAAGCTAGGTATGGAAATTATATTTTTACTAAAATCTATCAAATTGCTATCCTTTCTGTTTTGAGCATCTGTCTGTTAGGCTGATCTTCCTGCCTCTCCATATGCGTTACTTTTGGAGACCTCCACTCAGGTGCTCTACCTTCTCTCCCCTCAGACATGTCTTCCCACCTTGCCTTTAAACAGTGCCACCTCTTAAGATCTCTTTTTTTATAGCTTTATTTCTGAAGGATTGCTACCATTTGTGTAGTTCTTTATAATTTATAAAGATTGTTCTATTTAAGCCCCAAAGCAGTCCTGACTTATTATGATCATCATCCCAATTATGGAGACTAATACCTTTTTTATGGTGCCAAGTAATACATCATGGATAGCAGGGGTCTCCGAAGAGGAGCTCAAATTGAACTTCATGAATATTTGTTGAGCATTAAAATAGGAAAATCACTGCTCCCATTGCTATAGGGCAGCGGCTCGCAAGCCGTGGTTTGCCGCTCTGTTGACTAATGAGTTTGCCGACCACTGACCTAGACTCTTGATTCCAATAATTACAGGCTGTTGTTGTTCCTTGTAATTAAGTCCCTATGGCATTGAAAGGTGATCAAGTTATTTAGTGCTATTGCTCATAATGCTCACAGTCTGGTAGGAAGTGATTAAAAAACACTATAGTAATAGTAATAGCAACAATAATGATAATAATAACAGGTGATGAAAAGTGTTTTTGAGTGCCTGCCATGTGCCAACATTTTAGTGCATTTAATATATTTAATTTATTCTCATTCTTACAATAATCCTATGAGATGGGCATTGCCATCCCATTCTTACTGGTAAGGAAACGGAATTTTAGAGAGTTTACTGACTTGCCCAAACATCCACAGCTGGCGGGGGCTGGGCAGGGGTGGGGGTAGGGGCAGACCTACACTTCTAAGCTATGACTGCCCGGCTCCAGAGTGCCTTCTCTGTCCACTATGCCACACTCACACCGCCTCCTGGCAGCAGATAATTCAGTGCAGTGTGTACTAACTGGTGAAGAAGAACAGAGAACAGCAATTCAAGAGGACTCGAACTAAAGAAGAACCTGGGATATGGGCTGGAGCTTGACACATACATCACATTATCTAAGAGAGACTGAGGGGGAAGTACCCAGGTAAAGAAAACAGTCTGTGAACGGGGGAAGGAGTGATGACTAAAATGGGAAGTGAATCTGGAAAGGCAGGGCTAGAGCGGCCCAATGAGAGCATGAACAAACTCCCGAGTCATTGGGGAAATAGGATAAACCAGAACTGGGGGCTGATTAAGTTTGAAGAACTGGGGGC
This sequence comes from Plecotus auritus, assembly GCF_963455305.1. NCBI lineage: Eukaryota > Metazoa > Chordata > Mammalia > Chiroptera > Vespertilionidae > Plecotus > Plecotus auritus. Next base: position 171,363,798 of record NC_137782.1, read on the forward strand.
TGAATCGTACCTCTCCAAAATTCATGTGTGGAAGCCGTAAGCCTCAGGACCTCAGAAGGTGACTGTATTACTCTAAGGAGGTAATTAAGATCAAATGAAGGCACCACGGCAAGCCCTAGCCCAATGGGACTGGTGTCCCTCTAAGAAGAGGAAGTTAGGACACAGACCACAGGGAAGACCACGTGAAGACTCAGCAGAAGGTGGCCCTGTGCAGGCCAAGGCAGGAGCCCTCCGCAGAGACCCCCCCTGCCCACACCTGGATCTCAGACTTCTAGCAACCTGATTGTGGGAAAGTCAATGTCTGTTGTTTAGGAGTGTAAGCCACCCTGTCTATCATCCTTTGTTATGGCAACCCTGGAAAACAAATACAAGGAATGCTGGAGAAAAGGGGGTCCCACGATTGTGTTTATCTGGCAAGTTAAGAAAGAATATCTGTGTATGTTCAAGAGAGTAGCTGGCTGGGGAAGAACAATAGTTTTCTGAAGGGCATAAATATTTATTAATCGGTCTCTCCATTGATGATGCGTGGAGATTGGCCAATTCCAAAGCCGCTGGCAGCTTATAAGTTCATGTGAGACACCGCATCTTGCAGGGGATGTGGCTGATCGGTGCTCCTTCTCTCCGACCAGAATCACACAAGAAGAAGAAGAAAAAAGGTTTCGCTGCTGTAATGTCAGCTCAACTTGAAAGATGACTTGGCCCTTCTCCTCCCCCAGTGTTTTAATAAAGGTCCTCCGGCTGATCAGAGATTGGAACCGTGCTGAGCAGACCTGCAGCAGCTTCTCACTCCACAGAAGTAATTGAGATTTATGAACTCCTTATTAGTTCCTTAAGACAAAATGATGGAACCTGAAATTCCCATCTGTCAAGATTAAGGAGGGGAGCGTTTTGTTTTGCTCTTTAAATCTTACTTACTGAAAATGATTCCTTTTTACCTTTCCCCCTTTTTCATCACTGGGGAGCAATGTCCCCATGAAGAGTTAAAGAGGGCTTAGGCGTGGGAACTCGGGGAGCCTGAATCCTTCCTGTCAATTCTGCAAATACTCTGAGCGTTGAGAATGTGTCGGGAATCCTCCCAGGCTCTAGGAAGACAAGAGGAATTCAACAAGGCGACTGATCTAAGTCCTAAGCAAAATGTATTTTGCACCTATTGTGTGTCAAGAAACTTATAACACGTTCTCACGTAGTCTTCAAAATTGCTCTTCAAGGTCATTTTAAAGAAAAGTGAAACTGATCATGGGGATTTGACCTCAGCTCTGACCCCGGATTTCTAGAAGATTGGGCTGTTCTTTTGGTTCAGACATTATAGGGGGTCTCCCACCCGCTATGGATTCTGGCTTCAAGTCAGATCGGGCAGGGCTGATGGCTACGGAGGGGAAGCCAGCAGTGTTGGGAGTTCACCCCAGGAATATGATCCCTGGTCAGATCTGCAGGGGGGCAGTGTGCGTGTGTGCATGTGTGTGTGTGTGTGTGTGTGTGTGTGTGTGTGTATTTGTCAGAGATTTTTCTCCACTCTTATTTTGCAGTGGGTTGTGGTCTTGTGCATCCCCACCCCACCCCCCACCCCCACCCCCGGAGTCTATTTTGTGAAATATAATTGAAATCGAAACGCCAGTGATTTTTAATCATACTCCCAATTTATATCTCATGTAACCATATGCCAGTGTTCTCAGAGTGTTACAGGGATATGAATTATGCTGAAATTGGATTAGGCAAATACACATTTTCCTTTAAAAATAGATACCCAGTGCAGTAATTTAATTCCGCCAACTCGAAAGATTCTCTCAGAAACACTCCGTGCATTTTATCAGCAGCTCATTGTAGATCTTCTTCTGGGCTACCTTCTCTGCTTTTTCATTTGCTTCCAGAATTCACTGTATTTAACAAATGCTAGCAACTGCAGGCAGTCAATTTATATCAAAACCATCCCTAAATGGAGGGAAATCAGGTTTTCAGAGGAAACCATCAGGAGCCTTCTTCCGCTCTCCAATTTTTGCAGAAGCAAAATAGAATGCAATTAAGTGCCCTGCCCCTCCCAGGAGCTACTTTAAGCTCTGCCCCAATGTGAGTATTTGAACGGTTATTAGGCCAGCGCCTCGGATCCTAACTGGCTGGGAGACACGCCTTGTCTTCTTGCTCCTGAATAGAATTCAGGTTTGCTGAGGGCACTACTGTGAGCCAAGCTGCTGGAGCGGGACTTCCACTGGGCTATTGTTCCTGTGCCTTCAGCTGGAAGAATGTCTCATGACCAATGAAGGCAGAGGTTTCAATATGCCGCAGGACAAAAAATAAGATTGGAGCAAAGATATTTCCTCAGACAGTTCCCTGGCTATCTGTCACATGATTTCAAAAGTGACATCCTGGGGTGACTACCTTTGTGGTTTCTGTGGGTTTGTCTCCCTGCCCCACTCCCTCCTGGCTGGGTGACACTGGCCAATCTATTTAACTACCCTCTGTCTTAGGTACCCCAAAATGTCACTCTGAGGATTAAAGGAGCTAACATATGTGAAGAATTGAGGATCATGTCTTGTGCATCACAAGACATATTGAACCAATGTTTTCTATGGATGTTATCTTAGCTCTGTTCATTTGCCTGTGATTGGCTGTGTTAGACAAAGTAACAGTGCCTTACAGATGTTTCTATCCTAACCCAGGGCCCTGTGAATGTTCCCTCCCATCGAAAAAGAGACTTTGCAGCTGGGATCCAGGGAAGGGTTTGGAGATGGATAGGTTATCCTAACTTATATGGGTCAGCCCAGTATAGTCATCATAAACATTGAAAGAGAGGGGCAGGGGGTTCAGTCACAGAAGGGGATGTGAGGAAGGAAGCAGAGGAAGGCTGGGAAGAGGGGAGGAAGCCTGAGCCAAGGAGAGCAGCAGCCTCGGAGGCTGGGAAAGCAAGGGAGCCACTTCTCTGGGACCTCCAGCCCGGCCAGCACCCGACTGAGGGAGACTTCCGACCTCGGAACGATAGAGTAATGAGCAGTAAAGGTGTCTGTTCAAACCACTGACTCCTACAGAAGCTGCAGGAAACTAAGCCGTTGGGCTAGTCCCAAACATTCCATTGTTCCTTATTCCTTCCACCACGAAACACAGGCTTTGTCGCCCAGAGTTCAAGTTTCCTCCGAGTGTGACTTCCAGGCCATCTTCCTCCCGTTCCACACATGAGCTCTGTCCTACGGCAAAGCAGATTCGTTTCCTCTTTCTCATTTGCCTCCTGTCCTACCATCTCTTTGTCTCCATGTATACATTTTGGTTTTGTCTGGGAGGTCCTTTTTTCTTCCCTCCCTGTATAAAAATTATTTCCCAGCATTCAAGGCCAAGACCAAATGCCCCCACCCCCTTCCTAATCCTAGTTGGCCCTTCATCCTGGCTCAGATCCGTCCTCGAGACCTCACAGTGTGCAGATCAAGCTGGTAGAATTCATTCAAACAGCCAAGGCATGAGCAGTTTTGGCATCAACCCTCTGTCTGTCAGTCCGTGTAGATGCGTGGGAACGCATGGTGGGCCGCAGGCTCTGTCTGGAGCATCCTCTCTTCTCAGAGCTCAGGGGCTGAGCTGGGACTTCCACAGTGGCAAGCCTGGAGTCGCAGGTGTTTAAGACATGTTTATAGGAGGAATGAAGAATATTTAATTGAGCAGGACATGTACAAACAATTGTACAGCTGTGGGAGGATTCCTCTGCGTATATGCAGAGGGAAAAGGGAGAGAGTGATGGAGTTGAGGGAGGACGTGGGATGTGGAGACGGTCAACTGGGAAGTGACTCCTGAGTTATGGAGTCAATTACAGATCTCTGATACAGAAAGGGTGAGGTGGAGCCCAGAAAACCGTGGCCTTCGAATCCTCCTCACTCCACACTACCCGTGCTGCTTAGAAAGTGTGCCTGCAGATTATCCTGAATGGACCTGTTCTGTGTCCCTGACTGTGCTTCTGAAGCGATCCATTACCCACCTCCTTTGGCCACATGAAAAAGAAACCCATAGACACGCTTTGTCTTGGCACCAAATCTCGTAAGCTGTCGCTTCCTTGAAAAGTTTCAATGTTATCGTTTGCCAATTTATTTTTTACACTCTACTGCCTAAAGTGCATTGAGGGTGTGTGTGTGTGTGTTTTCCTTATTTTTAGAAGTTTATAGTCAGTTTTATATCATAAGGAACCTATTGGAGATATTCATCTCTTTGTTAAGAACCTCTCTCCAGCCTTTCATTAAACTGGCAGTAAACAGGTAAAGAAATAACGTAAGAGTAATAATGATAATGGTAATAGCGCTAAAGAGAAAAGGCAAACTAGGATATTTCTTCAAAGGAATGAATTGTCTTTTCTTAGAAAAAATCCTTTGGGCATCCTTCTAATCAAAACAAACTCAGAACTAAGCCAGTTTTATTTCCTTTGCAAACAGTTTTAACCTTGGTGGTTGAGATTGTGGTGTCTGGATATAATTAATGGAGAATTTGGAATCTTAGTACAAATCCCCAGGAATCTAGTGGCTTATCAACTGAAGGCATCAATCCTAATGAAAGGCTTCTTCGGGGCAATCTCTTCCCTGAAAGTGGAATCATCTTAAGTAGGCATCCTCAAGTTAGCTTGTCTGTTTTTCTTCATCTTTACCATTTCTTCCTGGAAGTAAATGCTGATAGAAAAATTTGTTCTTGACGTTCTCTTTGGTGTCTCATTTTATTTCTGCCTTTTTGGAGTCTTTATTTGTCTACACTTCGGTCTGTCTTTGGCTCCTCATTTCAGGATATGGGATCCGAACAAAGCTAAACATGGTTTATCCTTATTTTTATAATAAAATAGAACTGCTACATGCCAGAGTTCATTATGTTTTTCAGTTTCTCTTCTACAACTGATGTGCTAACTATTGTTCAGTGATTTTCTGCCTTTTAGTCTCATCAGAATATTGTTCACAGTCATGGAACGATTTAAGTTGACTACTTAAGGCACAAACTTTATCTTCCAAGCTTATTTTTTATTCCTTTAATCAATGTCACCTACTGTTTTTATAGCTGTCACCAGGAAATGTCCTGCAGCATTAGACCTCAAATTCCAGATCCTGATTCTAAAGTCTCAATTTCCAGATCTCACACAGAATTTAGTTTAAAAAAATGTGTTTGGGGTGGGGGACTGGGTGAAAAGGTGAAGGCTTTGAGAAGTACAAATTGGTAGTTACAAAATAGTCATGGGGATGTAAAGTAGAGCATGGGGAATATAGTCAATAATATTGTAATAACTATGTGTGGGGCCAGGTGGATACTGGAAATATCAGGGGGACCACTCTGTAAAGTCTATAATTGTCTCACCACCATGCTGTACAACTGAAACTAAAATAAAATAATATTGAATGTCAACTGTAACTGAAAAAAAATTTAAATTTGTATGTAATTTGTTTATTCTTCAATAATCCACTTTTTATATTCTTTATTGCTGTAAGATTCTTAGATATTTTATGCCCGAAACAAGGTACTTAGGGCAGCTTGTGGTAAAGCATTCTTATTATAAATGCAATACAAAAGCTTAAAAAAAATCTTAAGAGCTTAGGGAAGTGAGTCATTCTCCTGGGTGAATAGAAGTGAAGGGGTTTTGTGTGTGTGTGTGTGTGTGTGTGTGTGTGTGTGTGTGTGTGTTAATGCAAATGGTTTTATCTTTTTAAATGAGGAATTGAAATGTACAGGGCATATTTTTTTTTAATTTCTTTATTGATTAAGGTATTACATATGTGTCCTTATTCCCCCATTACCCCCTACCACCCATTTATGCCCCCACCCCCCTGTTGTCTGTGTCCATTGATTAGGCTTATATGCATGCATATAAGTCCTTTTGTTGATCTCTTCCCCTTACTCCCACTGTCCCCTACCTTCCCTGAGGTTTGATGTTCTGATTGATGTTTCTCTGTCTCTGGATCTATTTTTGTTCATCAGTTTATATTGTTCATTATATTCCACAAATGAGTGAGATCATGTGATATTTATCTTTCTCTGCCTGGCTTATTTCACTTAGCATAATGCTCTCCATCTCCATCCATGTTGTTGTAAATGGTAAGACCTCCTTTTTTTACCGCAGCGTAGTATTCCATTGTGTAGATGTACCACAGTTTTTTAATCCACTCATCTGCTGATGGGCCCTTAGGCTGTTTCCAAATCTTAGCTATGGTGAATTGTGCTGCTATGAACATAGGGGTGCATATATCCTTTCTGATTCATGTTTCTAGCTTCTTGGGATATATTCCTAGAAGTGGGATTACTGGGTCAAATGGGAGTTCCATTTTTAGTTTTTTGAGGAAACTCCATACTGTTCTCCACAGTGGCTGCACCAACCTGCATTCCCACCAGCAGTGCACGAGGGTTCCTTTTTCTCCGCATCCATGCCAGCACTTGTCATTTGTTGACTTGTTGATAATAGTCATTCTGACAGGTGTGAGATGGTACTGCATTGTTGTTTTGATTTGCATCTCTCTGATGATTAGTGACTTTGAGCAGGTTTTCATATGTCTCTTGGCCTTCCTTCTGTCTTCTTTTGAAAAGTGTCTATTCAGATCAGTTGCCCATTTTTTTGATTGGGTCGTTTATCTTCTTTTTGTTAAGTTGCATGAGTTCCCTGTAAATGTTGGAGATTAAACCCTTATCATTGATATCATTGGCAAATATGTTCTCCCATGCAGTGGGCTTTCTTGTTGTTTTATTGATGGTTTCCTTTGCTGTGCAAAAGCTTCTTATTTGATGTAGTCCCATTTGTCTATTTTCTCTTTAGTTTCCATTGCCCTAAGAGCAATATCAGTGAAGAAATTGCTTTGGCATATGTCAGAGATTTTTCTGCGTATGGGTTCCTCTAGTATTTTTATGGTTTCCCATTGTATGTTTACGTCCTTGATCCATTTTGAGTTTGTTTTTGTGTATGGTGTAAGTTGGTGGTCTAGTTTCATTTTTTTGCATGTATCTGTCCAATTTTCCCAACACCATTTATTGAAGAGACTGTCTTAACTCCATTGTATGTTCATGCCTCCTTTGTCAAATATTAATTGAGCATAGTGATTTGGGTCAATTTCTGTGTTCTCTATTCTATTCCATTGATCTATATGTCTGTTCTTGTGCCAATACCAGGCAGTTTTGAGAACAGTGGCTTTGTTATACAGCTTGATATCTGGTATTGAGATCCCCCCTACTTTGTTCTTCTTTTTCAGGATTGCTGTAGCTACTTGGGGTCTTTTTTTATTCCAGATGAATTTTTGGAGAGTTCTTTCTAGGTCTGTGAAATATGCCATTGGTATTTTAATGGGAAGTGCATTGAATTTATAGATTGCTTTGGGTAATATGGACATTTTGATGATGTTGATTCTACCAATCCATGAACATGGTATGTTCTTCCATCTATTTATGTCTTCCTCTATCGCTTTTTTCAGTGTCCTGTAGTTTTCCACATATAGGTCTTTTACCTCCTTAGTTAAGTTTATTCCTAGGTATCTTAATTTTTTTGGTGCGATGGTAAATGGGATTGCTTTTTTAGTCTCTCTTTCTGTAAGTTCATTATTGTTGTATAGAAATGCCATAAATTTCTTGGCATTAATTTTGTATCCTGCTGCATTGCCGAATTCATTTATTAAGTCTAATAATTTTTTTATGGCGTCTTTAGTGTTTTCTATGTACAGTATCATGTCATCTGCAAATAAGGACAGCTTTACTTCTTCTTTTCCAATTTGGATGCCTTTTATTTCTTCTTCTTGTCTGATTGCAATGGCTAGTACTTCCAGCACTATGTCAAACAGGAGTGGTGAGAGTGGGCATCTACAGGGAATATTTTTAAATCTTATGCTGCACCCACTGAAAGCTCTGGAAATCCGCTTCCATTTTTGTCATGTAGATTCTACACTTGGGCTTAAGATACTGATTCTGGAGGTATAGGTAAACCAGTGGGTGCACCTGAAGTCACATCGCAGTTCTAAAGAAACTTGTCTCTGGGCCAAGACAGGAGGGCTGGGGTGAGAAGCCACGTGTGATGGCAAGGGAAGTGGTTCATGATCCCTTTGATGAGAGCTCTGTGCTCCAACAAGGGAAACTGCCGGTGTCTCAGATTTACAGTTGGAATCTGTTCTTTCATTCTCAGATATTTTTAAATTTGATGCTTGTGTTTCCTAAATACTTCGTTGCATTTCAAAGGCCCTACTCTTTCACAAGGAAATGTGAATTTGGACTGTTTTTCAGCTGGTTCCTTCAATTCTAGGGCCTTGTTCCTCTGGCTGACTTTGTACAAATCAGATTCTTGAGGGCTGGGACATTGGGGACAGTGACCAGAAGCAGGCTTGAATTTTGTTCTTCTACTTGGGAGAGGACACCTTGTAAGTGGATCTAGGAAGTGGCTGAGGCATAGTTTATTCTTTTCCTTTTGCTGTTGTATTTGCCATAGATCTGAACTATAGCTATGTTTCTTAAAGATTTATTTAGTCCCTCTTATACTTCATTTGAAAACACAATGCTAGAGGTAAGAAGGATATGAGATCAAACAATCTAATCTCTTTGCCAACTAGGACTCTCCTTTGAGTATCTATAATAATAAAAGCGTAATATGCTAATTAGACCTTACAGCCCAACAACCTTCTGCACATCATTCTGGACATCCTTCCAGACGAAGCCGTGGTGGCGGGGACAGAGGCAGAGGCGCTTAGGGGAGATCAGGCAGGCAGGCAAGCAGTTAGGGATCGGGCCTAAACTGGCAGTCGGACATTCCTGGAGGGGTCCTGGATTGCAAGAGGGTGCAGGCTAGTCCGAGGGACCCTCCCCCCACCCCCATGCAGGAATTTTGTGCACTGGGCCTCTAGTTAAATTATAATGTGATATCTCTCTGCTTCCTAAACTTATTGTCTGATCTTTGGTCTTAGAAATTTTTGATGCTTTAAGAAGAGCTATCCATCCCCTCCCCTGAAAACCTGACCTTTGCATTCATACACACAATATGAAGGGATTTATGGGCCTCTTGGACCCTATCCTGGATCACCTGGGGTTCTGTAAGTTGCAAATGAAGGATTTCTCCTCGAATTTAAATCACCTACAAAGTGGTCACCCTGTTCTCCACCCTGTCTTTCGCCAGTGAGAAAGAACATAGGGCAGCTGGTCTGTTCTTGCTCTTCTTCTTTGAATGTTCTTCCTTTCAGTGAGTTGAAATATACCTCTCTCCAATTCAACCAGGCATCCTTTTTCTACTTCTCATATTCCTGCAGATACATTTGCCAAGAGAATTAATAGTCGATCCTGGGTCTTATTTTAAATTTACTCTGGATTTGTCCAGTTCTTATTTTCCCTGGTGTTCAGCATTCCTCACCAACCTTGCTACTCTTCCTTAGAAAGGATTTACAAACACTGGACATGAGTTTGACTCCCAGAGGAAGTAGGTTACAGGGCTGACAGTTGTTAGGCAAAGAAAATGGTTAACAGAAATCTTGAAACTTAAGGTAAGCAGTGATCTGACTTCCACCAACAATGTTTCAAGGTTCCCTAGCAGGGAACCTGATAAGAACGTGGGTTGTCAGGGCTGTAATTTGTAAACTAGAATTTCTGGGGAATGAAGATGAAATTCTGACAACAGACATGTTAAAGGTGAGATGCCGAATAAACTGCAACGTATTTGTGAGCGTTCTTACAGATCCACAGTGCACATTAAATGGCAGGCATGTCACTCAGGTCACAAAAGACTGAAAAAGACACGCTTTTAAGGCAAGGGAAAGGAAGAATTACATGTCCAAGAAAGACAAGTTTCAAAGCCAAGCAGCGTGATCTAGGTTCGGATTCCAGCTCTTCTCTTTAGTAACTCTGTACAGTGGAGCAGGTGGCTTCAGCGATCATACCCTCACCTGCTGTATTAACAATAAGAAAGCAAGGGGGGTAATATTACCCATTCCTAAGGAGGCAGGAACATGGTCCACATGAAATAATGAATGCTAATCATTGTGGAGGTATGGGCATTTGGTGGGGAGCATGGAGGTGGTTGCATTCTCTTTCTACTTTCCTCAGTTTAAAGCAGCACCCTTCCCAAAGTGCTCCGTTACTGATCCCTTCATGTGCACTAGGCTCATTTCCTAATTATTATTATTATCCACATTTTCTTATGGGGACTCTGAGCAGGGATGTGCCAAGATCATAAAACAACTACATAGGAAAAGCAAATTTAGTTCCACATCTATTAAGGGGATGCATATAATTTTTCCATACTACTGACTTCAGAGCTTCTACAAGAGGAGAGTAAAATTAAAATGTCCCTAGAGACAGCAGCTTCAGATAAAATGCCAAGTGTCAAAACCACATCACCGGGGCAACGTTTACAAAAGGAGCTGCTGAGAGCAGGCTCTGAGGCTCTGGGACTCATCAGTTCAATGAGACTCGTCGGAAGGAGTCACACTGGCTCCCTCGCCTGCCCGGAAAGGACCGCACCTGGGAACTGCCCTCCCTCTGCAAACACGGGAAAGTAGGTCAAACTGTAGGGAACATTTGCTTGAAGACATTGGACTATGGGCTGAGCGAGACTGTGATCTCTGAGAGAAGGAAGACAAGTCGAGGGAGCCCCCAATCACCCCAGTTTTCTGCCTAGAGGCAGTTTCCAGATTCCAGCCTACACAGAACCCCAAGTTTCCCTGAGTCAGGAGGCCAGAGGTTGAAAGGCAGCTGGAATCTTGCAGACGAAGTACCAGAAAGAAGGGACCTGAAAGGATCTACAGTGGGATCCCCTCAAATCTCTGTCTGAATATTGAAGTATTTATGCACGGGGTAAAAATTCATGAGGCTGAACAGTTCCCGGAGCTCAGGCCTACCTGCAAACCTCTAATACGCAGGGCATGGGAGAGAAACAGAGCCAGGAGCTAGCTGGGGCCATGAGCCTAGAATTCCTCACCCGCATGCCCAGTGAACAGCAGAGTGTGAGCAAGGAAATGGCAGTCACGGTAACCCAGGCTCAACTTCCACCTCTTCCAGGCGCGCGCCCTGGACCAGTTTCTTAGCAACCTCTCTCAGTGTCCGTCTGTAATCCCCCAAATGGATGGAGTCAAATGGGAATGTGTGTGGGAAGCTGTCCTCCAAACCATAAAGCCCTTTCTAAGTGAGAGAGAGCGTTACCCAGCTGAGTTCTCCGCCGCCTGCCTGTCAAACACTGTTCCCCCCGGTCAACAGTTCAGTCCCCTCTCACCTACTGATCATACTGGTTATTTGTGCATTTGACCATTTTCCCCAAACAATCATCTGGGCCTGTTTGATGCTGGGTCCTGGGGAGATGAATAAGTCCAAGACCTTCCAAGACCTCCCAGTAGTGGACACTGGTTTCGGATGATTGTAACCCCTGACACGTGCATAGCGGTTTACAAAACATTTTCCCGCCTGTGGCTTCATCTAATCTCTACGCCACAGCTTCGGAAGGAGACGCCAGAGCCTGACGTGTCCAAGACGACCAGGGGTGACTCCAGGGTTCAGTGGCCGGACTCCCAGCCTCCGCCCTGCCCGCCGCATTGGCTGCTGGTGCGGTTCACAGTAACCGACTGGTGCCCTCTGTGCCCGGGTGCCCTGTGCTTCCGCGTGGTGAGAGGCATCAGGCCCAGAAAGCCGCTCAGCCTCAGGAGGTCTGTGCAGAGAAGAAGACAAAACGCTGCCCGGGCACATGGGGTCCAGAGAGAATGTGGGAAAAGCTTTGTGAACTGATATGCAGATATCAGCTGTCATTCAGGATAACACACACACACACACATACACACACACACACACCACACACACACCACACACACATACACCACACACACACACACCACACACCACACACCACACACACACATACACACACACATACACCACACACACACACACCACACACACATCACACACACACACACACCACACAGACCACACACACACACCACACACACACCACACACACACACCACACACACATCACACACACACACACACACACCACACAGACCACACACACACACCACACACACACACCACACACACCACACACACTCACACACACACACACCACACACACACACCACACACACACACCACACACACATCACACACACACACACCACACACACCACACACACACACACACACACACCACACATACCACACATACCACACACACACACACACCACACACACACCACACACACACACCACACACACCACACACTCACACACACACACCACACACACACACCACACACACACACACCACACACACCACACACACACACACCACACATACCACATACACACACACACACCACACACACATACACACACACCACACACACACACCACACACACACCACACACACCACACACACACACATACCACACACACATACCACACACACACACACACCACACACACACACACACACCACACACACACACCACACACACACCACACACACCACACACACACACACACACCACACATACCACACACACACACACACACCACACACACACCACACACACACACCACACACACCACACACTCACACACACACCACACACACACACCACACACACACACACACCACACACACACACACCACACACACATCACACACACACACACCACACACACCACACACACACACACACCACACATACCACACACACACACACACACACCACACACACACATACACACACACCACACACACACACACCACACACACACCACACACACCACACACACACACACACACACCACACATACCACACACACCACACACACACCACACACACACACCACACACACACACACACCACACACACACACATACCACACACACACCACACACACACCACACACACCGCATACACACATACCACACACACACCACACACACCGCATACACACACACACACACCACATACCACACACACCACACACACACCACACACACACACACACCACACACACACACACACCACACACACACACATACCACACACACATACCACACACACACCACACACACCGCATACACACATACCACACACACACCACACACACCACACACACACACACACACACACACCACATACCACACACACCACACACACACCACACACACACACACCACACACACACACCACACACACACACCACACACACACACATACCACACACACACATACCACACACACACCACACACACCGCATACACACATACCACACACACACCACACACACACACCACACACACATACACCACACACACACCACACATACACAGACACACACCACACACACCACACCACATACACACACACACCACACACACACACACGCACAAAACAAAGGTTAAGGTGGTGGTGTGTGGCAGGCTGAGCAGTCCTCTCAGACGGGGACTGACGGAGCACTGCCTGTGTAAGGAAAAGAGGGTGGAGGTGGGGTGTCCACAGGGAAGGGCACTGGGTCGGGCTGCTCTGGCTCATGGAGAAGCCAAAGGAAAGGGGCCTTGGGGACAGGCTCAGGGACGAGCTGCCGCTGCCCACTGCTCCCCCGGTTGCCCCTCTCCTGGGGTCTCTAGGGGTGAGGGGATCCATGCCCGTGGGGAAGGGAGTGTGCAGGCATGCTCCCTGGAAGGCGAGTGCACCCCGGGTCCCTTGTCCCGGAGTGTCAGCACTCCCTCGGGAATCTCCGGGGGCGGGGGGGTCATAGGGAGGGTCTGAATAGAATGTTCATTGGCTTTCCTGGTAAGCTCTTGCAGGTCCTGGTCTCACTGACCGCTTGGCGCCAGGGCAGGGGCCATTGGTCAGGGAAGCTGGTCCCGGGGCAGCCCGGCGCCACTTGTCTGGTTCTGCTGCTTTCCTGGGCCTGGAGCTGACATGCAACTGAGGCCTCGCTGTTATCTCTAGGGAGGAGGGGTCAGGGGGCCATAAACTGCCTGACCAGCGATAAGCTAGGGCGGAACGGTTACCCTGAGGGTGAAGCTCTTGTTTTCCCGGTTGTGCCCCTTGCCAGGCATCCGGGCCTTTCTGCCCTGGTGAGGTTCTGTGCCTGGCCCTTCGTCCTTGCTGGGGGGGAGACGGGGGGTCTAACACAAACACACAACAACAATGAAATGTTCCAGTCACTGAAAAGCGGCCTGATAGAATGCAGGACATGATTCAAATAACAGGGCGATCGCGTAGGTCACTGTTGGATTTGTGCCCCGTGTCTCGTTACACAGGGGTTTTATTTTCTTTCCTTTCGTAAGTAAGTCAAATACAGTCAGTGCATCTGTAGGGCAGGCTTCCCCTTGGAAAGTCCATTGCAGGATTGTCTTTTCCCGACTCAGCGCAGAGCACACGAGACATTGATTCCGGACTCCAGAGAGCAGTTTGTGGGTTTTGGGTTTTCCCTGCATTTCCTCGCTGAGGGGATAAATTAACTTTCCCTTCCCATGACTGTGCCGCACACAGTTGGGCTCGGCCTTTTTGCCGAAAACTGTGAGTCATTTTTCATAAACAGGGATTGTCAAAAGTGTCTGATTCACACTGTAACAACAAATACAGAGAAAAAGCCAAGCTGAACGAGCTCAAAACTTTCGGATGTTCCACAAAGGGGGCGGGGCGGGAGGTGGGGGTGGGGAGTCACTGTCTTTGAAGAAGCCACTTAGCCTTGTACGTCTTGGTTGTTTCCTGGTTAAAATTAGGAGGATAATAGGAGTCTAATAGCTGTACAGCCAATTTCACGAAGCCGTCGCCTGGTTATCGGGCTACATTATTTGCAGGTGTGGTATTATTCTCCCACTGTTTCTGAAGTTTTATAGCTATGGAATAGGCTATTAGTGCAGTCTATTTTATTTTAATGGTTATTGTAAATTTTTGTATTTCAAAAATAATTTCTTTTTTTTTTTTTTGATAAGAGCCTCATCTATCCAGTGTTAACATTGGGATGTTTTCATGTCGGTGGAACCGTAGGGAATAGTGCAGACAGTTTAAGAAAGCAGACAGAATCAACCCCGCGCAGGCTGTGCGGGTGCTTATGTTTCTCCGGGGAAGAGTTATTTCGGGGCAGGGAGTGATTGGGTTTATAGATGGAGCTTTCCATCTATAGAACGTAGCCACGGGAACATCATAAGATAATTACTTAGAACAAATGGAAACAATTATGCACCATGTGACATACAAGCTCCTCCTGCTCTGTGTCTGTGCAGAAGCGGATAACCTTGGAAATGTGCTTTGCCGACTGCATATAAGTCTACTTGGATCACAACTGATCAGAACTCAGCTGACCCTGCAGAGGTTTCCGACCAAAGAATGGGAATGCGGTGACCAGCTATGGCGATAGTAGGGCACTGCTGTGCTCTTTTAAATGCAGCCAAGGTAGGGATTCAGGGAGATTTAGCGACGGAAAGCAACTGAATATAAAACATGATGATATTATTATGGCAGGATTATATGGCAGGAACCCTGAGTTCTTGTTCACTGTCTATGGTTTCTTCTGTCTTAGCAACTGAAAGGTCACTCATGGGAGTCAAACCCCTTTAAAGCATTCTTCAGAAGCCCCATCCTTCGGTGGCCACTCAGAGAAAGATTATGTCTCCGTTGCTACCAAAAAAAAATCCAAAAAATGCAGCCTTTCTAGCCAGCTGTTCTGAACGACAAAGGACACGGAGATCACACAGCCTACGGCTTTATTTTATTTTATATTTTCCCTTTTTAATTGAGTTTATTGGATGACCTTGGCTAACAAAATTACCCTGGTGTCAGGCACACAGTTTCACAACACATCATCTGTGCACTGTACTGTGTGTTCACACCCCAGGTCAGTCTCCTTCCATCACCATTTACCCATTTTAGAAGTTGAGGAACGGAGACCCAGAAAAGAAAAGGGGGGTTCATTTCCTGGCTTCCTCTGTAGCTGGAGGAAGATGATGCGATGGGCCTGGGGATGGTAGAATGAGGCGTTGGGCCCTATCCTTTCTCATTCTTCCTGCAGGAAATCTAGATACAATAGCTGGAAGCCCACCAGCCTCCTTCTCACCACAGAACCCCTGAAGATGGAAACCACGTGCGGAAGGGGGCCGCATAGGAAGACACGAAGGTCTGTGACTCCGAGAAAGATGGGCCACCTCACCTGCCCTTGTCAACTTATTTTTATAGATTTCCATCTTGTTTAATGTTTCATAAGGCTTTCTTGTTAAATACAGCTGGACCAATCTGAACGATGCATAACCAGCCATCCAATGAGTGAGGTGAAATAATAAAATTTAAAAAAATTCAAATAAACTTGTTACCCACCGTCCGAATTAAAAGATATGTAGGCGACCTCAAAAGAACACTGTGCTCTAATTCTTACCTGAAAAATAAAGAAAAAGTCTTATTCTTTCTGAGCAAGACCAGAGGATCTCTCCATGGTCCTCTCTATGCTGTGAGAATTCGGGAAGGTGGGAACCACAAATTGATAGTGTTTATTTAGTGGTTACTGTTTCAGTGTGTACTTTTTACTTGGGAAATTCTTGGGTGGACGGGCAGTAAAAATCAGAACAAGTGAGTTGAACTTCTCACCGAACACCATCCCCAAAATCTGCCTGTAATGGTAGCCGTACTAATGAGTGCTCATTCTGTAGTAACTCAAACACAACGCATGACCTTGTAGAGCGAGGGCTCTAATACCTAATCTCCATTTCAAAGATACTGAGCATCCCAGAAATTTTAAGCACATCACTCCTGGTAATAATGGTAATAAGTGACAGGCCTGGAATTCAAAGCCAGATAGGACTCTCAGATCTGAGCAATCCTTGTTTCAGTATGTCATTCAAACAGAAACCAGCCAACCTGCTGTGTATTCCACACCTACTGTAGGCCCAGTACTATATCAGGTCCGTCACAATGAATTCTCTCAATCCTTAAAACAATGTTGTGGATAATAAAACTGAGGCCCATGGAGATGAAATAGTGTTATAAAAGCCGAATGGCCGTTATGTGGGAGAGCCGGAGTATAAAGCCAGCTCTTGCTAGCTCCAAATGTATACTATTTCCTCTACAGAATGAGGGTCCTCTCACAGGAATCTAGGCAACACGCCCCCTTGAGCATTAGGGTCTGGGGCAGCCTTGGGCAAACTACGGCCCGCGGGCCGGATCCGGTTGTTCTATCCGGTTCTCTTGCTCTCCCCTCTGCTCCTTTACTTTGAATTTATATTAGTTCACACAAACACTCCATCCATGCTTTTGTTCCGGCCCTCCGGTCCAGTTTAAGAACCCATTGTGGCCCTCGAATCAAAAAGTTTGCCCACCCCTGGTCGGCATAGAGGCAGACACCCAGGTATGATAACTGCGAACACACCCCAGGCACCCAGAACTTACCAGGGAGCAGCCCTGGAGCTGCTGGCAGGCCGAGCATCTTGTAAAACTGTGCCGTGACCTCAGTTCGAGGAGAGGTGAGGAGGGGCTGGGCTCCGCTGTTTGTGACCGATGGCACAGGACACTGAGTGGAGGCGGCTCCTGGGTTTGCAAATTCTAGAGATGAGAGCGCCTGAGGCCCAGGGCCAGGTTGCACTCCTCTGGCGTCAGCAACCTGCTTTCAGAAAAAAGACCTTCTTTGAGCCACTCTCCATTCTGTGATGTATTTCCAGGCATTTCAAGCAGTTTGGACTAAATTTGAAAGCCTGCTTGAATAATGGGAATAAATAGACACTTAATGATACATGAAAATCTGCATTACGCTGCAGAAAGCTCACCGCCTGGGTGAGGAAGCTCTTTCAGCTCCCCGTTTGCCATCGACTCCCATGACCTTGGACAGCTCACTTCTCCGGGTCTCAGTTTCTCTGTTTGTAAAACAAGGTGTTAGTAGGTCGTGGGACCAGTGCGCCTCAGTTTCCTTAGGACTGTCACAGTTTTAAAACTGGAGGTCCCATTCCCTGGGAGCCCCCTCGGTCCCAGGTGAACAAGAATGCTCGGTCTCCCTAACTTTAGGATATGAGATGGCAATGCTCCCGCCCACGTCAAAGCTCAGACCAAGTCCTTGGCTCTCCGCAACTGGGTTTTCCATCTGTGAAAGTCTACATTTGGATTCGCTGGGGAACTGAGCTCTCTGGTCACTAAACATCCCAATTTCCAGCCTCAGCATCCAAAGTCCCGTGTTCTGGCCAATCCATCAGTCCTGAGCAAACTAGGACAGCTGGTCACCCCACGGGGAAGGCCCCTTGCAGCTCTGACCTCCCAGAGTTCTGTGCCATGGATGCTGTAGCAGGCCTGACCTTTTCTAGCCTGCCTGATATGCACCCTACCCCCACTCCCCCGCCGCCCCCATCTCAGAGCACCGTGAGTAGGAAGGTCTGAGCTGGCAGGGTTGAGAGGCTCTTGGTAAGTTATTCAGTAGTTCGGCTTCCCGGGCAAATCTCTACAGAAATATTTAATAACCCAGCAGTCAAACCGAGGCTCGGATTTCATGCATGCATTTGCACAGGAAATAAGCTCCACAGTTTTCTAATGTGGGCTGTTAAGCAAGCTCAAAAGAAAGAGAATTGAAGCTGGACTATGGTGTGAGTTGAATTACTTCATTTATTTTGGTAGATGATTCTATGGTCCTTAACCAGTGGCTGATGTTATGAAGGGAAGCTGCACTAGATCATCCAGAAGAGAGGTCAGTACCTGAGTATGCTTAGAGTTCCTTGGGGTGCAGTAAAACCAGCCTAGGATTTGGGGCAGAAAACCCCACACTGGCCCCACCAGTGACTATTGCCTGAATCGCTCAGTTGCTGCCTCTGGGTCTCAGTTCAAGGAGTCTCCCTATCCATCCATCCATAAAGACGACAGTGCTGTGGTCTATGGTGTTATTGTTCGAAACATCCCCTGACCTCCCTGGGGTGCTTCTCTCTAAAAGGACACCCCTTCTCTGAGAATCCTCCTTCCACACACAGACGTCAGACTTAGCGTGTGCTGTCCTCTGGTCAAGGGGACATGAGCAGGGGCTTTGGGAGGTGACATGTGATTTGCCTTCATCTCTTTTCTTTCTGTAACAAGACCAGTGTATGCGTTTGCTGGGCTGCCTTCCTGAAGTACCATAAACAGCATGGCTTACCCAACAGAAATGTGTTTGTGTCCCAGCTCTGGAGGCTGGAGGTCTGAGCCCAAGGTTTCCGTAAGGTTGGTTTCTTCTTAGACTGTGCAGGGGAACCTGTGCCAGGACTCTCCTCCCACCTTTGGTAGTTTTCTGGCAACCTTTGGCATTTCTTGGCTTGTAGAAGCATCACCCCGAACTCTGCCTTCATCTTCACATGGGTTCTCCCTCCGTGTGTGTCTGTCTACATTTTCTCGTTTTATAAAGACACCAGTCCTATTGGGCTAGGACTCATCCTAATGACCTCATCTTAACTTGATCAGCTACAAAGATTATTCCCAAATAAGGTCACATTCACAAGTATTGGGGGGTTAGGATTTCAATATGTGGGTGCATAATTCAAACCCGAAAACCAGCAATGACCCAGATGAGGGCTGCTTTGTCAGCTTGAGTCCTGCGGGGAAATATTGTAGAGCATGGTCACACTGAACATGTGAGCAAGAGACAAATCTTTGTGGTTACAAGCCACTCAGATTTAGGCATTATTTATTGCTGTAGGGAAAAAAAAAAACAATGAAACAAAAAACAACAACTCCATGGTTTTATTTATCAAATTAGACTAGGTCCATGAAGGCGCTCTGAACCTTGTGTATCCCTACATGAGACTGAGGGGTAGTGCTGTTAATTTTAATAGTTCTCAGTGCCCATCAGAATGAATTTCACTGTGTGATGTTGAGAAACGCTATAATTCAATGGGGAAATCACGAACTTCTGAATCAGAAGGTCCTGCTGACCCTGGTTCCATCATTGCCCAACTTTGAGCTTCCTCTTCTTGATTCCGGTGCTCAGTTTCCCCACCTGAAAAATGAGGGATTTGTGTACTTTGCAGGATTTCTGAGGCCACTTTCAAATCTGATTCTGTATGTTTTGCTCATATCCACCACTGTTTTCTGGGTTACAATCTCTCTGCTGCCAAATGTGTGTGTGTGTTGGAGGCAGGCTGCCTTTTTGAAGAGCGGCTGTGTCTGAATAGTTAATGGATTTAACCAAAAAGGCAGAATACTGCCTCCTGAAGATATGACTGTGTCAAAGAAAGAGAGTTATTTCAGAAAATTCCACTCCAGGAAATGAATGGAACTGTCCGTCAGCATCACTGCAGAATGCCTGCCCTGTGATTGGTCTCTCTGAGGAACTCTGGGTTCTGGGGAAATGGCCCAGTGTGGTCTGCCTCAGAGGAAGTGGGCGGCCTTAGCTTGCTCACCCCACACGGGAGAAATTCCAGCTCTGCTTCCAAAAACCTTTATGACCTTGGGCAACTCAGTGTCTCATTTGAAAAGTGGGACTAAAAACAGATGCTCCTGAAGATCACAGAAACTCAGGTTCATGGAATGGTTTTAAAATTTTGACGGGTTTTGCAAATGCTATTTTTAAAGGAGGGTGTGGTAAAATGAAGAGGGACTTTCGGAGGAAGCTGTGGGTTTCAATCCCAGTTCTCCCAATTACCCTGGGCAAATCTCCCCCTGCCCCCGTCCCCCATCCCCACCCTGAGCTTGTTTACTCCACAGTAAAATGGGGATATTATTCTGACCCCACAGAGCTGTTGGGAGGATTAAATGAGAGTCTATAAATATTTTGCTCCTGGTGTGGGAAGCCACTGACCCCCTGGTAATAGTATGTGATTGAGCAATAAACGCAGTGGCAGAGGGACCAGACGATAAAGCCCATTTTGGCCTTGGTCCAAACCAACACCATCTTTGCTGGTCTCATCTTACCTGTAATCAAGCTGATATTTTGACCCTCACTCCTATGTATGTTTCTCATTAGGTACTAAAGCCCTTTCAGATTTTCCACTCATTTGGCTAATAAATACATGACTGTCCACTGTCTGCCAAGTCTTGGGGATAGAGAGAAAATGAAGACCTGATCCCTGCCCTCAAGAAAGCTAATTAGGATATAAGGTTGTACAGGATGCTATGGGAGCGTAGACAATAGGGTACCTAGAGCAACTTAAAAAGCTGGGGAACACTTCCTCTAGGAGGCTATCTGGCCTGAATACTGAAGTTAACATAGGAATGAATCAGAGGAAAACATGGGGATTGTTTGGGAAGAGACAGTGTATGTTTGAAGGCACAGTGTGACAGCAGCATGCATTTCCGATGTGGCAAATAGTTCAGGATTGCTAAAATTTAGAGCATAAAGATCAATTAACCTCACAGGCATCAATATTCAGTTTAAAGGCTTGTTATTTATACAGAGAGCGATGCAGTGTTCTCTCCCCCACCCCAGGCCCCTCTCTGCAAACCTCCGCTTTGCTTCATCTCATTATACTTACGCCTCTCATTTTATAGGGTAGATATCTGTGTGGGCTACATGTCTCTGGTGTTTGTTTCTCATTGTGAGCCTTAACCTGCCTGTGTTGTAGACTGAACGATTTCCTTCTTCATCTTTTCCTGTGGAATTTGGCTGTTCTCCCCCCAGAGGGCGTTTCCCGTGCCCTCAGGCTCCATCATGCTCCTTGCCTTCCTCAGTGGATGTTTAGTAGAGTCAACACCTTTGTAATATGCTCGTGCGATGGCCTTGTACTCTGGCTTCTCCACCATTGCCTTGAGAAGACCTCCTGCCCAGCAGGTGGCTGCATCACTTCAGCCTTTACCCAAGAATGCGACACTGGACCCACAACTTGAGGCCCAGTTGCTCAGGCAGGCCCAGCGTGGTACAACCCCAGCCACCTCCATGATGAGAAGCAAACCCAGCTGGGATCAGCAGGGCCACTCTCATCTGATTATGAGGGAAAAATAAAGGCTTATTGTTATATGCCATTAAGCTCTGAGGACTGTTTCTTATACAGAGAGTGATGAGATGCCCTCCATATTTCCTTGGCCTGCATTGCCTAAGAAATGGACCTGATTGTTTCTAATGGCCTACACCTAGCTGACCAAGCTTTGCATCAGTCCATCCATTTTCTTGCCCTGTTTCTCTCAGTGAAGCATTCTACACATCCACGGTCATTCTCTAAGGAGACCCTCATCTAGACACCACGGGAAAACAGACTCATTGATGAAGCTCACACTCTAGCTGATGAGACAAGAAATAACAGTGGATACAGGAATGTTGTTAATGTAAAAAAAAAACAAAAAACATTCAAACCTGTGAAGAATTTTTGTGAGTTTATTTGAGCCAAACTGCTGACGATTGCTGGGAAGCAATATCTCAAAGGATTGGGATAGTGCTCCAGAGAATGGAGGTCTTACATCTATACTGAGTGGCCAGATTATTATGATCTCTGAACGCATAATAATCTGGCCACTCAGTGTATATCCTATATAATAAAAGGCTAATATGCAAATTGTCCCCTCGACCAGGAGTTCGACCAGCAGGCAGGCGGGCCAACCACCCATGTCCCCTCCCCCTGGCCAGGCTTGCCGGACCCCCCACCCATGCACGAATTCATGCACAGAGTCTCAAATATATATATATATATATATATATATATATATATATATATATATATATATATATATTTTGAGTGGCCAGATTATTATGCATTCAGAGATCATAATAATCTGGCCACTCAGTGTATTTTTATACATTGCAATCAAAGGAGGGGACTTAGGTGAGTCACATGAAATCCATTGGTGATAGATTAGAGAGGCAGGAAAAAGCAAAGTGGGGGCGGGAGGGGGGACCTCTGGGATTGGAGAAGAAGTAAAATGATAAACACATACTTAGGTGGGTGCAGGAACAATTAACATGACAATGAAGGAACTTGTGGCATCTGTCCTGGCACCCAGGTACATTAGTGCCCCAAGGGGTCCAGAAAAAGGGAAGTTACAAGTTACCCAGACATTTCAAAGGGTATGCTATTATAGATGCAAAAAGACAGATAGGCTCAATTAAGGTAAAGGGTGACCTTGTCAGTGAAGATACCGGCCTAGGATGTAACTACCCACCATCACTGCTTTTTAGTTACAGTTTAATTTCAGACCATCCTTGTGGTGACTTTAGGTCTCTGAGTTTGCAAGACCGCCATGCAGGCCTCCCCTGAGCTGTCAGGTGAGAATGTGGCCCCTTTCGTTCACAACGTCATGGGCGTGTTGTACCAACTAATGTGCAATGGTGAGCTAGTCTGGTCCTGGGATGCTAACTCTTGGTTCAATCTGGGCTGTAGGCAGGTCCTGGGCTCTCTTTCAAAGGAATATTACAAAAGCTTGAGGTCAGTGTCATTATTTTTTACTGTTTCAGTTATCTTTGTGAAATTAAGCATAGAATTTATTTTCTCAGTCCTTAAGTTCATAATATTTCAATTTATGAGAAATATATACTAGCATTTGGTCTTTATCCACACATAATTCCTGCTCCCAGCTCCCAGAACTCTTGGCATTTCCTAAGCCTTAAGCTTGTTTAAAGTTATCTTTTGTTATGTTAATGAGGTGACTTTTGGAAAGCACCTAAGGATGGGGGTGGTTGCCAGTGGACCCAACCAAAGGCTCACAGAACTCAGAGAAATATGTTACTTATAAGAGCAAGCGTTTATTGTAAGAAGATATAACTGAGGAAGAGCCAGATGGAAGAGATGCATGGGGCAAGGTTTATGGGAAGGTCGGAACTTTTATTCCTCCCTCTCCCCTCTGACCTCCAGGTTGGGGAAAGGGACTAGAAGTTGACTTAAGGCCAGTGATTTAGTCAACCACACCTATGTCATGAAGCCTCCCTAAAAGCCTAAGAGGAGAGGGTTCAGAGAGCTTCTTGGTTGGTGAACATCTGGAGATCTGGGGAGAGGGACTCGCCAGGAGAGGGCATGGAAGTTTCCTGCCACGTGCATCTCCTCCATTACCCTAGCTTACCTAGGCTGGAGTATGGAGTCTGAAATGCAATACTTCACCTGTTTTCTGATGCTTCATGTTTCAGCCATCAAATGATGCAAATGATTACTGGACAGTGGTTTTTAAAGTGGTTGTATGAGATAACAGATGAACACATACTTTGGAAAACTCTGGAAACACACTTGTGAGAAGTAATAATTGTTCTTAGTAAAAAATCATTTGGAAAAATATATTAGCATCTTTAAACAGGTAGATATTATTATTTGTTATAATTTACCAAATTTGGTTTTAGATCCTAACTTTCCACATTTGCATAGCACTGAACTATGTTGGCTCCCATTAGAAAAATTCTGCCTCTAAATGAGCCCAGGTTTAAACATTTTTACATACTTTATGTTTTCATTGAATAATTCCTGTGCCATTGAAATTGTTCCAAAGCAGAAGAAAGTCAGAAATATTCACAAATTTATCACAGCAAAACCTGACGACGATAGTATAGAGAAGGGGACCAGACTCTCACCTGTAATTTTGACAATAGGAGGGGAAAACAAACCTTTATAAAATACCAGGAAATTGGACCCAGAATTGTATTTAAAAATTAGTATACCATGACTGTTTAGGTTTTATTCTCAGAACAAAAATGTAGTTATAAAACTAGTTGTATTATCTTAATACATATTATTAATGTATTAGATAAGGAACAATTTAATCTGAAAAAATGCTGAGAAATCATTTAATAAAATTTACCACCCACCCATTCCAGATTAACGAGATAAAGAAACACACACACAACAATGTGTAGGGAACTGGGAATATAAAGACACTTTCTAAACATTAAGAATATCTAAAATCAAGAACTAACTAATGCTGAACCATTACAGGCACTCCTACTAAAATTAGGAACAAATCAAGATTTAAAAAAAAGCCAATTATCACACCCTTTCAAGAAACTTTAGATAATTCAGTAATATATGCAACAGGCATAAATGTTTCAGTGATTAGAAAGGAAAAGTACAATTATCATTGACAGAAGATGATATAATTGCTCATGTAGTCAACCAAAGAGAATTAATTATCTAGGATATACAAGAAAATCAGAAACCTGCGCAAATGAACACACACATTTATTAATGTGGCTGAATTTGAAAAATACAATGAGCTTTTTAAGTTGAGATCAGATATGATTAGCTAGAAATTATAAGGGAGAAAAATAAAATATAATAGAAAAAAAATTATTGAGCCTCTAACATACCCAGGAATAACAAGAAGTTTCTCATGCAAGTCTATATGAGAAACCACAGAGTTTACATGTTAAAGATCATAACTGGAATTAAAATACATATAGGAGGCCATGCAGATTTCAGCAATTGTGACAATGGTCATACTCTTAAAATATTAGAGTTTATATAAAGCATTATAAAATATCAAAGCAGCAATAAACTCAATCTAAAAACACTAACAAATAATTCACATCATCACTACAGTGTATAAAATGTGCTTCCTGGTAACTTAAACATGCAACTTAAAGCAAAGTATCGTTTTCCTTCTTTGCCAAATCGGCAAGGAAGCATTTATCCTTATTCTGACAAGGAGGCACAAGAAAGTACACTCATTCTCTGTTGGTGGGAATATAATTGGTAAAATCATTCTGGAGGACAATTTGGTAAAACTGACCGAGGTTTTATGCATTCTCCTCCTGACTTTAAAAGCAGGCCACTCAACCATGCTTCAAGCTGTGGCCTGAACATGGAAAACAGCTTAAGAACAAAATCTATTTCAGGCAATTGCCCTGGCTGCTCAGGGCCTATTCTGCCTGCTGTTCTCTGCAGAGCTCTGCCTGGCCACTGAGTCTCAGATCCAAACATCAACTTTGGATTCAAGAGCTTTTTGGATCCTCCGTGATGCCAGACTGTCCAGATGTCTCTGGCTTTCAGATTAGATTTGACATCTTGCCCCATCCCAAGCCCCGGTGCTCTAGTTTCCCAGCGTGACCTTCAGTCTCAGAGTGAGGGCTTCTCCATTTCTCCACCCACAGCCACAACCTGGTCCTCATCTGCAGATGCTGACCCCACACAGTGGGCTGACTTCCCCTCCATCCCTCTTTGTCCTCCTTTGCATGGTAGTCAAGGATAGTCAAACAGGCCCCACTCCAAGTCCAAAGATGATTAGTTTTTGCCAGATGCAAAAGTTAACATGTAGCTTTGAGAATAAGTGTAATTGGGAAGGCTTCTTAAACACGAAATACTATTTTTCCTCCTTTGATATTGTTGCATGGGACTAAATCACATATTGGCTGTCCCTTGTTGGCCACTTTCAAAAATGTAATTTCTTTGTATTTTCTAGAGCTTCTCTCTAAGCTTTGTAGGTGATTACTATTCCCCTCAGATATTTTTTAATCCCTCCTGCTCTGAGGAAGTAAGATTCCTCCATCCTCATTTGTGAATCAATGGATTCTGTGTCATTGCTGTAGCAATTTTGAAATGTCCTATCCTCCCTTTCTCCAAATTTTGAGCAAAATCTGAGTCATATTTAAATGGAGAAAAAATAGCAAAGGCACATTTTCTATCATTTCTTTCTTTATTCCTCATGGTAGGTCCGCTTAATACAGGTCATTTTGTAATGATTAATTCTCTGTAGAAATCTAAATGAATTTTGAAGAGACAGTGAATGAGTTCGATTAAAGGACAAGTATAGCCGGCCAGACAGGGATCTTGACTTTCTCAATTCAGCACCTTGAATAGCCTTTCTGAAGTGCTGTGTTGACTGCCCTGGGGGAGGGGTGGCAGTTGGATATTTATCTGAAGATTGCCCACTTTAGAAGTACAAATAGAATAACAATTCCTTAGAGGTGACTTACCTTACTTTCTTACATGCTAAACTTCTTTAAAAATAAAAAGAAATCTCTGATTTACATCAGCTGCTGCTTATACATCACCAATTATGATAGCCCAGATTTGTGTTTATCTAATTTTTTTTTTACTGAATAAAATTAAGTAGAACCCATTAAATAAGAAAATAAATTGATAAAAATAATTCGCAGCCAGACAGACTATGGGAGACAGTGTCTGTTCATTATTGCTAGAGGCATATAAATTCAGTCAATAAAAATTTGTCAAATATCTTCTATGTGTTACTCATTGTGGACACTCAGGGTCTTAATAAGACTACTGACCACATATGAGGGGAGAGAACAGGTGAAATTTCAATGCAGTAACTGCTACCGTGGAAATGTACACAGAGCGTCATCAGAATGGACGAGGTGGTGAGTGACACTACTGGGGGTCTGCAGAGTTTTGTAGATGAGATCTGAGTTTGGCTGTAGAGCCGAAGTCCATCCCAGAGTGTACAATAAAAAAAGGAGTTTGCTAATGAAGGGTGGGAATGCTGGAGAGCAGAAATGGCCAGAGCAATGGCAGAACGGCAAGGACGAATGTGACTTACTGGGATCATTGATAGTAATAAGTTCAGCCTCCTGAAAGGGCTACTGAGCAAAATGCATCAATATCCAAAACGTGTCCCAACCCATGTGTCCTCTAGAATTATTTTTAGAGGACTATTTCAAGTAAACAGTGAAAACAAAGAAAATAAAAACCCAAGATGTGCAAAGCTATTGATAGCAGGGTTTATAATATTGAAATTTGAGAAATAATCTCAAAGTTCAGATGTTTAGAGCACTTTAGATTACAACAAGTATTGTAAAATAAGAAAGACTTTGCAGTCTTATTAGAAAGAAGAGAAATCACCCTCCATGAGTAAAAAATGTTGTGCCTATTATGGGTATAGTTGTATAACACGTAGAAGTAGGAGTAAAAATAGGAAAGAATAATAAATATTGCCCAAGTTAGGAAGTCAAAATGAATTCCTCTGTTTTCATTTATAAGGTTTTAGGACGGCCTAATAGTAAAAAAAATTTAAATAGTTGTTACATTCTACAAGAAAAATAAACAAACAAAAATAACAATAAAAGAAACCACTCTAGTGAATTCTCAATTTCTGGACTTGGACTTGTACCTTCAGCCTACATTTCCCATTTAGGCTAATAGTCAATTATGGTCAACTGTAAACATTGTTTTGAAATGCACATGACACATTCCCCAAGATACACTCTATTGGTAATCAACTAAGTCTCAATGCATTTCAAATGATTGAACTCATACAGAATATATTCTCTCTTCACACTGGCATTTAACTAGAAATCAGAAGCAATAAGATATCTTGAGAATATCTGAAAACCAAGGAAGACAATTCTAAATAACCCTTGGGTCAAAGAAAAAGACGAATGAACCCAATAAATTTCTTATCAGACTCATGAAGGCAAAAAAGGGCAGGAAAGAGAAATTATTAGCAGTGAAAGGGGAAACATCACTACAGAGTCTATAGACACTCAGTGATAATAAGTATGCATTATAAAAACATATGACAATGAAGTTAACTTACCCAAACAGACATATTCCTGGGAAATCTTCATGGGTGATTAAAAGGCATAGGCAAGTTGGTAATCTCTGGGCAAAAAGATGCCACGTATTCCTAACTGACTGGTGTCAGGCCATTTCTCTCTAATTCACCTACCAAATCTCCACTTTGCTCCTTTCTCTTCCTTATTTCGAATCTCCAAAGGCTCTACTTTGCCCACAGGACAATGTCCTGGTTTCTTAATAAAAAACACACAAAAACAAAAAACAACAACAACAACAAAAACAAACAAAGCAATGACACACACTTCGTGACCTGTTTATTGTTTATTTATCCAGCCTCTTTTATTTCCATTATTTTCTATATCTTCTGTTCCAGCTTTATCACCAACAAATTTAAGTATCACATTTTATTGATTCTAAAGTGTAAATATTTTTCGTATTTCAACATCTCTGATTTTAGACAATGTTTTATGATCAATAGAATCATACACTAATCTAGACAGTGTTTCTGCCTTGTTGGCACCTACAATAATAATGTAATCCCCATAGATCAGCCGTGGGCAAACTACGGCCCGCGGGCCGGATCCGGCCCGTTCGGCTGTTCTATCCGGCCCACGGAGCCGAAAGAGCGGAGGGTTCTCTTGCTCTCCCCTCCGCTCCTTCACCAGCAGCAGTGTTAACATGGCAACGTCGGGAAACAGGGCCGCAGCTCCTTCTTCTGAGTAGAAGGAACAACCTCTCCATCTTCCAGAGGCTCCTTGTAATGCCCACGGACACGTCCCCCAACATCACCCTGGGAATACGTAGACACGTTATCGTGGTGATGTAGGGAGACACGCCCCTGGAGAGCACAGTATCAGAGCATTAGCTAAAAAGGAGACCAACAACACTGTTCCCACTGAAGTTGATGTTTTAAAGACCAAAAACCTTTCAACCCAGTCTACATTGCCATCTACATCTACGTCCCGGGCATCATTTGGAAGTTGCACTAAAGAAAATGTTTAATTTACTGTTTACACATTTTGTTCTTTTCTATTTGTTTTAGTTTTAAATTATTTTATTATATTTAAGTTTAATTTGAAAGGCTTTTGTACCTTTCCTTTGTTAGGCAATTTTATTTTGCCTTTGCCATCTTCAATATAAGGTATGTTATTGTGCTATAATTCCTCCATTTTTTGAAGTTTCAAATTATAATAATTAGTGTTTACATTCTTCTTGTTAAAATGTTTGAAATGAATAAAACTATTGAAATAAAAAAAAAGACCGTACCCTTTTATGTAATGATGTTTACTTTGAATTTATATTAGTTCACACAAACACTCCATCCATGCTTTTGTTCCGGCCCTCCGGTCCAGTTTAAGAACCCATTGTGGCCCTCGAGTCAAAAAGTTTGCCCACCCCTGCCATAGATGTTATGCTACCTTCCATGCCTCTTGGATGAAACACATAGAATTCTGTCTTGCCTCCTTTGCAAAACTGATGACCAGAAATTTCAGCAGTTGTCACAAATGTCTCCTAGTTCAAATTTTCCTTACACAAAACTATTTATTGAGTGTCTACTATGTGCTAGGCTCTATGCCACATGCTTTACTTACAGCCTCTCCCTTATATGTTATAACTACTTGATGAGCAGGTATTATCCCAGATTCACAAAGGCTAACTAAATTCCACAGAGGTCACACAGCTAGCTAAAAAGCAAAAACAAAACAACAACAACAACAAGCACACAACTGGAATGGAATACAAGTCCGTTTGCTCCTAAAGCTTTGCCCTTCCTCTCTCACCAGGACACCTTTCCTAAGGAGGCATGCCATTCTCAGAGCTTTCACAGTATTTACTGCACTGCGCAGTAATGATTTTTCTTTCATGTCTTTCTGATTGATGAGGTAATGAAATATTCTATTCTGGATCCTTATGACTTAGCAGGGTACCTGGTATATATAGCAATACAAAGTAGTAAGAATTTTAATAACTGAATAAATGAGGAATCTTTGACAATGAGATTTTCCTGGTCCTCGTGCTTCTTCTGACCACACAAAGTAGAGATAGTATCAGTGACAGTGGGAAATCACACCCAGCATTCTCTCTTCTGGGTGTGCATCTCTTAGAGATCCATGGGGGGCATGACCAGGGAAGATCCCCCCCACACCGTAGTGCAGAGCTGGATGCAGTTTATGGGGTCCACTAGTTAGAAGACAGAGAAGAATGATGTGATGGGTGCACAGAATAGAATATCATGCAGCACTTGGAAGTCGTAGACTGGATCTATATAGAACAATGTGTAAAATCTTAAAACCTTAGTGCTGGGTGCAAAAAGGGAAAAACAATTTGAGGTACACAGCACAAAACCATTTACTAGGTGTACTGGTTACTAATGCGGATTTTTTTTCAATAGATGGAGTTACACATATGTCAATATATATGCGATTTGATATGTATGCTATTTTATTGTATTGACAGCAAGCTTCAAAACTTCATATGTCAAATTTGCTGAAGGTGTTAACATCATAGATATTTTTATGCTTAAAAATGTAGAATTTCGTGCCAAAAAAAGAGCATTCGTGGGAAGTTTTAATTCATTACTTTATTTAGAAGAAAGGTGCTACTGAAAGTTATCATGTACTTTGGGAAGCTTATGGTGAACATGCTCCATTTCAAGATACTTGTGAATGCTGGTTTAAACACTTTAAAAGTGATGATTTTGATGTGAAAGACAAAGAACGTCCAGGTCAATCGAAAAAGTTTGAAGACCAACAATTACAAGCATTATTGGATGAAGATGTGTGTCAAACTCAAAAACCACTTGCAGAAAGATTAAACGTTGCTCAGCAAACAATATCTGATCATTTACAAGGAATTGAATAGATTTTAAAGGAAGGAAAACGGGTGCCACATCAACTGAACAAAAGACAAATGGAAAACCAAAAAGTCATCAGTAAAATGTTGCTTCAACGGCACAAAAGAAAGTCTTTTTTGCATTGAATTGTGACTGGCGATGAAAAGTGGATTTATTTTGAGAATCCCAAATGCACAAAATCATGGGTTGATCCAGGTCAACCATCAACATCGACTGCAAGGCCAAATTGCTTTGGAAAGAAGACAATGCTCTGCATTTGGTGGGATCAGGAAGGTGTGGTGTATTATGAGCTTCTAAAACCAGGTGAAACCATTAATACTGATCATTACTGACAATAAATAATCAATTTGAACCACGCTTTGATGGTGAAATGACCAGAATGTGCCAGAAGACACGGCAAAGTAATTTTGCTTCATGGTGATGCACCATCACACACTTCAAAAATAAAGACACATTAAAAGATCTTGCCTGGGAAGTATTAACCCACCTGCTGTATTCACCAGACTTTGCTCCTTCAGATTACCACTTGTTCCAATCTATGGCACATGCACTTTCTGAGCAGCACTTCAAAACATACGAAGAAGTGGAAAATTGGGTATCTGAATGGTTTGCCTCAAAACAAGAAAAGTTCTATTGGGATGGTAACCACAAATTACCTGAAAGATGGGGGCATGTGTAGCTAGCGATGGACATTACTTTGAATAAAGCACTTTTGATATTTCTCTTGAAATTATTGTGTTTGTTAGATTACAAAATCTGACATTATTAACTGGTCACCTAGTATGTGTATTTGACATATGTGCACACAAAATAAAAATGCATGCTTACATGACCACATAAAAAATAAAGAAGTATTTCTCAGTCATATTAGACTGGTCTCCTAAGGTGAGGAGACTGGTAGAAGAATGAAGACTGGAAATAAAAGGAAACCAATCAATAAAGAATGGGAGGTTGCCTGCATCAATTATGATGATGTGCCATGAACACAGGCATATGATAAACTCACCCTCCACAGGTGAGCATCCTTAGTTATTGGTTCCTTTGAGAAACTGTGCATTTGGGTATAGAGAGCTCCTTTGTGAATTTTTGTGTCTACCTCTACCTCTACCTCTACCTCTACCTCTACCTCTCTATCTCTATCTCTATCTCTATCTCTATCTCTATCTCTATCTCTATCTCTATCTCTATCGATACCTCTACCTCTACCTCTACCTCTACCTTACCTCTATCTCTATCTCTATCTCTATCTCTATCTCTATCTCTATCTCTATCTCTATCTCTATCTCTATCTCTATCATCTCTACCTCTACCTCTACCTCTCTGTCTCTATCTCTCTCTATCTCTCTCTCTCTCTCTCTCTCTCTCTCTCTATCTCTATCTCTATCTCTATCTCTACCTCTACCTCTACCTCTATCTCTACCTCTCTATCTCTATCTCTATCTCTATCTCTATCTCTATCTCTATCTCTATCTCTATCTCTATCATTTATATCATGTCTGTGTCCTGAATCTTTCATGTCCATTTATCCAGCAATCCCATCTCCAGAAATATATTCTAAGAAAATAACAAAATGTAGAAAAAAAGTCTACCCAAAGGTATTTATTGCAGCATAGTTTTCAATACTAAACAAAAATACTAGGCAAAACATAACAATAAAGATAATGATTAAGGAAACCATGGCATATAATACTTTGTAACCATTAGATTGATGTTTACGTAGAGTCTGTATTGACATTGGTGATGCTTATAGCATATTAATAAGTAAAATGCACATAAAATTGTATATATGTGAATACAGCTGAAGTGGAGACACACATTGAAATATTACTAAAGGAGTATACGCATCAATGAAGAGTGGTTTTATATGGGTGGTAGGACTAGACAATTTTTATCTTTCTTCCTGCATTTTTCAAATGTAATTTAATGAATAGTTACTACTTTCAGAAATGTAAGACAAATTATACCAAGAAAAGCAAGCATTGCTCCCAGTTTAAATGCAAATTTCCCCAGAAACATGACCAATTATGAGCTGTCAGTGCTTTTTCTGAGCGCGAGGAGACAGAACAAATTATGAGGCCACCGAGCACCTGGGGCTGGGGAGTAGCTAGTCGGTGCTGGTGTCTTTAAAGTGAACAACAGGCTGTTAAACTGGATGCTTTGACGAAGTTACTGAGATCCACGGAGATGGGCCACTACAGTGAGAACTAGAGAAATCCATGGGAGATGGCAGAGAACTGTTCGTTTAGACAACGCTGAACCCCACACGGAGGGAACACCAGGACAGAGGATTTTGAGGGATGTTGGTGCACCGTAATTCCTGCCCCCCAAAAGGTGGTGGAGCCAACCTGTCTTACCTCAGTCCCAGCAAGTGGGGAGGGGGCTTTAGAAACCCTTTGTGTTCATCTTCCTGGCAGCCAGGAAAGCCTCCCAGGGCATCCGGGAGACAGGAGACTGGCCACTCCCAGCGTTTATCTAGGAGGAGGACACCGGGAACTTGGAATAAAGCTGGAGATGCGCTCTTTCCCAGGTCTGTGGTTTCCAAGCACCAGCTGAGACTGTTTAGAGCAGTGGTTCTCAACCTTCCTAATGCCACGACCCTGTAATACAGTTCCTCATGTGGTGGTGACCCCCAACCATAACACTATTTTCGTTGCTACTTCATAACTATAATTTTGCTACTGTTAATGAATCATAATGTAAATATCTGTGTTTTTGACTCTGCTAGCGACCCACAGGTTGAGAACCGCTGCTGTAGAGCCTAAGACATCGGAAAACACAGATATTTACATTACAATTCATAACAGTAGCAAAATTACAGTTATGAAGTAGCAACGAAAATAATGTTATGGTTGGGGGTCACCACCACATGAGGAACTGTATTACAGGGCCGCGGCATTAGGAGGGGTGAGAACCACTGGTTTAGAGGCTTAGAGCGACAGTAGGACTTGCTGTTACCTAAGAAAGAGGAGAAAAGTTCAGGGACCAGCCTGACTTCATCGGTGGAGGGGACAAATCACCCTTCACGAGTCAATACCGGCTTTGAAAAGATGCTTTTGATTTTATCACTTGTGTCAGGGACATGTGTTAATTCAACGACAGTTTGGCTGGCGGTTTGGCAGGTGGCTTTCTTGGGGGCATGTAGGTGGACACTGCTTGGAAGACAGATGAGGCCCGATGGCAGTGGTTCTCAAAGTGAGGTTCCAGAGCTCGTGGGGTCAGTGAGGCCGCCTCAGGGGCTGTGCAAAGGCATTCTGCTAAGATTGTGGCTTTTCTACTCTACATCTTTCATGACAGCTTTGCATAATTTTGCAGTGGTTACTTGTGTGTGATTGAAACAGGGAATGCGCCAAAACCGGTTTGGCTCAGTGGATAGAGCGTCGGCCTGCGGACTGGGGGGTCCCGGGTTCGATTCCGGTCAAGGGCATGTGCCTTGGTTGCGGGCACATCCCTAGTGGGGGGTGTGCAGGAGGCAGCTGATCGATGTTTCTCTCTCATCGATGTTTCTGACTCTCTATCCTTCTTCCTTCCTCTCTGTAAAACATCAATAAAATATATTTAAAAAAAAAAAAAAGAAACAGGGAATGCAAAACAGACACGAGGATCCAGTTGCCTGCTATTTAGCCAGACGTAAAACAGTACTTCTCTCTTTTTCTCTTGGGAAAATGAGGTTATTTTATGAAAATTATCATTTATGGAACATGTAATGAGTTTATTATTGGTAGTTTATTTTTTAAAATATACTTTTATTGATTTCAGAGAGGAAGGGAGAGGGAGAGATAGAAAGATCGATGATGAGAGAGAATTATTGATCGACTGCCTCCTGCACGCCCCCTACTGGGGATCAAGCCTGCGACCCAGGCACGTGCCCTTGACTGGAATCAAACCTGGGAGCCTTTAGTCTGCAGGCCGATGCTCTATCCACTAAGCCAAACTGGCTAGGGCTAGTGTTGGTATTTAAGTAAACATTATTTTAAATGCAATGTGACCTTAGTTCTATCATGGCAAACACTGACAGGTCTAACTTACATAAACAAAAGCTCTTCGGGCTCCCCACTGATTTTCAGGAGCCCAAAGACCATGACTGTTCAGAACTGCTGTGCTGTGAAATAGCAGGTACTCCACAGGAGAGACTGCGCCTCTGAGGAACAGGTGGAGGAACACCACGTGTACAAAAGGTCTCTCTTCCTTTTAAAAGCAAACACGCACATGGAAACAAACCGTTCTGATCATCATTGGGCTCAGCTCTCCCTCCAAATGCACCGGAGGCAAACCACACAACAGTGCTCAGTTCAGAGGGGGGGGATGTGCATGGTAAGCAACAGGCCCCTGGGAAGCAGGGGATCCAGGTAAGAGGGAAGTGGCTCTGGGGGAGGGGTGGGAGAATAACTGCCGGAGAAGTCTCTAGCCCCGTGGTCGGCAAACTGCGGCTCGCGAGCCACATGCGGCTCTTTGTCCCCTTGAGTGTGGCTCTTCCACAAAACACCACGGCCTGGGCGAGTCTATCTTGAAGAAGTGGCGTTAGAAGAAGTTTAAGTTTAAAAAATTTGGCTCTCAAAAGAAATTTCAGTCGTTGTCCTGTTGATATTTGGCTCTGTTGACTAATGAGTTTGCCGACCACTGCTCTAGCCACAGACACACACCCACAGGTACTCTCCTTTTCCAATCCTCACCCGAGGATATTTTTCCATTGATTCTTAGAGAGTAGAAGAGAGAGGGAAAGACAGAGAGAAACATCATTGTGAGAGAGACATATTGATTGGTTGCCTCCTGCATGCGCCTGACCAGGGCCCGGGCCGGGGAGGAGCCTGCAACAAGACATGTGCCCTTGACCTGAATCGAACCCAGGACCCTTCCGTTTGCAGGCTGATGCTCTATCTTCTGAGCCAAACTGGCCAGGGCCACAGGAACTCTGTATAGGGCTCCAATTGCACTTAGATACAATCATGGACTAGAACATTAGGAGGAGGAATTTGCCCTTCCTTTGCTAGGGTAGTTCCTGTTTTCATTGAAAAAAACAGTCATTTTTATCTTCTCTAGAGCACCTCCATTTGGATGAAATTTCAGTCCTCCTTTGATTTTTATCTAACAGTTTTTGAGCAACCACTCCATACTTGAAATTCTGCTGGGGAAGATAAAAAATGAGCAAGACAAGACCCATTCTCTCCAAAGAGTTTCCATTTAAGTGGAGACAAAGCAAAGCCTTTCAAGAATTAGGAAACCTGTACTCTTGATGGTAAAAGAAAATTCACTTCATACCTTCACTTAGGTTCGTTGTACAAAGAACAGTGGGGGGATAGTTTTACAGCCATTTTAAACCTTAACTTCACCTTAACTTCACCCCATGTGAGTGAGGTAGGATTCATGATCTCCTCTTCAGAGGTGAAGGCACGAGGGCCCAGGACTGTAATATGCCCAAGACCACACAGCCAGAAAGCTCACAGTCAGATGTGTAGACTTTCCCAATCCCATGTCCTTTTCATGAGGCCATTCTTCTGCTAGGTGGTTCACTTATTGAATTTTGTTTTCTCGGGTCTATTTCAATTTCTAGTGAGTTCATGGTTCATGAGGAATAACTAAACTCATTCAGAAACGGCAATGCCACAGGTTGAGTAGTAAGCTGTTCATTCATGAGACTGGCCTTGGGGAAACACTGATTCCCTGCAGCATCGCACAGTGGTGCTCTCTTAGCGAGTTCAACAGGTCTCTGTGTAAGTGTAAATATGGCCTGTGGCCACATCTGTGCAGGCTCTGTCCCATGTCCTTATCCTGCTGTTAGGGCTGGCCAGCCACTAAACAGGCAGTATTTTGTGCAATTGGTTCAGGCTGTTGGTAGGAAAAAATGAATTGAAAATCATGTATATATTTTTAAGTCCAGAATTTTAGGCTTTTTATAAGAAATTAGAAGTAAGTAGCATACATTACTTTTGTTGTTGTTGTTGTTGCGCTTATATTTGAAAGGCATTTCCCCCACTCACTATAAGCAGCAAAATATGGCCTTCCTTTAATAGAGTAGTTTCTGTTTTCATTAAACACACACACACACACACACACACACACACACACATTTTCACCTTCCTTAGAGCACCTCCATTGTCAGTAGTCCTTTGATTTTTATCAAAAAGTTTTTGAACAACTGCTGCATAGTTGAAATTCTGAGAGGGAAGATAAGAAAAGAGTAAGACAAGATCCATTCTCCCCAAAGATTTATCATCCAAGTGGAGACAAAGCAAAACCTTTCAAGAATGAGGGACTCTGTAATCTTGATGGTAAAAGAAAATTAATACATTAACTCAGATTCCTCTGATTCAACCGAATCAATAAATGAAAAATCCCCTGAGGACTGCCTTGGACCCCTGGTGATAGACACAGACTTCTTGAATAGCATCCAACTAGTGTGTCTGTTTCTAAAGTTCAGGATGGAAAACAAAAGAATCTCAACATTGAGGCCGAATTCCATTTTGACTTGGAGACCCGCTTTTGAGACTTTCATTCCGGGACACGGAAGGTCAAATCCAGGTTATTAGTGCGTGTGTTACACAGTAGGTCCAGAGTCTGAAAGGGTTGGCGTTTGTTTCTATTGATTTTTAGAGAGAGAGGGAGAGGGAGAGAAACATCGATCTATTGTCTCCCATACATGCCCTGACCTGGGACCTAACCAGAAACCTAGGGATGTGGCCTGACCAGAAAGCCACCTGCAGTCTTTTGCTGTGCATAAATTCCCTGGTCTATTGACAGCACTTCAGCCAACCCAGCCAGGGCGAGTGGGTTTGTGTTTTTGAATACCCAAATATCTACTTCTGTTAGGTACGTTTTTTGAAAAACTTAGAAGTTCACCTTTGTTCATCAGCTGCTACCAGAGGTTCAGTAGAAATACTCCTACATGTTAGTTGGAAACTTTAAGTGAATTTTTTCCCTGTGCGTAAAGGGTAGAAGGAGACATTTGATTATTCTAGGACAATCTCATGAGAGACAGACAAATATAATGGCCTAGGATCAGAACACCTGAATTACAGACAGGCTGGTGTTCTACCAAATGCAAGGCATGTACTATTGGGCTGGCGGTTTTCCATTTGTACGCTGGGACAGTAAGACCTGGGGGACACAGGCTGGGTGGGAGGATGGCAATGACTGCGTAACCTACACACGTCTGAGCGAATGTCACCTGATACTCTTCAGACCTTGCCCCTTAGGTTAGTTTATCATTATAGGCAAATCTCATAGGCAGGATATTATTGTCGATAAGAAAAGAGTTTGCAATGCAAACAAAATCACCCTGGCTGTGTAAGGTTGGAGACGTAGGATTTTATTAGTATTTGTTACTTAAAATTACTTTGAGGGATAGTCTTCCTCTAGGCAGCCCATGTTTGGTTCCAAATATAATCTTATTGGAAGACTAGAACGACAACATCAGCAATACTCCTTGAGGGTTCTTGTCAGTCTGACAGATTTGACAGGCAGACAGTTTAAATTTATTAAAATATTTTATTGGGCCCAGCCGGTGTGGCTCAGTGGTTGAGCATCTACTCATGAACCAAGGGGTCCCTAGCTAGGTTCCAGTCAGGGCACATGCCTGGGTTTTGGGCTCTATCCCTAGTACGGAGTGTGCAGGAGGCAGCCGATCAATGATTCTCTCTCATCAATATTTCTCTCTATCCTTCTCCCTGCCTCTCTCTCTCAAATCAGTAAAAACATATTTTCAAAAAATTCTATTGGGTGTTTTCAAAAGACAAGGGGTTTTTATACTGTAAGTGGACTGTTTTCACCAGCTTATTAAAATAAATAATAATATTTTTATTTTATATTATTAAATGTTTGTTTTCATCAACATGAGAATCGATACTTAAAAATTTCAATCCAGTCACTGATGCCTGGATAGTTAACCTATTTCTCAATCTTTGCATATAATGTGGGATTTTTCCTTTTTAAAGCAAATGAGAATGCCTCACAAAAGGGAAAAATTTGCCTGCATTATATGCTAAATTTCATGCTGATATTTAATAAAGTATTGGCAGCTTCAGAAAGCTGATGCATTGTGCTGGAAGCCATTAGAAGCCTCTGAGCAAATTCAGGGTTTCCTTAGACAAGAGGCTTAGATCTGTTTTTCTTCAAAGAAATTCTATTATTTTTATTGAAGGAATATTGTCAAAGTGAATAGATTTCCGATTTTTTTCAAAGGCCATTTGAAATTAAACACAGTATGCTTTAACACTGAAATATTTATAAAGACTGCAAGCCAGTATCATATTAGAGATGTCGATTTCCTCTTTGCAATAGTTCCACCTTCAACTGCTAATTCTACCTGGGAAAATGGTCTTAATCTGGAAACATTTTGCATACTGCCTCTGACCACTGTCCTCATGGATTCTGACTTCTGGCTATGTTATTTTTATAGCTCACCTTGCCCCTCAGAAATAACCTGTGGCCCTGGCGGTTTGTCGGTAGCCTTGACCTCTTTCCTTGAGTGAGAGCGCCTTATCTCTGAAGGGCGAAGACCATCACTGCTTCGGGCCCAGACCAACTCCAAGAAGCCCCTAAGCTGCACAGCTTCCTACTGGAGAACGTGTCCCAGCCCTGTGAACTGAACTTAGGCAATCAGTTCACCTGTCAATCACAGATCTTGTCTACCCTGGGAGGTGAATTAATTGGTAAATTAAATGCTAATAACCTGCCAATCTCCAGTGTTCTATAGCAAAAAGGTTTTCCTACAGTATATTTAAATATCGCTTCTACAGAACTTGTAGAACAAAAATCACTCTAAATAATTCTGCATATAAATGACAGAAGATAAGCTATTACATTTAAATAACATGAAAAAGTTGTCTATTTCCCCCACAAAATTGTGTATTTGTCCTAAAGACATCATTCAGCTCTTCTGGGGCAGTCAGTGTCTTTCCTTTCTTGAAGCTGATGTCATTTCCAAATGCTACTTCCTTTGACCTTTACAGTGTTTTGTGAGATTATGCCTTGGTAAAGACCCATATTCCAGGCTGTAGTGAATTCGGGCTAATCGTGGACCTGTCTTCTTTACCAGATTGGGTTCCTGGCGTGTAGAACATGCTTTGTGTCTACATGACCTAAACAAAGTCTTGCCTTTACTAGGGACCCAACAAATGTTTAAGGAGTTGACCTGCCATTAGAAGATTAGCTTAAAAATAGCACTTCACTCTTCTTGCGGAAGGATATTTGCTTTGGAATTAACTGAATTGAAATGATCCACAGACATAGAAGCATGGGACAGACTGAGGAGTTTCAAAGGGAAGGCAGGAGTGGGTGGGGAGAAAGGAACCAGGGAATTTATAAGCATATATGCAGAGCCCAGGGCCACAGACAATACTGTGGTGAAGGCCTGGGGGGGGGGAGGGGCAGGTGCAGGGTGGAAGGGGTCAGTGGGGAAAAGAAACAAAACCAAAGGGGACAGCTGTAATACTTTGCACAATAAAAATATTTTTTTTAAAAAGAAGAATTAAGTCAGCATTAGCTCAGCATCTACTAGTAATATGACCAGATATTCGCTACTATGGGACCAAAGTTCAAAATGCCAAGATTAAAAGCTATTTCAGAATGCAATCTGAATATGATGCCTATTAACGTTGTGTTTGACATCGTTTAGGTGCTGAAAATTGAAATATTAAATGATTAGAGTGAATGTTAAGTGTTAGCATAAAGAAGCTCAGTGAGAATGGGTCAGTTTGGTCCGCGGATGCTGTTGAAGTAAAGAGCCTTGTGGGGCAAGAAGCACCACAGAACAGCTGATCAATAAACTGGGTTGCAAAGGATGAGGCGGCTTTTGGTCTGTGGCCAAGGAGGGGCGAAGAATGTTGCACACACACGAAACAGCTTGAGCAAAGGCCAGCTGCTTGAAGCAGGTGGTTCAGGGCAGATGACATAGTGGGAATGCCCTGTCATGGGTCAGGGGATGAAGCCTCAGAGGCTGGGGCCCAGAGGGCAGAAGGGGCAGCAATGACTGATGCCATGCAGCCTGGATTTTATCTGGCAATGTATAGGAAGCCCTTAAAGGCGTTCAGGAAGTAACATGGGCAAAACAGATCTAGGCTGTCTAACCTATTTTGTTAGTCGGTAGAGGACAGAATAACTACCTCTCCTCCCATTTCCTTGGGTAGATCCTGTCTCATAAAATTTGCACAATAATACAGATGCTCAGGTGGGGCAGGAGGGGCACTGATTTTTATATAAGTATGTTTCAAGGATTGCATGGGACATACTTATACTGAAATGATGATCCCTTGTTTTTCTGACATTCAAATGTAATTGAGTGGCCTGGGCTTTGATTTGCTAAATGGGGCAACCCTAGCCTTGGGTTCTCTCTGGCTCAGACCCGGAGCAGACACTGCCTCTGAGAAGCAGGACCAGGAGGAAATAAAGCTCGTGCTATTAGGAGCCGGGAGATGTTTTACAGAATCATTGTCAGCATGATCTCTCCCTGATCTGCTCATTCCCCAGGAGAATCTGAAATCTGAAAACAATGGGCTTGGCACTAAACAAAGAGCTGGCGTGTTGCGGGACTGCTGGAGGGGAAAATAATTGAATTTAGAATAATAACTTATCTGTTCAAGCCAATGCCAGTATACTTAAAATAAGGAAGCCCTGAAGTTTCCCGGCATGCGCAGAGCGTTAATGTCTGTATCACAGGTTGATGGCAAGAATTTCCTTAGGAAGTACACAAGCAGTGGCCTTATATGATCTTTTCTGTTTTTGAACACTGGCTGTAGCTCAACATTAGCTTGTAGACTCTAGCAGGGGTCCTCAAACTTTTTAAACAGGGGGCCAGTTCACTGTCCCTCAGACCGTTGGAGGGCCGGACTATAGTTTAAAAAAAAAAAACAACTATGAACAAATTCCTATGCGCACTGTGGGCCCGGGACGAGACGGCTGCTAAGCAGGACAGGCAGCGGTACCCGGCGGGCCAGATAAATGACCTCGGCGGGCCACATGTGGCCCACGGTCTGTAGTTTGAGGACCCCTGTAGCATTGATTTTGTGCTTGGAATGTAGGACATTGCTCCTACTCACACCTAATATTTTACAAGCCTCTCCCCATTGGACCAAGTTCAGTTCAGAGCTCATATTCACATAAATATAATTGGATCATAACAACCACTGGGCATAGCAATTATTTGAAAATTTTAATATATAAATGAATAATCTTTATTTAGAAAAACATCCATGACCAAACTCCATCAAATCTAATTTTCCCAGAGAGTTAAGCTCATATTCTAGTAGGTTTTTCCCTATATAAACTGAAGAGAATTTCAAGCAAGAGCTTCAATAAGCTTCCTTCTGCAGGAATAACTTGGTGATTTCATGCGAGGAAAATCTCTCCTGGAGGTAAGTGAGAGGTGAAGTCGTGAGAAGTTATACTCGGAATCGTTAGTTTTCTTTCCTTTTCCAACCAAATGGCCAGAGAACATTTTCTTTTTGGATTCTCTGATAGTATTTTTTTCCTAGAAGCAAGTAGAACATTCACAATATACTTTCACTGAAATTTGCCTTACGCCTTATAAATTGTATGTCTGTGAGCCTTCTGAGGTGGGAAAACCCTAACAATTTCAGTTAGAGAAACTTAGGCTCCCCTTTACTTAGTACATACGCCAAGTTGTGGGACTCCTGGTGTTCCTGCGGATAAAGTATTGCTGAGCACCACTTCTAATAGATTCCACAGCCTGATATTTACTGAGCGCCTACTCAGTACCAGAGATGGATTAAAAGCCACATCGTGGGGAATCCTTCATCTGGGCGCCGCTACTGAGTGAACCATCACAAAACCTACCTTCAGCAAAAAAAGCAGACACTTTTTTTCTTTTTTTTTGCAACATATTCAAATATTTAAATGTTTTACATTGCAAGCTCCAATGAGGTAAACATGCAACATAGGAGCTATGATATTATGAAGATTTTATAAATTATCAAAGAGTGGGGAAATAAGAACTTTACTATCTTATTCTGTTAGAATGGAAAACAGGTATCCCATTAAAAAGCTTATTAGCTTATTCTATCATCGCCTAACCTCCGAACTTCAGCTTGTGTCTTATTTTTCAATTACTTCCTAATCTTCACAGCTTTCCTTTGGATCTTGTGTCTTTTTGGTGAGAGAAACAAGGAACATATTTGTCTAAATGTGAAACTAAAACTGTGAGTCCCATATTTTCTTCTTTTTGCTTATGCTTAGTTTTAGGCATAGCCACCTTGCTGCCCCAGGTCCTCCTTAGCACTTTTGACCCCTAAAACCTTTCCTCCTGTTTTCCTATTTTGTTTTGAAATAGTCTGTATGCATGCATGTACATATCGAGATATATGTATCTCTGCATGACATCACAATTATGAGCTGTAGTTAGAAATTTTATATATATATACACACGTACACATATATACATACATAAATGTATATATATTGGCAATATGTACTATGTATATGTGTGTGTATGTATATATATGTGTGTGTGTATACACACACACAGACACACACTAGAGGCCCGGTGCATGAAATTCGTGCACGGGGAGGGGAGGGGGAGCATAGTGTCCCTCAGCCCAGCCTGCACCCTCTCCAATCTAGGGCCCCTTGGAAGATGTCTGACTGCTGGTTTAGGCCCGATCCCAACCAGCAGTCGGACATCCCCCTCACAATCCAGGACTGCTGGCTCCTAACCACTCGCCTGCCTGCTTGCCTGATTGCCCCTAATTGCTTCTGCTTGCCAGCCAGATCACCCCCTAACCACTCTCCGGCCAGCCTGATTGACACCTAACTGCTCCCTGCTGGCCTGATCGCTCCCAACTGCCCTCCCCTGCCGGCCATCTTGTGGTGACATGAGGATGTCGCATGAGGGCATGAGGACCACCTAGGCTTTTATAGTATAGATACACACACACACACACATATACATACACACACTAGAGGCCCAGTGCACGAATTTGGGTCTAGCTGACCTGCCCTGATCAGGGCCGATTGGGCCAGGCTGGCCAGGGGGAGGGGGTGCAGAGGTTGGCCCCAACCCCTGGTTGAACTCCTAGTCTTACTGCTGGTGGAGGGGACAATTTGCATATTAGCCTTTTATTGTATAGGATTGTTGATCGTTAACAATTGTCAATGACATTGAGCTGGGCTTTAGACATTTCCTAAATACAGTTCTTGATGTTCCTGGAAACCAGAAAGCCTGTACTTTTCACCTGCAAACCGTTCATGTGTGTGGCAAAACATTTACGAAAGGCAAACCTAACCCAATTTTCTT
Source organism: Plecotus auritus (assembly GCF_963455305.1). Classification (NCBI taxonomy): domain Eukaryota; kingdom Metazoa; phylum Chordata; class Mammalia; order Chiroptera; family Vespertilionidae; genus Plecotus; species Plecotus auritus. Next base: position 171,408,142 of record NC_137782.1, read on the forward strand.
CATCTGTTTAAAAAAGAGAAAGCAAAAGCTTCGAAGATATCCACGTGGGTAAAAGGAAATTAGGTTGCTCTGCTTTGTTTGTGCAATTCGTGTTAGTTGCAGTGAAACTAGACCCCATCCATTTATAAGAGGACTCACACACTCAAGTCTCAGGGAATGTTGAACACACACACAGAATATAATCGGAAAGGTAATCTTTGAAGACCATTAGGGTAGACTAAGTATTCAGGTAATGCATTAGTTTGTAAACCCCAATAGCATGCTTTTCTGGAAAAAATCATTCTTCAAACAAAAGTGTTCATTTTAGAAACAACACAAAGAGGACGATAAACATCAACATTTTTAAAAATCGAATCCCATCGACTAATATCTTTGAACTTACAGCTGCTTCTGTGTTTGATGTTCAGATCTGGCACACATGCTTTCTAACCATAAGTGAATCTATATCACTCTTTCTTTTAATGAAACAGTCATGACAGGTACTTCAATTTTAAATATTGAGGAACTTTATATATATATATATATATATATATATATATATATATATATATATATATATTTGGCTCATTGATATACTTTTAATTTCTTTGAAAAATAAATGCAATACATGTAACTTCTATAGGATTTCTTTTTTTTTTAAACAAAGAAATACACTTTGGGAATAACAGCATTTCAGGGCTGGTTCATTTAAAGTATGCTCAGCCGCCCTCCTTTCCCCCCAGCATTTTTTTTTTTAAATTAACAAAATGTGTAGCAGTGCAGTTCTTGGAGAAAAATATTTATTTAGTAACTTACTTTTTCAGAAGCATGCTCTGAATGTGGAGAAAGGGTGGAGGTATAAGGGTAGTTTTCATCTTTACTGGAGAGGGGGCAGGACCAACCCCCAGCTCAGCCTCACTCAGCGCATCGCTTGGTGATAACTAAAACCCAAACTAAATGCCTGGCTTCTGTTCAATGTCAGGGGGCTTCAGGCTCCCTTTCTCTACCCTGATACAATCCAGAGGCATTATATTCACTCCTAATGAAAGCTAAGGTGTGCCCCTGCCACCTTCAGAGGGAATGTCTAGCTTCTTGGTTTCACCCCCATCATTAACACCCTCAAAATATACAGGTTTTTCAGGATAAAGCTATTGGATGATATTCTGATAACATCTTATCCATGGTGCACTATGATTAGAATTATTCTGACACTGGCTGTTACTAACACTGGCCCACAGATAATCCATGATTATTTCAACAGGACTCTGAGAAACCTTACAGACTTTTCAAGTTGCCTGTGCAACCAGTGTGTTACTGTTGTGAATTTGTAGAAGTGTCATCAACTCAATTCTTAACAGGCAATAAAGTCCTGAATGCTATGTTGGCTGCCAAACCCTTTTTATTTTTTTTTTATTTTTATTTTTGCCAGTCTAGTTTCGGCAAGTATAGAGCTGATAAGCCATTCCTCTGTTGACGGACCCTCTTCATAAGAGACAAATCAGCCCTCGATGGTTTGTCTCAGTGGATAGAGCATCAGCCTGCCTACTGAAGGGTCCAAGCTTCAATTCCGGTCAAGGGCACATGCCCGGGTTGCAGGCTCAATCCCCAGTAGGGGGCGTGCAGGAGGCAGCCGATCAATGATTCTCTCTCATCCTGGATGTTTCTCTCTCTCTCTCCATCTCCCTTCCTCTCTGAAATCAATGAAAATATTTTAAAAAGAGACAAATCAGATTACGTGCCATCAGAGGAAGTAAATCTGCAGTCCCACCCTCTGAGTGACAGCCGGAGGACAAAATGTCAAGGAGTCCTGTTGTTGCAATTGCTTAGGATGGTGTTTAATACAGCAGAGAGCCAAGGTACAGTAGGAGGGCACATAAAGAATGCGGCGTGCGCAGACACAATAACGGATCGCGGCTGGTGATCTGCCATCTGTTATTTGAAAGGGGCATAAGTGAGGGGACTCGAGGACTCTCAGTTCTCCGTACATGCAAAGGTGAGTGCGCTAGTACAGAAGTTTTGCCATTGTATGTGCTGAAAGGAAAGCATATGCATTTAAAACATTTTCTTAAAAAATAAATCACTCGATAGCTATAAGAAAAATACTCTAGTTCATAGTCCATTGACCCGACCTTTGGATTCGAGATCAGGGAATGACTCCAGGATGAAAACCAAAACACGAAACAGAAATGAATCACTGACCACGGAAGAGGCCGTTCCAGTCTCAGCTAACCCCGACTCGTGTTTATTGCATTCTTTGGCCATAATATTTGCTGTCCAACTAAATCACAGCTGTCAATAGGCAACTGCTTACGATGATGAGCTAAACACCATTATTTGACAAATTCCCTGGACAGGGACGCAGATGCTGTGAATGTCTGACACACACTGAATTAGTAAGAAATAGTCCATCCGGCTGGGCTGCAGAGCAGGGAGAGAAGGTGGGAAGTTGTTGCCCAAGGAAGGGGTTTCAAACAGCCTTCACTGTTTAAAAAACACGTTTGTGCAGATCCTACAAGTCCTCTCTGGTGTCTCAGGAATGACTTTGTGGGACCGATTACAGAGAAGGGGAAAAGCCACTAACTAGATTCAGTTTTAGAAGGAGATTGAGGAAGAGAGGAAGAAAAACAGAAATGGAAACGTGGAATGGTAATGGTTTACACCACCTAGAAAAGGAACATCATGGAACCTGCTAGCAACGTCCACCAAAGCAGTAAACCCCTTGGCTGGCAGAAATTCAGTACAACATTCACATGAATTAGCGACTCCACCGTGACTAAGGGCTGCTGTTTAAAGAAACAATATCCAAAAACAGAATTCTCAAAGGATTTGAGAAAAATAAGAGTGAGAAGGCAATGCTAGCTAAGCTCGTAGCTACGTCCACTCTTAATGGCCCCCAATATTTAAACGATCATGGAGTAAAGCCATGAAAATAAAAATTTCAATTTGAAATTTTATTAGCATGTTGCTAAAATGGTCAGTAAGAACATCAACACGATATGCTTGGTTGACAGAGTTGGAGCACTGCCCCCTCATTATTAAAACTTTATTTGCACTTCCCCACCTTCTAAGATTTCTATGTTAGGAAAAGCCAAACGAAATAGACTGGCTATGGCATTGTCATAATGCTGGTTTCTGGAACGTTGCCACATCGTTCTCTCTCCCTCTCCCCCAACCCTTTTAAAAATAGGATGATTTTTGAAATGCAGCCCAAGGGGGGAGCAATCCAGGGTGAAGAGCAAGCAACAAGCGCCCTTCTTGCCTGGGGCGGGGGGGCCTGCGCTCCCCCCCAAATTAGCTGCGCCATTTCCCTCCGGGGAAGGGGACCGGGAAGGCTTCCCTACGGCCAGGCTGGGGGCCTCCCAGGGAAAGCGGGGAGGGGAGGAGGTGGCGTTCGCTTCCCTCGGTGGAAACCATAGGAAACAAATACTGTCTAGCTCAGCCCGCCGCCTGGAATACAAAATCAGCAGGCCTGCGGGCTGGAGAGCTGGAACAGTCCCGGACGGCCTCGGGGTGACCCGGAGTCCCGAGGTGCTCTCTCGTGGTGGAATGATTCACCAGTGCTTAAGGGACAGGCTCGATTTCTTGGAAATCCTGCAATCTGGGGACACATCCATACCGGAGTGAACTGCGCCCTGGAAAGACCCATCCTCGCCTCCGACAGGTCTTTCTGTGCGTTTGGGGGCGGCGATGGCGCCTCTCTAGGGGGCGGGGAGATGGTTTCTGAGCAGTGACTCGTGGGGGCAGTCGAGTCCCTGCTCCCCTCAGCCCATTCTCCCTCTCGCCCTTCTAACTCGAGGGGGAAACACACACTGGGTTTCCCAGCGGGATTACCGCCACCGGGGGTCCCAGCCGCGCGCGCAGCTGTCCTGGCAGTCCCAGTCCGTGGCCGGTTCCTGCGATGTCACGCCACTTGCTGGAGGGGTGCGCGGGGGCAGCTTGGGCACTGGCCCCCAGCGGCGGCGGCAGATGCACGAGAGGACTGAGGTGACGAATCCTTAGCTGGGGAGCCCTGGCGCTGGGGAGGAAAGCTGGCGCGGGGGGGACAGGGGGCGCAGGCGGCGCCCCGGGCTACTCCTTGTCCTCCACCAGGTCGGCGAGCTCCTGGAGCACTCGCAGGCGGCCGCTGGCATCGATGCGGCGCTTCTCGCGGATGAGGTCTTCCAGGCTGTGGAACCTGGCCGTGTGCACCTTGTTGTCGCCCAGGTGCACCTTGAGATAGTACTGCTGCTGCGGCGGCGGCGCGCCGGCCGGCACCTCGCCCCCGGCCTTGAACTCCCGCTTGCCGAAGCGGCACCAGGCGGCGAAGCTCTCCGAGTTCGTCCAGCAGATCTCCTCGCTCTTGAGGCCCAGGTGGCCGCAGGCGTTCTGCACCACCAGCTCGGCCACCAGCGGGCGGTAGCGGTACCAGCTAGTCACCACGCGGCCCACGTTGGCCGCGCCCGCCTCGTACAGGCTGTCCTGGCGGATCTCGCCCTGGTGCAGGTGGATGACCTGCCCGCCGCCCACGTAGACGGCCCAGTGCGGGGCGGGCGCCGGCGGCTCGGGGGCCGGCTGCAGCCACAGCAGCTCCAGCAGGTCGCCCGGCTCGCAGAGCGCAGGCAGCGCGCTGACCGCGCAGACGCTCAGGTCGGCGCCCTGAGGGCCGCCGCTCACTTTGGAGAAGATGCATTCCTGGCCCCGAAAGGCGGAGAACTGAGTTTCGTTCAGGACCAGCTGGTGCAGCAGGTGGTGGTGGTGGCGGCTGGGGCTCTCTGGGCAGGGCGTGCACCCCGGGGGGGCTTTCACTCCAAACTTGTCCGGCTGGCCGCGCTCGTCCAGGTCCTCCTCCTCATCGGAGAAGAAGTAGGCGACCCCGACCCGTAGCTCGTCCTTCTCGATCCCAGATGGGTCCCCCGTGGGCAGTTCGCTGTAGTTGAGGTGGGTGATGCGGTCCAGTTGGTTGCCCATCAATGACGCACGAGGCAAGGGCCAGGAGCGGGGATCTGCGAATCCAGAGGAGAGGCAGAGACGCGATCAGAGTCAGCCTGCCCCCTCCCCCGGCGGGACGAGGAGTGCCCCCGGGACTTGCCCGCCCACCCAAGGAGACCTTACTCTAGTCCCTGCGAATCTCTGCTGTCTCCCCAGGGGGGCAGGCCTGGCACAGAAGTCACCGGCCGAGGAGCGAGAGTGGACGCCACCAGACAGCCTGGGACTCCTTCCGGGTACTGGGTCCAACTCTCACGAGAGAAAGGCAGGCAGGCTGGAGGGTGTGCGGGGTCCCAGTGGGGAGGACAGCGTGGGTGGTGGCAGCGTGGAAGACCGACTCCCAGGAAAGGGTGGAGGGGTCCATTGGCAGGGAGAAGGGGCGCCCCAGGCCCTAGAGCTGCGCTCACATTTCGGTCCCCACCCTCTCCAGCCCACCTCTCAGTTTTGCACCAGGTCGCATGCCTTCCCTGCCAGCGCCTCGCACAATGACAATGGGACAGATTCCCGGGCGCTTCCTTGACACCGGCCACCTTTCGCACACTTGGAGCCTAGACACAGGCTGGTACCCTGGTGTGATAGTGCCACATTTGCACACAAAGGCAAACCTTCGCGATGGCACACTCAGACCCCCCGCACTCGCACACAGTCCCAGGCCCACGCTTGCACGCACGCCTATCCATGCACCTACACCCGTGCACGGGGCACATCTGGCCACAGTGCACTCCGCCCCCGACTTCCCTTGCCTTCTCCCCGACACAGTCGATCCGGCTGCGCCAGGGCGAGGCTGCTCTGTCTAAAATAACCGAACAAAGAGGTAAGGGAAGGAAGGGGGAAGCCAGTGCGGTGTACGCGTGTGCGTGTGGATGGCGTGGGGAGCCCACTTTCAGCCCCCCAATCCCTCTCCCTCCTACCGGGCACAGGGTCCAAACCATCGAAGAGAAAACGTCTCCAAGGCAAAGAAAGCCGCCTTTCCGTACCCGTGATTTCCCTGCTCCCGAAACCCCAAACTCCTTTAAAGTCTCCTGGTCCCCATGGGTACTGCGGAGGCAGTGGTGGCAAGTGGGTCCTGGGCGGCGCGTGGGGCTGCGGCGGCTCCGCTCTGCCCCGCGCGGAACGGTGCTGTGGGGCGCCCGGCACGGAGCCCCTCCGCCTGCGGGTCCGCCGGGCTGGGGCGCCCGATCCACCTGCACAGTCCCGACTGGATTCTGGTTTCCCACAGCGGAGGCGACGACTCTAAGTAGCCGGAGCCCTGGGTTCCAGGGCCCGCCCTGGGACGCGCTCATTGGTTGGGGCAGGTGCCCAAGGTCTGCCAATCTCCGCGGGAGGGGGAGGGGAGTGGGGGCGGGTCTCCAGCGCGCGCTCCGCCCCTCCCCGCCCCGTCCCCCGCGCACCCGGGCGCGCGCCACTCGGGGAGCGGGGCGGGGGGGGGGGGGGCTGGCGGGTGTGGGCGCTGCGGGAGCGCGCGAGGGACACGGCGCTTCAGCTGGTGCCTCTGCGCGCAGGCACCCGCGCCCCCAGCGCCAACAACCCACTGTAACAGAGCGCGGTCCGCCCGCGGTTTGTGTTCAGGGAGCGAGGGCTCCAGCAAGGAAGCTGAGTCTGGGGATGGGGAAGAAACCCCGGCGCACTCCGGGCACTGAGGGCAGCCAGTGGCCGGGAACCACATTGTCCGAGGCAGGCACCTGGGGCCCTGCTGGGGCACCGGGAGGGAGCCTGGGTTCCTGAAGGCCCCGGGGCTGGTCCTGGTTCCCAGACCTTTCCCTGCCAGGTGCATTCGCCTTTGAAATTGCACCTCTGACGATAGGCTCCTCTCCAGCCATTGGCGCTGGGTTAAAAGGAGCTAAGTCTGCGCCTTGGCCAGCCCTTTTCCGGTCTGTGAAAAACGGTGCCTCACCAGTGCCGAGAGTAGGACGTCATAGTGTCTCTTCAGCCCAGCACCATCTTTGCTAAAGAAGTTTTAGCCTTTGTGCGAGGACAGTGTCCAGCAGTAATTAATGATTGCATTTCTGGACGGAGAGTTAGTTCATGACTGAATGTGCTCTGGGTGGATACTGGATGCCCAAAGGTAACCTTCATACAGATGAAATTCTAGATCGACAGTTTATAAAAGCTTGTCAAGTTCAGCCTTAAAGAGTTCTCAGGCATCTGGTTGCCCTTTCAAGACGACGGGCTGCAGCGGCTTTGCTGAGAACGTACCCTCTTTCCCCAGAGGGAGCAGGGCCTCCTCTCTGTGCCCCTCGGAGCCTGGTGCACGCTCTTGGTCTCTTACCCTGTTGTGAGTGCAAACCTGTGTTGACTTTCTTCCTCTTCACAAAGTGAACGCCTTGTGGATTGGCTGGTGCTCTACACAACTTTGCATCCTGGCCCCCTTTCACGGTGCCAGGGACAAAAGGCTCCAGCAGCAAAAATAAAAATGGGAACAGCCCACATGGATTGACCATGGGCAGGTGGCTAGGCACTGTGCTCAGAGGGTTAAGCAAAGGATTTAATCTTCACGCCTCCGGAGGGGATTCACTTTTGAGAATGTTAAGTTGCCATCCTTGGAACTGAACACAAGTTGTGATGATCTTTAAAAAATTTATCTCTATCTCTATCTCTATCTCTATCTCTATCTCTATCTCTATATATTTGCTGTAAATAATAAACAGCTTATTTTGGCCCTGAAGTCAAGAAAATTGAACAGATGGCTTCAAAGATCAAGAAGTCCATTACGTATCTGGCTATGACCTGGACTCCCGGGGTCTCGGGAGGGAGGATCTGAGAGCTCATTGCTGGTGTCTGAGAGGAACTCACTGAAACCAGCTCAGAGATTATTGTGGAATAGCTTTAAAAAACCCTCTGTCCACATTCAGATGCAATCTGTACACAAACATTTACAATGCATCTGCTTGGAAGGCTGTGTTCTGTCCTACCTGTCCTACCTCACTCCGCTCCTGGCGGCAGAAGAACAGGCTGTTCTCAGCACCCTTGAGGATAATCAACACACACTATTTCCAGGGCTTCCAACACAGCGCCAAAAAGTCCAAACATCAACATGCAACTTTCCGCATCTCCTTCCCAGGCCTCCCCTGCCCGCCAGGATAAAAGGCTGACTGCTTGAGCAGTCACCAGGGAGAGTAAGTGCCGTGACATCCCTCCCCGCTTTGAAGAATAAGGCAGAGAGCACCTTGACTCTGGGACACTGGAAAGAGGAGCTAAAAGTAAACTAAGGAAAATGCACCTGCGCTTTGTAGTCTTTTGGCAATGACGACAAAGAAGGAAGAAATAGGCCGATCAGCTGAAGGTTGGTGATAAGCCTAACTTTTCTCTTCATCACAACATGGTGTTTGCTAATTGTTTCATCCGTCTGTTATTTCTCACCCCCTCCTGCCTGCTTTTGACTGGAAAAAAAACAAAACAAAACCAAAAAAAAAACACAGTGTCACCAAAAGCAGAATATATTCATCAAAAGCCAACTCTGGAAGCCAGCTGGTTATAATTCTATTTTGACATTTTTGATTGGGGTGAGCAGGTGACTGAGTCTGGCCAATGGAATGCGGGTGGACGTTTGGTAAGTGGGTGCCAGGCTGGGCCCCTGAAACCATTAACACGGTTTTCAGTGGACGGTCCCTGTGATGATTTCCCATGCGCTCTCATTTCCCACTTGGCCGTGTGCGGGCACGCATGGTAGAGCTCCCAGACTCTACAAGACGAGGAGCCCCTGGATGGAAGGAGACACGGGTCCCCGAATGACTGTGCCGAGTAGACGTTGTCCCCGCTCAAACAGTCTGCATTGCACTGTGATGTGAGGGAGGAATAAATTCCGTTGGGTTAAGCCACCAAGAAATGTTACGGCTATTTGTTACAACAGTTAGCCTACCCTTTATTGTAGAACTAACCCAGAGCACACGGTATCCCATCTCCCTCCCTTTCTCTCCTGGTGCCTGTTCTCCCTGGTAGGGTTGACTTTCCACTGATGCACAGCTGTTGACCGGTTCCTTGCTGTGATAAGTTCTTCTTTCTCTCCCCTTCCAGGCTACTGCGCCTCCTGGCTTCCCTTCAGCTCCTCTGGCTCGTCCTCTTAGCATGTTCTGTGGGCTCACTGCGGTCAACGTGTCCCTTCCGGGTTGGCTTTCTTCGGATTCTGTTTCCAGGTTCTCTTCCCAGGGGGTTGTCACGGTGAGATCTTGCCTGCTTCTTCGTCTTCCATCATAGTTCCGTTTGACAGCTCCCCGATGGAGATCGCCAGGCCCCGTTTCTCTCCTGAAGTGCAAACCCAAAGCCAGCCGCCTGGAAGCCATGTCTTCGGGGCTGGCCATAGACACCGACAGGGCTGGCTGTCCCGGCGGAACTCTTCTTGTGTCTGGAAACGGGCTTCCTTTGGGCCTTTCCTTCTGTGGACAGGCCCCGTCACCCTCTGGTTTTGTGAGCCAATGCATGGCACTCTGGGTCACTTTTCCCTTGTCCCCAGGCCCAATATCACTGTGCCCAATGTCCCTTGTGAATATCTTCCTCATCTATTTCAGTCCATTCCTACTGTGGCATCTTAGTCCCAGTCACCAGGAACTCCCATGGAAATTGCTGCAGCAGCCCCCTCGTTGACTCCTGACCCCAGTGTGGCTCCCACAGCCATCTCCCACTGTTACCAGAGGGATTTCTAAAATGTACATTCTGGCCTGGACAGTGTGGCTCAGTGGTTGAGTGTTAACCCAGGAACCAAGAGGTCACTGATTCAATTCCTGATTAGGGTACATGCCCAGGTTTCCAACTCAATCCCCAATAGCGGGTATGCAGGAGACAGCCAATCTATGTTTCTCTCTCATCATTGATGTTTCTGTCTTTCTGTCTTCCTCTCTCCCTAAAATCAATAAAAACATATTAAAAAATAAAATGCACTTCCTGGGGGTGCCTTCCTGCCTGACTCTCTATACCCTCCTCAATCACGCTCATGGACATGGGGAAAACATTTGAAGTCCACGCGCTACATCAAGACCAAGCCCTTGTTTTTCTGCTTCACCTCATCTTTGGCTACTGGGGCGGTCTTGCTTCTTGCTTCTGCCTTACTGATTACGTTTATTTGTTTATTTTCACCTATTTCCCTGCTCCTATGTTACCCATGCTCTTTCTTCTTTAAATAGATTTTTATTGATTTCAGAGAGGAAAGGAGAAGGAGAGAGAGACAGAGACATCAAGGATGAGAGAGAATCAGTGATTGGCTGCCTCCTGCACACCCCCTACTGGTAATCAGGCCTGCAACCTGGGCATTTTCTCTGACTGGGAGTTGAACTGTGACCTCCTGGTTCATAGGCCGATGATCAACCCCTGAGCCTTGCTGGCCGGCCCCCATGCTCTTTCTTATGTTATTGCTCTGTTCCCTCTGCTAGGATTCTTTCCTGCAATGTTCCCCTGGCAGATTTCATGTAGATTTCTTCTCCTCATGGCAGCCTCCTGCACTCACCCAGAGCTCCCCCTGCATCTGTTCTTTCCGATTGTGTTGGTGTGGCCGAGTTCCGTGTCAATATCCACTGCAAGACGGTGAGCCCTTTAGGAGGAGGGACTGCCATGCTCCCGCCATTATCCCCAGCACTGAGCTCTTTCCGGGCTGCCAGGCGGAACTTCAATGCATAGGCACTGAATACACTCCAATGGATAGCAACGGCTCTTGGGAATGGGAGGAATTCTCTCCCCTTCTTTCCTCTACTCATCCTTCCCCTCCCACTTAAATTCCCCTAGACCTCTACCAGAGGGCAGGACATCTATGGTACACTTGTAATAATAGGGGCAGAGACACTTCAGAATTCGATAAAAAAGGAAAAGTGCTTATTGGAAAACAGGACAGAGTCAAGTATTCGCTTTGGCTTGCATTTCACTTGTTCTTTGAGGCGTTCCCTTTGGTGCCGGGGTGTGTTTTTTTTAAACGACTGGTGCTGATTCATCTTGTTTTCCTTGCCCAGGCCTATGTTTATCGCAATGAGGTATTTATTTATTTTCCAGTTGTCAAATGTTTAGATCTAACTACTGACATAGCACACAGTTAATGAAGTATGGTTTCTACTTAAAAACACGTACTTAACATACCACTAGCACACTCCGCCTGTTTCTAAATGACCAAGGGCGAGGAGCTTAGGGGATGGGTGTTCTCATGCTCACATTCCATCATCCCTCTTGCTTTAATGTTGTCCTAATTGCTATCTGTGTCTTGGTCTTTGATCCTAATACCCACACTTGCCCTCTTCTCATAGGACAGCTCTCATGTGAGGGTTCTGTTTCCGAGGGCCTGGATTCAGACCCTGGCTCCACCATCGCCGGCCACATGGCCTTGGGCAAAATGCCTGGTTCCTTCATCTGTAAAATGTGAGTAGTAACAGTGTTCTTCTCTAAGGGATTTTGACGAATATTAAGTGAGATACTATATTAACAGCACCTTGCACAACATCTGGTCTAGAATAAGGTCTTCATAACTATTAGGTAGGATTACAGGTTTCTGTCCTACAGGGTCCATGGCATTTTCCTTTGCCATATTCCTCCTTTGTAACATTCTTTATTCTTTATTATTATTACTAGAGGCCCAGTGCACGAAATTCGTGCACAGGGGAGGTGTGTGTCCCTCAGCCCAGCCTGTACCCTCTCCAATCTGGGACCCCTCGAGGAATGTCCAACTGCACATTTAAGCCTGATCCCACTGGGCAGTCGGTTGTCCCTCTCACAATCCAGGACTGCTGGCTCCCAACGGCTTGCCTGCCTGCCTGCCTGATTGCCCCTAACCACTATTTCCTGCCAGCCTGACCACCCCCTATCCACTCCCCTGCCAGCTTGATCGATGCCTAACTGCTCCCCTGCCAGCCTGGTCACCCCTAATTGCCCTCCCCTGCAGGCCTGGGTTCCCCCCCCCCCCAACTGCCCTCTCCTGCTGGCCTGATTGCCCACAACTGCCCACAACTGCTCTCCCCTGCTGGCCATCTTGTGGTGGCCATCTTGTGTCCACATGGGGGTGGCCATCTTGTGTGTTGGAGTGATGGTCAATTTGCATATCACCTCTTTATTATATAGGATTATTTATTATTCCATTGGAGCACATAGTGTTAAGCCTGGAGATCAGACCCAAGATATAGCTTAGCTAATGTCCACTATGTTAACTTCACATAAACTCACAATTCATTGAGCTGATACTCTGAACCTGCCACAGGGCTTGGGGCCTGGGGAGTCAAAGGTGAAGAGGACACATTCCCTGTTCTCAGTGCAGCTCACGTTGTATGTGGCGTGTTGACCAGGATACAGTCCTCTGCAAACACAGAGAAGCAATAAATGAACATGTAAAAGTGAACACTTTTACAAGCAGGGAATTCTTAACTACGGGAGGACTCGGGAGGCGGTCTCACAGAGAGGCTTTGCATGACTATAATGTTTCTGAACAGAAAAGAGTGGAGTCCTTTCCATTAAAAGGAGCAGCGTATAGAAAATGCTAGAGTCATGAACAATCTAATGTTTTCAGCAAACCTCATCGTGGTTTGGTATGGTAGCATGGAACACAGACATACATGGCCAGGTCAGAAAGGGGCCCTTCTGTGAGAAGTGGCTTTAGGAAGGCCCTCCTGCCCCATGGTGTCAGTTTACACTGAAGGGAAAAGAGGCCAGGACGGAGAGCATTGGCGAGGACGTGGCAAGGGAGCAGGTGTCTGGGTCAGCTTGCACGGCTCTGACAGGTGCACAGAGTGCGGCTCCCGGAGCAGACGTTTGTATCTCCCAGATCTGGAGGCTAAAGGTCCAAGATCAGGGTGCTGGCAGGGTCAGGCTCTGGCTTGCAGGAAACTGCCTTATTGCTGTACAGTTGCAGTCACGTGATAGGGAGGAGGAGGGAGAGTGAGGGAGAGAGAGCAAGATAAAGAAGAAGGGAGAAGAGGAAGAGAAACAGAAGGAGGGAGGGGAGGGGGAGGAGGAGAAGGAAAAGGGGGAGGGGGAGGAGAGAACAGACAGCTTTCCAGTCTCTTCTCATGAAGGGCATTAATCCTATCATGAGGGCTCCACTTCCCCAAGGCTCCATCTCCATGTACTGTCACATTGGGGATTAGGGTTTTAACATAGCATTTCAGGGTGACACAAACATTCATTTCCTGGTACCAGGTAAGTGACCTAAGGGCCTGGGGCAAGGCAGAGGAATGGGGACACAGAGGAACGTATGGCTTTGGGCTACCCTAAAGTAGAATCAGTAGGAATTAGTGGCCATGTTGATGACTGGGGGAAGGAGCTGAGCTGAGTGACTCCCAGCTTTCTGGATTGGACACCCGGGGCATCCCTGGGATTACCTGGACGACCTGGCTTCGCAGACCACATGAAAAGGGATTTCTCCTTTCCCTGAGGCTCAGGACTTTCCAAACTATGATCCATCGCAGCTGCTTCTGAAGAGCTGGCCTCCATTGTTCACCATTGTTCAGCAGGGCTGTCTCCTTGCTGTCCTCCACACCCACACCACTGCTTCCTGCCTTTGGAGTTTTGATCACAGCGCTCCACCCACATGGCATGCGCTCTATATTCTCCACCTAATCTCTCCTTGCAGGTGAGTCTGAGCTTACCTGCCTTAGAGAGCTTTCCCAGCCACTCAGAATGAGGCCGCTCTGCCCTCCCTGCTCCGTCTGCCTTCCAGTACATTTAACTGATTTTGTGTGGCACATACAACACCATGTTCTCATCACCGTCTCTCTTCCCGGCCACACAGAGAGGTTACTTAGCTCCAGCTTCTTTGTAGTTAGTGTTTTCACCCCCATGTGCCCACGTCCTCACCGATGGGAATGTGAGCAGAAGCAGCTAAGCATGCTGGGAGCTCTCCCGGCTTTGTGTCTTCTGTCAGTGCTTTTGAAGGAAGAGTTCTAAAATGGAGGAGGATGGATAAGTTGACTCTAACTGGCCAAAGAGAGATAATGGGCTTTATTTTTAAATTTATCTTTATTGTTGAAAGTATTCCATTGTCCCCTTCTAGCCCGGCATCTGTTTCAGCCCCAAGCCTTCACCACACTATTGTCTGTGTCCATAGGTTATGCATATATGCACATAAGTTCTTTGGTTAATCTCTTCTCACACTCCCTCTCCCTCTCACACACACACACCTTCCCTCTGAGATTCAACCATCTGTCCCATGCCTCCATGTCTCTGGATCTATTTTGTTCATCAGTTTATCTTGTTCTTTAGATTCTACATATGAGTGAGATCATGTGATACTTGTTTTTCTCTGGCTGGCGTATTTCACTTAGCATAGTACTCTCCAGATCCCTCCATGCAGTCTCAAAGGGTAAGAGGTCCTTCTTTTTTACTGCTGCATAGTATTCCACAGTGCAAATGTACCACAGCTTTTTATCCACTCGTCTACTGATGGGCACTTGGGCTGTTCCAGATCTTAGCGATTGTAAATTGTGCTGTATGAACATAGGGGTGCATATATTCTTTCTGATTGGTGATAATTGACTTTAAATTAGACTTTATGTGAGTGGCCAAAAACAAGAACAACTAAAGCTTCCTATGGTAAACTACCAAGATTTGGAGATTCATTTGTTAACACAGGGAAAGCATGATCTATCCTGACTACTCTGACCTTGAACACTTGGTGTCCTCTGTGGCGTAGGAACAAATGAGGGATCCCTTTGTCATTTCACACTGTGCTTTTCTTCGCTCGTAGTAAATATCTTTTGAATGAAATTGAACCTTGGTTTGATGACTTAATGAAAAAAGACTCTCAGATGGGAGATAAAGTGATAATCCAGTATTTACAGCCTCATCCCACTTTGGTGTGCCCCACTTAAAAAAAAAAGTACTTACCTCTCTTTATTTAATGCCCGTGTACCTGAAACTGTCCCCTCAGATTCGAAAATGAACCATCTCAGCTGGTCAGAACTTCAGAATCTCTGCTAGTCATATCCCACTGAATTCTCCTTTGCCTTTATGAGTAGAAGAGAGATACAGAAGATTAAACTTGTCTCATGCTGATTACTGAAGTTCTTTGGTAGAAGAAGTAAACTTGTACTTGTATTATTAATTTTTTTTAAGGGACGTGGGAATGCTGACCTGAGCCAAAGTGTAGTTAGGTGTTGCTATGCTACCAGCGAGACTGGGGCCACTTTCCCCACTTGTGTACAACACCATCTTTTATTGCATTTCCCCTTAATATTTCTGTTTCGATGTAATGCCACCAATTTGAAATGTGTATATATTGCTTCCTGCCCTTGAGGACCTTCGTCAAAATGAGATATTTTAACTAAAATGAGACACTCACCATTTCCTCCTGCCCTGTATTTATTTTGTCATAAAACCCCATGCATCCATGAGACCACGATTTTTCAAGTTTATGATCTCAAAAGTGATTTTAGAAATATTACCAATAATAATACATGATTGAAAAGCAAAGGAGAAATTCCGTCTGGATGACAGTAGCTATTTATAAAATCCTCCAGCCATCTTCCCCCAGGTTGAAGTACAGGCCGAATCGCTCAGGTAATCCACAGAGCTGGTTTCAACAGAAAATTTGAACCGTAGCACTTTCTGGTGTGTTTCTGTTTTCTTGTGTTTAAATGCAAGTTGCATGTTGAAACCAAATTCTTCTGATTTTGGAAAGTGTATGCTTATAAGGATTTGCAATATTATTATTATTTTTTTTCTGCTGAGGGCTCTTTCTGGAAGGGAGGAAGGGAGGGAGGGAGGATGATGAACAAGAAGAGTTTGTTTTCTTTCCATTTGTCAACACTGTTGTCCTAAGGGTCGGCGGGGTGGGAGGGTGGGGGGTGAGGGGGCTAGACCTGGAGGGGGAATCAAGAGACTTGGTTCCTTGCTTAGCCATGGACTCTCTGGGTGGCTTTGCATCACACATGCCTCCTTCTGGGTCCTCTGTTTATCATGTGAATTAGGTAGCATCTGAGGCTCACATGGGAGTCCACCAGAGAACATGAGAATCAATCAGAGAACATCCTCCTATCCCACATTCCTGGGCTCCATTCAGGACCTATTGAATCAGAGCACCAAAGAGAGGGGGCCCAAGATGTTGGTAGTTTATAGAGCTTTTTAGGAGACCAGATTGGCATGAATCCATGAGTCAGCATCCTGTGGATGCAAGCATTCCATAATGTTTTGGTGATGAATGAGAGAGGGGAGGAGCCAGGGACCAAGACACAAAGTCTTCAATGGGGACTTATAAATTGCCCTGAGGGGCTGATGGCTGCAGAAATGGGTCACCACCGGGCACAGGCACACTGAAGCTTAGGCCATACACCTGCTCCATCATGTTGACCAGGCTCTCCGTGTGTGTGTGTGTGTGTGTGTGTGTGTGTGTTTTATAGCGTCTGCTTTATAGTGTCTGTTTGGAGTGATGATGATTGTTTTTAAAATACAGTTTGGGCCTCTCCACAGATTCCCAGCAGCTCTAAAGGATGGAGTAAAACCCGTTTGCACCTCATCCAGTTAGGTGACCTGTCTTAAACGGGCCCCTAATAGAAGAATTAGAGCTGAACAGAGAGAGTGGAACCAGATTGTGAAAACTGGTAAGCCTGCCCTTTGTCAGGAGGCGACTCCATCCGGTCAGCCAGTATCGATAAATACCTGTAAGAGCCATTCTGTGCAATGGCTTTAAGTGGGCGAAGTGAAAAGGAGGGAGGGAGGGGGGCAGGAGCAGGGCACAGTTAATGTCTTTCTGGACTGGTCAGGGAGCAAAGATAGATTTGCAAACCACTGTAAGATAACGAGGAGTAGAAAGACCAGAGCCAGGACAGACAGAGCCCTGGGATGCAGAGGAGGGGCCCTGGACTGTGGCCAATCAAGCAGGGGAGCTTTCCAGAAAGGAAACTGTCTGCTGGGCCTGGATTCTCTTGTGCTGATTGTGGGAGGGTCCCGGAGGAAGATTCTAATTCTAATTATTATTGGCTCTTTTATTTTGTTTCGTCTCAAAGCAGTAGGAACTCCTTCCTAATGGACTAATCTAAGAAGAAGGCCTGACTTTGCTGTCCTCCCTGACATGCTTCATGCACCCTCGTAGAGCCAGGCTGTCTGTCTGTAGGTCTGTGTCATTTTCTCTCGGAACTGTCTGCTTCTTGAAGGGAGGGACTGGCTCTGCCTCTCCTCACAGTGTTGGGTACACAGTGAGTGCAAAATTGATGCCAGGGGAATAAATAAAATGATTCATGCAGATCAGTGGGATACTAATGATTCATTGATGAGGACATTGATAACTGTGCAGCATTTCATTGGGAAGGGACCGGGAGAGGTTAACTTCTGCACACGCCTCCCTAGCATCACTCTGGGCTAGATCCTAGACCAGCCGTGGGCAAACTACGGCCCGCGGGCCGGATCCGGCTGTTCTATCCGGTTCTCTTGCTCTCCCCTCCACTCCTTTACTTTGAATTTATATTAGTTCACACAAACACTCCATCCATGCTTTTGTTCCGGCCCTCTGGTCCAGTTTAAGAACCCATTGTGGCCCTCGAGTCAAAAAGTTTGCCCACCCCTGTGACCTAGACAGCGCTAGCTCCCCTTCACAGATGGAGACCTGAGGCACAACTGCATGGAATGCAAATCCAAAGCTACATATTGATAATGACCTCTCCCATTTGCATATCCATTTAGAGGTCCCCACAGTGTGAGGGGAGGAACGTGGCTTATTTGTGTTTTACAGGTTGAGGGCCCCAGGCTCAAAGAGGGGGAGTGTCAGGTGAAAGGTTGTTGAAGGAGATGGGGGCTTAGTGAGATGATGCTACAATAAACAAGACACACTCATAGCTACGATAGGTCCTGGCAAAATGCTAGCTCTGAATCGCGTGAGAATGCATAGGTAGGCGACATGTCAATGGCAGACAGGGGGGTTGGGACAGGTGGGTGGGGTGGAAGGGACATGGACTGGAGCTCAGTAGATTTTGGTGTTTGTCCCCACTTTCCCAGAGACTTCCGTCAACTGGGGAAGGTTGTCTTGTCCTTTGTCTTGGCCTCGGTTTCTTGATCCACAAAAGGAGAGAAATAGTTTATTTGTAGTTACTTGTAGCTCAGATAAGCTACTGACACACATCTATGGAGATACCACACTAGAAGACAAGGACAGCCTGAATTATCTCAGAAAAATGCCCCACTTGACTGAGTTTTATGATGCAAAACATTCTTTATAGGTAAAATTGTATTTAAGTCAAATTACACCCGGCCACCCCAAGATCCCTCAGTGTTGGGGGGCTATAAAGATGACTGAGATACAGAGTTAATAACTGGAGCTGTTTGTAATATTTGTCAGTGTCATGTGATCATGGAGTGAGGATGAACCACGGGTCACTGACTTCCAGGCTCTCTTCTCTCCTGTCACCAAGTCTGGTGATGGAAGAGTGGGTCACCTCGGCTCCGCTAGTCTGATGACCTCCGACAAATGCTCAGTGTCTTCCTTTAAAATCAGGACTAACATGACCAGCCTCGTCTCTTGCCTCTTGCCTGCCAGGGAAGTCTTATGAGGGTCACATGAGATCACCTATGTGAGAGCACTTTGTAAACCATAGAGCCCCGTACAAAGGCTTCCGTGAGTGTCAGTTAGTTACTATGGCCTCTGGCCATCCATGTGGTTATGGGGACAGTGACCCCCTACCCTTGCCCGGATCACTCGACACTGGCCTCAAAGTTGGGCTTAGGGGGAAAAAAAGTGAAGCTCTTTCTGTTGGCTTTATCTAAATCCCTCGAGTTAGCTGGCTTACTTCCCAGAACCTCATCAAAACAGAGTATGAACCAACTGGGTTGGCCAGCCAGAACGGCAAGTGGAAACATTAGGCCTCAGCGCTGCCGGTGCTTAACAGGATGAAAGGAGTTTCACTTTTCTGTCCTTATTAGGGCCCGTGCAGTATCACAGCGTGTGACCTTGAACGACTCACTTCCCTCTCTGAGCTCGGGTTTCTTGCTCTTTCGAGTTTTAGGAGTTTGAGAGGGTGGTTTCTGGATTCTGGCTGTCCTGGTGACTTAAGAAGGTTTTGAAATGAAGGGTTAGTTCACATATGAAACAGTGTCAGGGACCCTCCAGTAATGGTGCTTTACGCTGGCAGGGAGGCGCCTGGGTAGCCTTGTGCTGAGTTGAGTGGCCTGGATTGGAACGCAGGCCCGCTGCCAGAGGCCAGCAGGAGTCCCGCTGTGCTCTCCGAGAGGTGACACCAGCTCAGAGATCTTGAATGTGAGCTCTTCAGCAGCTGAGTCACAGAGCTCTGGGCAAAGGTTGCAGTCAGATCCATATGCGCTGCACAGCTCCCAGCCCCTCCGGAAGGCTGCTCTGCCTCTTGTACCCCTGTGGGCACCACGCCCCTGAGCTCTGTACTGCAGACACCCCGTCCCTAAGGCAGGGATGGACAACGCATACCTTCCAGTTAGGGAGCGTGGATAGTTAGGTGAGAATGCATGGGCGCAGAAGGTGAAAAGGAAAGAAATGCAAGAACGTTATTATCATGATAACAGCACAGTGGTTTCTGCTGGGTGAGAGGGAGGGAAAGAACCCTTCCCTCTGGTTCTGGTTCGGAAAATAGTATTTCTATTTTATTCTTTTTAGTTTTGAGAGAGAGAGGAAGGGAGAGAGAGAGAGCGGTTGCCTTCCATATGAGTCCCAAAAAGGGATTAAACCCACAACCTGGGTATGTATCCTGACCAGTCATTGAACCTGCAACATTTTGGTGTATGGGACAATGCTCCAACCAACGGAGCCACCCAGTCAGGGCTATTTCTTTTTTATTTAAATGTGGAGGTATTGATGTGGCTGATCACTTTCTGATTAGCCATTAAATGTTCACTGTTTTATGCACCTGGCCGTGCCCATGTTTATCACGGTTTTCAAGTGTGAATGTCTCAGTCCACATGAAGCATGTAAAGCACCTGTCAACAAGTAAACATTGAGTAAGTGTTCGTATGAGGCAGTTGTCCTGCGGGCTGAAGCAAGTCAGGAGCCTACCCCTCATTTCACAGTCAGACCCCATGGCCTAACGTGGTTCCTGGACAGAAAGAGGCGCCTTCACAGGTGGTTGTGTTTGGGAAGAGTTGCAATTCTATCCCTGGGTCTTTCTGTCAGTGGAAAATGTGTTTCTACTGAGCCTTGTTCCTTTTCTTTCTCTCCTCCTTTCTTTCTCTTCTTCTTTCTTTCTGTCTTCCTTTCTCTCTCTCTCTCTCTTTCTCTTCTCTTTCTCTCCTGCACTTTTTCTTTAACAGACACTGTTAGGTCCTTGCCATGTGGCCAACACTACTGGGTATAAAACCAAAGATGAAATGACAAGGGATTCTGCCCTACTGAGGGTGAGAAATATGCCATGGATAATGGACATGCAGACAGATCAGTACCTTAATGTGGTCCAGCCCCCAATTTCCTTACCTGTAGGCCTGGAGGTGTGTTTTAGGGGTGCTTGGGCACATCCCCGAAAATGGTAGTAGTTGTCACTGTTATAAAAGAGTGTTATCAGCAGGTCCTAGCTGGCAAGTCTTTGGGGCTGGGGGTTTCTAAGCTGGCTTCTGAAGGGTAGGTGTGAGGGTATTGACACAGCAGAGTTGGGAGGACATTTCAAATCCAGTTTTTGCAATTTAAGCAGAGTGATTCCTTCCCCACCCCCATCCCCTAGAAATACAAAGGGAAGGGCCAGTGGCTTAGGCTGACCTGCAAGGGCAATCTTACCATGTGTGGGCAAAGGTGTGCTTGCCTGCTCAGTACACCATGGCTCCTTTAAACCATGAGCATTGCTGCTTTATGGAGGACCTCCTGGAATTTCACAGTAAGCCAACTTCCTTGTTGTTAGAATAAAAAAAGTAATGCTATTTCAGCCTAACCCAAAACACTGAGATATGCTATGTAGCTTTAGTAATTGGTTGTGGATTTCTATCTTTTGTGCGGTAGCGTTTTGTTTTAACATAATTTTCTCTCTTTTTTAAAAAATATATTTTATTGATTTTTTTACAGAGAGGAAGGGAGCGGGTGAGAGAGTTAGAAACATTGACGAGAGAGAGATATCAATCAGCTGCCTCCTGCACACCCCCTACTGGGGATGTGCCTGCAACCACGGTACATGCCCTTGACCAGAATCGAACCTAGGACCCTTGAGTTCGCAGGCCGACACTCTATCCACTGAGCCAAACCAGTTAGGGCCATAATTCTCTCTTTAAATGTTTTATTTAGTTTGCTCCAGCTTTAAAACACAATGATAATATAGGAGATGATTTCTTTAAAGTTCATATTTGAGTCAACATGCTAACTAAATCATGGGAGTTACTTAAAACCTTAGGTTTGTATGCTAACTCTTCATTCCAGAAAATTCCATTAATGTGTCTGGATGCACAGCCAGACCTAGACGAGGTTCCCGGGAGCTCAGTGGCAAGCAGGTGGCAGAGCATCCCTGTCCAGGGGCAGGCAAGGTGACCGTCCTTGCTCTTTGCAAAGTCCACAGATGGCTGTCTCCTAGATCTGCCTGCTCTCTGTGCTACCCTTGTTCTGCTTCCTGCCCCCGTCCCCCTCCCTGCCCCGGTCCAAGTCACAAATTGCCCCCTGCTGGACCTACTGTCCAGATCCCGTCCCTTCAGTTGCTGAACCCCATCGATGTATTTCCTCCGGCGGAACCCTTACTCCATCCCAACTTCTTTCCCCGAATTCCCTCCTAAATAATCTACACGAACCTCTGATTGGCAGAGTCCATGTTCTGAGCAGTAGGTTCTTCCTGTGTTTACCTCTGGTCCTCCTCTACACAGACCAGGATTCAAATGCCAGCGCATCTGTAGGTCACCATAAAACTAGCCACATTTGACCTCTCCTGTCTGAAGTGTTGGTGACTCCAATTTTAAAGGAATAATTGCTTACAAAGTGCCTCTCAGCCGTTGCTAGAGAAATGTGTGTTCTTGTGGGTTCTTTCCCCAGGAAATTGCAGGAATGGCATGCGGGAGAGAAGAGGGTCAACACATGACCGCTAATGTGATTAATTAAAAGGCTGAGAATAAACGATGGCAGGTATTTAGTGGTACCTTGGGGGTAGGGGATTAACGCTGGTTAAACACCTGGGTGGAGGGGGCAGAATAAATGAATGACTCAGCGGCTATGAAAGGGGGGTGGTTGGAGCATTTTTCAGTGGAGCAATTAATAAACATCTCTTCCGCCACATTACATGTGAGGGAACACACTTTAATCCTTTAAATGCTTTCACCCTCTGTAATTAGGTAATTAGTTTAGGAAGCAATGTAACAAATGCACAAGGAGAGAGAAAAACAACAAACGTAGATGAATACATAAGAGCCTTTCATTTTATATCAAATCAGTAATTTCTTATTTTCTTTCTTTTTCTGTTTTGTTTTGTTTTGTTAATCTCATTGAAGTATCCCCTCCCCCCCCCATTTATTTTTAGAAAGAGTGGAAGGGAGGGAGGGAGGGAGAGTGAGAAAGAGAGAGAAACATTGATTGGGTCTGGGGATCGAACCTGGAACCCAGGTAAGTGCCCTAGACTATGAATCAAACCCACAACCTTTAGGTGCTGGGGCTGGCACTCTAGCCACTGAGAAACCCTGGCCAGGGCTCTTATTTTATTTTTTAAATTACATTCATTGGGGTGACATCCTAGCTAATAAAAGGGCAATATGCAAATTAACCATCACTCCGTCACGAAGATGGAGGCGCCCATAGCCACAAGATGGCAGCGCCCAGTCCTCTCAGCCCCACCAGAGTCCCCAGTCCCTGGGGGGTGGCCGCTGAGAGTGGGCATCGTGAGTGGCCTGGCAGAATGCTTGCTTCGTCGCTGCGGCAATGAGGCAAGCATTCCACGCCTGGCTGCGGATGAGCCTCTGGGCCGCGGATGGGCCTCTGGGTCGCAGAGAGCCTCTGGGCAGCAGGTGCAGAGTGGCCAGGCCCTGCAGAGAGCTACTGGTGCACGGATTCGTGCACAGGGCTACTAGTTGGTTAATAAGATCATAGAGGTTTCTATGATCTGCAGATTGCATTGTGTGGGGCAGTAAAAGGTAAAGGGGCCCAGATGTATGGTGATGGAGGATGATTCAAATCAGTGCTTTCTATTTCTTTTCTTGTTGAAGGGTCAGTCTTCCCAGGAGTCTCACTGTCTTTCCACAAGGGTGCGGGCTGGTTTGTGCCCCTAAAGAAAAGCACGGCAGATAGTACAGAACTAGGAGCCTCCTGCACCCCCATTAAGTGCTTTTTAGAATAAGCCAGATAAAGTGTGACGCCTCACCTGACCTTTGCCAGGTAATGTACTAAGTGCTTTATGGATATTATTTCATTGAATCCTCATAAACAACCCTCTTCAGTAGATACTGCAAGGTAGATGCCATTATACCCATTTTACAGATAAAGTAACTGAGGCCCAGGAAACGTACATTGCTTAAGGATATATACTCTTCAGGAACAGTGCACTAAGATTTAATCCTGTACTCAAGAGACTGTTATCTTAATCAGCTTTGTGATTCTATGGCCAATTTTATGTTCCACAGGGTTTCCTGGAAGTTAAAAATTAGTGCATGGACCTGATTAAACAAGAGTCCTCACCAATGTAGAACTAGATGTTTCGAAGAGCATTTACAAAGATCTCTCCTACTTTGAGAGTGCCTAAAGGATTAGATTCCATCAGCCTGGCTGGGTATTCCCCTATGCTCTTCATGTAGCTGAAAACATTGAGTTATGGAGAACTGACCTGGTAGCTTTGTATATAGTGCTGCGCCCTGACACTGAGCCTGGGCAGGTCCCTGAGGGGACCATGATGTGTGGGGGCTGGAAGCCTGGAAGCCCTGGCTTTGGGAGGTAAGAGTAGAATGGGGAGAAAAAGCGCATCCATCTAGAGTGTCCCTGTTAAATGGTTTGGGGTGAGCCCACTCCCCATTCTCTACCTGCCCTTTTGCTGTCAGCAGGTTCACCTCCTCACACCAGGCCACCTATCCCCAAGGAACACAATGGAGGTTTCTTCTCAGTGAAATGTCTTCATCTTCTTCTTCTTCTCATCCTCCACTTATCTCTCTGCTATTCCATCTTTTGGATACCAATCTTCTATTTTCCTATTTTGTTCCCATTTCCAACCTGTGTTTGATTTCTCTATTTTGACTCTTCATACTCTTTTTGGACAGAGTTTTTATTTTTCATTCTGTCTTCATTTCTGGTTTCCACTGGGCAAACATTTAGTGGCATTTATGCTAAGCCTTGGCTGCACAGACATGAAGGAGACAGAACGCCCACCCACTTTCAAATCGCTCACAGTCCATTAAGAGAGAAAGACACAGGGCAGAAGGTCCTATGTGCAGTTGTTATGAAAAATGAATGCACAGTTTCTGATGAGACCCCGGAAGACATGCTTTCACGAGGAACAGAGCATCCGGTGGACGTGGAAGGCCAGTGAGAAGAAATGACACAGCCTAAGCTTAGAAGGGTTGGGTTGGTGCCCAGCCCGCTGTATGTTCCTGCTTCTGTCACCGCAGACAACAATTGGCCTAATCAATTAGTCAACCCCTTGGCATTGTCAGCCTCTGACTCTCCTGGATTGGCCAGTGCCCCCTGGGAAAAGTGGTGGCTACCCCAGGGCAGGGTCCCTCCCCAGTTCTCTTCCATGGTCCCCAGGGCTCTTCCCCCAGTGGGTTTTGTTTACTACTCTGTGAAGCTTCAGGAAATCCCACTCTTTAGTCTCCTGCCCTGTGTGCCTTGGGGATTTGGTGTATCTTTTGATAGTGACCCCCATCTCGTTGAAGTGGGGCAAATACCTGATTTTGTCACTGCACTCCTTAGTCCCCAGTATACTTCTCAATTGCATAACCAAACTGACGCTTGAAAAATTCCCTATGAGTGAGTATGAAGCTTCCCCCTCCACAGCCTTCTTTATTTTCTAGAACTTCTCCAACTTAGCAAAATGACAGCAGTGCAGCCCTCATGCAGAAAATCCCATCAGTCTCTGTTACCCTGCTACGTATGGCAGGATTCACTTCAGGAACCCACAGAGGCTGTTCTAACCAGGAGTCACAATTGAACAAAGCTCCATTCATCCAAAGCTAATCCAAAGTTGATTTAGACTTTAAGGTTAAATGGATGCAGCGATTCACTGGTTAGATGAAGCCAACATTGAATAATATATACTTTAATGCTTAAGAACTATAGTTTATTTTGGACATCATATTGTACTTTATCTCTACTTTTTTTCTGGAAAATTTTAAGTGGCTTTTGAACATCAGAAATAAATTTTTATCTTTCTCACCCTTGATCAACAGACCCACAGATGTTCATTGATTAAGGAGATTGCTGGGAGTTTCCTTGCCTTGTCCAGGATGTGGGGCAGGCTAGGTAATCAATGAAGCTTCTCCAGGAGGTATTAGGGTCCTGAGCTACCTTTCTCAACAAGCCCCAGACACCATGTAACAGATTGAGTTGTAAGGTTTGGATTCTAGCCAGGCTCTACTACCAACCCAATTCAACTACTGTCCAGAATCACATTTCCTCTCTGGACCCAACTTCATTCTATCTGTAAAAATGAGGTAGGACTTAAGGGGAGGGGTAGGAGCCTCAGTGGGTCTCAAGGGGGAACAGAGAGGGAACAATGCCACTCTCCTAGGAGCTATGGGGAATTATGATGATGTTTCTGGCTTCCACATTGACTAAAGGCAGTGAGAGACCAGGTACATTTTGTTAAACTTTTCACACTCTGAAGAATTTTACCAACCAAAATGCTCATGAGTCCTCTTCCTTCAGAGAAATACCAGCAAATGAGCTCTATTTTTTTTTTTTCTGGCACTGGTTGTCTTAAACAGACCACACTGAAGCTTATTTTGCCTTTTCCTAGAAGTTCACAAAATCCCCTTGTCCCCATTCCAGAGAGAATTCTCAGATTCAGAGTGCCAATCCACGAATTTCCTGTCTTTCCTTTTTCAGACTTCTCTGAAATTATGTCAGGATTCCCCAGGCTTTTATCTATAATTCCATGGCGATCAAACATATAAAACTAGAGGCCTGGTGCACGAATTCGTGCACCCGTGGGGTCCCTCGGCCTGGCCTGTGGGATCGGGCCAAAACTGGCACTCCAACATCCCCCAAGGGGTCCTGGATTGCGAGAGGGTGAAGGCCAGGCCAAGAAACCCCACCTGTGCACGATCAGGGCCAGGGAGGGATGCGGGAGGTTGGCCAGCCAGGGAGGGACCATTGGAGGGCTTCAGGGCATGTCCGGCCCTTCTTGCTCAGTCCCAATGGGCTGGACCCCAGCAGCAAGCTAACCTACCATTGGAGTATCTGCCCCCTGGTGGTCAGTGCATGTCATAGAAACTGGTTGACTGGTCGACTGCTCCCTGGTGGTCAGTGCACGTCATAGTGAGCTGTGGAGCAGCCTTAGCATATCATTAGCATATTACACTTTGATTGGTTGAACAGATGACCGGACACTTAGCATATTAGGCTTTTATTATATAGGATAGCTTCACTCTCTGTCATTGCTGTTTTCAGCGTCAGGTGAACTGACTCTAGGTTCCTTTTCCTTTTTCTTTTATTCTTTTTTCAAAGGGAAAGATCATGGGAAGCATTTCCCTTCTGAATCAGAGGGCTCTTCACTGAGCTAAAATGCCCTTTATTTTCATAGTTCTTTTCAATGCTTCTTTATTCCATGAAGCCTTCTGTTGACAGTCTGCCCAAGGGGCTTAATATGAGACTTGAGGAGGATGGATGAGAGATTGAAGGTCGGGGAACAAGTCAGCAAGCCTGGCATTCTTGCTGTTTCCTCTTCCTTAACCCCTCATCCTTTATTGTTCCTCTGAGATTGAAAATCCCTTCTCAGTAGCTTTCAAACATACAAATGTTAATATCGCTGTCCTATTTGCTCATCGACTTTTGGCATGAATTAAACAATAGGTGTTATACAAGAAGAACATTTTGACCATAAAAAATTCAGATGTTAAGATCCTAAAGCATTTCACCTGTACTCCCCCTGGCTCTCCCTCCTCTTCTGCCTCGCCCACTCTCTCTATCTTCTCTTCCTGCCCCCACTTCCCTCTTCCTTTTCCCTTCACTATCTCTGCTGACCCGTCATAGCCTTTTCATCCAGGTGGACCAAGTTTTCTGAGTCCTTACTTTTGGGAAGAGCACTGTGCTAATTCTGGATGAAGAAGAGAAACGGTCTAGATGTCACTCTCAAAAATCTCCCTTTTTGGAGAGAAGATGCACATGTAATAGCTTGTTCTACTAGCTGATGGTGGTTAGTGTAATAATGGGATTCTCTCTAACGTATAGAGAGTAGCAGGGAGCAGTTGGCCTTGCTGGGGAAGTTGGGAAGGGCCCTGTTCACTGGGTGTCACTGGGAGATGTCTGAGCAAGTGACTCAGCAGTCCCTGGGCAGTCAGGGTAAGAGGGTGGTTCCAGTAGAGAGGGCAGAATATGGAAAGTCACTGAGGCGTGAGAGACCAAGGCACATGTTGGAGCAATTCAATCATCCATGTCAGTAATAGACAATACGGAGAGAGGAAAGCTCAGGTCAGTCATGAGGACCTGACATCTCTACTGCCCTCTGGACAGTGGCTTCCTAACATTTTTAGCTTTGAAGATCCTTGACATTTTGCATGGAGACTCACAATGTACTTGGTGCTTGTGTAGCTGACACAGGCCCGGGAACTTCTACTAGCTTTCTCCTTATTGGAAAACCTCCGGAGCAGAATGTGGTCATACTTGTGTTTTTTAGTGGGCTCTCAACAACTTCCTGTTAGAGGAAGAAAGCTTCCCCTAATTGGGGAAAATGGAAGGGGCGGGTGAAAGCATTCACTTTCTCAGATGCTATTCTAGATGAAGGCCAGGACCTGTCTTTCTATTCAGGAACTCAGGGAAGCAGCCTTCCAGAAAAAGAAGTGCTGACAACATTAGCTCACTCTGTTAACGTGCTAGAAAGCATTAAAACAAAAACAAAAACAAAAAAAAAGAAAACGTTTAGGACTAAAATTATACTTCTTTATGTTTTCTAGGCTTTTGAGGCCTTTTAGTGACAGACAAGTCCATGTTTTTTTCTTTTTTCTTTTCTTTTTTACGTGGGAGCGGGATTCTCTTCGCTTACAAAGTGCTCTCTGCTTACAGGAAAGCTGTAATAAATAACAGACCACTGCTGGGTCCACAAAGGTAAGTGCATTCTTGGGGAATCAAAGATGGGGAAGGTTTGGGTGAAAGGAAATTTCTTACAAACATAAAAATTGGGTTGATTTCCATCTCCCTGGGTAGCCCTGTCTCTAAACTGGAACTTGCAAGCATCAGAGAGAAAAAGCTTGGGTTACTTTTATTGACCTCCCTCCTTGGCATACCTCAAGGGGCAGCTTTGTACCCACATGGGTGTCTCCCATCAACCCCCACCTGATGTGAGGGAGTCTTAAATCCTGAGCTCTGCCCAAGGCAATGCCACAGACAAACACAGGACGTTCTGACCTGGCGGTTCAGCCTTCTCACCCACATCTTGGCTCTTTTCTGCCATATAGACAGGTATGCCAAACTGACACTGTGGTATGTTTTAAGCCTGTTTTGTTTTTAAATCTCCTTTTTCACCGAGTAATACATCTTCACTATTGATAAGTTTTAAAAATACCTATATGCATAAAGAAGAAACTAAAAGCTGCTGGTAATACCTTATTTCCACAAATAACAATTGTGAACATTTTGGAGTCAATCCTTAGATCCTTCTGATTTTTTTTTTACACGCACATCTTACAATATTTATTTAAGAAATGAAATCATGTTACACAGATTGTTTCATAACCCAATTTTCTCATTTTACATACATCAAAACCAAAAATAATTTTAACATCAATAAATATAATTCATTCTGCAACACAGTTTTATGTGGGCACCTGCTATTTCAGTATAAGGATAAGTTCCAATTTACTTAAGCAGACTCTTATTTTTGGACATTTGGTTTCTCATCTTGCCCTATAATAAACAGTACTAAGAAGCATTCTAGTCCTAGCCAGTTTGGCTCAGTGGATAGAGTCGGCCTGCGAACTGAAAGGTCCCAGGTTCGATTCCGGTCAAGGGCACATGCCCGGGTTGTGGGCTCTATCCCCAGTGGGAGACTTGAAGGAGGCATCCGATCCATGATATTCTCTCTTATCATGGATGTTTCTATCTCTCTCTCCCTCTTCCTTCCTCTCTGAAATCAATAAAAATATATTTTTAAAAAAAGAAATATTCTAACTTTGCTCTCATTGATACTCATCTCCTTAGGAAAGTCTACTCAAGTGGAATGTCTGTGTCAGGGGCTCTGTACACCATCACCGTTGTTGGTGGGCTTTGTAAAGGTGTCTTCAAGAAGGAAGGC
Source organism: Plecotus auritus (assembly GCF_963455305.1). Lineage (NCBI taxonomy): Eukaryota > Metazoa > Chordata > Mammalia > Chiroptera > Vespertilionidae > Plecotus > Plecotus auritus. The sequence continues at coordinate 171,437,325 of NC_137782.1, forward strand.
GAGCCGAAACCGGTTTGGCTCAGTGGATAGAGCATCGGCCTGCGGACTCAAGGGTCCCGGGTTCGATTCCGGTCAAGGGCATGTACCTTGGTTGCGGGCACATCCCCAGTGGGAGGTGTGCAGGAGACAGCTGATCGATGTTTCTCTCTCATTGATGTTTCTAGCTCTCTATCCCTCTCCCTTCCTCTCTGTAAAATATCAATAAAATATATATATAAAAAAAGAAGGAAGGTGATTCTCATTAATACTCCAAATGTGAATATATGAGAATATTTATTTCCAATCACTATTACAGCTCTAGTAAATGTTTTGGTCAGTTTAATATCATTTAAAATGCCTGGGCCTCAATACCTTCCTCCATTCATTGGGTCTAGTAGCATGTACTTACTCTCAAGGGGATGTGGTGAGGATTCAGAAGATGATGAGGCATGGAAGGAGGAGTTCAGTGGGTGCTCACAGTTGATATAAGCTCATTTTGAGAACCCACCTTAGAGAAGTAGCTCATTGATGGCCCATACATTTGAACTGTTAGAGACTGCAGGTCAAGAAGGATGGGATTACTTACGGGTCAAGGTGACTCTGTGCATCCTGAGGGCTGTCTCTCATCAGGTAGAGAGAAAGAGATGCCTCAAGAACTCTTAAATCAACTGGAAGTAGTGGGAACCAGGTGGGCTTGAGTGGTGCAGGGAAACCTAAGGAGTGGGTCATTTAAAGTAACCCTAATCATTGGCAAACACTTGGAAACACTAAAGGGTGTGAAGAGAAAAATGATTCCCTCTGAAGCTGTTTCCACGGCGCTGCATTTTGGCTTTGTGCCTTTGGCCTGTACGGAGTGTTGCTTTTTATCTGGATCCAGAAGCAAAATTTGTGATGGTGACCCATGTCTGGCTTGTGTAGTCAGAATTCTGGCCCGGCTGTTTGGTAGCTAATTGAATTCCAGCTATTCTCTAAACCTGTTTCTGAGTCTGTAAGGCAAATGATGAGACGTTGCAGGGTTGCAGGAGGATTAGATGAGATAGTATTAGTCACTTAGCACAGAGCTTGGGAGTTAGTGGCCATCCCTACATCGTAGCTGTTATCCATGTACGTGGGCATTCTGCCCTCATTACACAGAGGCTACCTGGATCTTCTGGAGGTGACTCACTGGGTCACTGAGCGAGCCAGATGTCGCCCAGCCAGATTCACCACCTTCCACAGTGTCCTACTGAGCAGAGAACCATGGGAGAACTTTCCTTCCTGGTTCCTTGAATGGAATCATTCCTGCTTTATTTTCCTGTGATGCTCTGTCTTCATGAGTCTCCTCATCTACGTGTCTCCATCCTGTTTTATTTTTTAATATATTTCTTTATTGATTTCAGAGAGGAAGGAAGAGGGAGAAAGAGATAGAAACATCAATGATGAGAGAGAATCATTGATGGGCTGCCTCCTGCACACTCCCCACCGGGGATGGAGCCTGCAACCCAGGCATGTGCCATTAACCGGAATCAAACCTGGACCCTTCAGTCCTCAGGCCGACGCTCTATCCACTGAGCCAAACTGGCCAGGGCTCCACCCTGTTTTGATGGTTAGAAAGTTACAGGTGAATTTGTGGTGGATCTCTCTCTAACCTGTAGGGCTTCAGGGAGTATATTCCACATCCCAGCCACCTGCTGCCGATAACTGATCATTCTTTTATGTATTTCTTACCTGCTTTTCTCAAACTTAATTTTACCTTGTATGTACATTGCATACACTTTAAATTGCTTTTGGAACAAGGCAGGGTAGAACTAAACAAATAAAAATAAAAGAGAAACTAAAACACCCAGGGTGCATCCACTCCGAGGTAAATCCTATTTACATATCGCTATAATTTTCTTCCTTTCCCCCCTTCCCCTCTAATTGCTTTTATCACCATGCACCCAACCATCTGTCCATCTACCCATCAAACATACCTGCAGGCACCCAATGTAGATTTTCATTGAATATTATGTCAGAGACATCATCTTCCATCATAAAAAGTTCTTCATAAAGCCCCTTTTAATGGCTGTCTAGCTTCTAGCATATAGATAAGCCATAGTTCACTTAACTATTCTTCTGCTGTTAAAATTTAGGTTTTGTTTTTCTTTGCTGCATAACATTAATCTATTTTATAACGATGATTATCACCATTCCTTATACTTTTGTCTAACGCTTTACTGTTGTTTATTACCGAGCACTTTCATTTACATGGTTGGCAATGATCTTCCTCCTATTAAAAGAAATGAAATTAAAGCACACGGGAATTGGTATTTGTCGGGCAGAGTTGGGGGGCAGGAAGATGGGATTCCCTGCGCAGGCCCCTACAGTCAAGTAAGTCTGTAATACACAGAATGGAAGTGTCTTCTCCCTTTGGCAGGGTGAGAGCTTCCCGGAGAAGTTGGTGAGGAACAGAGAAGGTTACCACGAATCCCTCTTCTCTTTCTCAAGCTCCCTGAGGCTCTCTCTGGCCGTCTCACTGGTCCAAGAAGGGGAGAGAGTCCTGGCTGGGACATGCTCCGGTGGGCCTGGTCTTCAAAGCCTTATCAAACCTTCCTCAAAGACCTGGTCCTTCGCTTTCTGGTTTTCAGCAAAAATACTGGGATCTTGACATCCCCAGCTATTTGGAGGGTTTTGAGTTTGATATTTTTCCCACTCAGTGGGACAAAAACCCAAGGGCATTTCTCAATAGAGGACCTTGGGGCATTCAGCTTTTATCTTTGGTTAAAGATCACGAGCGAGTTAAAAGTCCCCTAAGGACCCTCTGCCTGTAGTTTCCATGCCTTGTGACCAGGACTTCGGGTCTTTTATGTGCCTCTGTGGTTATGTAGCAGGTTTTATCTTGATCTACTGACTCTTGCTGTTGGATCCAGGCTCAGACCTCCTTCAAAGCCACCGCATTCTCTGAACACATCCTCCAGTTTTGGATTTGTGTGAGCAAACATGGCTCTTGCTTGTGTTGTTTTCCGAGAAACAGACCTGGGCCGACCCCAGACTCCAGCACCTGTCAGCAGCATCACCTTGACCACCAGTTAGAAATTCAGTTTTCATAGCCGTCATAAGGACTATTTTCCTTCCTGGTGATGTCATTGTGAAGACTGAGATGTAGGTGATTAAGTAAGATATCATCGTGACTTGACCATCATAGTTGGTGGCTGAAGTAAGTCTCCCCAGCTTGAGGCTGGACACCCCTAGGTCACGGCCAGTGCTGGATTCCTTTGTCCCTCTGCGCTCCTGGTCCCTCCGGCAGCTTCTGAAATTCCACTCTGGGGCCAGCCAGCCAGCCTGCCTCCCTCAGCATCCCATAGGGGCTACTGCTCACTCTGTCTTACTGTGTGACAAATTGTTTGGAACCCAATAAACCATGGGCAGCACAATTTCTGACTTACTTTATTTCTAAAGTGCGCCTTTTTAAGTCGTGTTTTCATGAGGAATGGGGCAAGGGTTTAGCTTGTTTTGTTGGTAGACTGTAAAAAATAAATAAATAGCACCTGAGTCCATTTGAATAAAACAAGCCAGGACTCTCTCTGTTCCTTCTTCTCATCCAACCCCACCACTGCCAATTGCCAAAACGCCCTTGATCCCAAATTGCTCAATAAACCATGAACAATAAAACAGAAGCGATTTCTCTTACTAAAAATGGATCCTTTCAATGACTCATTTGAAAGAGCACTCATCTACCAGGAGAGCTTCTTAGAGACCCGTCTTTGTCACCAACTAGCTGTGAGACCTGTCACAGTCATTAACCTCTGGACCCTCTTGTCCTCTCTTAGTAAACAGAGGCCACGGCATAAATATCCTATAATCCTAAAAGGATGCTATGTCATTAAAGACACAACATGAGAAAGTAGTGATTCCTTCGATTACACCTAATTTTGTTTTTACTGTATAGATAAACCTCAATATTTAGGAAGCAACAGAATTATGTTGCTCTCTGTGTAGCCATTTGAAGTTAATTAGGCAGCGAGTCTTAATTACCTACATTAGTTTAGCCTGGTCAAATAAAATGAAACAGTTTCTGCACGTGCCTTCCAATCTGCCATTAACTGCAGAAACGGAGTCAAATATTCATGCACTTGGTCAGCGACTGCCGGCTCCAGGGACTTTCATTCCTGGTAACATTTCCATCCCAGGCTCAAGGAGTTTCCAGCTTTGAGGAGTAGCCTGAGCACAATCTCTCTTGAAATGGGAATAAAAGAATCTTAAGGCCCCAACTGCCTGTGCTCCGCCCTCTCCCACACAGTGTGTGACAGGGCCATTCTCCAAAACCTTTACTCAGGCTAGTAAATTACTCTGAGACCTTGACACGCCTCTTCCCTCAGCTCTTAAAATCTTGCATTTGCAGAAACCTCTGCCCGAAGTTACCATCAGAAAAGTGAAACATGGAGGAGGCAGAGCATCCTCATTAGAATAGAATGCTTCACACTGTCTGGACCCGGATGTAACATTTTCTATCTCCTTCTCGACTGACCAGAGCCAAAGGACTGTAGAGGCCACCCCATTCTCCTCCTCCTGATCTGGCGCTAACTCTCAAAGGGGTCAGATGAATACATGTGTTGCCCAAAGTCACGCAGCAGCTAGGGGCAAAACTCGGACTGGAATGCAGGCTTCGGACTCCCAATCCATTCCCACAAAGTGCTATGCTGGGTTTGATGGAGCGGCATTTAAAATTCTGGGGGTGGAAGGGAAAGAATTTCAAAAGATTAACCAAAAAAAAAAAAGAGCTTTTCCCCAATGGGCCCGAAGCTCTTTGATGCGCGGGAAGCAGTGGAAATGGATCTTGGTTAGTTTCCCTGGCAGCTCGGCGGACTTGGATGTCCCCTTTGTATCTGGGAACGTGGTGAATTATTCATGCAAACAGAATCTATTTGTTCTGAGACTGTTCAGAGGGGAAAAAGAGCTAATGGCAAAAGTGAGAGAAGGCGTGATCGGGGCTGCATGTTGGCGACACAATCCTGAACGGCCGTCTAAAGTTGGACGTGGAAGTCCTGTCTGGAAAAGGAGCCCCCAGGAGACACTGCTGAGAGCAGATCTATGTGTGCATCGCCCCCCCCCCCCCAACTCTTCCTGCCCACACAGCGCTAGCTAGCTCTGGTGTCCCCACCTTTGAAATTGTAAGACATTTAAGTGCTAGCTAGACCCTTCCATCACAATGAGGTGGAGTCTATGTGAATGCACTGTGTTTCTTAAACGGCCGAAATGCGATTTGCATGCTGAAAGATGTCAGACTACTTTGGCGAGGGAGGACAGGGGAGTTCTTGAGATGAAAATATCTGAAAATAGAAACTCTTAACTGTGGCATCACTCAGCAAGTAATGGCACTCACTTCCCGGGCTCTGGTTTAAAGTCCAGGCACTTGCCAGCGTCGCGTGTTATTAAGTACAAAGAGCAGGATATTTCAACAAACACCTGCGCAGTAGGCTCCTCCGGCGCCCTTGACAAATGCGCTGTCTAGACCCGGCTCCGGGGCCACAGTAGCTGACCCTCCGGGGATGTGTCTGACCATGTGCATAGCTGACCTCCGCCCTGGGGGTTCTGATACAGGGAACTGTTGTGGAGATGGAGACTCTTCGGTCTCCTTATTCAAAGCCACTTATTCCCTTTAATGCGTAGAATTTAAATTAGATTGCAACAATGGTTTGAGGTCAGGAGTGGCTGGCCTTGTTTTCCATGCCCAAGAGTGTAGGCTTACTCCATAGGAAGTAGGTAGCTAATGAGACACTCTTTGGGCAGAGTGAAATACCAGATTGATTTTTAAGAAAAATATCCCGATAGCAATGGGAAGGACTGGCAGCAGTGAGAAGAGCAAGTGAAAACTCAGAATGGGTCCTCGAGGACTATTTCTCTTCTTGTGATGTTGCTGCAAGATCAATAGGAAGGAGAACGTATGATGTCCTGTACACAACGGAGGCTTCCTAGAAAATCCTGGGGGGGATCCTTCCTTTCTCTGCTTGTTTGCCCCTGTGTGGGGAGAAGTTGCTAGTGCGCTGATAGGGTAATGACCTTGTTGAGTCAAGTTTGAGTGCACTTGTTGACACAGTTTGAGTGCACTCGCCTGAGGGTGTGAGACCTGGACTGCTAGGCCCCGCCCCCAATTCTTATTGGGTGGGTCTGAGTTGCTGCCCAATAAGCTTGCGTTTCCTGCAAGTTCCCAGGATGCTGATGCTGCCCCTGCAGGGACCACACACGGAGAACTCTCTGTTAGGCCGAAGTTCTCTTTCCCTGGCAGTCTCATGAATCAGTACGCTGTTTTTTCCTTCTTTCTTTGAGTTTTTAAATAAAATAACCTCATGCGCAGGCAAGGAGAGGGTTGGGGCCGGGGCCGCTGCGTGGTTGGTCTGTACCTGGGCAGGGGCCGGCTCTACTCCAGCTTGGGGGTTCTGTGAGCTGTGGAGGGAGAGGCTAGGCCCAAGACCAGATCCTGGGCTAGGAGATGGGGTCCTTCACACTTGGGCCTTTGCTTGAGGACAGGGGAGTGCTGCATCCACAGGGGCCTTCCTTCCATCCTAGGATCCAAGAAAGGACCTTCCTGGAGGCCTAGGCTGTCTGGGGGAGGGGCTGACTCTTCTGGGGCTGGGACAAGGGGCAGGGAGGGGGGGCGGTGCAGAACCTTCTCCTTGGTCCCAGTCACTGCTCCTGAACTCCCTTGTCAGCTGCTGCCCCACTGTCTTCCAGGTGGACTCAGGGGGTTCTCCTTTGCTTTCTTTTCTTATGAATTGAACTCATCTGTGCTGGCTTTGTTTTCGTGCGGGGCGGCCCCCTGCTCCAGCTTTCCAATTTAAGACCACGTGTGTAAGCCACGTGGACCTGCCTGTGGGGCCAACTGCTCCGCTCAGGTGAGGGGGGAAGGAGACCAGGAAGCTCCGTTGGGCCCAGGCCCACGTAGCCAACCCCAGTCTAAGTTCCCCATCCGGTACTTCTACTCACTGGGTTTCTGGACAGGACAGTAAGAGGGGTGAGTACTAGGTTTGGGGCATCAAATATCTCATTGTACCTTTTGTGCCATTTGGGAAGCAAATTACGTTATGGAGAAACAGTGCTTGTTCCTAAGAGCCGATAAGCCAAGCTTTGGCCCAGAAGGCTGCGGGAGGTGGTACACAGTATTACAGTGACGTTATATTACTGGGAATTTCCATGACAAAAAGCAGCTAAAGTATACACCTGGAATGTGAATTTGTGATGTTTTGGCTGTTAGGCTTTGATGAGCTTTCTGGAATTCTGTCTCATTTCTGTTTTTCATGTCATTTAGGAAAAGAGGGAACTGTGGAGACTCAGATTCTTTCTGCTTCCGACACCATGCTGTGCCAGCCTGCCGGGGTGGGCGCGCTTCTTTCTGGCTGACCTGGACCCGACCGCGTTCATCTCTCTCAGGCTGGGCACAGCCCAGGGAGCAATCTGGAGCTATGTGTGCTGGGCCTGGGAGCAGAGAGGAAGGCAGGCAGGAACGCCCAGAGATCCAGCTCACAGGGTCGGCGCTGCGTGAGCCCGAGAGCAAAGGGAAGCAACTGAGCAAGTAGGTTGAACTTGTCAAAACTTCACTTGGCCGGCCGAGAAGGAAAAAACAGAGGAGCCCTCTGAGACCGGTCCCTCTGTGATGGAAAACCCAGGCAAGAAAGACATTTTGCTGCTAGGAAAACAGAACAGGTTGGTCAAGGCCTGGACAATTCAAAAGACGAGGGATTGATTGGGAAGCTTGGCGGAGAGCGCATGTGGTCCAGGGCATGTTGGTTCTCATTGGCCCCCAGAGGTCCCCACGCTTTCGGAAGCTCATGAATTTGCTGAAGGTCATTTTAAAATGAGACGCATGCAGAGAACCAGAAGATGCCCCCTAAGCGATAAGCTTCCTAAGCTTTGGGTAACTTAAGAGCAGAGGGTGGAAGCATCTGTCTTTAATGCGCGGTAGAAAGCTACGCCTGGGCATCTTGGGTATGGATAACAGAACAGAGAAAGCGAGGCGCTGAAGGTGGGTTGATTACAAACCTTAGAAATGTGAGGAAACCTCCTTATAAGAAAAGGTCTCACTGGACGGAGTGGACACAGTTCAGTGTCGAATGCTGGAACACAATTCACAGTGGAGAGGGAATTTCGGGGGCCAGATCCCAAGAGGCAGTGTCTAACTGTGATGGTCTCAGGCAACCTTGGGCAAACTACGGCCCGCGGGCCGGATCCGGCTGTTCTATCCGGTTCTCTTGCTCTCCCCTCCGCTCCTTTCCTTTGAATTTATATTAGTTCACACAAACACTCCATCCATGCTTTTGTTCCGGCCCTCCGGTCCAGTTTAAGAACCCATTGTAGCCCTCGAGTCAAAAAGTTTGCCCAACCCTGGTCTCAGGCTTATGAGAAGTTAGGTTAGTCCCAAATGCCACTCTTGGAGAGTGGAGGCTGTAGGTTGGATGGAATTTTCCCCTCGAAATCACAAGGTCCCAGTGAACTTCTCAGTAGATCTCTCTTTACTGATTTTAGATGGGGGTCCCTGGGACAGACAGACCAGCATCCTGGCAGAACTGAAACCCCAAATACTGCCTCCCCTTTCTCAGGCAGCACGGGGCCTCTGTTCTCTTGAGGCAGGAGGGGCCCTGTGCGCCTGTGCCATTGTCCGGCCCCTGTGCTGGGACCTGGGCGCCCTGTCTGTGTGTGGCTACCCCTGAGCCCAGGGCATTTCCTGGTGTTGTCTATGTTTTGTTGGCACGAATTCAGGCTGTGACAATTCTTAGGTGTCCCTCTGACTGGCTGGAAAAATGGCAGTCAGGAGAAACTTGGGGCTGCTTCAGTTCAGTTTTGGAGGTGCTAAAAGCTGTAGCCATTCCAGAAGAGGGTGGCTCAGGTGCAGCTTCTGACAGGGAGCTCAAATGCCTTTTGCGTGACACAGGTGACTGAGGGAGACGAGGCCATGATAGTTTCTAGACTGTTGTAAGAAATTACCATAGCCGAAACCGGTTTGGCTCAGTGGATAGAGCGTCGGCCTGCGGACTGAAGGGTCCCGGGTTCGATTCCGGTCAAGGGCATGTACCTTGGTTGCGGGCACATCTCCAGTGGGAGGTGTGCAGGAGGCAGCTGATCGATGTTTCTCTCTCATCGATGTTTCTAACTCTCTATCCCTCTCCCTTCCCCTCTGTAAAAAATCAATAAAATATATTAAAAAAAATTACCACAAATGTCACGGCTTAAAATAGTACAAATGTATTATCTCAGGGTTCTATATGCCCTAAATGGACATTAGTTCATGAACTTCACCAGGCTGAAGTCAAAGTCTTGGTGGGAACCTATTTGTAGGTTCCAGGGAACAGGGGGGTGGGCAAACTTTTTGACTCGAGGGCCACAATGGGTTCTTAAACTGGACCGGAGGGCCGGAACAAAAGCATGGATGGAGTGTTTGTGTGAACTAAGATAAATTCAAAGTAAAGGAGTGGAGGGGAGAGCAAGAGAACCCTTGCTCTTTCAGCTCCGCGGGCCGGATAGAACAGCCAAACGGGCCGGATCCGGCCCGCGGGCCGTAGTTTGCCCACGGCTGGATTAGAACGTGGGCATCTTTGGGGTCCTGCAAGGGCGGGGTGGGGGGGAAGGTGTCACTTTGCCTAACACAGGAACAAGGAACTTGGACTTCAGTCCCCTGAAAGGCAGAGTTTTAATTTCTTATTTTACTGTCTTTCTTGGGTTGTGACAATGAGAGGAGATCCACATTCACATTTGAGGCATTTTATGTCACTGCTGATGATGTATCTTGTTAGGTGATATTTGGATGGTGTGGGTGGGCCTACCGTGCAATGAGCGAGAGAACTGGTGAAGGAAGGATTTTTGGCTAAGGATGCGGCTTGCCTGTGATGCTAAGGTAACTGATGTCCTGGCAAGGGCCTCTGGGGACAAGAGCAGAAGACCCAGGCCATGGGAGGGGCGGCTGTGGGTCAGCTCAGAGGCAGAAGCAGGGCCCTCAGTGCCCTGGTAACCTTTCTCCCGAGTGAAGCAATGCTCCCAGCTGACCAAAGTTTCAGGGGCCCTCAAACTTTTTAAACAGGGGTCCAGTTCACTGTCCCTCAGACCGTGGGAGGGCCGGACTATAGTTTTAAAAAAAAAACTATGAACAAATTCCTATGCGCACTGCGGGCCCGGGACGAGTCTGCTGCTAAGCAGGACAGGCAGCGGCACCCTGCGGGCCGGATACATGTCCTCGGCGGGCTGCATGTGGCCCGCGGGCCGTAGTTTGAGGACCCCTGGACCAGAGTCTTCCCCTCTGAACACAATGGGTCCAGAGACAGCAAACGTGGGCAAAAGTGGGGAAGAAGCGAGAGAGGCGTCAGCCTTCTTTTCCCAGGCCAGGACGCTATTCCCTTTCCCATGAGGGGGGCCCTTGCAGGGAGCGAATTCAGATTCTCTCTAGTAGTTTCGTTGGGTCCCCACTAATCCAGTTGCTGAGAGGCCTGCTTCTCTCTTTCTTTGCTTGTCTTGTGGCTCCGTAAAAGGGAAGTGAATTCCTTTCGGCTTCCTATTTCAGTGTAATAAAACTACACCCACCCACTGGCCCAGGGCAGCCTTCCAGCTCAGGAGCTGAGCAGATGGGAAAAATCTGATAAAGGCTGCCTTCGGGTCCCATTACCATAAATGGGGTGAAGTGTGTGTGTGTGTGTGTGTGTGTGTGTGTGTGTGCGCGCGCGCGCGCGCATGGGGGGGGGGGCGGGGTGGTCCCCACCTGTTCTAAGGCCCAAGTAGTATTCTCCAAACCACCTTTATTAAGAAACCGTCCACTGGTGGTTCTTAAGCATTTTCTACAATTAATAAAGCTGTTACATGGATCCCCGTTGATTATCAGCTCTTTGAAATTCCATTCAAGGGTCAAACGCAGTTGGTGTGTGTGGGAGGTGGACAGGGGTGGGATAGGACATTGGCAGCCAAGCCAACACTTCGAGGCGGGAAATAGAAATCCTTAAAAAGCAGATGCATAATGATGTTACAACACTTCTCTCATCCTGCCAGAGCTGTGACCCCAATTAATAGGCACAGATTGTAAACTCATATGCCCTTGCATGGCGTCTTCATCCACAAGGCTGTGATCTTCATCGTTATCATCTTCATTAGAAGCAGATGGCAGCAAAGTGTTGCCTACACAGTTAGATAATGTTGAAATAATTCCTGGGAAAACACTCATGCAGCCTAATCGATTCTTTGAGGCGCTTCAGTGGGGACTGGAGGGCAGGGGGTTTATTTAGGAAGCAGTAGCTTCAAGAAATCAATCTACGGGCTAAAAAGACCAAGTGTTTTTTGAAATTGATAAAGAGAGCATTTTCTCCTAAAATCTCATCCGTATCATTGGGGTACATTTTTGAACTCTAATATGTTTACTTGCTAGTCCTGTTATAAAAACGTGTGGTTTGTTACAGATTTGGAAAATGTGGGGAGCAAATCCCTGTGTAGCCTAATTCCCACTCCCCAGGGGAAATTACGGTTGAGAATTGGGATGAACGTGCTTTTACCTTATACAGCCCAGGCCCCCACGCAGGTGGCTGTCTGCCAACCTCTCCCATGGCGTTCCGGGGCCTTCTGGAATAGTCCCAGGCTGTCCTGGTTTTGTTGTTTTTCCTTGATACAGGCTGCTCGCACCGGGCCAGGCTTTGATTTCTGCCTCCCTTCTTTTGAAAAAGCAAATCTCAGTGTTTCTGAGCATTTGTTACACTTTTGTTGCATCTGTTGGGCCAGGCAGCCTTGAGGGCAGGAGGCACTGTGTTCTCTGAAGGGGGCGATTAAGGAGGAGGACCCGACCCTGTTGATCTGCTGAGTATTTATTATTTTCTGAACTCAGCATATTTTTCAGCTAGTTTTCCTCAGATAGCACAAGGTATTTTGAACTCAATGAACCCGTTTTTTTTTTTTTTTTTTTTCTTCTTGTTTTGAGACAAAAAGAGGAATAGGAATAGCCTATGCCTGTAATCCTTCTAGACAAAACTCTCTCTTCTCCCAACACCATTTTTGTTCCTTCACTATAGGTTAAAAAGGGAGCAGAAAGATTTTTTGGCATATTATTTTAGGTCCCCCATAAAAAAAACAAAAAACAGTTGCTGCAACAACCTAATTTTAAAAGTATGTTCCTAAGAGTATTCTGAAAGGAAATACGTTTTAAAACCTTTTTTTTTTGTCATTAGTAGCAGCAATTTTTTTTAAGTTTGCTTCTGTACTATCTGTCCAGGTATTTCACTCTCTTTCTTTTCAATCATTTAAAAAAAATCTTGACAACAAGCTGAAGCGACTACAGGCAGAAAGTAATATTCTCCTGGACACAGAACAACCATTTTTGTCTAGTGTTCTTCTCCAGTGCTTTTATTTGATCTTCGCAGGAACCTTGTGGTGTAGACAAGTCAGAGCTTCCTTCTGTTGAGTGAGAAGGAGCCCGATCCCCATTCCTGTCTTTATTTCCCTGTTGACTGGATAGCTCTCCGGCTCTCTAGACCACACATGCACCTCTGGGTTCACTGGTGGCCGGTGGTGGTGGTGCCCTCAGGACCACAGAGCTAGTGAGTGGCAGGCCTGAGACCTGAGCCAGATACCCTTTCTCCTTTGCTTTTGGCACCCACAGCCCTTTCGATCCAGAAGGACTAAAATTGATTCCATTTAGGTGACGACAGAAACATCAGCGGTCCTTGACTGGAGAGCTTTGCCTGTAAAGGAATCTCTCTTTCAAGTGTGGCCTCTTCACAACCACAACAGAAGGGGTCAATGCCCCAGCACAGAGCATGCTGGGAGAATGGGGGCGAGACATGGACACCTTGATGCTGTCCCAATTCCGGGGGCTCCTCTGTGGGAGAGTAGTTTTGTAGAGATCACTATTCGTTAATTCGACAAATACAGATGCTGTGTCAGGCTGCTCTAGCGCAGCAGATGAAGCAGCGAAGGAAGCAGACAAATGGCCCTGCCTCCCGGAGCTCCCATTTCGACAATCGTCTTAGTATTTTATTTTTGTTATGATTCCTGTTTAAGCGTGCCTTTAGCACCATTTATCTGAATGCTTTCACTATAATTGATAATTTTGGTGGCAGAACAATCGTTACTATTTACGGGATGCTTATAACATGCCAGGCACCGCCTAAACAAGTCATACATTATCTCATGTGAGCCTCAACACCACCCATCTAGCAGGCCGGCATTCTCATCTTTCACGCTACAGAATGAGTACAGAGCAGATGCAGGATTTCAACACAGGTCTGTCTGCCTCCCACAGCTGTGTGTCTCACCACTGTCCACATGGGCTTACCTTAAACATTGTTTACTTAGCTTGCAGGTCCAAGAAACTAGCTCAAAAAGAAAATAGAAATTGCTCTTATGTTGTATCAGATAAATTCAAAATAAATTAGCTTTCAAATCTGAAGGAAAGATATGTTTGTTTTTTAAGTCCCATCGTAAGGTGGTGCATTAGAGCTGTACACTTTAGGGCAGACAGTGATGCCTCTATTTCATCGTTTTGTAGCTTATCACATGTGCCTCTGTCACTGTTAAAAACTATAGAGAAAACCATTGTCCACAATCATCCGAAGTCCTGTGTGGTGGTTCAGGAGAGGATGCTGAAGAGCAGACCATATTGCAAAGGCTAAAGTTACTGCCCTTAGATTTTAATTGTTTTTGAATTTACCTTTGATGGGAAGTACATGTTGTGACTTAGGAAGCATGTATTCAAAACATTAGTCTGCATGTGTTGTGACAAGGGAGTGGCAAGGGGCTGGCATATCTGTGTATGAGCTTCTGCACAGACCTCAACCCAGATCTTTGATCATCCGTAGAACCCCTGGTTGACATTTCTCCTATACCTTTAAAATGTTCACCTCTTTTCATCTTTTTTTTTTCTTTTCTTTTCCTCCCTCTCTGCCTTTCCTCTGTACATATTTATTATGTTGGCTCTGCAGAACACACCACCAGGAACTGAAAACTGACCCAGTCAGTCCATAGGAGTCTACCCACGACTTCAGTCCAGCTTGGGACACAGCACTGGGTGCCCGGTGGTTAGAGGAAGCTCCGATCACCACAGATGTGCAAGCAAGTGGAACGCAGTGGGGAAAATAGTGAAGAAGATCAGGTGGTATTAATCGCTGCTAGTTATTGAGAGATCACCATATGGCAACCACTTCTGCTCAGTGGCGTACATACACGATCTCATTCAATCCTCATGGCAGCCCAATCTAAGACGTACTTGATGCTGAGCGAGGTTTGGGTTGCCCTGCTTGTAGGTATCTGGTCAGGATTGGAGTCCAGGTACCCAGGGAATTTTAGTGCTTCTCCTCGGTGTGACAGTATCATGAGGATTCAGAAGTGGGAGAGATCTAGGCAGATTGGAGAGATGGCGAGGGAGGCTTCATCTCCATCTACACTTAATTTCTACTAACATTTCAGTCCCACTTACGTCACTTGCCCAGGTGTAACTGGACAGCTTTGACCAGCTACTATCTTAATCATACTGAGATGAGCTAAACCAGATAGCATTACTAATTATAATTAGTTATCTAATCAGACAGTTGTAAGGATCACACTTCTCTCTATTGAGCATGTCATCACCATTCAATTTCAGCATACTTTATTAGGTTCCTTTTCATTTTGCTTGTCACAGCCATAGAACACACAGGCACTTAGAAAAATGTATTTTGACTTGAGGTGCTAAAATGTCAATACCAGACTCTCATAGCTATGTCTGTATGTTGTAATACCTCAGGTAACCACTAAATATCCTATTCAAAGTGATATATTTAAAAACACTGTGGGTAAATAAAATGAAATTAAAAGTATATATCCAACCCAAAAGAAATGAGAAAGCAAGCAAAAATAAACAACAGGTGAAGGGGAGAGGCCTCTGGAGGGCTTCTAAGGGACTGGCATGGTAGGGGTCGCCTGAGTGATCCTTTAATGTATGTTTCACATGCTCTTCACAACAAAAGTTCAAAAAGCACAGGGTGGGGGGCAGCTGGCCGGCGTGGCTCAGTGGTTGAGCGTCGACCTATGAACCAGGAGGTCATGGTTCGATTCCCGGTCAGGGCACTTGCCTGGGTTGTGGGCTTGATCTCCAGAGGGGGGTGTGCAGGAGGCAGCCGATCAATGATTCTCTCTCATCATTGATGTTTTTCTCTCTCTCCCTCTCCCTTCCTCTCTGAAATTAATTAATTTATACACACACACACACACACACACACACACACACACACACACACGGGCATGGGTGGGGTGGGGTGGCTAAGTCCTGCTTTTCTATGGGTTACCCCTGGGAAAGTGCTTTCTTCCTTTCACTGAAAGCTAGGGAGTCAGCTGCTTTTCGGTCTGTCCTTAAAATTCTCCGCTGGGCTCCTCTCTTGTTTACTGTCCCCTTATCTCAGCCCTTCAGGGAGGCGTCTTCCCCTGAAGCATTCCTCTCTGCTGGTGCCTCTGGCCACCTCTTCAGTAGGCGCCAGCCTTTCTGCCTTCATCCTCCGCCCACCTACTCGTGCACCTGCTGCCGTGGGTTTCTCCTCCTGCTCAGGCCTGGTGTCTCCATAGAGTTTTCTAGGGTCACTCAACTCACTCATATCTGCATCCAGACATCAGGCTAATGGGCAGTATCCTTCCAAAGGCATCGCCTTCTTCTTGGCATACAATTCACATGTGTATTTCTGATCTTTTAGCAACATTTGGCAGAGGAAACCACTTGCTTGATTTTGAAACTTTCAGATCCATTGCCTGGAACTTACGTTCTTGCTTTCTTCTTGCCTTTGACCCGCTTCTCGCAGCATCTTACTCGGGCTACTCTCTCTATGCTTCTTTATTTTTAAATTCCAGGATTGTGTCTTCTGGACCTCTTCCCCGTATGCAACAAATTTATTCTCTATAAACTTAAGAATAAAAGAACCCGAACCCCATTTTTTCTTCCCCAAAAGATGTTATTTTTTGGATATATTTATAAAATATTACACCGTAGTATGTACTTTTAAAAACGATGTAAAAGTTCCTGTGATGTTAAGCAATGTTTATACTAGTAAAATGGAGATAACTTAAAACTCTTTAGTTGGCAAATGTATTCCAGGTAACTACCTCCTAGGAGCCTTGTAGCCACCTCGAGCTGGAGGGGAGGGTGGGGAGATGAAGGGACATTAGCCATGGTTGGCAGCTTCTGAAGCACAGATGGGTAAGCTGAGGGCCGGAGGTGTTAGAGGACTGGTGCTAGGTGAGGGCTCAGTCCTGGGGCCCCTGGTACCCAGGCCGGATCTGTCCCAGCTGGCTGTGCTGCCGAGAAAGCGTGGGTAGCTAGCTGTCTTTCCTTTTTCTGAGCCAGATCCAACAGCGGGAAGCCGAATGGCCCATTAAAATTCTACTCACTCCTTCAAAGGCATTAAAAATTAAAAATCTATCTCTTTTGTCAAGTACCTTTTCTGTTATTAATTAGCTAATCACAACAGACTCAATTGATTAATAACCCTTATTACATGCCTTTCCACCTTATTGATAAGGTCCGTCTGGGTACTGTAGTGTGTAGGAAGGAAAGTTTATTTAAAAATTATTAGAGCATTGCAAATGAAGGTAAATAAAACCAGCCGGGTCTCCACTGGAGAATTATGGGAAATCCATGAGGGGAGAAAATTACTTTCAATGGTAATTTTAAGTAGATTCACTCTCCAACGTTGAGCCGACAGAGGATCGCATCTTAAATACCAATTTCATTCTCTGACGGCAGAAACACTGGCACAGCTGGAGCCCAGGGAGGGAAAATAGCCTGGAATCGGGTGAGATCCCAAAGCACCCTGTGAAAACCAATGCCTGGTGTTTTTATGTGTGTCATTTGTCTTGAAAGGGAGGCAAGTAAATATTTAAAAAACAAAATCCAGAATGTTCTTATTTGTTCAGGCAAAATGAAAGGTCAGTCACTGAACTCCTGGTAGGATACGCTTCTAAAGGCAGGGCCTCTGCAGTGGTATTTTAGCTCTTCAGTACCGCCAGTTTGCAAAGAGCCTGCACGTTTGCCTCAGAGAGAGCAATGTGTGATCACTACCGCGAGAGGCAGGCTAGCACAGCTGGGGCTGGCA
This sequence comes from Plecotus auritus, assembly GCF_963455305.1. Taxonomy (NCBI): domain Eukaryota; kingdom Metazoa; phylum Chordata; class Mammalia; order Chiroptera; family Vespertilionidae; genus Plecotus; species Plecotus auritus. The sequence goes on from NC_137782.1 coordinate 171,454,337, forward strand.
AAGGGAACGGCACCTGAGGGGGCCCCAACTCTTCTAGCCTGCCCTGAATGTGCCCAGGATCGTGAGAAAGCAGGCAGTGTGCAGGCTGATGACGGGAGCAGATGTTTTCTCGGATGCCTACCATTTCCGCAGATGGTACAGACAAGGCGCAAGGAAAACTGAACAGTGAGACGTTAGAAATAATCCCTTATGTTTCTGTGCTGCACTGATATTTTACAAAACATTTCACTCGGTGCCTGAAACCCTCCCTGTGGGGAAGTGCAGGTGGGCGGGGGGGGGGGGGGGGGGGCGGTGCGTAGGGTTCAGAACCATCAAGGAGCTTGTCCAAGGTAGTCAAGGGGAACGGAAACGCGTGTTCAGGAGTCCAGATTCACTCTTCCTGTCACACTCCACTTCAAAGGAAACAAACCTGTCTTCAAAAAGGAAAAGTACCACTCAGTGTCTTAGGAAATGCTTGCATCTCAACGTCAGCGCCGCAAGCACATTAACGTTGCCTGCAAGGTGACTATTGCTTTCTCCTGCATCTTCTCATGACTGTGTATTCAGAGACCCCGAGTCCCCGAGTTCTGGAGTGGGCGCTTAGAGACGGGGGCGTGAAGTTCAGCGATCGCTCCAAATCCAGCCCAGATCGAACCCCATGGTTTGGCTCCCAGTTGAGTGTTCTTTCCAGCACAACTTGTTCTTCTGCAAAGCTTCTTACATTTTCAAAGAGGATAGTCACAAGAGCCTTGTCTAAGTCTCAGAGGACTGGAAAATTACATGATGGGGGGGCCAGATATGGTGGGGATCTCCCTTTTCTGTGTCCAGCACCAAAGAGAGATGAACCAACCGGTTCTAAGTGGAGGCAGCCAGGGATTGAGAAATAAAAGAATGAAAGAAAGAAGACGCAGAGATAGATTTAAAAAGCTGGGAGCTGGTTGGAACCGCTGCCACCTCTGATGGAGAGGCAGGGACCCTGAGCCCATGCATCGCATTTATTTTATACCCCAAATTCCAGGAAGTAACACCAAAACTTAGGATCAAAGGAGCTTATTTGCATTCTTGAGTAGGCCCAAGCATTCCTGGTGCTTGCCTGGATTTACATATCAAAGTCCGCTAGGCCGACACCTGGGCTGAAATGAAGGCCAAGCTAATAACATGTCCAGCCTTTTTGGGGAAGCACGTTCCCAGGGCGTGGCTCTGCCTATCGCCCTGAGTTCAGCTGCCAATAATTAAAGAAATGCCCATGTGCCTTCCCAGGCGCTGTCTACAACATGATGCAAACAGATCGGTAAGTGTTTGGAAAGGTGCAAAGAACTAAATGAATACAGAGCAGTATTAGGCTCCTATTCTGGTCTTCATGAATAAATCGCATGCACTCTCCCGTGCGCTGTCGGTGGACACTTGCAATCATGCTGGCATCCAGCTGGCACCGATGCTGTGCCCTTCCTCTTCCCCTGCTTCAGTGTGAGCAACATCATGGCACTTTTTGAGTTCTGTTCTCTAGGGAGGTTTCCTGATTGCGTTGGGTGTCTCTAAGCTTCTAAGGAGGTCTCTCTCACTCTTGTAATCGTCAAGTGGTGTCTGACCTTCTAAGCTGCCTTATATTTGCATTCATATAAAACATGTCAATGAAGTTCAGCATTGATGTCCCCGAGCCCTTAAGACTTCTGCCTCTTTGTCCTGCCTTGTGATTATCCTGCGTTCCAGAGCATGTCATGACACAAGTAAGGATTTGGAGAGAGGTAAGGGGTTCACACACAGATAAGATACATTCAGTTGAAAAATGCTTTGATTTCCAAAGTTCACCTGAAGGTTATCTGAGTGGAGCCGAAAGAGCATGAGACTTGGAATGTGGAGCCTGGCGCTCCTATCTGAGTTTCACCACTCGATTATATCTCTGGTCAAGACCCTGTTCTGCGCCTGCGGGATTAGATGGAGTCTAAGGACCAGCCCAGGCTGCAGCCATTATAGAGTTGACATTATCCTGAAGTCTGTGAAATTCTTGTCAGCTGTCTATTGCCTCTGCATACATGGGAAACAGACTGCACACGCACACACACATGGAGTGTTCTCCATTGTGTTTTTGGAAAAGCCTCTGAATCAAGTTCTTAGAGCATTTTGACAAGTTTCAGGTAGAGGTTCCTAATCCTGATCCTAGAGGTTTGGGGTCGTCAGCTATATCCTCATTTATTTCTGGCTCTTCGCTAGTGATGGAGAGACAGGCATTTTAATTGTACATTAATGAGAAGTTAATTATGATTAACTGCCTTCGTGGCAGCTAGTAATTACTAGCTTTTAAAGGAAAGGCTATTTGAGTTTAAGACGTTTACACTGCTTTGCAGGCTGAGACAGGATGGACTATGTCAGACCTGAGAGCAGTGCTGACGGTAGCTCCTAACATCCCATTCTTTGAACTTTAGGACCGAATGCATCCTGTAGATCAGGTCATTCATGAAGCAGAGGCCTCTTCTAAGAGGGGGTCAAACACATGTCAGGACATTGGCGTGGACCCCGGGGATTTAAAGTCAGGCTTTCCTGTCTTATTAGCACTTGATCATTGACAAATTTGACGTGTTTTTGAGTTGCGTTCTCACTGGGTGGTTGTGAAACTGAAATAAGATAAAAGATACGAAAGTGCTTAGAAGTCACAAATGTGTACAAATAATCTACCATTTCTGGTGGAGAAAACAGCAGGTGCAGTGGCCCGAGCTGTGGTGTGAAGGTGGATGGTGTGTTTGTTTCTTTAACCACCTCACCTCTGCAGACGCTGTGCCTCTGCTGGGGACAGGAGTAGATGAGGCTGTAGCTGGAGTCTGAGGACAGCTGGTTGCCCCAAGAAAAGAAGAAAAGCAGAGCAGGTGCTGACAAATCCCTCCTGGAGACCCTGGATGACTCGTTAAGAAGCTTAGATCCCGAGTTCTCACCCAGCTGGGCCCATGCCCCCATGACCGAATCCTGAATGACAGATGAAAGAGAGACTTGGGATGCAAACTACATACCAATCTAGCCCAAGTCCTCTTGGGGTTTTATCTCGGATCCTGAACACGGAGAAATGACGCCGTTTCCTAATAATGCAATATTGAGACCTTTTCTAGTGACTGCCTCTGTTGGTATTGTTTGGCTGAACGGTATGGGAGTTGCCTCTGGTGATGACGAGGATTGTTTTAGGGGGACCTTGGAAGGCTTCTTGTTTCCTGTCCCCACATTTTCCACTCTGAATCCAAGCCTTCCATTTCACATGGGGAGCCTGGGTTTAGGAAACCAGGCCCCAGGAGGAGCTGAGGCAGCCCCTGCTGCGTTCGGCTGTGCTGGGTCGGTCGAGGTGCTTGTTTCTACAAGACCAGCAGAGCTCTCTGGAGCCTACTAAACCGAGAATATTAAACTGTGTGAATACTGAAGGCCTTTCCAGGTTTCATGTTCTCTTGCAGTTTGAAGAGTCACCGGGACAGTTCCTCCTCGAGGGGCAGCTTTTGGTAGAGAGTAGGGTTGGCAGTGCGCCTGTGAAGGGCCGGGATGATGTGTCCAGTGGATGACAATAGACCAGCCGTGGGCAAACTACAGCCCGCGGGCCGGATCCGGCTGTTCTATCCGGTTCTCTTGGTCTCCCCTCTGCTCCTTTACTTTGAATTTATATTAGTTCACACAAACACTCCATCCATGCTTTTGTTCTGGCCCTCCGGTCCAGTTGAAGAACCCATTGTGGCCCTCGAGTCAAAAAGTTTGCCCACTCCTGCAATAGACCAAAACAGAACTGTCACGAATGGCTGGCTCTGCTGGGACAGAGCCCTTCCTTTTGTATGCTTCGTGCTGAGCTCCACGCCTCTACGTAGTCGAATGTCCTGTGCGTACATACGTCAGACATTGCCATTTCCTTGCCCCGGTGGGCTTCCAGAATTCACCTCTGCAACAGGTTCATCTTCCCAGGGTGTGTCCGGCCCAAGAGGGCAGGCCCGGTGCCAAGCTTTGGTTTGCTCACTTTCCCTCTCTCACAATTCACCTGCGCGATCCTGCTGGGAATGGGCCAACATTCCACAGGTCCAGGGCTCCAGGTAGGAAGATAGAGGAGGCACAGTTTGGAAGGAAAGCTGCTCATGTGAATGTGGCAGACACACTTGGATGGTAGAAACATGCATGTTTTCAATCCGCACCAAAGGATAGGTTTATTGATTTTAGAGGGAGAAGAAGGGAGAGAGAGAGAAATATCAATGTGAGAGAGAAACAGCGACCGATTGCCTCCCCCATATGTGCCCTGACTGGGTATCGAACCTGCAACCTTTGGCATAACAATGTGTATTTCTATTATCTGCAGAGAGCCAACTGAAACCTCAGAATGAGGCCTTGTAAAGGGAAGATGGACTCAACAAAAATCAAAACCTTAGCATTTACTGGGAACTTGTAGCTTGAGGAACAACCATCCGCTGGATTAATTATGAAATCATTATGGATGTGTAACCAATGAAATGATCTTTTAATGCTTTGATGCCTAACCTCCCACCTCTTGAAATAGAGAATGAAATCCAAAATGAATATTTACTCAAGGAAAACATCCTGGTTTCAAAGACCAGTCTTGCTGCCTGCCGCTGCTTCCCAGGTGCACGCTTTCCCCGTGCGCGCTTGCTTTGGCATGCTTGACCATTATGCAAGAGTAATTCAAGTTGTAAAACCAGTTTGCAAACACATGCATTTCAGAGACCTGCTTCACAAGAAGGCAGCAGAGTGATCAAAGTGTTCAGCTGGTGAGAAGGGAGGGGGCTGGGAACATTAGGAGATAAGCAGGAACGCGCATGCAGGGGAAGATGAGTGACGTGTGTATATGTGATCAAACCCGCGAGTAGGCAGTGCTGAGGCTGGGGGAGGGCTGTTACCAATGGCGGTCACTCCGTGAGGTCGGGAGCCTGTGGCCTAGTGAGGGCTGATGGCAGCTGTAGGGGCTTCTCTGCTTACACAGTTCTTCCATTTAACGTTACCGCCGTTGATCTTCTCCGCGATCTGCTAGGGAAGCAGGGGCAGGATTGCAATCCCCATTTCAGATCGGATTGAGAGGAGAGTGACTTGTCCACGGAAATGGTTTTCAGCACAGTCATGATCCGGTCAGGTCTTGCCAATGAGCCACAGCTTCCCTATCCATTTTGCACCCCCAGAGACCCCTTTCCCCATAAGGGGAGTCACTGGTCTACTGTGGCGTAGGGACTATTTAAAATATTGCTCCTGTCTTAGAGTCCAGTGATCGGCAAACTCATTAGTCAACAGAGCCAAATATCAACAGGACAACGATTGACATTTCTTTTGAGAGCCAAATTTTTTAAACTTAAACTTCTTCTAACGCCACTTCTTCAAAATAGACTCGCCCAGGCCGTGGTATTTTGTGGAAGAGCCACACTCAAGGGGCCAAAGAGCTGCATGTGGCTCGCGAGCCGCAGTTTGCCGACCACTGTTATAGCAGAACTGATATGTGGATCTTGGAGTCAGAAAGACTTGAGTTTAAATGACAGGACAGCCATCTAGATATATCTTGATCGAGAACAAGCTCTTTCACCTTCCTGAGCAGGGACTCTGGGCATAGCTTTCCTGGGTGTTTAACTGCACTAACTCAGTTTCTTTGTTAACCCCCATGCCTATTTCTTTGATGTTATTTTCCAAGAGGGATTTGATAATCCTTTAGTTGCCTCAAATTTAGGGTGACCCTTCTTCAACTCATAGATATCGTTTTCTTTAAAAGAACAGTTCTGCTTTCTGTCCAACTGTCCTTTGTAGAATAATAGATTCCTAGAGAGACTGTAAGAGCTGGAGTGACTTAGAGATGATCAACCCCTCTGAGAGATGAGAAGACCAAGGCTTCATTAGGGTAATTAACTTCCCAAGATGATACAACCAGTTAATGATTGAGTATCGTGCCTTTTTCCTTTGTTATACTATGTCCTAATACAAGTAACCTTTTTCTCAGTATCAAAAGGATCATTTTTAATCCAACAATATATTTAATGCGAACTGGAGTTTTTTCATAAACTTTTATCTGAGTCGCTGGTAAACACATTTAGAAACTGATCCTACCTTACTTTGTAGCATTTCGTGGGCTCTTAAAATGGGAGGACAACCTACCCTGGCTGATGTGGCTCAGTGAGTTGAGATTCAACCCATGCACTAAAAGGTCACTGGTTCGAATCCTGGTCAGGGCACTGCCCCCACCCCCCATTTTTTTTTTTTTTTATGGGATAACTTAAAAGTGATAGGCCTTAACATCTCACACAACATGGGGATTTCCTTGGCAACATTCTGATTGGTAAACATCTAGTTTCCTTTATCAATTCCAGTGGCAAGGGGGCAGGATGAACTCTAAGTCATTCTGCTTCCTCTCGGCCCATTTTCACCCAGTGCTCTCTGCCCGAGCCAGCCTGTTCCCTCTTCCTTTTAGTTTGTCTTATGCCAAGGCTTAAATCCTTTATTCTTAGGCCAGAAACATTTTTCTTAAAAAAAAAAAAAAGAAGAAAAATCTTCTCAATGTCTCCTTAGCTTCCTCGATCGTGTTCTTTGAGCTTGTTTGTGCCATCAATTATTCAGGTCTTTTAAAAAGTGCAGCTTACTGCAGGGCTTGGAGAACTGCTTGGAAAAAGAACAAGCTCACCTGCTTTCTTCTCATTTGGGTGATTAGTCATTGTGTATTACTTCTTTTTAATGTCACAGCAACCTCCGGGACGAGACAGTGCAGGTAATGTAGCTACGTATGATGAAACCGAGGCTGAAAGAGGCTCTCTGATTCATAGGCAGCCACACAGCTGGTGAGAGAGAGGTTTCAGGTGGCTTGCTGATCCATATCGTACAAGCTCAGTTTTGTTTGTGACAACATCACTCCACATTAAAGCAAGGTCTTGTACCCATGGCTACGTTTATGGATGGCAGCACATTTGGGGGGTGGAGGTTGGGGGGCTTGGGATAGTTCTTTGTGCCTCTAAAATCAATCCTGTATTATATATAGTCTCTTCTGATAGCCACCACGCATTGCATGCTTTTTAATTTTTTCCATTTTGTCTCTTTTGAGTAGCTCATTTCCTTTCCCTCCCCCTGCCTTCATATCTGGCTTAGGTCTCTTAGGATGGAAGCACAGTGTTTCCCCCCAGACTGTGCACAGCTCCCTGAATTCATGACAGCCACTTGCCTTTGATTTCCACACTGGAATCTTGCCTGTGAAATGTGTCCAACTGTTTCTAGGTAACTTCTCAGCTTCAGACGGATTCCAATCATGTTGAAACAAAACAGACTTGGGAGACATACGCTTGGTTTTTAGATTTTGAGAACTGGCATTTTTCCAATAGGTTCTAGAATTAGAAATGAGTCGAGGAAGTGGTAGAGAAGAGTAGGCAGCTCTTGGCAGCTGGCACATTGGAGGGCCCTGAAGCGGGTGGGAGGAGAGCAGGTACATCACTCTACTCTCTGTCTCATCCTCAGCCTCACTGTTGACAAGTCAGGCATCCTGACATCGACCTGCTCCTCTCCCTGTACAGCCAGGAGACAGCGCATGGGAAGTGCCCCTGGTGAGCCAGAAACATGGGAGGCCCTCAACCAATGATGTGAGGCATGGAAAGTGCTGTAAAAACATCAAAGGTCTCATTATTATTGTTCTTTCTTGGGTGCTTGGAGTTCCACTCCTTAATTAGGGGCCACTCTCTTAACTTTTCAAAAGCAACATTCAACCACAAAGACTGCCTTTGATCTCTCTGAATAGGCCACAACCAGGCTTTTAAATACTAGAGTACAGTTATAATCTCCAACTAATCACAGTGCAAATGCTGACAGCTCGCTGCCTAGAAGTGGGTGAGGATCAACCAGTAAGTATCCTTACTCACCGGTTGCGTTTCTTCATGCCTGGATTAACAAGATAAGAAGTGTGGGAATGGCCCAGCTGGTGTGGCTCAGTGGTTGCAGGTCAACCCAGGAACCAAGAGATTGTAAGTTCAATTCCTGGTCAGGGCACACGTACGGGTTGCAGCTCGATCCCCAGTAGGGGATGTGTAGGAGGCAGCAGATGTTACCATTGATGTTTCTATCTATCTCTTCCTCTCTCTCTCTCTCTTTGAAATCATTCACATCTATATATATAAAAGCCTAAGCGATCGTTATGACCGAACGACCGGTCACTATGATGCGCACTGATGACCAGGGGGCAGACACTCAATGCAGGAGCTTCCCCCTGGTGGTCAGAAGCTGGGCTCATGGCTGGTGAGTGTAGCTTCAGTGGCAGGAAGCTACCAGAGCAGGGCTGGGATGAGAGGCCGTGGAGCTGCGCCCCGCGCCCGTCCCTGCTGGGGCTCCTCCCTGGCTGCCTGCCACTTCAGCTTTGGCACTGCTACATCCCCCGAGGGGTCCTGGTTTATGAGAGGGCGCAGGCCAAGCTGAGGGCCTCTAGTGTGTGTGTGTGTGTGTGTGTGTGTGTGTGTGTGTGTGTGGTGAGAATGAGCTCCGACTTTCTTTCCCCTTTGGGATAATCTTCCTGCAAAACTAGTCATTCCAGCTGTGGTGTCATACCTAGTCCCTGGGCGGGGAGGGGGAGGCAGAGAAGGAACAGGAGTCCTCAAAGTATTAAATGGAAGGAGCCTTGGAAACAGACAAATGGGTCAATTCAAGCCCACATTCGCCATTTTCTGGTATAAAATAAGAGGCAAGGTCTTTTCATCCTAAGTCCCATTTTCCCCATTTATGGAAGGGACACCATATTGCTTACTCACTGGGTAGCCATGAGATCAACACAGAGAGTAAATGCTAAATGAATGTCAGTTTTCTTTCTAGACTTTCAGTATATGCGCTGAGGTCTGCCTCATCAGGGTGTTTTTCTTCCAGAAACCTGCCCCAACCCAGTGCCAAACAGCGAGCATTTCCACTTCAGCGGTTTCACAGCCCGCCTAACGGCCAAAAGGCAGCACATACTCCTCATTACTATCCGCTCATTTATTCAGCCCACTGACACCCATCGAGGTCCTTAGCTCTGAGACGCAGGTCAACTGGAAATTGTTTTTCATGTTGCAATATTAACCACTCTCTTGTACTGCATGTAAGAGCTCCGTTAAATGAATGAGAGAGCTTCAGAGATGTTTTGTACTTTAGAAACTATATACAGCATTCAGATGCTTTGATGAGACATGTTTGAACGATTCATTTATGTATATGTTCATGTGTCTCAAAAGCTTGCAAAACTATTTTACTTGAATGCAATATATATGTGTACATATGTGATGTGGTAAGTCAGGACTCGGGAGGTGTCCTAGCTCCTTTTCCGTCATGAACTCACAGTGTGGTTCTTGGCAAGTAGCTTTAAAACATCATGTAACTGTTTTCAAAATCTACTAAAAAAATAATACCTGGTCCTAGTCCCCAGTTTTACTAAGGATATATGACCAAATCATAAGAAATAAGTACAAAACTGTGTGGTACACATATACACTAGAATATTACTAGGCCATAGAAGAGAGTGGAATCTTACCATTTGCAGCAGCATGAATAGGCCTAGAGGGTGTTATGCTCAGTGAAGCAAGTCAGAGAAATACCATATTATTTCACTGATATGTGGAATCCAAAGAACAAAATAATCAAAATTAAAACAGACTCACAGACACAGAGAACAAACTGATGGGTTGTCAGAGGGGAGGGTGTTTGGGGGATTGGATGAAAAATATAAAGAGATTAAGAACTACAAATTGGCAGTTAGAAAATAGTCACAGAGATATAAAGTACAGCATAGGGAATATAGTCAATAATCCTATGCAATAAAAAGGTAACATGCAAATCTACCGAATGGCAGAACGACCGGTCGCTATGACGCGCACTGACCACCAGGGGGCAGACGCTCAACGCAGGAGCTGTCCCCAGCCTGGCAGCCAACCTTTTGGTCCCTTCCCCTGGTTGGCAGGCTCCAATCGTCCTATGGGGAACGGGAAACCGGGGGTTGGTGGTGGCGGGGGGGGGGGGGGGGGGGGGGGAGCGGGGCCAGCTGCCAGCAGCTGGGGAAGATGGCCCTGATCGCAGGCCAGGCCTAGGGACCATCCAGTGCATGAATTTCATATACTGGGCCTCTAGTACTGTAATAACTACGTATGGTACCAGGTGCATACTGGAAATAGTGGGGGGAACACTTTGTAAAGTATATGATTGTCCAACCACTGTGCTGTACACCTGAAATGAATACATAATAATATTGCATGCAAATTTTAATTGAAAAATGCAATTTAAAGTTCTTTAAAAAGGAAATAAGTACAGAAGAGCATGAACATATGTAAAAAGAATCACATTTGTGATTATTTCCCCTGGCAGTGTGTTGTGAATTTTAAAAATCACAAATCACCAGGTTCCACCTCAGACATATTGCATACTCTTACCCTCACTTTCACTGTCCCCCAACCCACACTCACTGGAAATGGATAGAAATGATTCAGAAAGAGGTATAGTTGAAAGAGATCATCCGGAGTTGCACACACGAGGCATATTTTTGGATGGAAGCTGCTGGGCTGTTAGTGACTAGCAGGCAGGAAGCAGGGGTTGCATCTGAGCTACTTACCCCTCAGCCTGAGACGGTGCTTCAGTCACAGTTAGACCCTGAGCACGTGTGACAGGAAGGCATCCTGGCTGCGGGTAGGAGATGGGGTCAGGATATTAGGGTTTTAGTCTCAGCTCGTCCATAGCTGTGTGACCTTGGGCAAGTCGGTTTCTCTCTCTGATCTTCAGTTTACTGGTGATACAGAATTTTTGGACTGGAACCCAGATTCTTTGTCTGCCAGAGCTGAAGAATGAATCCACGGACAGAAGATGGTATAGCAAAGGTGGAGATTTATTGAAGAAAAATACAGACTCCCACGTGGGGAGAGGGAAAGAGTCCCACAGAAAGGACTCCCACATGGGGAGGGGGAAGAGTCCCACTGAGTCGTCCCTGTTTCCATGGTTTATAAAGGCTGCAGATCTTGGTGCCTTGATGTCCCCTCTGATTGGTCACTATTCCCTTGGACTGGTTACTATAGTAACTCCTGGGCTCAAAGGTCACATGAGACATGTGAGGTTCTCCCCTCTCCCCCTCCTTCCTTATTGTTTTCCTATTCCCTTTGGGCTTTCTTCTCCTTCTGGATGAAGGGCTTCCTTCCCTTTATTTTGTAAAGATAGACCTTTTACTGTTCCCTGCTCCCTCATTCTATGGAAATGTACCTATTGCAGCTCTTCAGCTCCCTTATTGTATGGAAATATACCATCTGCTGCTCTGCAGCCCTGTGTTACTCCCATGGTCCCCTTAATTTCTAAAGTTTCCTAAACCTGTCTTTTTCACCCCTAAAAATTCCTGTTTCACTGGCCTGCAAAAGAAGGTGATATGAGCCCTAGCCGGTTTGACTCCATGGATAGAGCATCGGCCTGCAGACCGAAGGGTCCCGAGTTCGATTCCTGTCAAGGGCATGTACCTCGGTTGCAGGCTCCTCCCTGGTTGGGGCACGTGCAGGAGGCGACCAGTAGATGGATTTCTCTCACGTTAGTGTTTCTCTCTGTCTTTCCCTCTCTCTTCCACTCTATCGAAAAGTCAATGGAAAAATATCATTGGGTGAGGATTAAAAAAAAAGAAGAAAGTGATATGATATGGTGGGCCTTAATATTTTCCCAAGTACAGATTCTTGGGAGACAGATTTGGGCTTGAATTCTGGCCTCGGCTTTTATTTCCAATCTCTTGCCAATTAAGTGGCACCTCGTCTGTTAATTCCCATCTGTTTTCTTCTCCAAATGACAATGTTCTGTGTGTCTTCCCAGCAACATTGACTTCTGGTCTACCTCCTGCCTGTTTTGCTTTTGATGAGCTGTACAGAGGGGTGACGAGTAAATATGTAATGAACGGAGGGACAGCCAAAGCTGTGATGGGCTACTCCGGCTTTAAAAGGCCTGGAAGATGCAAACTTCTTAAAACAGTGCCTGTGAGAAGATACTGGACTACTAACCACCCTGTCAAACTCAGTATAGCTTACAAAGGACTTTCAGGAACGGGATGTGATTTGACCTTCCCAGCTCCCTGAGAGTCAGCCAGGCATGGGTTGTTTTCCACTTTTCTCAGGGTGCCTCTGAGGCCCAGGGATTTTAAATGACCACGAATACCTACTCTACTGGCTTCTTGTTTATGGGCAAGGCCGACCATTATTAGTATCATGTCTATGGCGTCCTTCGCTGTTCAAAACACTTGTCATGTAATATCATGTCACCAGGAATAATACTTCAGAGTCGACTAACCTCTTAATTTTGTTTACAGCCCATTGCACAGTTGAAGAAACCCAGTGGCAGAGAAGGTAAATTGTTCGTCCAACTTCATGGAAACAGTAAGTAGTGGATTCAAGAATCCAATTCTCTGAACTCTTTTCTTTAATGCCTTGGAAATTGTATTCACAGTTTCTTTAATTATGTCTGTACCTCTAGAGATTCCTAAACTTTGCTGGGGGGATTATTTGATAGAATTGACAGAAATTAGGCAACAAGCAGAGGGGGTGCCCTATTTATACCAATTGCATTTTTCTTGGAAATATCAAGATATACAAAGAAAGATGATCTCGTCAATCAAAAGGATTCTTAAAATTAAGTTCCACTCATTGACAAAGAATAGTTCCCAAGCCGAGGTGTCACCAAATTAAGTCCTTAAATACAGGTGATTCCAGAGCCACCCATCAGTCTCACCCCGCAGAGTGTCAGATTACTTCAATCTGATGTTCTCACCTGCCCGTGAACTCTAGCTGTTGAAAAAGGTATTGTTCTGAATGGGTGATGGCTGCTATACTCCAACATGAGTTATAAAAAAGAAAGGAAACGTGCAAATTAGCTATCTCTGTGCCAGGTTCACCCACATTGCATTCCCCCTTGTCTCTCAGGGAGGTAGAGCCAGTTCATCTGAACATTTTCAGTTCTTGGTTTGTTGTTTTTCCTTCCAAACTTTCTCAAAATATGTTACTAATGAAGTTAAAGTTTCTCTATTAATTTGTTGTAGTCTTGCACCAAAATGCACTTATGATCTGTCATATGTATATTATACCTTATATGTCCATGTGCATTAATTTAACTGCTATATATCTTGTGATAAGAACACATTAAAGCACGCCTTTCTCTTTACACATGAGGAAAAGTGATAAGATCGTTGCTAATAGTATTAAGAAACTTGAGAAATTGACCCTGAATTCAGTTCTGCTAACGATAGGACTCATACAGGATTTTATATCTACCTACTTGCTATCTACTTTAAGATACCCTTTCTCTGGCTGCTTGTTATAATCATGGACTTAACTTCTAGCCATTTGAGAATTCTTAGGTGTGTAGCATTTACCCAAAATGCTCAGTGGCATAGACTAACTGTAGCTTTTTGTACAACTAACGGGTGCAATAAGAAAGACTCTTTAATGGGTTAGCAGCTCTGAAAGGAAAAATCATCTCGGCTGAACTGTGTTCCCTCACATTTGTGCATTTAAATCCAGGTTCCCCTTTACGAGTTTCTGCTCCTGCTCAGAGAATTCTTTCTGCTGCTCTTTGCGCTGCTTATCGATGTACTGTATGTGGTTGAGTCTCCAAATGAGAAACAATACAGAGAAAAATAAACATTTACATGCGATGATTTATTGTCAGAATGGCCATGGTGGTGAGTGGGGATTCACTCTAGTTTATGAATAATATATTTACACTATTACGTCTCCTGGTAAATGTATAAGATGGATGTTCAAAAGAGAGACCTTAAGTATGATGAATGGCTACCGCAGAAAGGTAGTCAATCTTTATCAGCCTCCGTTCGCAATGAGCTGGGATGCTTGCAGGAACGCCGTGAGCGCTTTCCAGTGCGCGCTTTCTGCTGTTTTCTTTCAATTCCTTTGGAAAAAGAAAGACCCCCGAGAGCTTTAGACCCTTTCGTAATAACCGGGGTGGGCCCAGCGGCAGTGGAGGCTGGGACTAATGAATACAGAAGGGGAGGCGAAAGCTACAATTCCGTTGGAACCCGGGCCTTTGAAGTGGCTGAAGGGTTGAAACGTCAGCACTTGAACGTGCAGGTATTCAGGCAGGCAGTGAGTTTCACCTACATTCCGGCTGGGCTTGGAGAGAACTGGATGCAGACAGAGCCAGGCGGCACCCATTTCCCACACAATGGCTTTTTGTGGCTAGCAGCAGTGTAGCATCTGGTTTCTTCATGTGGCTTATGTTTATTTTGTGCAGACTGTGACCCGAGCATTGCTACAGGCATTTCGATACATTAGATAACGAGGTGGACAAGTCCCTGCCTTAGAAAATGTACGTTTCTGGGCAAGAGACAGAGATAAATGACTAAGTAAGTACGTAGGAAGTCGGGAGATGAAAGGTCTAGGCTGACAAATAAAGCAGGGTCAGGGGAACGAGAAAGAGGGGTGGGTACAGGGAAGATGTGTTTTTTTCATTTCAATATTTGGGGAGCCCTCGTTGATAAAGGGATGTTTGCAGAGTCCAGGAAGGAACTGAAGGTGCAATTCCCGTGGTACCTGCGGGGAGCATCTCCAGTTTGCTGAGCATGGAGGGACCGCGAGGCACCTGGGGGTTGGGGGGTGGGGAACTTTGTCTCAAGGGCAGTGGGCAGTGACCTGGAAATGTGTCTCGTAGTTGGAGGGGGGGTTGCATATGTTCAATTTGTTTTACGGGAATTATTCTTCCCCATGTAAGTTGGTTTCAATGTGCACTTTGAAAATAATGATCACGCCCCATCGAGAAAAGCAGGGGCATTAAAAACCTGCAGGTTTATCATCGATCACCCTTTGGAATGACGTGGATGTAACATCCATCGGTGCTGGCTGTGTGCCAGGAGCTCGTCTAAGCCCTTCGTGTTGTGATTATCTAGTTTCATTCGCACAAGGAGGCGGTCAGTGTAGGCCTATTATTATTTTAATATAACAAATAAGTGAACTTCCCCAAATAAGAGTGTTAGAATCATATAGTCAGCACCTCAAGGACCCTTCGAGGCCACGCGAGGCCTTCCCATTAAGGGAGGAAGAAAACCGGGGGTCAGAGGGGGGATGGGCTCTGTCCTTGGTCACCAGCAAGAGAGCAGTGCCGCTGGGCCGGGGGTCTGGGCCCGAGGTCTGGGCCCTGGGGCTCCAGGTTCTGCACTGGCCTCGCAGCAGGAGTCCTTGTACCATTGGACCCGTGCCCCCAGGGGTCCTCCTGCCAATTATTCATAGATGAAGTATAGGGGTGCCCTTTTCTCTGTCATCTGAGAGGCCCAGCAAACCACGACTCTCACTGACGGGTAACATGTCACCATTCGTGATGAATCCATTTGGGTTAATCACTCCCTCCTGCCCCCCAGCCCCATTATGATCTCTTAAAATCAGAATGGGCCGAAATGGAGCGTATTGTAAGTGTTAACTACCTTTTCACGGGTGGGTTTGTCAGAGGTTTTCACACCACACCCCTCCCCGCCCCCTGGGAAGAAATGCTGGGCTGCAGTGGCACCAGGATTCCATGGGGTGAAAGGAAGGGGCTTCGAGGGCTGAGTGCAGAGGCCCACCAGATGGCCTTAGTTTTAAATTCGGAGCTGGCAGTAGAGTCCTTTTATTTTACCCATTTCAAGTCCTGCCACGCCCTCTGATGCCATGGCGAGCCCTGCACGGCGTGCAATGTGAGAAACACACGTCTTCCTCTGCTTCGGGGGCTTTCCTTCTGTCTGTCTGTCTGGCTGCGTCTGAGCCTGCTGTGTCCAGGAGTCCTTCCTGAACCTACCCCAGCCAGCTCTGAGCCCCGCTTCTTACTGTGATTTCCTCGCACGTGGGGCAGTTGCTGTAGCTCTCTGCACACCCTTTCATCTGTGTGTGCCGCCAAGGAAAGCCAGATGAGGTGACGGAACACCTGGACTCTGGGTTCAGGTCCCGTTTCAGTAACCTGCCAAGACCTGGGAGGATCTGTCAAATGTCCCCTCTCCCCGCCGCCCCCATATCTGAAATGCACGAGCCTGTGATTTTGATAGAGTGCAGTCATTCACAGTAGGAGCGCGAGCCCACCATTTCTCTTGGGATCTGTGTCGTCCCACTTCATTAGAGACAAGTGCTCTCTCATCGGAGGGTCCTCTAAGGGGGTCAGACGACTGTTTACTTTCTGCATGACCTTGGATGAGTCCTTTCAGCATGCTTAGCCTTGGTTTCCCCCCATATAAGATTACCTTATTGTGGGAGGATTCAATGAGATAAAATATAAAGGGACGGCAGAGCACACGTGATAGCTTTAAACTTGAGTTACAGCCACACCAAGGAGATGCTCGGCACTGTTACAGTGGAGGTTTTATCTGGTTGGATTTGACGTAATTGTAACTATCAGCCCACCCTCCATTGTCTGAAATGAGGGGTCCTTTTGTGGCAGAGATAGATTCTAACACATTTTAACTCAGTGGCCAGGCTGCTGCTGAGCCTGCAATCCAGCGTGTCCCAAAGACTCCATAATTAACTCAGGGTTCAGTAGAATCTCATTCATTCTTTGGAATAGTTAGCACAAGGACATGCATAACTAGACTTGCAGTTCCAACATAAAAAAAAATCAATGACTAAATATATCTGTATTTGTTGAAAAGGTATTTTCAATAAACCATGATGACATTTATTATGATGCCACCTTTAGAACTAAATACATTTGCAGATGGTAAGGGATCAGTCAGCTCAACTGCTGTGGAATTGCCCATTCAGATCTGCCCACTGCAATCCATTCAGGACCGATTCACAGCAAATTAGCTCAAGTGATTTCACATTACAACCTTTTACTAAAGACACTTTCCTGACGGGTCCTGTTTCTTGCTGGGTCTTCAGAGCCTTCTGTTGTTTTTGTTACTGAATGTCAGAAGAGCTTAGGACAGTTCACAGTAGCCCAATAAAATCTAATAAAATTGATTAAGGAATGCAAAGAAAATGAGCTTCAAGGCCAGAAAGTTAAAAGTTGAGTGTGCTGCCCTAACCGGTTTGGCTCAGTGGATAGAGCGTCGGCCTGCGGACTCAAGGGTACCAGGTTCGATTCCGGTCAAGGGCATGTACCTTGGTTGCGGGCACATCCCCAGTAGGAGGTGTGCAGGAGGCAGCTGATCGATGTTTCTCTCTCATCGATGTTTCTAACTCTCTATCCCTCTCCCTTCCTCTCTGTAAAAAAATCAATAAAATATATTTAAAAAAAGTTGAGTGTGCTTACGGTCAGATAGAAAACGCAATGAAGAGCATGGGGAGAGGCATATTCATTCTGCATGCATTAACCTGCATTTATTGACTGATTTCTGGTTTGTTAGAGGCCGGAATAGGGATAACACCTCGCCCTTGTCTTTGAACTAGTCCTCGTCTGGCTGGAGTGACAGGAATTAACCGTGTGCTGGGGGTGTATGTGAAGGATTCGAAACTCTAGTGGTATATTTGTTTTCTGTGGCTGCTATAATAAATGACCATGATCTTAGTGACTTAAAATCATGTGAATTTACTATCATGGAGGTCTGTAGGGCAGAAGTCCAACATGAGTCTCACTGAGCTAAAGTCGAGGCGCTGGCATTCTCATTGGAGCCACCTTCCTCGGCTCATGGCCTTTCTCCATCTCCAAAGCAGAGGTTGTGTCCTGCTCCCTCATGTCACTGTCACTCCTCTCCTGCCTCCCTCTTCACTTTTAAGAACCTGAATGAAGTTGCTAAAGCTGTACTGATAAAGTGCAAAGTCACAAACATAGTGGCTTAAGCAACAGCAATTTGTGTGTTACAGTTCTGGAGACTGGAAGCCAGAGATGAAGGTGTCGGCAGGGTGGACTCCTTCTGAGGTTGTGAGGGAGGATGTGTCCCAGGCCTCTCTCCTGGCTTCTGATGGATAATTGGCAATCTTTGACATTCATTGGCTTGTGGAAGCATCACTCCGACCTCTGCCTCCATCTTCACATGGTATTCTCCCTGGGTATGTTTGTTCACGTCCACATTTTCCCTTTTTAGGAGGGCACCAGTCACATTGGATTAGGGGGCCACCACACTCCAGTATGACCTTGTCTGAACTAATTATATCTGCAATCACCCTATTTCCAAATAAGGTCACAGTCAGAGCTACTTTGGGTTAGGATTTCAACACGTGATTTCTGAACGGGACAATTCAACCTGTAAGAGGACCCTGGGATTTATATAGGGACTAGAGGCCCAGTGTACAAAATTTGTGCACGGGTAGGGTCCCTAGACCTGGCTGGCAATCAGGGCTGATCTATGGGGCGACCAGTGGGGTGATCGGGGGGGCCCCCCCGCTGACACCTGCCTTGGCTGGCCTGGGGCCAGCTCCTGCATTGAGTGTCTGCCCCCTGGTGGTCAGTGCACGTCATAGTGACTAGTCGTTCTGCCGTTCGGTTGATTTGCATATTAGGCTTTTATTATATAGGATGATCCAAGTATCCAGGAGTATCTCCCTTCCTAAGACCTTTAATGCAGTCACATCTGCAAGGTAACAGGTACCGTATTCACAGATTCCGTGGATTAGAATGTGGAATTCCTTAGCGGGAGGGGGGCTGCTTCTCTGTCTACCACAGAAGGCTACTGGAGTCAGGTCTGATTGAAGACCTAAAGGATGAGGGGACCTTCATGAAACGGAGGTAGTTTTTGGTGGGGGACACTACCGGCAGAGGGAGCTGTATCCCCAGGACCTTGTGGACAACAGTAGCGCATCCAGGAAACAACAGAGGCCCGCAGGCTGGAAACCTTTCGTTCTCAGGCTTCACTCTGCTCACTGTACCCTGGCAAACTCTCCTCTCCATCTTGAGGCGTCGCCTCCTGATTTCTATGGCACCGCCACCCGCTGATTTTCTTTCAGCCTGCATTACTCTTTCTTCTCCCTCCTCCGGAGCTGGCGAATCACTGCTACTGGCCACATTGTGCTGTGTCTCCCTTTGTAGATAAAGTGTTCTTGGCACATAGACACACCCAGTGGTTTCTATATTGTCAATGGCCACTCTCAGGAGACAGTGGCAGAATTGAGTAGCAACAGGTGAGGCGGAGTGGCCTTCAGAGTAAAAATATCTATTGTCAGGCCTTTTATAAAAATAAAAAATCTTCCCAACCTATGGTCTAGTTGGCCGGATTCTCCTCCTCCTGACTTTAGAGGGCCCCAGAATTCAATCTTTTATTCATCTTCTCTTTCTATCCACATTAATCTTAGCCAGTCTCCTGTCTTTAGCTACGACCTCCTGGCTGATGCCACTCACATTGATCTGACCCATTCTGACCCCTTCCCTGTGAGTCCCACATACAAATATCAAACAGCCTTCTCAGCATCTCCACTTGGATAAATAATAGGAACCCCAAATTTCATGTTTCCTTAAAAGAACTCTTGGACTCCCCCAAACACGCGAACCTGCTTCTCACTAGTCAGTGCCGTCATCCTTTGCTCCGTCGTTCAGGGCGAATAGATAACAGAAAGTCCTGATTCTCCCCTTCCCTTTACCCCCACATCCAATCCATCAGCAAGCCCGTGAGCACCGCTTCTGAAATGCCCCAAATCTGAACCCTTCTCGCTCCCTTATTGCGTCCACAGCTGGCATCCCCGTGCTCATCAGCACCTCTCACCTGTAATCACAGAATGACACCTGCTGTTCTTTGCTTCTGCCCTGCCCACCCATTCCTGACAGTAAATCACCAATCAGCAGCCTAGTACTTATTTTTAAGTAAATCTTACATTTCTTCCTACTATGGCCTCAAATTTAGATAAAAAGCTATTCATATTCCTTATTTCGATACACATTGCAAAAGTTCTTTCTAGAAAATTTGCTTCATTTGAACATTTGTAAGTCCCAAGGGTGGGAAGGTTATGTAATCGTAACTTCAGCAATGTTGTGGATTGCCAATCTTTAATTGTTATGAATCTTATTGGGGAATATATCTCACTTTTGTTTAATTTGCATTGGTTTGATAATTGATACATTGAGCATCCTTGTATACGGTTATTGCTCATTTATATTCCTATTGGAGAGAAACTTTATGCTCATGTGTTTGCCCTCTTTTCTTTGGAAGTTTTCAATTCTCTTTCTTTCTCTTGAGTCAGGTTGATTGAAGTATAATTATTTTAATAGCTTCATTGATGTACTAAAGGCCCGATGCACGAAATTTGTGCAAGAGTAGGCCTTCCTTCCTCCAGGTGCCAGCACTGGCTTCCCTCTGGCACCCAGGACCCGGGCTGGCTTCCCTCAGCCACCCACAGGTACCCGGGACCCGGCTTCACTCTGGCCACCTGCAGGCACCCGGGACAGCCCCAGCTTCGTCCGGAAGGACGTCCGGAATGATGTCTGGTCTAATTAGCATATTACCCTTTTATTATTATAGACAATTCACATACCATAGATCTCAACTACTTAAAATGTGCAGTTGGATAAATTTTAGTACATTCCCAGGTTAATTCAGTCATTCCCACCATCTAATTTTAGCCCATTTTCATCATCCCAAAAAGAACCTCTGTACCCATTAGCAATCACTCCTTATTATCTCTCTACCCCAGTCCCTCACAAGCATTAATCTGCTTTCTGATTCTAAAAACTTGACAACTATGAATATTTCCTATGAATAGAATCATACACTATGTGGTCTTTAGTGATTGACTGCTTTAACTTAGCATAATGTTTAGGTTTACCCATGTTGTAGCATGAGTACTTCATTCTTTCCTATTGTGCGATCATATTCCATTTTAAGAATATGCCATTTTTTACCTATTCATTTATCAGTTGATGGAATTTCCATTGTTCCTACTTTTGGCTAGTATGGATAAACACTGCTAAAGACATTCACATACACGATTCAACAATCCCACTTCTGACTATAGACCCAGAAGAATTAAAAACAGGTCCCGAGGTGCTCTCCCTCCCAGGAGCATGCCCACGCCTTTCCCTTTTCCTCCCCCTTTGCCCTCCCTCTTCTCCCTCCTCTCCTCCCCCAGACACGTTAAAAAAACACAAAATAAAACAAATAAAACAGGGACCCGAAGAGAGATTTGTACAGTATATTCCTAGTGACTTTACTCACAATAGCTAAATGTGGAAGCATCCCAGGTGCCCACGGGAGGATGGATGCCTAAGCCACATATGCTCTACACATACAATGGAGTATTATTCAGCCTTAGAAAGGAGGGTGATTCTGACACATGCTACAACATGAATAAACCTTGAGGACATGATGCTAAATGAAATAAATTCATGACAAGAAGACAAATACATTGTGATCCCACTTATCTATAATAATGAAAGCATAACTAATTAGACTGGATGTCCTTCTGGACGAAGCCAGGGCTGCGAGAGAAGCCTGGGTCCCGGGTGCCAGAGGAAAGCCGGTGCTGGCAGGCAGGGGAAGGAAGGCCTACTCTTGCACGAATTTCATGCATCGGGCCTCTAGTATGATATATAATGGAATAAAATAATTACTCTTTCTAACTCCACCTTGCTTGATGGAGCCTGCCCAGTTACTGTAACATGCCCCTGAGCCTGTGTCTTAGTCCTGCAGATAGACATGCTAATCATTAGTGAGATCTAAGCTGGAGCCTAGGAATGGCTGAAATGACCTCCTGGCCCAAAGCTTCCTCCCCAAGGAGATAAGGAAGGCATGTACAACATTTACAATGGTTTCTGGAAAGATTTACAGGAACTGCTTGACTGAAACCACAGGGACTGGGGTTGGTTGACCCAAAGGAAAGAAGTTTCACACCCCCCACGCCCCCTTCAACACTAGTTGATCTCCAGATGCCTGTGGTCATCATCACCGCCTGACTTCAAACCCCTCCAGTTCCCCCTTCCCCTGGCATAAACAACTCACACCTGAATTCTCTACTTTCTCAAGATGGTTCTTAGGGCTCTGGTCCACCATTTTCTGGGCTTGCTGGCTTTCAGAATATAGTTGCTTTCCTTGCCCAGCTTCTTGTTTCTTGACCTTGGCAGTGAGTAGTTGGAGCTTTAACTCATTTACACTTAGGGTTGTCAGAATCCTGGAGACAGAAAGTAGAATGGTGGTTTCTAGGGGTTGGGGACAGAGGGAAATGGGGAGATTATTACATAGGTATAGTTTTGGTTGTACAAGATCAGAAAGAATTTTGAAGATGAATAGTGGTTATGTTGTATAACATTTTATACCACTGAACTGTACCCTTAAAAATGGTTAACAGGGTAAATTTTATGTTAATGTGTATTTTACCTCAATAAAATAATTAGAAAATAATTCATGCACATGTTTTTTTGTGTACACATGGATTTCTAGTTCTTTTGGGCATATAGCCAGGAGTGGAATTGCTGAGTCACATGGAAACTCTGTTTTTAACATTTTGAGGAATTGCCAAACCATTTATCAAAGTAGCAGTTATATCTTTTCATATTCTTACCCGCAGTGTATGAAGGTTATAATCTCCACAGCTTCATCGACATGTTATCTTCTCTTCTTTTGAACGTAGGCATCCTCATGGAGATGGAGAACTGTCTCATTGTGGTTTTGATTTGCTTTTGTTTCTCTAATGTCTAATGATGGTAATTATCTTATTATGTGCCTATTAACCGTTTGTGTTTCTGGGAAAAATGTCTAGTCATATACTTTGTTAATTGGGTTTTAATATTATTGAGTTGTAAGCACTCTTTATATATTCATGATACAGTCCATTATCACACAAATGATTTGCAAATAATTTTTTAATTGTGTGGATGTGTCTGTACTTTCTGGATGGTATTATTTGTAGCACAGTTTTTAATTTTGACAAAATGTATTTTATAAACAGAATCATGCCATCTGGCAGGTATAAAAGTTGAATGCAGGACAAGTCAACTTTTTTAGTGCACAGTTCTGTAAATTTTGACAAATACATATTGTCCTATATTCCCAGCCTAATCAAGACATAGAGCAATTCCATCAACCCAACAAAATCCCTTGCACTACTATTTTCTGTCCGTAAATTTTTGATTTTCTAAGAATATCATGTAAATGAAATCATAGACAATACAATATCAGATATGTCTCTGGTTTTAGTGAATGGAATTCTATCAAGTAGTTCTTTATATTTGAGCCTGCCCATGTTATGATCCACCCCCCCCCCCATTTTTTTAACCTGTGCTCATGGTTTTATTTTTAAGATTCCTCTGTCACTTGCTTTTAGGTGTGACATTTTTATTCTACATATATAACACATCTAACTCTTAGCATTCCTGACTTGAGTCAAGTTATAGGAGAAAACCTTTTTGAAATGAAACTTTGCATAGAAACTCAGTATGTAAACACATAAAAGCAGACTTTTGCTTTGGGATTCTGAATACCAGGCCTGCCCATGGCTCCCTTCAGAGCAGAGTCTGAGCAGTATTGGCCTCGTCCATGAGTTATTCTGAGTTGATTTATCTACAAGGAACAGCATTAAGATCCTGCTCTTCAGGATCGGTCTCAGAAGTAAGAAGAGGGAGAAACTTAAGAAACAATGATCCTAATGACAGGGTTCTGACCTGGGCAATGGTTTTCCTACTCTGTTCCTAGCTGCCCTGAGCTCCCAAGAGGAAGTTCGAATACTCAGGGATAAGGACAACTGTCTTTGCGCAATGGAAGGGATGCTGTGTGGAAGTTGATAAGAATAGTTCCAAATCGTTCCAGGATATAGATCTAGAATGAGAGTGGTGAAACAAATCAGAGGAGAGAACATTCTAAAAACAAGGTCAATAGTGGAATAAACTGCCATTGCAAAGGTTTGAAGTTGGTAGATTTTCTTGCCCTGTATGAAAAATTGTAGTAAATAACACAAGGTCCAGCCCAGCACTGAATTGTGTCTGGCTGCTGCATGCACATTGCTCTTCTGTGGCAGAGCGGGACTGGCCAGCATTAAGCTTCTTCTTCACCACTTCTCACTGTCTGTGCTAGAGCCAGGAAGGGAGCAGCGGAGTGGCCCATGATGGGGACCCCTAAAGTACATTTGTCTTTAAACCAAGTTCTAAATACCAACCTTATAAATATTAATAAACACCAAACTCAGTTTCTAATGTGCTGTGTTTATTAAAAGAGCATACATTTGCTGGCCAGCATGGCTCAGTGGTTGAGCATCAACCTGTGAACCAGGAGATCACAGTTCGGTTCGATTCCCGGTCAGGTCATGGGTATGTGCTCCGGTTGGGGGCTTGATCCCCTGTGTGGGGCTTGTAGGAGGCAGCCGGTCCATGATTCTCTCTCATCGTTGATGTTTCTGTCTCTCTATCCTTCTCCCCTCCTCTCTGGAATCAATACAAATATATTAAAAAAAAAATAAGACAGCATACATTTGCTTAATTTCAGCCCCCTTTTATATGTCATGAGAAATCTTGGCAAAAGAACAAAGAGGAGCTTGTAGGTATTGTGGTGTGTGTGTGTGTGTGTGTGTGTGTGTGTGTGTGTGTGTGTGTGTGTGTGTGTGTTCATGTGTTCTTTCAACATCTGCAGAGGCAAAGTGGGCCTTTTGGTGATATTTCCCCTGTGTGTCTGCCTTTCCACAAACGTTCCCCTTCTTGACCCAGCCTGCGACCACAGAGCTGCCTGGCTCTCCTGATGACCACCATGGGATGGCACCCCCTTGTCCTCTGTGCTCCGAGCATCCTCGTGAGTTCCCATGTGCCCATTGCCTGCCTGTCAACAAAGGGCTGCTGCTCCAACTCGTTTCTCTAATAAGGCTGCACGTAGCAATGCGTTTTGGGAAGGAATTTGGGGACTAACTCAAAATAGCACATGTTCCAAACCTCGAGTGAAATTCAATCTGATTTTATTGAACTGGCCACTCTACATTTATTTTATTTTTTTTCCCTTTTTATTGAATGGGATTTTGTTATTTTATTGTGTTTCTCCCCTAAGGCTTACCACCTGGATTGTTTTAATGTGGTAGAATTTTGTTGTTTTTGTAAAGAAGTGTGATGTGGTTGATCAGCTGATATGATTGTGGTGGTTTCTGTGGGTCAGGAGTGCAGGCAAGGCTTAGCCCAATCCTTGGCTCTGGTTTTCACAAGGCCGCCGCAATCAAGGTGTTGGTCAGGCTATGTTCTCATCTGAAGGATCAACTGGGGAAGTATCTTTTTCCAGGTTCATTCAGATGATGGGCAAAATTAATTTCCTTGTGGATGCATGAGTGAGGGCCTGAGCTTTTTACTGGGCAAAGGAGGCCACCTTAGACCTTAGGGAGGCCTGTGATTCCTTCCATATGGGCTTCCTGAACCTTACCACTCTCATCAAAAAGCCAAGAAAATTAGACTCCCACCTTAAGGATGGCCCAGTCCCTTTACCTAAGTCAGGCTGGCCCAGGAAATACTCACTATTCATTCATTGAAAGTCAACCCATTAGGGGGCCTTAATTACATGTTCAGAATCCATCACCTTTGCCATATGCTGTTGGCTGGAAGCAAATCATAGGTCTCTCCCACATCCAAGGGAAAATTTTATACTCCTGTGAACATTAAGGGGGGGGGGTGACGATCTTTGGGGGGGATCACCTTAGGATCCATCCACTACAATTTTAACTAAATTCACATTGCTCAAGGGGAGGGTTGTAAGTCGAAATAGTTGAGATATAAGGAGTCAAAGGGGGGTATTATAGAAAAAGTTCCAAAAAGGAGACTGCTAAATTGAAAGAATCGGACCGAAGAGCGAGAACGGAAATCTGCAGTCAAAAATTACTGGTGGAGAAGGAGCGCATTCAAGTCATCAGTGAGCATCCAGCGAGCTCACCTGATGAGCAAAAGTGCAAAAAGCTACAGCTGCTCTTTTTGCTGCTCTTGACCCTCATTCTGTCGGCGTACTGTCTACTTTTAAAGGTGCAATTGTATCAAGCACCGTCTCAGTCATTTGAACACATTTTGTCATTTCATTGTGTTTCTGTGAGGCTAAAATGAGAGACTCCAGTTCTCTGTAAAATGAAAAGCTCTGAAAAATGACAAAGGTGAGCTGCTCCTATTGGCATTGGCATTAGGAGGCTTTCTTAGCCTTCTCCTGGGCTGCTCTTGTCTTTTGCTCCAGACTGTCACCTGTGATTCTCTGCTCAATGCCATCATCTCACAGGAGGCTGTGTGGAGCCTGTGTCTGTATCCTCACTCCCAGGGGATTGCCTGCAGGACAGGGATGGAGTATGTCCATTGGGGGCCTAGCGAGTGTGAGCCGACACTCCAGGTAGGGGTGTGTTCAGTTGTAGGGAAGTTCTGACTTGTACACCTGGACTGGTAAGTGTCCAAGTGCATCTTGTTCAGGGGAGGGCCCCACCCCACCAGGGCCCTGCAGGGACTGAAGATGTACAAGTGGCACTTAGGTATTGCTTCATGATGCTTTGGATCAGGGGTCCTCAAACTTTTTAAACAGGGGGCCAGTTCACTGTCCCTCAGACCGTTGGAGGGCCGGACTATAGTTTAAAAAAAAAAAACTATGAACAAATTCCTATGCGCACTGCGGGCCCGGGACGAGTCGGCTGCTAAGCAGGACAGGCAGCGGCACCCGGCGGGCCGGATACATGTCCTCAGCGGGCCGCATGTGGCCCGCGGGCCGTAGTTTGAGGACGCCTGCTTTGGATGATAGGCGGGCCCTGTGGTAGGGAAGCATGTGAGGGTTAGCCAAAGGATGTAGGAGAAAGTATGTAAGAAAAGCAGAATTTGGTGGTCGAAAAACCTTCCTGGGGTAAGGTGGTCAGTCCCAGGGATACTGACATAGGTGCTATGGTATTAGAGACCTAAAAAAAATACAGCCAACATTCTGCGTATTTACTATGAATCAGGCATTGTTCAAAATGTTTTTAAAAAATTAATTCATTTATTCCTCATAACAGTTTAATGAATTGCATTTCAGTCTCATCTTACAGACGACATAGCTAAGCCATTGAGTGGTGGGTAGGTTGGCCAGGACCAGACAGGTGTAACGCTGTCTCCACACTTGAACAATGCATTGCATGTCTGCTCAGCCCACAGTCTTAACTTCTCTGTCTACCACCTCCTCCGTGAGTGATGGCATAACCTGACAGCCGAGTGGGCAGAGGTAGGCAGGTGACTGGCATCCAGCAGATCAGGCCACCTGGAGACTCCCTGGGTGGCTAGATTCAGGAAAGAGCCCTGATCGCTGGGACGACTGGACAGTTCAGTGTAGGGTCATTTTTCTGAACTGGAGGCTCAGAATCAGGGCGACAAGTTACCAGGAGCAGAGCATGGGGTGCATTACAGGCTGACTTGAAACTGGGCTGTGGACTCTTGTGTTGGGGTTACTTCACTGGATCCTAAACTGAGGGGTGGGGCTGAGCCCGTGGGAGCATTCTAGCCATGAGTCCCGAAGGGCAGCCTGCCAAGCTGTTAAGTAAGTAAAGGAATTACTTAACAAGCACTTACCTGCCTGGTGTTAGCACATGTTCAGGCTGCGAGCAACTCACAGGGGGCAAGGTCATTCCTGCCGTGGGATTGTTCCCCACTGACAGGCACCGTTTGCTGTTTTGTCTACATATGGGCCAGCACCACACCTAATATTGCCTCTGTTTTAATCACAAGAGTAGAAAGGATTCATACTATTATTTTCTGAGACAAACTTTTCCATGGCAATTTTAATAAAACCCAAATGGAAATTCAATTTACTAAAAGCACATCCCTTTTTCATTTCCTCATTTTCTACTTAATTGGAACATTAACACGAGCCTGAGAGTAGAAAAAAATTAGGTTAGCAACTTGAAAACAAGTCTCTTAAATGCCAGTGAAATATTGCGAGGGGCTGCATGTCATGTGCGTGTCATCCTTGGCCCCTGGGGGTGGATTCTGGCAGGTCAGGGTCCCTCTGGGAACCCACCCAGAACTATGGGAGCCAAGCTTCCCTGCTGGTGAGAATCGAAGTCCAGAGCATGCAGATCCTTTGAAAGGCAGGTATTCTCACTCAGATGAAATTTCTACACAATATGGAGCTAGACTACACATCCTGTCCTCACAGGCCTTCAATGTGCATCTACATCGAGCTAGGTCTAAACTCCTTATGCTTTTATTTCATGCTACTGGGAAGTCAAAACAAACGCCAAATAAACTAAAGCCAAACACATTACAAAAGCAAAAATAAGATTGTCAAGAGTAATGCATTTTGCTAAAACTAAGTAGTCGCTTGCACTGGGACTGTGGCATGGACTCATTTCACATGCCTTTCTTACTTTGTTGGGGGAAGTCAAGTTTTGACCATTGTCGCACTGCCTCAGCACCTTCCGCCCTGCCCTTCGAAATGATGTCATTTGCAGTTCATGTGGCAGGAATTCATCACTTGCTATTGAATCTGCTTTGTTCTTCTCTCATTAACCCGGGACAATTAAAGTAGCACTGTGTGACTCGTGACAAGTCATTTGTAAATATGCTCACAAAGTTGGATACTGGAGCTTGTGAAAGGATTTGGAAATAAAGCAGTCATACAGAGCTCAGAGCTCAAGGGAGAGAGAGAGAGAGAGAGAGAGAGAGAGAGAGAGAGAGAGAGAGAGAGAGAGAGAGAGAGAGAGAGGTGGGGGGGGAAGAGAGAGAGAGAGAGAGAGAGAAAGAGAAAGTATCCTATCTTAGAAGGGTCTCTGCCTCAGTAGTGAGTACTTGGATGGATGGGAGGATGGAGCCAGAGAAAGGGGCCGCCTTTGGGCCCGAAAGCCCAAAGCAGAGTGGACAAAGTACATGAAACTTCAAGCATCAATTCACGTGATGATCAGGGGCAATGTTCCACACAGAACCCAAGTGCCAAAAGACAGCAGTAGAATATACTAGTAGGTGGGGGCTGGATGTTGTGAATTGTGTCCTCTTTCCCACAGGCCCAGTGGCGGCTGGGGACCTGGATCCAATGCCCGGGGAGAGGAATTCTGAGTGACTGAAGGGCATCTGGGCCCAGTCAAGCAGCACAAGGACCAGAACAGAACTCTTAGTCAGGAAAAACCAGGGTGGTGCTCAAGCATTCCTGATGCACGGGGCGGGTGGGGAGGGGGCGGGTAGTGGGAAGGCTTTCCCTGCCTGAAGCTACCAGATTTGTTACAGAAAGAGGGGAAAGAGAGTAGGCTCTACAGAGAGCCAAAGAAAGAATACAAGAAAGTGAAGGCAGGAGGGAGAGGAAGACATGTCAGGAAGAGGAGAGAGCAGAAAGAATAGACCTTAGAAATTAAAATACTCCGCCCTGACTGGTTTGGCTCAGTGGATAGAGCGTCTGCCTGCAGACTGAAAGGTCCCGGGATCGATTCCAGTCAAGGGCATGTACCTTGGTTGCGGGCACATCTCCTGTGGGAGGTGTGCAGGAGGCAGCTTATCGATGTTTCTTTCCCATCGATGTTTCTAACTCTCTATCTCTCTCCCTTTCTCTCTGTAAAAAATCAATAAAATATATTTAAAAAAAAAAGAAATTAAAATACTCCTGGAGCAGATAGGACACGATTTGGAGACTCCCATGTTCTGTGGGGCTCTCAGTTCCCACTGCAGGAGTGAGCCTGGTGCAGTGGCGGTACGTGGAACTTGTCACGGAAGATGGAAGCCTTGCCTTGCTCAGCCACTTACTACATGGATACCATTGAGTGAATCACCTTCTCTCTCTGTGTATCAGCTTTCTCTTCTGGAAAATTCAAATAAAAACATTGCGTTCACAGGCTTCCTGGGAACACCAAGAAGTAATATATATGCAAGTGTTTGGTAAACCATGTTGTTACTCGCAGTGCCATTATTATGCCCCTTGAAGGTCTCCCATCTATGGATGCTTTCCTTCAGTGTATTTCTTTCTAATGCATCGTTACTAAGAGTGGTTGAGAATGGACAGCCGAGAAGTGGCAGAGTTCCTCACAAATTTGTGGCTGGTACTGATTAAATACCAACAGGAGTGTGACCTTCACCCTGCCCTGTCCCAAACCTTCCTGTCGGGGATGATCAGGAGTGAGATATGCCATTTAGAAGACAGTCTCAAATCCTTGGTTTTCTTCATCAAGGAAGCTTTCATGAGGAATGGAAATACCCAACTTCTATGGAGCAGTCTTAAATCGGGGGTATTATAACCCACGAAGCGAATTGAATTATTTTAAGATTGAGGATTATTTTTCTATTGGCATGTTATGAAAGTATGCTATTGATCTCAGCTTTTAGATTAGGAAAGTAGCTATTGTGTTTTCTACAGAACTTTCAATTTCATGCTAAAATTCTTTTAGAGAACACGGGTTTCCAGATGGTAAGATTGTGATAATAATTAGAATTAGACCAGAATTTAATTTTGATGTTATTCATGTAGAGGGTTATTTTAGCTTCTGAATAATTTAAACCAATTTTTGGTTTACTGTATTCAATAAAGAAAACCAACTGAGTTTAGATTTCTTTTATTTCTCTTTGTTAGTCTCTATGTGTTTTGTTTTTTATTTAAGCCAGTGGATTGTGTATTCTTAGATGCATTTGATACAAAATGCCTATCTTACATGGAAATGAAGGCTTACAAAAGCTATGTAATTTCAGCTAGATGATATCAGACCTGGATTTGAAATTGTCCTAAATTCTGTTTACTTTCTTCCCCCCCCACCCTGTTATATTGTCTATCAGCTATTGCTTCATGGCCCAAGGAGAATCACTTCCTTTATCCTACCTCATTTTTTTCTCATCCATAACAAACTAAATTTGAATTAGTTAATGGTCAGTCCTATTCAGGTCTAACATTTTTCATGTGAGCTCCAAATTACCAATCTAAAATCTTCTTGTATGAAATATTCATACACAGCGACTTAGTGTAAATATCTTGGGTATCTCTTATCTTTTGTGGTTTCTAAAACAGACCACAATGTAAAGTTACTTTCTGCCAGGGTAAGTAATGGCTTCTGTGGTCATATGAAAGCATAATCTGCCATTTTATTTTGTTTATTTAATAATGACTCAAATACTTACATACATTTACATCTATATTTATATATATATATATAGTATGTCAATACATATGTATTTTTATAGATGTAGGCAAAAGCCTCATGAAATTTTAGATTAATTAATTCATTTTAAAGCTAAGTTGCATTATTTAGGGTAGATATTTAATCATTTCAATATAGAGTGTCCTAAAAATTTATATACATATACTTTGAAAAATGATAAAGGTGGTGTTTATTAAAATACATTTCATTTTCAAAATTGAGCTATCATCTGTTAAAGTGTGTATATATTTTGGGGGAACACCCTATATATAAGGATGGTGCAATTCTGAATATACTGCAGAAGTCCAAGAAACTTGGAAACATAATTCAAACTCATTCACTTTGCAGGCTTCCTTACTTCTACCAGCTATCTCTGATTCTTGGAAGCCTGTGATTCCATGAAGTGGACGGCAACTCAATGGGAAATTCTTGCCGTGTCTCATTGTATCTCTTCCACCACATGTTACCTTGAATCCCAATACCTGCATTTCATCGAAGCAATCAGCCATGCCCTTATATATTCATTGTGGCTTAATGTTCACAAGGAATGGCTGATCACTCAGCGAGAACATACAATCTTCTGAATCCTGGGGGTTTCTCAGAACTCTTTTAATTCTCAAAAGTCCTTAATTTGAAGGGACAGTTAGCTAATGCTCTAAACCAGTTCCCATGACCTCGCCATCTGCTTGCATTAAAAACAAGGTAAATCCCTCACTTTGCTTCTACTTTTCCAAGTGGCAAGTCGACATGATGTCTGTCTCCATCATCCAGAAGACACATGATTCTTGCTTGACCATCCTCCACCCCCTCCTTCAGGACCCATCAGGCCCCTGTGCGGACTGATGGAGGGGACGAGGAGCACACTGCATGTCAGCGCGGATTTGCATTTCTCCTGCTGCATGTGTTTGACCGATAGCAAGTGAACTCAGACTTGAACTAAACACTCTTTCTTGGCGGTGTGTGGATCCATCTTATTATTACGATAAATAATTTTTGGAAAATATCTGGCATGTCATTCTGTCCTCAGAGCTGGTGTGCCCAAGAATCAATGGTGTTCTTGTTAGCTTAATTATCTGTCTCTCCTAGGAGGCTGATCCCTCCGAGGACAGCGCTTTGCCACATTCATCTTTATTTTCTGCAGTTCCTAGTCGAGTATCTGGGATGGACTGCCTTACTGACTGACTGACGGATCTGGTTGGATGAGACCCAGTAAGAGATATCCCCTAGCCCCATTATACACGAGGGAGGCCCAGCGTTTTGACCAAGGACTCTAAACTAGCAAACTGCCCCAGTGGAATTACCTCTCTCCTGGTTATTTATACTACACCCTTTACTTATACTATACAATCCATAAAAGAGAAGGATATGTGGGAGGATATGAAATTGCAACTGGGGCTTCACACATTGGTAAAATTGATAAAACTTCCATCGGTATAGAGAAGATGGGAGAAAATCCCAGACAATGGAAACTGAGGCGGGGTCAGGGGAGGGATGGAACTTGGACTTGGTACATGTCGGGGGGAATGATGCATTTTGCTGAATCAGAGTTAGAGCCCATGCTGGGAGAGAGTGGATGGCTCTGATTTTGGAGGGTCTCAACAATTAGCTAGCGGCATCTAAAATATGCATAGGACAGCTGTAACTATAACCCTTTGCAATCATCTTTCACATTGTATTGTACTCACTGATACTTAAAGTGCTCTTGTAGATATTACAGGTTTTTTTAATCACCTAAGAGGTAGGAAATGCTAGATAGTTTTGCCAATCTGAAGACCGAGGCTCAATTTGCTGTCCACACAATCCTGCAGGGTACCTCTCCGTTACTTGCCTGGAGATTTACTTGCTTGTAGAAGGAACCAGAATCTTCTGGAGCAGGTTGTATAATTCTAAATGTTTATCCTCCAAATGTTACATACTTTTTCATGATGTTCCTGGCAGGGAAAAAGAATATCTACAATGAGGAATAAAAATTCAGACAGTATAGTGTTGTGTTTGCATTGACCTTCTAATCCCAAAGCTCACTGTTAAACCAGGCTTTGTCTGTTATGACTCACTAGTAATCTCTGGCTGGATTTTGAGATCTGTGTCCTTTTGTGCGTCAGGTCGGGTTTTGCTGGTCTCACTGCCATTCATGCTAATTTGGCCAGCTGGGCGCTCATTGAATATGGTGGCTCCGCCCAGGTTACAGTGAACTTCAGACCTAATCCCTGCACTCAAGAAACTGGCGTTTTATGAGAGGAGGAAGCATCAGAGTGTAACTTCTGGTAAAAGGGAATATGTTCCTCAAACTACTGGTCTCAGACAGAGAACTGGTAAATAGTATGAGAGTTTGTTACTTTAGGTTTTCTCTCTCTCTGTGTGTGTGTGTGTGTGTGTGTGTGTGTGTGTGTATGTATATAGTGTGTGTATAGTGTGTTTTAATATGTTTCTTTGAATCCAGAATTAAAATACCCACATATACACCACACAAATGCATGTTTCAAAACATAGAGTAGCTCTGCAGAACATTCTTGAACTCAATGAAATTTACTCTTGTCACAGGGAAAAAATGTTTGCCTTGACAACTAATACACACAACCACACACACACACAGATACACAACACACCCATATGGGCTATAGCAATACTCACCTAAGTAATTAAAAATATTGAAATGTTTAGAAACTATCAACGGGGTAGATAATAGAACTTTAAATTAAAAAAAAAAAAAAAAGAAACTCTATGGCATGGCTTAGTGGTTGAGTGTCGACCTCTGAACCAGGAGGTCACAGTTCAATTTCAGGCAGGGCACATGTCCAGGTTGCCAGCTCAATCCCCAGTGTGGGGCATGCAGGAGGCAGCCAATCAATGTTTCTCTCTTATCATTGATGTTTCCATCTCTCTCTCCCTTCCTCTCTGAAATCAATAAAAATGTATTAAAAGAATAAAGGAAATAAACTCTTAGGAAAGTCAGAGGAATAACCAAATACTTTTCTAATTGGGATCCCAAAAACAACTAAAATAATTGAAATGGACATTTGCTTGGCCTGACTTGAGTTTGTTTGGGAGGAGTAATATTATACGCAATTTTTCTGAACCCTTAGGGACAAAGAAACGTGCCTCTTCTGCATTCCCCCTCCCCCCGCCCCCTTGCTGACAAGCGGCTCATTACAGTGAGGATTCCATAAGGGAAGCTTGTTGGCTCAAACATTTAATCCCAGTCATTGTTGTAACTCAGCAATCACGAATCCATCCATTCCAAAGACATTTACTGAGCTCCAGTCCAGGCACATAGGACCAGTGTTCTGGAATAAAAATAAAAATATGCATAAGGCAGTTTGCATATTCCAGAAATGGCTACAACACTATTTCCTGCCCCACATTCTCTTCCAGAATGTTCCATCTCCCCTGTAGAGAGGTAGAGTCTATAACCACCCCCTTGAACTTATTCAGGCCATTGCAGGGGATTAACTAATAGAGCACAGCCCCTCTGCTTCCGGGCCGGGGGAGGTCATACATGCAATTCGGCCTCTGGTTCTCTTGACCAGGGAGCATTGAGCTGATACAAGAAGGCTGAGGCTTCCATCTTGTGAGGAAGCACAAGCTAACTCACGTGGAGGAAATCCGTGCCCCCCCCCCCCCCCCGCCTGCCCCACAGCCCAACTCCAGCCACTGTCTGCCTAGGAGAACAGGAGAAA